>NW_023425344.1:41806052-43006052 GCF_014108415.1 Molossus molossus
AAAATCATAAATGGATGTTATATCTTGTCAAATGCTCTTTCTGCACCTATTGATATGGTCATATGATTTTTATTCTTTATTTTGTTAATATGTTGTATTACAATGATTGATTTGTATATGTTGAATTATTCTTGTGCCCCTGGAACAAATACCACTTGATTATGATAAATGAATGGGACAATATCAAACATAAAACTTAGCACAGCAAAAAAAAACAAAAAAAGGCAACCAACTGAATGAAAGAAAATTTTGCAAAAAAAAAAGCCCCAACAATGGGTTAATATCCAAAATATATAGAGAATTCATACAAGTCCACACCAAACAAACAATCCAATTTAAAAATTGGCTGAGAACCTGAAGAGACACTTATCCCAAAAAGACATAAAAATGGTAGACAGACATATAAAAAGATGCTTAATTTCACTAGCTATTAGGGAAATGCAAATCAAAACTACAGTGAGGTGATCCACCTGCACCTGTGAGAAGGGCAATAAACAACAAATTAAGTAACAACAAATGGTGGTGAGGATGTGGAGAAAAAGGAACCCTCATTCACTGCTGGTGGAAATGTAAACTGGTACAACCACTTTGGAAAACAGTATGGAGTTTTCTCAAAAAATTAAGAATAGAGTTACCAGATGCCCCAGCAACCTCTCTTCTAGGTTTCTACTCCAAACATTTGAAAATATTTATTTGTAAAAATATATGCATCCCACGTTTATAACAGCATCATTCATGCTGGCCAAGACATGGAAACAAGTAAAGTGTCCTTCGGTAGATGAACAGATAAATAAGATATTGTATATATATATATATACAGTGGAATATTACTCAGCCATAAGAAAAGAAAAAATACTGCCATTTGTGACAACGTTGATGGATGTTGAGAGTATCAAGACTAAGGAAAATAAGTCAGACAGAAAAAGTTAAGTAGCATATTATTTTACTCATATGTGGGATATAAAACTGAAAGCAACAATTAAACAAACAAGTAGAACAAACAACTCATAGACACAGACAAGGATATAATGGTTACTAGAGGGAAGGTGGGTGGGAGATTAGTAAAGTGTAAAGGGGGTCAGATATATGGTGGCAGAGACTTGACTTTGGGTGGTGGGCACACAAATGCAATATGCAGAGGATTTATCATAGAATTGTACACTTGAAACCTGTATAATTTTATTAACCAATGTCACTCCAACAAATTTAATAAAAACAATTCCAAAAACATTATTAGAACTAATAAGTAAGTTTAGCAGGTTTGTAAGTCAAAAATGTGGAATATAATGGTAATTTGTATTTGTATATTTATATTGCATCTATATATATAGACTGTTTTAGAGATTTGGAAAAAATAAGTACCATTTACATAAAATAAAATACTAAATAGTATAGACATGATCTGTATGATTAAAACTATAAAACATAAATGAAAGGAATAAAAGTGTATAAACAAATTGAGAGATACATTACTTTCCTGATAGGAACACTTAATCTTGTTAATAAATTTGTTTTCCCCCAATTTACCTATAGATTCAAGACAATTATAATTAAATTACCAAAATTTAGAAATTAGCAAGATTTATACTAAAAGGCAAAAGAACAATAAGGTGTAGAACAATTTTCTTTAAAAAAATCTATAGCATTGTGTTTTTTATTGAATTTATTGGGGTGACATTAGTTAACAATATCACACAGGTTTCAGGTGCACAATTCTATAGCACATCATCTGTACACTGTATTGTGTGTTCACCACCCCAAGTCAGGTCTTCATCCATCACCATTTATCTCCCCATAGCCTCCTCTACCTCCCGCCTTCGCAACTCCCCCTGGCAATCATCACACTGTTGTCGATGTCCATGAGTTATTTCTCTTTCTTATTCAATCCCGCCAGTCCCCTCCCCACAGCTGTCATCCTGCTCTCAATCAATGAGTCTGTCTCTATTTTGCGCAGAACAATTTTCAAAAAGGAAAGAGCAAAGTTGACAGACATTTTTTATTTAAGACCTACTATAAACCTGAAATAATCACAGTGTGGTATTGGCAAAAGGATATACATAGAACAGTTGAACAGAATAGAGTCTAGATATTGAACTACACATACCTGACCAACTGATTTTCAACAAAGATAGATAAGCAGCTAAGTGAAGAAGAGATAGTCTTTCAGTCAACAGCTCAGAGACATTCAGCCATCCACATAAAAATTAAAGCTTGACCTTATTTCTATTTATTTTGTTCATGTCTTACTTCTATACAAAAATTAGTTCAAAATGGATCATAGATGCAAATGTAAATGTAAAAATAAAGGAAAGAAAGAGGAAGAAATGGAAGAGGGAGAGAAAGGAAGAGACTGAGGTAAAGAGAGAAAGAAGGAAAAGGAGAAAGCAGGAAGGTTGAGAAGGAACAGGAGCAGAAAACTTAGGAGAAAAATTTATATGACCTTGAAATAGGCAATATTTGACCCAAAATGCATACTTTGTAAAAAAATTAATAAATTGGACATAATGAAAGTTAAATTATTTGGTCTTCACATAATGCTCTTTGGAAATTGAAAAAAATGCCATATATTGGAAGAGATATTTTCAAAACACAGAGGGTGGGGCAAAAGTAGGTTTACTCTTGTTTGTATGGAAAATAATATAATAATTAATAAATAATAATACAAGAATAGCCCGGCCAGTGTGGCTCACTAGTTGAGGTCACCAAGAGGTCGCCAGTTTGATTCCTGGTCAGAGGTCAGAGCACATGCCCAGGTTGTGGGCCCATTCCACAGGGCGGGGCCATGCAGGAGGTGGCCAATGTTGTCTCTCATAGATCTTTTTGTCTCTCTTTCTCTCCCTTCCTCTCTCTCTAAAAATCAGTAAAGAAAAAAATATATAAGAATAAACTCTGTTTTTCATACTCACAACTCTAAGCCTACTTTTGCCCCACCCTGTATATCTGATAAAATACTATAGTATTCTGAATAAATAAAAATCCTTAAAATGCTCAAAACTGAGAAAACAAGGAACACAATTTTTAAAAATCTACAAAAATATTTGAATAGACACATCACTAGGTTGGTTGAGACTAGGTTGGTTGAAGGTTCAGCTCTTAACTTCCCTGTATAACTTCATTTTGTATGGCTATTAATAGAATTAAGTAAGAGGATAAATTCAAGGGCACTTTATCAAGGATCAAATTATCAATAATCTTATTAGTGGGGACTTTTTCAACATTCCCTACATAATAAATGAATACATTTGAATTTACCTTTCTACTTCAATTTACTTTTCATCTTCACCTTTCTACAAAAATAATTTTGTTAATATCTACACTCAGAAAATATATTTTACATGACAGATTCAAGACAGCCAAGTTACGAACTGAAACAATATGTGTCTAATGTGTGGATAATATGCCGTTTTTGTTCCTTGAAGGAGATTAGGAAATATACTAAGACCCAGTATTAGGAAATTTTCTGTATTATATTTTGTTGACATGAATTCCTGAGATAGGTGTGAAAAGTCATATACCATAGGAAGCATTTAAGTGTTCTTTTTAAAAAAATTATTTTCTAATTAAATTTATTGTGGTGGCATCGGTTAATAATTTTATATAGGTTTAAATGGTACAATTCTATGACACATCATCTGTTCATTTTATTGTGTGCCCACCATCCAAAGTCAAATCTTCTTCTGTTACCATCTATTTGATCCTCTTTACCCTTGACTACCTCCCAACCCCACTTCCCTCCGGTATTATAACTTTTACCTCTTAACTCAGGTAGATATTCTGCCTTCCATGAATGATGGAGAGTTTGAAGGATTCCTTTCACTCATGCAGCAAAACCTTATCAACCCCTTTGCCTCCTCCCAACAACACAGTCTAATATTTTTTTACTCTGTATCTTAATATGCCATGGCTAAAATAGGAAAAAGAAAAGGGAATCCCAAGAATTCCCAAAGAACATTTCTCTCTAAATCCCAGGGAAAATCTGTTCTATCCCTATTACTAGACCATCCCAGAAAAATAATTTGCTTAGTAGCTGCAGGGCAATTTTATAACTACAGCATTGTTAGAGGGACAAATTCTTATACATCATATAGACTCAATAGTTTGAAATTCTTTCTTCTACACACCAGAAGATATCCCTGTCATTTAATAATGTCCTTGTCTCAGATCATGACCCATATAAGTTCATTGCCTTAGTGATGTAATTAATTGGGGCAAAGTGGAATTGGGGAGGATGTGAAGAGGTTAGGATCTAAATGTAAGCCAGTAGCCAATTATGTTATAGGTTGCAAGATTTAATTTTTTCTCCATATGGATAAAATGCCTTAGTTACTAAGGAAATTTATTGACTATGCTACTTTTATTAACTATTGTTACAAGGGCAAGACCGCGCCTGTGAGTTTCATAATTCCCATTAGCCTAAGGAGCCTTCTTTTAGTGATATCAGTGAAGATAAAGACTACAAAAGCATATTATGAATTCCTAATTACTTGAAAGGGCATTTATGCGCATTTTAAAAAAAGAATTGTATACACTTTTAACAAATCAATGCCATAAATATTTAGGTTATACAGTCACTAATTCTTTTTTTAATGTCAGGAGTTTATGTTGTTTCTTGTTGACTGCCCATTTTGATTCTTATACTATACAAATTATGTACTGGATGTCATTCCTTATTAGACTAGTGCTGGCTTTAAGCCACATAATTTAAATTATTTGAAATAAATTTGATGCTTGCATTTGTTCTCCTGGTAACTGACTTGCATCAGAACAGGAATGGTGTTAGAAAATTTTGTCTCTTAGGCTGAATGTTGAGTGTGGAAGAATGTTACAAAAATACCCATGGATTGTATAGGGGGATACAAAGATATAACTATTTCATAGCAGAAGGGTAAATAAATTACTCTCAGAGTACACAGATAAAATGTCTACTTTTACTAGGTAAAATGTGATTTAAAGATATATCCTAAAAAAATGTTCTGGTTTTCTCTTCATGGATGAGTATAAATCAAAGAAACAAAACAAAATGTGGATAAAAGTAAGTTACATCTATTCACTGTTTTTTTGTTGTTTTTTTTTTAATTCTAAGAACTTTGAAAGTTTCTTTAAATTTATTTTATAGGTGGTACATTGTAGATTCTCAAAAAAAATATTTAATGAAAAGCATTTCTCAATATTTCTGTCTCCTCCAATCTTCACTTTATTTTAGGAGCTGTTTTCCTTTGCGGCTCTCCAAATATTTGCCACTGTGATATCCTCCTTTTTTGGCTCTTAACTTTGGCTTTGTTTTAAAAAATAACATGGAGGTGCAGAAACTAAATACTTCAACTAAAAGATTTTAGTCAAAAAGAGTTATTCCATAATTTTTTTTGTTTTTACTTTTTTTACGTGCTTAGACAGTGAAGTCATCGGGTGCCATCATAAACATTTTTATTTTGAAGATTTACATTAATATTTAGTAGTGTGTTTGAACAAATGAATTTCATACATCCAGCATCTACTGGCAGTTTTTCTATGCAAGAGACACTGAGACAACAAAGACAAAAAAACACAATTTCTACCAGTGGGAACCAGTAATTGGTGGCTATGGGTATAAACAATGACTAGAGTGAGAACGACATGATACAGTCTTTTATTTTTTTATATATTTTTTTATTTTTTGGTAAATGCCCCTAGTGGGAACAAAACTTGGGACTCTGGTCTGCAGGCCGACGTTCCAACTGCTGATCCAAACTGGCCAGGGCTATAATACAGTCTTTTAAATACACGTCAATATTCCTAGAGACAGAAATCAACTGTGATTAATGTAAGCAGGAAATACATGCACTTGAAAGTTATCTGTATGCTCACACAATTTACTTGAAAGGTTGGAGAGCCATGGTGAGAAAAGAAGGAGGAAAGACAAAACCAAAATTCTCTTCAGTTATAGATTACAAGGGTCTCTTTGGAAGATGGCATCACCACTAAAATTTGACACAACTTCCCCCATGATTCTGAGAAACATTTAGTCACTGTGTATAAAAAAACATAAAATAACAAAACTCTTTGAATTGTTTATCAATACATTTGATAAATGTTTACTAAGACTGACCAAAAAAAGAGATAGAGAGAAAATACAATTACAAATATCAGTAATAGTAATCAGGAATTAAAAAGGCTCTCTCACTGTAGACCCACAGACAAAAACTCTCAGTACACTAGAGATAGAAGGTAACTACCTTAACCTGATAAAGAACATTTATGGAAATCCTGCATCCAATATATTCAATGGTGCACACTGAATAACACACCTCTACAAGAATAATGAGTTAACAATAACAGAGTTCATAATCTTATAAGCAACTGTATCTAATGGGCTACCACTGGAGAAAATATTATGGAAAACCGAGAAAGAATAGAAAGAGACAAAGTCAAATAATAAAGGTGTACCTCCCTCAGAAGCTAAAGAAGACTTAGTTTCAAGGTAATTTTATGATTTTCCTTGTAATAAAACATTTTGTTTTGGGGGTCAGGGGAATGGAATCAGAAACATGGATCACTACAAAAGTATTTATCAGTGATAAATCAGTTTAGATTTTCATTTCTAGAACTGCTAGTCATGGAGAATGGTCAGAAATCACTCATTTTGTGGAATCATTCATCAGGGTCATGATATCTATGTTTGATAAAATTAAAAAATGTCCCTTGCTTCCTGATTGAAAATATGCTTTAAGGCAAAGTGAAAATGGAAGAAAGCGAGATGAGTGGGCTAAGTATCTCTTTTCAGATTAACTTTTAGCCTTATATCTTTATTTTTACCTAAAATAAAAAATATCAAATGAAATAATACAATGTATATCAAATATATTTCAAAGATGTATTTTGTAGGATGATGTAATAAGGGTATCTTCAGTTTTATTTATTGACAGTAAATCTCCTAAGAGAATTTACCAATTGGTACTCCTATGAGCTTTTTGAGTGTTGCCGTTACACCACATTCTTGTCAATAATTATGACGTATTTTTTATATTTTATTTTAAAATATATGTCAGGTAAGAATCATATCAAATTAGGACAGTAGCTTGCATTTGAACACAATGATATTGAACATCTTTTCAAATTATTATTGATCATTTATCTTACCTCTTTGGTGAATTACTTATTTATGTGTCATATCCATTTTTTGTATTTGTTAAATTACAGTTTTTATTGAGTTTTAGAAGTTTGTTATGTAATCTGGATATTAATGTGATGAAATTATCCTCTCCCAATTTATAACTTATCTTTTGATTTTTATGTAATTCTTTGATAATGATGGATGTTTAATTTTTATACAGTATTCAGAAATGTCTTCCTTTAAGACAGTGGACTTGAAACTGCCTGCAAATTAGTATTGCATGAGAAACTTTAAAAAAATACTAGTCCCAGTCTGTCCGGTGTGACTCAGTTGGTTGAGCATCGACCCATGCACCAAGAGGTTGCTGGTTCGATTCCCGGTCAGGGCACATGCCTTAGATGCCACTGTATAAAACTTATATATGAGTCAGAACAGTATATTAATGAACTCAAATACAAACTCATGATTACTTTCACAATATAAATGTAACCCCATTTCTATTTTTCATCCCAAATCGTATACAGCCACATTATAATAGGCACTAATTGTCATTAATATTATATGAAGTTCAACAATAAGATTTTGAGATATAAAGACATGCCAATAATAAAATGCTGAGAATGATTTTGAAAATCTTCCCATATATATCAATATTTCAAAGAGAAATGAAAACCAAGAATAAGTTTCTTGTGAGTTTAAGTACAAAAAAAATCCTCAAAAAACAATAAGCAAAAAATTAAAAATTTACATTAATTTTTTGGCCCTTGGGAGTTAAAAATCTAAAATCCATATTTAAGTGGACATTATTCATTTAAATTATTCCTACTCTCAGTATCTATGAGATATATTCTTGGTGCGTAGGTTGGTTTGCGATTTTCAGGAACTATAGAGCAGGTTGCTTTTTCACTGAAATGTTTATGTCAAAGTCTTCGGATGCTTAATGCCAAGTTTCTGCTATGCTCTAAATCCTGAAAAAGTTACTGAGCCTTCACCTTTATAATTCTGCCTTTCCCCTCACCTCCTCTTACTTTCCCTTTTGGTTCAGTTTGATTCTCTTTCATTCCTTTTAGCTTTCTTTCTTTCTTTCTTTCTTTCTTTCTTTCTTTCTTTCTTTCTTTCTTTCTTTCTTTCTTTCTTTCTTTTTTTAATAGGGAGATAGGGAAGGAGACAGAGAGAGAAACATAGACGTGAGAGAGACACATTGAGTGGTCACCACCCTCACAACCACAACCACGGCCAGGGATGGACTGCAACCAAGGTATGTGCCCTTAGCAGGAATCAAACCCAGGTCTCTCTGGTCCACGGGCCAACACTCTAACCACTAAGCAAAACCGGCCAGGGCTATTTTTATTTCTTTATCCATCTCTCTATCCCTTCATTTTCTTCTGTCCCCTTTGCTTCTTTATGTCTTATATTCTCCTTCTTTCCCTTATCTTCCCAGCACAGAGGTGTTAACAAAATCTTGGGGGACCCAGACAGTGAGTAGGGTTTGAGGAGCCGTGTTGAGACAACAGTTAACAGTCCTGGAGGTCAGGGATACACAGTGAAGATGCAGCTGACAAAAAAAGATGGTGCAGTTAGATTCAAATTGGAATATATTATAAACTTAAAATCCAATGACTCATTATTGAGTAGCCTTCATATAAAATCACTAGTAAAATCATAACCCATTTTAAGCAATTTTCTCCCACTTCTGAAGCAAATATAACTGCTGGCTTTTTGTGGTGGTGAGGAGGTGGAGCGTAGATATGACAGTGAATTGCAACAGTTATTTCACAAGACTCTGAATAATTACTTTTTCTTTTCTTTAACTCACAGACTTAACAAACTTTGTTTTGTCTTAAAATACAACCTAATTATAAGTTCTTATCATACCATGTACTGCAGAACACTCATCCTCATGGAAGTCATTTTAGGATACTAATACATTGGATCTTTTTTTTTTTTTCATGGATATGCACATGTGATCACAGCAATCTGGAACAGTAAGAAGCTAAGAGTAATGAAAGCTCTGGGTTGCTCATAAAAGCTCATTCTAAAATGTTATTTTAGAATCTATAATGGACTTATATTAAAAACATTTTAGATAAATGGAAGACCAGTACTAATATATCTGTTGGATATATAATTATTACAAACTATTGTAAGAAAATTTTATACTCTAAAATAAAGCTTTCTGTATAAAAAAGCCTTTGTGAAAATTCCATGAATCAGAGATTGATTGCCATGATTTAAGTTTCATGTTAGAGGAATCAGTAAATTTCTCTCAATAATAAATGTCACATTGAACACAATGCTGAGGGGATACTAATGGAGTCACTATCTTTGAAACCCAATAGAAATGATAAAGGAAAGAAAGGCTATTACAGTATTGTTTTTTTTTTTTTTCTTTTTCTTTTTTACCTTTAACAGTTTCCTTCCCTGATTCAGGTGTAATAATATCTGATTCAATTTTCCAATTTTGCTAATTTTTAAAAATCATCTTAGCAATCTATTTGACTATTTGTCCTTTCTGGTAAGTTTCTGTATATTTGCCTTCTGTTATTATACTGACATATTTCTTTGTTGTTTCTGTTTCTTTTTGTTTGTTGCAGAGATCTATATTTCAGTAGAGGACCCTCTATCAAGCACTCATACTTTTGCATTCATAATTTTGTAATTTCTGGAGTTAGTAAATGCCTCATTTTCTAAAAGATTTTTATGTACTTGTTTTAATTTGTTTTTCTAACAATTTGGGAGATTCTTGCAGCTGTCATATAGAGAATATCCTTGGAAATCATTTTAACACTGACATTTTGTTTCTTCTGTGTTAATTACGGTGTCTCTAGAGAACAACATCTATCAGTTTCCTTGTTTACTCCTACATATTGATGTATCATTCAATTACTTTATGTGAAATGCTATAAGAGATATGTGTTTCCTAAGAAATTTAATGTTTAAAAATATCTATTTTATCTTTTTATCTAATATATAGTATGTCTGGGTATAAAATTACAGTTTGAAAATAAGTTCTAATCAGAATTTTGATATTTCTAGTCTATTGCCTCTAGCTTCTAATACTATTGTTGAAAATAAAAATGTCAATTTCTATCAATCCATTGGTTAGGACAATTTTCCTTCTTTTGGTGAATTTTAATGATTTGACTTTTATTCAGTTTGTTTTGAAATTTCATTGTCATGTGCCATGCTGTGCATCATCTTTAAATTTATTTCTACTACTGCTTCATAATTGCTTTTCAGTCTGGTGACTCATGCTACTTAGATTCATTTTGTCTATAAATTTCTACTGTCCTTCAGGATCAGAAAGAAGGTAGTTACATGGTGTGTTCCTTCATAGACATCTGAGGAAGAGGGAGGGAGAAGTGTGTGAGAAACACAAATTTTTAGAGACTCCTTAGTCAAACTCTTCATCAGTCTAGCTGTTCTAGCTCTCATGACTTCCTTCTGTAGTATCTGTTGTATTCAGGTCCTTGTGATTTCTCAAGTTCTCTGACGTCGCACCAGTTCATTGCAATAACTACTTCCCTAGGAGGAAGTTTTACCTGACTATCCATACGAAATTAAGGCAAATACTACTCATTTACCTGTTTTCTATTATATATATATATATATATATATATATATATATATATATATGTGTGTGTGTGTGTGTGTGTGTGTGTATATATATACATATATATACACACACACATATATACATATATATGATGTATAAAAATATATGTGAAGTATAAAAAGTGGTTTTAATGATACATATCATTAAAACCACTTTTTATACATCACATATATTGAGTTATATGAGATAAATACATTAAAATGCACACATTTAAGGGTATAGTTTGATGTTTTGAAAAATATATGTAGTCATATTACTATAATTGAAACACTACATTGAATATTTCTATCCAGTCACACCACCTCAACATAAACAATTACTGATCAGAATTAATTATGATTCACTAGTTTTGTTTGTTTTATAAAATAATAAAATTCCATACTACACACTTTTTAAAATTTGTATTTGTGATTTTTTACAAAGTAATACATGTTGTATGTATTAGTAGCTCATCAATGAAACTATTAAAAAAAAAAACTCTGAAATAATTTCCATACCATCAAAATAGAGGTAGATGTTAGATTATCTGTTCCTCTTTCTATAAACAATTTCCAAAGTCCTAGTTAAAGTTATCACTTGGAGTAACAGATGATATATTGTATTACTACCTTTCCTGATTCTTTGTGTTGGATTTGTTCCAAGATGAGATAAAATAAATAAATAAAATAACATAAGTATTTTCAAATTATTCTATGTTTCAATTAATGAGTATAAATAATTTATATCAAAACTATGCACTTGAATGAGCATAAAATATATATTTTCATTACTGTGAATTCATTGTTATCTGATTCTGAAACAATATTGAAAATTTTTACCTATATATTACTATACACCTGACCAAAAGAACTAGGTAAGAAATCTAATTTTTCCAGACTTCAAAATTCAAATCTTGGCTGTGATGACTTTTCTTCCATCAGTGGGTGAGAAAACAATGGGTTAATTTTACAGTGGGCACAGGTTGAAGTGGCCACTAACAGAGTCACTGTCTTTGAAGTGTAAAGGGTCTGAAGGGTTTTGTGTGCATTGGCCTGGAAAGAGGTGACCTGGAGTCTAGACCCAATTTGTCTGATATCTACTGGTTAGGTGAAATTGAGAAAATCAGTTAAACTCTCTCATTTTAAATTTAAAAATAGTAAAATAATGGATCGTTGATTATGAGCCCCTAGACTTTTAATTTGTTTTATTTTAGGGTTTGATAAAGTCCATGGCTCAAGAGAGGTTTGTAGAGAGAAAAAAAAATGTTGGCATTTTGTTAACAGCAAAATAATGGTAGACGAGAAGGAGAAGAAAGCAATTGGAAGATAGAACTAAATAATCCAGGAATAAAAATATTACAAATTTTAAGTATGATGTGTACTAACAAAATAGCCTAGAACATGGGAATGGGGATTGCTTGTATAACTCAACAGAGTTTCTGGGAAACAATTTAAAGAATAAAACAAAATTATTTGAATTTTGCTAAAAATGAATTGTAACTATTATAGATTGATGATGTTTTAAACAGACAGTGCAGCCCTGGCCTGATTGCTCAGTGGTTGGAGCATCGGCCTGCGGACCAGAGTTCCAGGTTCGGTTCCCACTAGAGGCAGGTACAAATACAAATAAATAAACAGACTATGCATTTGTTTTTACCATTAAAATACTTTTTAAACTGAATAATGAAGTTAAATTTGCTTAAAAATGTAGAGGACTGCATTCAATGTTCCTTATTTAGTTTACGTTTCACCATATGTTATTCAAATAATAGACTTTAACAATAAAACAATTTTAGATTGAAATCAGACAAAAGTTACTGTTTACCTCTAAGATCGATTTTCTGAAAATCAATATTTTTATGGTTTATAGCATGCCCAATATTTGAATGAGATAATAGTGAGTTAAGAAAATGATTCTGTAAGTTTATTCCATTTTGAAGACAGTGTTTTTTTATGGGGGGAGGGGTTGTGGAAGTAGTGACTATATTCCTAATAAAACTCTTTACCCTAATAGAAAAGAAGAAAGTGTCTCTGCTGGAACTGCCATACGGCCACTTGTTTACGTATTGATTTTTACATTTTGTAATAGTACTTTGTTTTTGTTTTTTTAAAATTGTTAGTATGTTATGAATAAGTAATGAAATTTAGCTCATAAAACTTACATGTAAAGTTATTGCTCCTAAGAAAGCTAAATTTGCATTTTTTAATTATTCAGGTTGCTTACAAATGTAAATGACATTTTAAGTATTAATGATATTGATGTGACTACAGTTTGATTTTTTTTTTTTTCCCAAAGAAAACATTCCATTTATTTACAGGATACAAAATGAAGGCTCTCATAGCATTTGTGGTTGTTTACAATGTAAACATCTCAATGTGCATGTAAAAGATTCATGAAGTTATCTTATGAGATGGATGCAAAAACACTTCATAGAGAATTATTTACTTGAATAATTATTGCACAGCTTTATTTTAATAAATTAAAACTCTTTCCCTCTTGATTACATTTTCTTAGAAAAACAATTTGGCTATTTAAAGAATATTTGCATAACAAAGAAACGTCTCCATTAAAGTAAATTAAAATACTCCCAAATGTGATTTCCTCATATCAGATTTGTAATTTAACATTTCACTCCAGCTGTAGTGTGTCAAGAGGGAACGCTATACAAAGCCGGATTACCTGAGTGAAAACCAGTTAAGAGACTATTGTAGTGTTCTAGTTAAGAGATGATGATAAATTGAACTGTGAATGTGGCAAGATATATCTAGGTTACTGAGATGATCGAGGAGTAAATCCATACTGCTTTGCCATATATGAAAAGTTTAAAAGAGGAAGATGTCAAAGTGTTACTGGACCTTAACTGCAGGTTCTTGAGTATTGATGTCATAGAAATGAGCACTGAAGTCAGCAGAAGAACAAGCAGCTAGAGTTTATTGAAAAGATCTTGCACACAATATACCAGAAAAGAGAAGCTGAGCTCCCTGAGAGGTTCTGGTGGATGGCTTATATAGGCACTTTGGGGTGGGTGTGGGCTCTGGGAATGAGGATGATGTCAGTTGTCCCACGCTGGTCATTTGATGGCTGTTGATCCTGCCATAGTCATAGATGTTTTCTATGATCTGTGGACCATCCAAAGGGTCTGTTAAATAATGCTTGTGCAAACATTTTATTATCATTTAATGAAAAAAAAAACAACTATTTTGCAGAACATTATGTTCAAAAAGGTGTTATTACCATACATTCTTTCCTGAAAAGATGTAGTTAGGTTAATTTCAATTCTGAAATTTTTTTGTTTTTGGTTAGTCCTCACCCAACAATATTTTTCTATTGACTTTTAGATAGAGTGGAAGGAAGGGAGGGGAGAGAGAGAGAGAGAGAGAAAGAGATCAATTTGAGAGAAACACATCAACTAGTTGCCTCCCAAACAATCCCAACCTGGGCCAGGAATTGAATCTGCAACCCAGGTATGGACCCTTGACCAGGAATCAAACCTGTGATCCTTCAGTCCTCAGGGCCCATGTTCTAACTTCTGAGCCAAACCAATCAGAGCTCAATTAAGGAATTTTACTGAAAGCAAGGAATCATAGTCAGGTCTCTAAGATGGAGTTCTTTCAGTCAGGGTGGAGTCTAGATGTTACAGCTATACTGTTTCAAAAGAATACATCAGATGTCTGGCTTGTGTAATAAGGTGGTATTATTTCCTGAGATAGTAAACAAAGAGAAATATTAGGTTTGGGGAAAAAATTGTGTTTTAAGACTTATTGAATCTGAAGTGTTACAGGAAAGGGGACCTGGCCCTGAATGGGTCTGCCTAGGGCCAGCTGGTAGTGTGTGGGTTCTTGGCTTTGTCCAGGAAACATTTCACAGGCATTTGCCTGGAATGAGCTGCTGCTGCCCATTGCTGCCCTGGTTGCAAGCCTCATGGGGTCCCGTAGAGTTTAGGAGATGCACACCTGTGGGGGAAGAAAAGGAGGGGAGATGCTGGTGTGCTCCTGGGAGGAAGAGTGCACTAGGAACTTCTATTGAGGGGTTTTAAAGGCCAGGCATTTAGGGGAGCTCTTAGGGAAGGATCAATAGAATATTCATCAGCTTTATGCTGATGTACCAAAATGAGGTTTATTCTCCTAACTCCATCTGTCCTGGGCTGTGGTTGGCAAAATACACTAATTGGAATTCTGCTGTCTGTCTCCCTGAGTAGGGTGATTTAAACTATTTACCTTCTGGCTGGGGAGAAGTGCAAGCCATTTCTGCTCTCAAGTGTCCCTGGTTTAGGGAGCATAGGATTTACTAGGTGGCTACAAACTACTGTTAAACTATCTGTCTCAGTTTCCTAATCTGCTTATCCTGGTTTACTTGCCTGTCTCAGAAGCAGTTTTGAAACATCAGGAAATGGATTTAGTTTCCGAAAAATAGTTTGATCTTATTGAGGTACATTTGAGAAACATGTGTACAGATGAAATTACCTAGGAAGAAAGTTTTAAAAGACAGAACCTAGGGAAGTATTTTGAGGAAACAACTGCAATATGGAGGAAGATAAACAGATAAAGGAGATTAAGGAAAAATGGCCATAGAAAGGGGTACCCCAATAATTTAAAACCTTATGTGGTAATAATAAAGATATAAGATAAAATGTCAATCTTCTAATGAAAGCCTGGTTAAAGCACTAATGTCTCAACCATCTACTGTTCACTGAGTCAGTAGAAATAATTATAGCAATGGAAGTAGGGAAATCTGTGATAAGAAGGTTAGATTTGATCTTTGACAAGGTGGGAAGACATTTAGGAAGAAAACAGCATGTTCAAGGGCACAGATTGAACAAGGAAAAGACATAGATCAAGGGACAGAGATGATGTCTGGACTTAGGTTGTGAAGAAGGGTGAAGCCAGCCGTAGTTAAGTAAGGTAACACCATCTACCACCAACTGACCAAAACATTAGCACCTACATCCATTATTTTCTTCTTTGTCCCCTGCTGTAATATATGCAGTTCACAAAGTGATGACTCCCACTTTGTTGCATTTTTTTAAAATAAAAGTTCCACAGTTCATCAAAAATATAGTATCATGAAAAATCACACATTACGTTGACCACTAGATTGCTGTGCATGATGAAGTACTAGTGTAAAATTTAGTATCTTCATATATCTTTAAAGAAGTCAAGATACAGGCTTTTTCAATTCTCTTTTTTCACTACATTATATTCAAGACTGTTATTTATCTTCTGACTTGCAGAGTAAATTAAGTCTTCAACCATTGTTTCCTATTTAGCATGAAACCCAGCAGTTTAAATGTTTCTGCAAATTATTTTCAAATACTCTGACAAGAAATAAAGATCAAATCCATAGTTTATGGATATTAAAAATACATACAAAATATATGTAATAATTAGTTACCAACATATGAAGAAATAGCTCATTAAAGAGCTGCTGGAAAATAACCTGTGAGGAAATAATTCACTTTAATATATTACTGGTTTTTAAAATGTTTCCTCTCTCATTCTTTATTAATGGGGATATTTGCATTCAAATAGAGATCATTTGTTTTTAGGAATTCATCTGCTCCTGCTGTTTATTCTCCACCTACTATTTTAATCCACGGTTTATAGCACAGGCATTGGTTGCAGGGAAAATGATTAGGATGTCACATAAGTTTATGCCTTCAGGTGAGAAATATGGTCCATTCTGAGTGCAGTGTAACTGGGAAACTAATCTTGTATCCATTCAAATAGTTTCAAATTAAAATAAGCAAAGACTGAGAAATTTAAAGAAAATGGTACACTTGTTTTATCCTAACTGAACTAGCTCTGTATGGTATATACCTTTCACAACCTGTTCTCCAGAAATGTAATCACAATATGATAGACATGCTAAAATGATTGCCTTAGAAAACCCACAAGTTGCAAGAGCTTTAAGATCAGCGTGTTGACAGTACCTTTCTGTTGCTCTATTGTACATGTAAATCCCTCTTTATGGGTTTGGGGATTACTATTTACTAGGGGTGAATGTAAATTAATCAAAGTAATTCTGTATAGGATTAATATATAGAGACTTTACATATTATGTATTTATCAGACTGTAGACTATCACACTTCTTGTTACTATAGTCAATGGGGATTTAAGTTTATGGAGAGAAAATATGACTGGAGTCTATGTTGTATTGCCTTGTGACAAAGCCAAATATTATTATTTGTTCCATCGCTAGTGCAAAACTACTAATCTAATGAAAATGTTACTGTTCTAAGCAATATGTTCTTAGTGTTATTGTAGAATACAATGGAAATGCCTATATTAATATTATATGGTAAGAAAAATGACAGCTATAGCATTGAAAATTCTTATCAAGAGCAGTGTTTAGAAAAAAAATCAACACAACAAAATATGTTTCTCCTTAGCCAAATAGAAAGAAAGTGCTGGTGGGTAGAGAGCATTTGAAACAGGATAGGGTACAGAATAGATAGGGTAGATCTCCAAGTTTAGATAAGAATAATATTTTCAAGGACAGGAGAAAAAAGGAGTCTGTTTGCAATCAGTTTCCAAAATTTTGATAAAAAATTGATAAAGTAGCCCTGCCCAGTTTGGCTTAGCAGTTAGAGCATCAGCCTATAGTACAGAGAGACCTGGGTTTGGTTCCCACTAAGGGCATATACCTCGGTTGCAGTTTGTCCCCGGCCCTGGTTGGATCATGCGGGTGGCAGCCACTTGATGTGTCCCTTTCACATTGATGTTTCTCTCTCTCTCTCTCCCTCCCACTCTATCTGAACAAAAAATGGAAAAATGTCCTCGGGTGAGGATAAAAAAAACATTGATAAAGTAAGAAAAAAACAGTGCTGTCAAAAAGTGAACAGACCCAGCTTTTTTATCCATTCGTCTACTGATGGACTGTTTCTGGTACATATACACAATGGAGTACTATGCAGCTGTAAGAAAGAAAGATCTCTTGTCCTTTGAGACTACATGGAGGGACCTGGAGAGTATCATTCTGAGTAAGGCAAGCCAAAGAGAGAAGGACAAGTATCATATGATCTCATTTATTTGTGGAATATAATGAACATAACAGTCTGAGGAATGGGGTAGTCCCAGAGATGTGGAGGTGGGGTACAGACTGACAATCCCCAGAAGAGGGGATGGTAGGGGAGAGATAAACTACAGAACTTATATGCATGTATGCATGAACAGTGGACATGGACAACAAACTGGGGACAGGGCGGGGAGGGAGGGGGAGGGGGGAATCAGTGGGGGGGGAGGAGAAACATCTGTAACAAAAATTAATTAATAAAAAATAAAAAAAAAAGTGAACAGACCCATTCAGTTTGGTTGTACATGCCACATACTTGGCATTATGTTTCTCTCTCTCTCTCCCCCAATAGCTGGTCCCCATTGATGATAAAATTCCTTACCATGCTTACATTGGAAGAATGTTGATAATAGGATTCTTTACCTTGCCTTACTATGGGAGAATGTATCTATAAGTAGACTTCTGTTATTTTGAAGTGTACTCTATGAACAGGCAACTACTCCTCTAAGTTTATTCTTAGAGTAAAGTTTTTCAAACTGTGATTTATTATCTCATTACTGGGTTATAGAATCAAATTTATGGCTCTTGATCAGTGTCTTACGTAATTAAATGGAATCAAATCAAATCAAATGAACACGTTAGAATATATCTTAAGCAATAAGAATAATTAATATATAGTGAATATTTTGTTTCAGCTTGTGCATGTGAGTGTGTTTATATGTCTGGGGTTGGAAGGTGGCGGTGGAGGTTGTAGGAGGAGTCATAATCATATTGTATATACTTTTTATTATGTCATGATCAAAAGATTTTGGAGTCTACTAGTGAAGAAAATCTTATACATGTGTGCAACATAAAGTGTTATAAATAACAATAATTAATATCCTAAATATTTAACAAAATGATAGATAAATACATTTTTGTATATTGATATAATTGAGTAGTATACAGCACTTAAGATGTATACATTAGATTTGCATGTTTCAAAAAATAAAATTCTATAGTATAATATTGAAAAAATTAAGATAAAAGAAAAATGCCATTTATATAAAATTTAACATAAACATTACAATTCTATATATTGTATACATACAGGGTGGGGCAAAAGTTGGTCTAGAGTTGTTTATATGGAACATAATACAATAATTAAATAATAATACAAGAATAAACTGTGTCTCATATACTCACAACTGTAAACCTACTTTTGCCTCACCCTTTATATACACATTCATAATATATAGTACTATAGATGTACGTGTAGAGTTGGGAATTTTTATTTTTTATCCTCACCTGAGGACATTTTTGCACTTATCTTCAGATAGAGTGGGAGGGAGAGAGGAGGAAAGAGAGAAAGAAACATCAATGTGAGAGAGACACATCGACTGGCTGCCACTCACACCACCCCAACTGGGGCCGGGGACAAACTGCAACTGAGGCATGTGCCCTTAGCGGGAACCGAACTCAGGTCTCCCTGGTTCACGGGCTGACACTCTAACCGCTGAGCAAAACCAGCCAGTGCTAGAATTGGGAATTTTAAATAGTCCATAATTGCAGTGTATTTAGGGAAAAACGGGCAGCAATGGGATAGGAAAAGATGCAGAAAAGATTTCTACTGAGTCTGTCAGCTATTATTTCTTTAAAAATAAAGAAATCCAGTAATGTAAAATATTAAAGTTTGATAGATCTGGGTGCTATGTACAATGTTTATGTTGTATAGATATTTTTTTGCTTGAAATATTTCATAAGAAAATGTTAGAAAACTGGAATGCAGTAAAAACACAGGGAAGACAAATAGTTGTTGGCCAAGTTATATGGCATTCACCACTGAAGTTACGTCCTTCAACACACAATCTAACTCCTATTGACTTTGAGAAGGAGCAGATGCTCACACCTCAAGGAAAGTTTTATTTCTAGGAAGTAAGATACTTGTGCCAAATAACAGAAAATTATTCTCTTAGAGAATAGCATAGAAGTCAGGGTGACAGCTGAATAGCCTACTATTTGTTTTCTAACAGGTTTTGAGACTACACTAGGCATCTATATTTTTAGAGATAGAAAATTTAGTAATAATAACTTGTGTTACTGCCCAGGGAAGAATCCGTGGTGGAAGTGAGATGTGAACCACATTTAAGGAGGTGGACTGTGACTGCAATTAGCTTGAAATAGTTTCATTTCAGCCCAAGTGTGAAGATACCAGATAATCATATACTCTTTTGCACATTTCAAGTTTTACACTTTACAATTTGAGTGAGAAGACTATTAGAGGAAGAACAGAATAAATTAGTAACTAATTTTTTTTCTTTTTATTTCCTATCAAATTCCAGAAGTACAGTGACCACATGGCAAAGGCAAAAAAAAAAAAAAACCAAACCAAAACAAAACAAAACCATTATCGGATAAAAACAAAACACTGGGAGGAAAAGGTTAGAACAAAGTACCAGAAAATTTATTCTAATATTCAATACATTTATAAACTAAAAGCATGTGTGTACATCCACACTCACACACATGTACACATACAGATGTCTTTTACAAAGTGGTTTAACATAATCTCTTAAAAGTTACCATCTCTAGTTTTAATTAACTGAAAGGATAATTGGAATGCCTTCTAGGGTCTTGTATTTAATTTCAAGAATCTTTTTTTTGCCCTGGCTAGTTTGACTCAGCGGTTAGAGCATCGGCCCGCAGACCAGAGAGTCCCAGGTTCGGTTCCTGCTAAGGGCATGTACCTCGGTTGCAGTTTGTCTGTGCCTCATTTGGGGTCGTGTGGGTGGCAACCACTCAATGTGTCTCTCTCTCATTGATGTTTCTCTCTCTCTTCCCCCCTTCTCTCCTGCTCTATCTGAAAAAAAAAAGAATTTTTTTAAAAACAGTGATCTTATTTTTTTGTTGTTGTTGCTGTTTTTAAATGAATATATATATAGGGGTAAAATTGGTTAATAAAATTATATAGGTTTCATGTATACAATTCTATATCATCTATATATTGTATTGTGTGTTTATCAACACAAGTAAAATTTATTAAACATTTATATTTGCACTGTATCTGTATTTCTAATCAATCAATGCCAGGAAAATGTGTATCAAACAAATGAGAAGTATGGTGGACCTGGGATACGGACCATTTTATCTGTAAATGTTCCACATTACCGGATGGGTCCTCTCCCTTTGAAAGTATGTAGAGAAAGAAAACCTTGGGAATGAGATGGCCCTATAGGTCTTAAAGGCAAAATCTGTTTTTGTTAATGTTAAAACCCATGTGGTATGCTAAAACACCTGTGAGATACTCTTCATTTTGGTAGCAGATAGAAATTCTGATCTCTGAATTCACTCTTCAACTGTTTATCACATGATTCCCAGGATCGGCACGATGTGGACGAAAAGGGACCACGTGCTAAGTTGACAAGTGCAAGGGAGGCCTGTGTGGCGGCCTTGAAAACGGAAAGACCTGGAGCAACCACAAAGGATGCTCTAGAACCGAAATTTTTAACTCAAAGCAGTTTATACAGGTGGTCATGTCTTGGGCTGGCATCTTCCCTGACAAAGGTCAGTGTTTACCTTAACTGAGTCTGGCTGGTGTCTTTTTGCATCTATGATAACATATCCTTGGAATGTCAAAGTAATTTTCCTTTTTCTGGACACCACAAATCCCAGGCAGCACCCTGCGGAGACCACAAATCCGCTCATTGCTCTGGGGTTAATTGCCAGCTGTTCCCCATCCGGCGCCCACCTCTATAAAAGAAGCGAGTGTCTATCATTTCACTTTCCTTCCAATCCCAGAGGTTTCCTCGCTCTACTTCCTCCCAACTCCCTAATCTACCACCAGTGGATTTCACGTTATTCACTCGCATCTCTTTTTATTGTCATGTATAAAATAAGGTGCAAAACTGCTGTCCACGGGAGCATTATCTCAATCCGTAAACATTTTGCTTCCCGGAAACTGTCGACAGTTTTAGCTTAAATAAACTCACAGAAATTCTTACAGGTTTGAATGTTTCTTACATCGGAAGGGATTAAATCCATAGCTTCATGTTTAAATAAGGAAGATCTCTTTTGTCTAATAACAAAAATGTTTAATTCTTTAAAACTTCATATAAAGATAGGTATCTAAAGTTGCGATTCTTTTTTAAATATAAAAAGCCCTGCAACAGAAAAATTCAAGAACTGAAGACCATTGTGAAAATCAAATACCTTACAAGATATTTTAAAATATATCAATATATGCGAAATACATGTTCATAATATCCAAATTGTGATAAACTGATACATGAATTTTAATCAAAATTTTACTTTGACTTTGGGAAACACACCCAAAACTGGTTTTAATGATCATTTATATTATTATATGAGGTTCATTTTTATTTTGTCTTTAAAAGATTTTCACTTTCATATGGATAAAAGATACATTTTGACATGTGTATATGTTAAAAGTGTAGTAGCAGATGCCTTGGCCAGTTTAGCTCAGCGGTTAGAGCGTCGGCCTGTGGTCCAGAGAGGCCCGGGTTCGGTTCCCGCTAAGGGCACGTACCTCGGTTGCAGTTTGTCCCCGGTCCTGGTTGGGTCATGCAGGTGGCAACCACTTGATGTGTCCCTTTCACATCAATGATTCTCTCTCTCCATCCCACTCTGAACAAAAAATAGAAAACTGTCTTCGGGTGAGGTTTAAAAAAAAAAAAAAAAAAAAAGTGTAGTAGAGGAGAAATTTCTGTGCTGAGATTTTGGATGCATATTTAGTATGTAATATTTGTAAACTTAAACTTTGATCTAAATTAGAAATAAGAGTTTTAAGAAGTATTGAAGCTTGTGTTTTCATGGGAAAGGATGAAGATGCTGTTTAAATCAATAAATAGCCACTGTACATGGCAAACTTGAATAAAGCACTGCCTTTTATATCTGTGAGGAGTGACTGGCTTTTGTCATCTCCAAAAAATAATTCAAAATGTTTCTTTATTCATTTTATCTACTTTCTCCATAAGTGATATCATCATGCTTATAATACCATCTTGAAGGTGACTATTCCAAAATATTTATAGTTATCTGAAAGCTAGGAACTCACATGTAGCCAGCGATTTGAAGGTAAACTTACAGATCGCATAAAAGTCAACACGTAAGTTCAAAATTAAACTCTTAATTCTCTAAGTAAGCACACACACACAATACAGCATACACACAGATGAGGACATACCTGTTCATCCATCCTAGTAAATGACACCACTACCACTTTAGTGCTCAAGCTGGATATGTAGGAGCCCTTTTATCTAGTCTGCACATCCTACTCTTTGGGAATTATATAGATTCTAACTCTGAAAACAATTTCAACTTCACAGCAACTGCCCACCTTCATCTTTGTGTACTTAGAACAAGAAGGCATGTCTCTGCAGAATAAAGCAATGACTTTCTAACTGATCTCCCACTTAAATTATTTGCCTCATTCATCCACTCTTGTCACAAAACTAGAATTATTTCATTAAAATAGAAATCTGCTTAAAATCCTTTAATGTCTGTTGTTTGCACTTGAATCTAGTCTTCGTCTCTCTACCTTGATATTGGACAACATTTCTACCAATTTTTCTGTGTTTTATACTCTCTGGAATTTTTTTAAGGTTTTAGAATGTAAAGCACTTTCGATCCTCAGAGCTTTTGCATATGAATTTTCCTTTCCCCAGATCATTTACAGCTCCATCTCCTCCTTTTGGTCTTGGTTATGTTACTGGACAGGGAACCTGGCCCTGAGCAGTTCTGCCTAGGGCCAGCTCGTAGGATGTGGGTTCTTGACTTTGTGCAGGAAAAATGTCACAGCACAGGTGACTATGAGGAAACATTTATTAAAGTTGGGGATGGGAAAACAAGGAAGGGCTTAGCACAGAAGAAGCAACAGAAGAGCCGAGGCTGGGCTGCCTTAGCTCTCTCGGAAGTCAGAGAAAGGGGGGCCTTGAGGACAGGTTCAGGGGATTTGCCAGGGACAAACTGCAACTGCCCATTGCTCCCTGGTTGCAAGTGTCATGGGGTCCCTTAGAGTTTAGGAGATGCCTGCCTGCCGGGGAAGAAGAGAGGAAAGGGAATGGCAGGAACTGCTCCCCAGAGAGAGAGAGAGAGAGAGAGAGAGAGAGAGAGAGAGAGAGCGAGCAGCTGTTGGGGACTTTGATTTGAGGCTATTATCTCTCTCTTGCAGGCAAGAATCTTAGGGGAGGTCTCAGAGGAGGATTTCAGCAGAATAGTCGTCAGTTTTCTAGGTGTGCTCCTTCATGGGGTGGTTTGTTGAATGGATTAATAAATGTCTCCTTTAAAGCATGATGCAATAACCTGATACCTTTTTTAACATTTGCATGGCAAAATATAAAACTAGTTTTGGCTAGAGAAAGCTTTATATTGTGTATTATTAAAAAAATACCTGTTATATATTAGTATAGCAAATATGATATACAAAAAGTGAATTTAAGATGAATTACTTTAGGGTCCAGAGTTATTATTGGAATCAGAATAGACAAAGCAGAATATACACACATGTGAGTACCCAGAAATTAAGACAATTAGAAGTTACCTTGCCCTAAATATCAATTCAATATATATATGTATATATTGAATCCTCACCCGAGGACATTTTTGCATTTATTTTCAGATAGAGCAGGAGGGAGAGAGGGAGGAAGAAAGAGAGAGAAACATCAGTGTGAGAGAGAGACATCAAGTGGTTGCCACCCACACAATCCCAACCGGAGCCCAGGACAAACTGCAACCAAGGTACGTGCCCTTAGCAGGAACCGAACCCGGGACTCCCTGGTCCCAACACTCTAACCTCTGAGCCAAACCGGCCAGGGCCAATATTTTGTGTTCATGTACATTGTCAAGCCTCTATCCCCAGAGCCCTTAAGGAATGCAAACTAGTTATGCTAAGGCACAGAGAGGTTCTTCAACAATTAGAAAGCATCCGATTAACACTAATTATAATTTGCCTCTTTTTCCTTTTCACTTACCTCCTACATCCCCTCCTCTGCTCTCCTTGGATAAAATTTGGATCCGCCCAAAAGCTTTGAACCACATGGCTGGCAAACAACAGTCATCAATAGATGCCTCATTGTTGTTCTAGAATTCGTTGCCTGTTGGAGTTCAACCGATTAATCTTTCCCCCAGTAATCAAAAGATTAGTGAAATTTTTCTCTGTCCATGATTTGACTTATCTTTGTTCTTTCCCCAGGCCCTCTCATTACTCCCACTTATCAAGGGTTGATTGGATGTAACTAAATGTTCTGTTATATTTTACTTAGATAAACTCCCCAGCCATGTGTCTTTTTCCTGATTTAATTTTATGACAGGGGTGAAATTGCCACAGTGTTAATGACATGTAGTAGCTTTGGCCCCTGTCCAGGTGAATAACACTTAAACGTATTCATCCTATTTCCCTTTATTTCTATACCCAAATCTGAACATAGGTGATTCAGAAGCTTTAGAAATGCATCAGGTGTTGCTTGAAGCAAAGGAGGAATAATAAGTCAATATATATTAAGTAAACTTGTAACTGTACATTTTCTCATATCTATGATTGTGTTTTTCAGCTATTGTCTCTAGGTTATCTTTACCCTAAGAATTATTTATGGTGAAAACCAAAATTAGAAGTAAAAAACAAAACAAAACAAAAGCAACACCCCAGTCATTCCTATTTACATTAAACTTTGTGAATCAATGGAAGGAACTGTTCAAAGGAACTGTTGGGAGGATTATGATTTCATTGGTACACTAAATCTGGACTCCAAATGATTACTGATTAAATGAAGTCTTTTATAATAAAATAAAATAAAATAAAATAAAATAAAATAAGTCTTAAGAGTGAAAAGTTCAGTCCTAGAAATTCAAGTTTAATATGAAGACTCTCTGAGGTTGTTTTATTTTTTAGTATTCATAAAATGTCCATATCAAAGACTACAAGGGAAAATTTCTTCTTATGTGTTTCCACTCATGTATGCTTGTAATTTTATTAAAGTAAGCATAATGTAACAATCACCACAATACTTTCTTAATAATACATAATATTTTTGGAACATTTGCTTTGTACTGTATATAATTTAAAGCTTTTATGTATATTAACTTGGGGTACAGCTTTAAGTGGCAAAGCATGGATATCAAACCTATGCAGTGATCCAGAGACACTAGGCTCCACACTTTTGAATTATAATTAGTAGTGTTAACCATTAGGTAGGTTTTCTCTGTTGTGTAAGTGCTATTATACATTACTGTGCATTTTCTATTCCATGATCAGATAGTAATTGTTCATTGTATGTCTTACTGGGTTATGTACTTGAATGCTATATAATAGGAGAATCGTTAATAATCAAACAGTATCAGAAAGACCTGCATTGGAATTCTAGCTCTGTGAACTTGCAATAAAATTTTTAACAAGTTATCTCTACTCTTTGGTAAAATAGAAAAAAATATCTCTTTTAAGCTTGTGATAAAATTAAATAAGAGAATATAGGTTAAGTATATTGCCTGGTATGTGAATTACTAATGTATCATTTATAGTAATGCTAGCTTAACAAAATTTGTGTTTTTATATTCTAGCCCCAGAAATTTGTTGACATAAAATATTTCTTAAAAACCTAATTGAAAAAAGATAAAGGGCAGCCATTCTGACTGCAGTGGAAGTAGAAAAAAACAGAGCCCTGCCTCTCTGCTCGTTCCTGTCCCCATTACCCATTACCCTCACTCCTGCTGAAGACCGAGCTCAGAGGGTATCTACACTACGCTTCCCCCAAATTACCACTTGAAAAGGACTGACCTGTATGGTCTCCTCTTCTCTACAGACTGTATGTCCTATTGAGATAATTATTTCATCCCAACTTTAATTTGTGGTCATGCTTGTAATCATGTAGCTAGAATTGTCCTGAAGTAGCAGGACATGCAAAAATGAAGAGGTGGTATGAGTCTTTTAATTTTTAAAAATAAATAGCCAGAGACCAAGGACTCAGACATTACCAGTATACCATGAAACATTGCAATATTAGGAATATGATTAAGTAACTCAATACCTTGTATTTCTTTAATTGCCAGGAAAGTGTTAAAATTTGAAGGAAAAAAAACACAGAAGTATTAGAATATAGCAAAAATGCTTCTGCAGAGGCATAAACCCAATTTTATTTCTACACATATACAATATTGATTGGAGCATATCTTTCATTATAATTGGGAAAAAATCAGATAAGCATTAACAATTTTAAATCACAATATATTTGAATTTAACACCTACAAGTACAGCTTCATTTATTTAACTTTTGAAAATATTTATGATATAATTTTTTGTGTAATTTTTTATTCTGAAACAGATTTGTATATTGCTAAGGATGAACTCATAACAATAGTTTATCAACATTTAATTTCTTTTCATGTAAATATTTTCTAATCAGGGCATGAGGCATTCAATGGGATCTTCAATCAGTCTGTAGTGGTTAAGCTTGATTTTGCCACTGAGTTGCTCATTAGTGATAGAAATTGGCATTTCACTGAACTCAATACATTTTCAAGCATTTGTACATCAGTGACAGTGAGTGGTGCATAACTACAGCATCCATTTTCTAGAGTAATAATAAATATTTATATATATACATATATATATATAATTTACTTTTTCTCACTGTTATATATGTAGATTTATCGACTACATCAGACTTATCTACTATATCAATGGTATTTGATATCTGCCCAACCTCTTTTGTATTTTGATAGAATTTGCAATCCTTTGCTTGCTCCTGTTCTGTAATAACCAATTAGTTCTTTAAAAGGCAGCTAATGGTCTATGGCCATACCACCCTGAACGCACCTGATCTCATCTGTTCTCGGAGGCTAAAAGGCAGCTAATGCATGCTAGTTTATGTTCCATTATCATTACTACATTACCTGGTTGATGAAACTGACTCTTTATATTTAAGCAAT
The DNA here is from genome assembly GCF_014108415.1 of Molossus molossus. NCBI lineage: Eukaryota > Metazoa > Chordata > Mammalia > Chiroptera > Molossidae > Molossus > Molossus molossus. Next base: position 41,833,668 of record NW_023425344.1, read on the forward strand.
TCTAGTGAGTCCAAAATCTAAATGGCATTTTATTGAGTACCTACTATGTGCCAGTGAATGCAAGTACCATTTTTTGTGACTTAATGATTTGGAATATTTTAATTGCATCTTCTAGCTGAATAAATTTATAGAAAACACAGTTAAGAATTTTAAATATTTTATAATTAAACTAGCTAACATATCAAATTCCAAGTAAAGAACAACAATTACAATGAAAAAGTTGTTTCTCAATAAACAATGACAACAATATAGAATATAGTTTATCTATTTGTATTACTTTAGGTGTGCAAAAGAGTCATTAATAAAAGGATAGATTGATAGAAAAAAGAAAGAAGGAAGGAAGGAAGAAAGGAAAGAAAAGAAAATAAAGAAAAGAAAAGAAAATGAGGGAGAGTGGGGAAAGAAGGGAAGAAAAGAATTATTTTTTGTTATTTTATTATTTTATGTTACATTAGATAGAGTGCTGACTATAGAGACAGAAAACTTGGTTTAAATTCAACTCTTTTTTTTTGTTTGTTTTGTTTTTTATCCTCACCCAAGGACATTTTTGCATTTATCTTCAGATAGAGTGGGAGGGAGAGAGGGAGGAAGAGAGAGAGAGAAACATTGATGTATTTGGTTGCCACCCACCCGACTCCAACCAGGACCAGGGACAAACCGCAACCAAGGCACATGCCCTTCGAGGGAACCAAACCTGGGTTTCTCTGGTCTGCGGGCCAACCCTCTAACCGCTGAGCCAAACCAGCCAGGGCTAAATGCAACTCTTTAAATTTTAATTACATTGGACCAAGGACAATACACAGACTCTCAACCTCAGGTTTTTTTTTCTTTCTTTCTTTTTTTAAATATGTTTTTATTGATTTTCTTAGAGAGAGGGGAAAGGAGAGATAGGGATAGAAACATCAATGTGAGAGAGAAACACTGATTGTCTGCCTCCTGCTTGCCCTCAACTGAGGATCAAGCCTATAACCCAGTTATGTGCCCTGATGGGAATGGAATCGGGACCTCTCTGTCCATGAGATGACACTCAATCCACTGAGCCACATGGGCCAGGCATCACTTATCTATATAACGAGTATGAGAATAACAACTATGTCACAGATCTTTGGCAAGGATTATAGAGCACATATGAAATACATTTATAATTATTTACTAAGACAGGTGGTTATTTTTAAAGGCATCAACTTTTTTCAAGTTATGTTAGCCATCAACTAAAATAATATGATAGGAACAATTTCTTAAAATCCTTACAACTAATAACTGAATCCCATAAAAGCAATCAAATGAATAAACATAGGTGTGTATCTGTTCATGTGATTGTGTGTATTTCTAATGACTTATTTTTTGTCATAAACTTTGTAGTTCTTTTTTTTTAATTTTTCTTCTTTATTGATTTTAGAGAGAGAGGAAGGAAGAAGGAAAGAGAGATAGAAACATTGATGAGAGAGAATTTCGATTGGCTGCTTCCTGCTTGCCCCCCACTGGGGAATGTGCCCACAATCTGGGCATGTGCCCTGACTGGGAATTGAACCGGTAACCTCTTGGTGCCTGGGTTGATGCTCAACCACTGAGCCACACCAGCCAGGTGCTTTGTAGTTCTTCTAAGAATGATTTGTATGCCCTGCCCAGTTTTGCTGAGCGGTTAGAGCATTGGCCTGCGGTCCAGAGAGACCCGGGTTCGGTTTCTGCTAAGGGCACATACCTTGGTTGCAGTTTGTCCCCACTCCGGTTGGGGTCATGTGGGTGGCAGCCAGTCGATGTGTGTCTGTCACATCGATGTTTCTCTCTCTCTTCCTCCCTCTCTCTTTTGCTCGCTCTATCTAAAGATGAATGTAAAAATGTCCTTGGGTAAGGATTAAAAAAAAAAAAAGAATGATTTGTATAATGTTGGATATAATCAGACTACAAACACTGTCAGATCATGATCATTCCAAGAAAGAGATTCTTATAGGTACAAAAAAATAATATGTGCTACACTGCACATTACTTCATCTCTTAAACTTTTATTAAAAAAGGATGGAGCCTGGCCAGTGTGTATATGTGTGTGAGTATTAATTAATTTATATATAAAGTAATTTAATTTAATGAGGTAATTAACTAAATGGATACACATTTGATTTTTAATATTAATTTTTCCCAAGTAATAGCCTTCATATTTTTTGGTGTAAATTATATTGGTCACTTAAAGGGGTAATTTTAGTTTTAATGGTTTATTTGACTATTAGAGGATTACATGTTGTTGTTTATTTGTTTGTTTTAACCTTCCTAATTGCATTTGAATGCCAACACATTCAGCAGTTGTCAATTCCAGGTTATCATTGGCCTTTTCATCAGTGCCCCTGGCATTGGTGCATTTCATTTTTGTCAATGATGCTGAGATGTGTAAAGCATCCTCATTCATCTTCTTTGGTCCCGAGTATCTCAGAACTGGAAAGAAATGCCATGATTATTTCAATTGTTGAAATTTATAAAAACTAAACATTTGGGCTTGGATGACTAAATTATTTAACCAATATGCTGTACTTTCTTTGTATTTGCACAGCTCAGAATATCTTATTTATATGTACCTGCTAAATCTAACAAGTGTAAATGCTTATCAACTATTTTATAATCCTCAGTTTTATTACCTGCAAATGGGCATTTTCTTATATATTTCCCAGTGTTCTTTAGAAGATTAAACTAATATACGTAAAGTAAATAAATTTCAATTTTCCATTCCTGCTACCCCTTTTATTGTTTATTTTTTTCCTTTAAGCTAACTTTTATTCAATGGAATAAGAAAAGATTTAAAGCTTATACAAGATGCATTATTATAAACACATAAAATATATATGTTATATATTTAATTATATATATATCATGCATTAGGTATTAATAGAACATATGAAACATAATTAGGTGTAATACAATATATATTGCAGGTTTAAGCATCTATGTGCAATGCATATCCCTTGATACTATCAACGTATAAACATTTGAGCACATGTGTTAAATATTTTTGTCTTTCTGATCAGTGGTGGTTTATGCTACCAGATAATAAAACCTAAAGTAGTTAAATTAGCATCTCAACATCTTAGATACTATAAGTTGCATCCCAGGATCTCTTAAATTCTGCTAGAAGGCAGTACTAAAGGTGAAAAGCATAGGGATGTTCTATCCTGCAATCACATGATGTTTTCCAAAACAATGTCAACCCTCACTGATAGGGCATCCACATAGATTAAACTGTGGGCCTAAACATGAGGTTTAGTTCCTCTTCATCTATTAACTATTAGCAAAGAATGTGGCTAACATAAAAGCTGAATTTTACTGGGAGTGTCAGAATTCACTCATCATAATATTAATAAAATATATATTAATCTATTCTCCACAAGCATAAATTGCGTAAAATCTAAGTATACACTAATCTGGAATGTGTGGTAACTTGGTGACAGCTACAGCACAGCTTGACTCAGCAATCATTCTGATCTATTTCGCAATTATTTTTAATCATAGATATTCAACAGTTCTTGCAAATGCCAGGCTGAAAACCTGGGACATTGTTTCCTGATTTCATAATCATCTCCTTGAGAAGTTCACTCTAGAAAGGAACACTGCTGAGCTGAGAGTGTCTGTGAGTGAATAAAGAGCTCTATAAATACATGTGCAGCATTCTGAGCATGTCTTCTTCTGACAACCACTTGGAAAATCTGTTTCTAAATATAATAAAGGGTGGGGAAAGGGGAAACCTTCTCATGTCATTAAAGCAGAAAGTACTCAAATTTAACTTAACCACTGTTCTGTCATCACATTCTTCTATTAATGACAGTAAATAAACATATTTGTACTCTGTATGGATATATAAAGAAAAAAATGCTTAACACAACTTTGATTCTCTTTTATAATTGATTTTATATTATTGGAGGCAAAACATTTCTATTTTAAATCATATGGTAGAAGTTTTCTTAGTCCAGGGACTTGTACTTGCGTAGCAAAGCACCTTGATATGTCATTTGGGTTGCATAGCTGTAGCTTGGTGGGCAATATAATGGATTATGTTTTTTTTTTTTTTTTCTTTATGGATTTGAGAGAGAGAAGAAGGGACAGGGAGAGAGAGTTAGAAACATAGATGAGCTAGAACATTGATTGGGCTGCCTCCTGCATGCCCCTCACTGAAGACTTGGCCCACAACCCAGGTATGTGCCCTGACTGAGAATTGAACTGGCAACCTCTTGGTGCATGGGTGGATGCTCAACCACTGAGCCACACCAGTTGGGCAGATTATATTATTTAAAAAAAAAAGATAAAGAATTTGATGTTTCCACTGGTGATGGTGAACACAGATGAGGGTGAATCAATAAGTTCAATAGATGCTTGAGAGTATGAAGATTTAAGTAATAGCTCTCAAATTTGTCAGAACCAACACCTTTTATGTATTCTTTCCTAAGTGTTTTAATAAATTGTATTGATATATAATTTACCAAAAATAAAGTGGAAATACTTTAAACATATAGGTCACTGAGTTTTGATAAATATGTACATGCTGTCTCTATTTGACCCCACAACAACATGCTATAGAACATTTGCAGCACCAGGAAAAGTACTCTTGTATTCCACTGCAGTCAGTCTGATTTATCTTTTCTCTTACTACATTTAAAAACATGTTGTTTTCTTCACAGATTTTAGAGAGAGAGGAAGGAAGAGAGAGTTGGAAACATTGATGAGAGAGAACATCAATTGGCCACCTCCTGCATGCCCCGCACTGGGGATCAGGCCCACAACCTGGGCATGTGCTCTGACTGAGAAACAAACAGGTGACCTCTTGGTGCATTGACCGATGCTTAACCACTGAACCACACCGGCAAGGTCTCACACTACATTTTTTGATCTACTCTCTTTCACTTATTAATTTTATATTTTCTCAAATTTTATACAGCTGCAATCACACAGTATGTGTTATTCTTTTCTCTATTTTTAAAACCAGTTTCTTGCAATTAGCATGATTTTGAGTGTCATTAGTGTTTTTATACCAGTACCAATATTTAATAACAAATATGTTATAATGCTCTATTTCTATTTATAAAATAAAATCCATAGATATATCCTTAACTTAAAATAGAAATACAATTATACTCATTATAGGTAAATATACAGCTATTTCTAATAACATGAAATAGCCTGATAATTGTGCCTATAAGAGAAATGATGAATGAATTGACTTTTACTCAATATAAAATATATCTCTTTATTTCTGGAAATACCATTAATTTTAAAATTTTGTTTTTATATTAATTATAGCTATTTTATATTTTTATTAAGGTTAACATGGTATATGTTTTATCATTTTACTTTTAAACCACCCGAGTCTTTATATTTAAAGTATGTTTCTCTCTTTTTTTAAAAAATATATTTTTATTGATTTTTAGAGAAAGGAAGGGAGAAAGAAATAAAAACATCGATGTGAGAGAGAAACATTGAATGGCTGCCTCCTGCATGCACCCCACTGGGGATCAAGCCCACTACCCAGGGCATGTACCCTGAGAGAGACACATCAGTTGGTTGCCTCCCACGGGACCCTGACTAGGGCTGGGGATCAAACCTGAAACCCAGGGATGTGCCCTTGATTGGAATCAAACCCATGACCCTTCCATCCACAGACTATCGCTCTGATCACTGAGTAAAACTGATCAGGGCTCTTTTCGTTATTTATTGAGAAGTTAGCTATCACCATTATCTTTTTGACTCTGCAGATGTTTTGCTTACTCTAGTTGCTTTTTTTTTTTTTTAGCAACTTTACCATATAACATGTCTAAGCTGATACTTCTTGACTTTCTATATTTTTTGATTTTCTAATTTGCTGTCCTTCGTGTTTTTGAGAACTCTGAGACATTACCTCTTCAAATATTTTTTTCTCTCTTGTTTTTAAGGACTTGGATTATCATGAATTGTATTTCTTATATCTTTCTCACTTTTCACTGTTGTTTTTTTTAAACTTTGTCTTTCTATTCTTGCATACTTATTTCTTACCTATTTTTCAATTTTTATATCATCTTTTCTATTGTGTCTAATCTGTTTCAAATTTATCTATTAAATGCATGAATTCACCAATACACTTTTCAAATCTAGAATTTTCATTAAATATTTAAATAGCTTCCATTTACCTGTGGGAACTTTCTATCTTTTATTTGTTCTATCATGTCTAACACTAGTTTTTAGAATCCATATCTGATAACTCTATCTTCTATTTTTCCTTTTTGTATCAATTATGATATCTTGTCTCCTTATACACCTGTTTATTTTATGTTATGTGCTGACTGTCCTATTATAGACAATAGTGTGGGGAAGGCAGGTGGGGGTGGGATTGGGGAGGAGGGGGTCTATGGGAAAAAAGAGGGGACATCTGTAATATATTCAACAATAAAGATAAGTTTAAAAATTTTTTTTAAATAAAAAGAAATAAACTGAGGTCTAGGATATTATCTTTTAGAATGTATTTTTGAGATTGTAAAGTAATTAGGGCTACTTGCAATCCAAGATCACCTTTATAAAATTAGTTCTTAAAATATTTTAATGCTAGGCATCGATCCTTATGATGTATTATTTGTGAGCTGACATAGATTTGTCTTTTTAGCTCCTAAAGTTTTTACTGTATGCCTGCACATAATTCTTAATGCCCTTGAATGACGCTGCTTGCCACACAGGTTCACATCTCTCTACTTTGGCATCTATTTTATATTTGCCTGAAATGTCATCCCCACTCCTAGAATCATTCGCTCATTTTTCACATCCCAGATTAAATGTTACCTACCTGTAATACCATCTCTCTCCCCCACTGCCTAAGCAAATAGCTTATTTCCCTAGACTCTCATAGTCATTTTAGCAAAATTACTTGGCTAGTCCTTTAACATTCTATTATTAGGTATCTCTTGTACCTTTATAATATGAGCTGTTTGAAGAAAGAACTAGGTCAAAGTGGTAATTGTAATAGGGGACCAAAACCTCAAAATCTGTATGTCCCCAATGTGTAATACATTACCTGAAATATAGTAGGTTGACTAATAATGGTTGCTGAATTGTGGTCCTGGGGTTTCGTTGCTCTGTTCTTTAGTACATTTCATGCCTTCTAGCATTCTCAGGAAATATGCTTCTGTGATTTCTGACCAAATCTAACTGTAACATTTCTGTATTAAAGCACTGTGAATCCCTAAGCAGTGATTTTAACATGCTTCCACTTTTATGCCAAATCCAAACCATATGCTGTTAAAAGCATTGCCGCAGGGTTAAAATCAGATCCAGAAAACTTAAGTGTTTCCATGGATTTAGGCTAATTCCCAGTAGTTATTCTTGTTCCAATTTTTTGGTTTTAAATGATTAAAAAGGATACAACAAAGTAGGTTAAAATGTCTGTTTTCATATTGTATAAATTGAAAAAAATCCTGTTTAGCAGGAGCATGTGTCTGTAAAATTTGAGCTCAGATTTTATTGGTTCTTTAAGATGCCAAAGTAGATTTAGGAAGTTAGGTGAGTGGTGAGATATCTGGATTAAAAGGAAAAAATATAAACATTAAAAACTGGACAAATTCATTTGGGCCAGAACCCAAAGAAAGTGATGAGAGGAAATGTGGGAAGACAGGGGTAGGCATCTAGAATGAATGGTAACAAGCACTAAGTGAGACACTTTTGAAGAGGCTGTCCGGGAAGCCCCGGACAGGAGGCTCTGTCTGCCAGGTGGAGCTAGGCAATGCACTTAGGAATTGCAGGCACTGTAGTCATTCAGAGGAGTGAAAAGATGCCAAAGAGGACTATTCGTAGATGAGAGCCCTTTATGTTCCTGGAGAGATTTGACAAGGAAATGGAAAATCCAATTTTAAATAAATTGGATACTGAGCTTTTCAAACTCCATCTCCAATTAATTTTGTTCTCCATTGCATCCCAGACATGCATAAATACACACACACATGCACAAACACACACACACACACACATTTCAATGATTTCTCAGTACTCTATATTCTTAGAATTTGTGAAAAAGAAAACAAAAACAATAATAGCACACAAAATATAAACATCTCAATATTATCGGTAAGGCCCTGCATGACCTGAACTGGGCCAACTCTTTTAACCCCACCCCAGGATATGCTCCTGGACATGCTCCCCTAGTTTGCTTGTTGCAGCCACATGACTTTCATTCAAATCCTTGATCTCTTCATACACTCCTCCCCTTTACAATGTATTCCCTAAATTGTTTTTCAAATCTCATCTAAAGCTTCCTAACAGAATCTTTCCCTAAAATCACAGTCACATCCACTTTTTATAGACTATGATAACATTATCCAAATTTCTTTGTAATATTACCAAAATTTAAGTAAATTATTGCTATTCTTAACTATATGCTAAGCTCTGTGAGGAGAAAGACACTGTATCCTTTTGCTTACCATAGACCTAGTATAAAGCATGGCATATCTGGGTTCATTATGTCAAAGACAAAAGGAAAAGGAATGATCAGCGAAACACATCACAACAGAGTGCAAGTTAAATTCATGATGGAGTCTAAGAATAGTATTCCTGATCCTACAAAAGCGATACCAGGATCCAACAAAACTACCAGAGAGATGGCAGAATTGCCAATAAGGGCTCTCCAAAGTCCGAAAAGGTACCTGATAAGAGCGTGTATCCATAATTAAAGTATCACACAGAATAGTTTCACTGCTCTAAAAATGCCTTGTGCCCCACCATTTCAACCCCCTTGCCCCTGAACCACAGCTAACACTGATCTTTTCACTGTTGCTATAGTTTTGCCATTTCCAGAATGTCATATAGCCGTAATCATTCTGTATATAGCCTTTTCAGATAAACTTCTTTCACTCAGTAATATTCATTTAAGGTTCCTCTATGACTTTTCATGGCTTGATAGCTCGTTGTTTTTTATTGCTGACTACTACTCCATGATATGGATACATCACAGTTTATCCAGTCAACTATTGACAGACATTCTGGTTGCTTCAAATTTTGGGCAGTTACAAATAAAGCTACTATAAAATTCATGTTGTGAAAAAAAGTTATAAATTCATTTGGAAAAATTCCAAGGAGCATTATTCCTGGATCATAAGGTAGGACAATGTTTAGCTTTGTAGGAAACTGGCAAATTGTCTTCCAAAGTTTCCTTACTATTGTACCAGCAAAAAATGAGAGTTTCTGTTGCTCCATATCCTTACCAACATTTGACATTTTCAGTGTTTTGGATTTTAGTCATAACTAACAGTCATGTAGTAGTATCTTATTATTTTAATTTGCATTTTTCTGGTGACATATGTGAACTATTTTTTCATGTGCTTACTTGTGATCTATATATCTCCCTTGGTGAGGTATCTGTTCAGGTTTTCAGTTCTTTTTTTTTTTTTTTTCTATTTATCTTTATTGTTAAAACTATTACATATGTCTACTTTTTGCCCCCATTGACTCCCTTCTACCCATTTCTGTCCTCACACTTCACCACACTATTGTCTGTGCCCATTGGTTATTCATATATGCATATAAGTTCTTTGGTTTATCTCTTTCCACCTCTACCCCCCTTTACTCTGAGGTTTGACCATCTGTTCTCTGCTTCCATGTCTCTGGATCTGTTTTGTTAATCAGTTTATTTTGTTCATTATATTTCACATATAAGAGAGATCATGTGATAATTGTCTTTCTCTGACTGGCTTATTTCACTTAGCATAAGACTTTCCAGGTTCCTCCATGTCATCTCAAAGGATAAAAGATCTTTCTCTCTTACAGCTGCATAGTATTTTATTGTGTAAATGTACCACAGCATTTTTATCCACTCATCTACTGATGGGAAATAGGGCCGTTTCCAGATCTTAGCTATTGTAAAGAGTGCTGCCATGAACATAGGGGTGTATATATTCTATTTGATTAGTGTTTGACGATTCTTAAGCTATATTCCTAAAAGTGGCATCACTGGGTCAAAGGTAGTTAAAGGTTTAATGTTTTGAGGAAACTCCATGCTGTTTTTCATAGTGGCTGCACTGGTCTGCATTCCCACAAGCAGTGTACTAGGGTTCCCTTTTCTTTACATCCTCACCAGCACTTGTTAATTTGTTGATGGTAGCCATTCTGGCAGATGTGAAGTGATGCCTCATTGTTCTTTTAATTTGCATTTCTCTGATAATTAGTGGCATTTATTTAGTTCATTTTTAAATTGGATTATTTGTTTGCTTATTGTTGAGCTTTAGGAGTTCTTTTTTATATTTTTTAATACAAGTTACTTATTAGATGTGTCTTTTGCAATATTTGCTCCCAATCTGTGACTTTTGTTTCAATATTTTAACAATGTCTTATGCAAAGCACAAGTATTTAATTTAAAGAAAGTGTAACATTAATTTTTCTTCTATAAATTGTACTTTGGTGTTAGATCTAAAAAGTCATTGTCATAACCAAGCTTACTTAGATTTCCTCCTATGTTATCTTCTAGAAATTTTATAGTTTGTGTTTTATATTTAGGTCTATGACTCACTGTGAGTTGATTTTTGTAAAAGATATCGAGGTCTTTGTCTTAATTTATTTAATTGCATGTGAAATTCAGTTCCCAAGAACATATTTAAAATCACATACATCTTACCATTAACTATGGCATTATATTTATATCACTTTATCATTTAGCTTGGGAGAAGTTTAAAAATGGCCCATGACTGACTCAACTGAAATCTATAATACAGCTTACATCATCCAGCAAAAGTATACATTCACATATCAGCTTGGCCCTGGCTGGGTGATCTGTTGGTTAGAGCATTGTCCCAAAACACCAAGGTTGTTGGATCCCTGGTCAGGGCACGTACAAGAAGCAACCAATGAATGCATAAATGTGTGGAACAATACATCTATGTTTCTCCCTTTCTCTTTCTCTCTCTTTCTCTCTCACTTTCTCTCTCTCTCTCGCTTGCTCTCCCTCCCCCACCCTCTAAAATCAATCAATCAATCAGTAATTCAAATAACATCTTAGTTTTCTGGATATTTGTTTTCCAAATTGAGATACTAAAATTTATCTCATGACCAAGAAATACATGCACACATATGTGCCCATGTATAAGAAAAACATGCGTGGTTCTTATTATTTTGTGGTTCTGTTTATCACGGAGAGCTCACATGAACATCTACATTAATGGGCACATTCAAGTGACTATAGTGTAAAACCAAAAATCAAAATGAGCATTAAAATTTGAAATGTTGTATGTAATATGGATATTCCTACTGAAAACATATCCTTTCTACATGTACAAAAAATGTTACTTTATGATGAGAGAACATTTTATTGATCACTTAAAAATGGATCTTGAGGAAGAATATAGTTTAGTTGCTAGCTTTTCTCAAAAATGTACCTTTAAAATGGAATTTAGCCAAAGAACATATACACATAGCCCATGGAAGAAGACAACAGTGTGGAGAAGGCCAGAGGATGGGGGGCACCGCCTGGGTGGAAGTGAGTAAAGGGGGAGAAAATGGGGAACCTCCGTAATAGTGTCAACAATATGTTTTTTAAAAAATTAAAGTTTTGCCATGGTCGGTTTGGCTCAGCAGTTACAGCGTCGGCCCTGCAGACAAAAGAGTTATGGGTCAATTCTGGTCAAGGGCATGTACCTTGGTTGCAGTTTGGGAGGCAACCAATAGACGTGTCTCTCTCAAATCCATGCTTCTCTCTCTCCCCCTCCCTCCCACTCAGTCTGAAGATAGATGGAAAAATATCTTCAGGTGAGGATTAAAAAAAATAATAATAAAGTTTTTTTACTTCAAATAGTTGATATGTATACCAGAAGTAGGTTGGCTTTTTAATCGTATTATTTTTAATTTCAAACATATTAAATAATCATCTAGAGTTTCATGTATACTGTAGAGCTGTTTTATAGTCATATCTATTTTGGTATATAACATGTATATATGTGTTGTGTTCGATTATCATATATCTGTAAAGTAACTAACATGTTTTTGTATTTCACATTTATTATTTTCTAAAAAGAGATTCAATCTGTCATAATTTTGAGTCAAAAAAAGTAAAATAAAATAAAAATTTAAACCCCATATGTTTATTAAAAATGGGGACTTTTTTCTATTACACTGCATAAAATATATATTCACATAAGAAGTATATTAGCAAACAAAAGTCATTATCTAACAGAAGTATCATAAGACATATAAATTAGAAAGAAATTTCAGATATGACAATTTGGATTTAGGTGTTTATTGACTTTACTTACTATAGATTTGGATGTAAAGTGTTTTCACGGTTTTGTTTCATGTGATTCACTGTATGTTGATGATATTTAGATTTTAACGTATTTATATTTGAAGGATGAGGATCCTGTAACATTCCAAAGAACAAAAGATGCTTGGGTCCTCTGTCAATCTCATATTGGGCAGGTTTTACTTTTGCATTGCTCCGAAAGCCACATTTCATAAATCAACTTCCCTATCATACCTCTTACCCTTTTCTTTCTGATTTCACAAATCACATTAAAGTAAGGGAATATAGCCAGCATGTAGTCCTCCTAATATTTATAATATATTTCTGGTTTGTGCAATCTTCAATTTTGCTGCCTGTATTGGTAATTTTGACATTTGGTGTACTGACAATGTTTTGGCCAACTGAAATTGTGGATCACACATGCCTGTGCCAAGCTGATGGGTTGAACAGAAGTTTATGCATATATGTATGCACATATGTATGTATTTATTTATTTATTTTTCATGTTGTCAGTTGATCCATCTTTTCATTTATTAGAGAAGCTTTTAAAAATCTTGTGTATCTCTATACTATTCTTTTATGATTCATTGCAGTTTGACATTTTGATTTTCACATTTAGTGTCTGTACAGATTGTTTTTTGTATATCAGAAAAGGTAAGGATACATTTACAGATAGATTATAAGTAATAAATATTCTATCATTATAACCTTTGCTTTATGGTGTCTTCTTTTCCCTCTGGTACATGACATGGGGTTTTTCACTTCTTAGGTTTCTGTTTATTGATGGGCTCTCTCTGGACTGACCCTTCTTTTCCCTTGGTGTATTTGTTTATCCACTGTGTCAGTCCCACCTTGTCTTAAGTCTTGTTTTGGGGAAGAGCAAGGACACAATACGTTTTTAAACTTCAGCAATATCTTGGCACTTTGATCTTTGATATAAGTTTTAGAGGCAAATTATCAAATTTCCTAAAAAGACTTTTTGGTGAACTTGGGAGATCCTAATTATTTATGAACATCATCTCTTCATTCAATTTGGTCTTCCAAACATTTTCCAAAAACTTTTATTTTCTATTTGTTTGTGACTAGAATGCAGTTATTATTTTTATTAATATTGTATCTAGCTGCTTAGCTGAACTCTATCATTAATTGCATATCTGTATAGAGATTCTCTATGTTTTCCAAGTAGATTGATATTTGTAAATAATGACACCATTTGTATTGCATTTCAATTTTGTATCTATTATTTGTTCTTTCTCTTATAGCATTAGGGAGATCACAAGTATGATATTCAGTGGACATATCTTGATTGTTGAGGGACATTATTCTAACACTTTATCATCATGATATCAGCTAAGGTTTCTTAATAAATATACTTTATCAAGTTTAACAAGTTTTCTTGTCTTTATTAAGTTTTTTTTAATTATGAAGAGGTGTTGATTTCTTAAAATATTTTAATGGCACTTTTTATTTTTCTTTATTAATCTGTTGATATTGGATTATATAAATAGATTTTTTAAATATTAGAATATCCCCTAGTTCTTAGAATGATTCTAACTTGATCATGATGTATAATAAGCTTGATCTTTTAGAGCATTTTGTTTCAAATATTTTGTTTAGGGTTATTGCAATTATGCTCGTTGTGGCTTCAAAGTGAAAAGGTGGATGAATGTTCTCTCTGTTTTGTAAAATATTCTATAAGTCTTGAAATGATGTTTTTTAAAAGTTTAATAAAATTCTGTTTGAAAAGTTTTCACCTATACTGTTTTTTTCTTGAGTAAAAATTTTAATTATCAGTACTTTTTAATTTTTTAAAATACTGACACTATTTTGACAATTATATTTTTCTCAAATCAATCTTAGATTTCTCTAGAATTTTTATTTTCTTTAAATTTTCAAATGCATATCCATAACATTCTTGAGATTTAATTCTAAATGTTTTCTCCAAATTATATTCCCTTTTTTATTTCTAATAATTCTCACTTGCAATTTATTTTTTTCTCTAATTAGCATTCTCTAAGAATCAATTATTATTTCTGTTGATAATTAATATCAATTTTTATCTTTGTTTTTATACCTTTTTTATTTCTTTTTAATAATATTCTGGTACTAATTCTGTTCTTCTCTTCTTATACTTCTTACAGTGAATGCTATATATTTTAATTTTTATATATTCTTTAACAGAATGTTAATTTCCAAATACTTAAAAAAATCTCTTTACTTTTGACTTCTGAATTATTAACAAGTGAATGTTAATTTTAGCACTTAATTTTTAAATTTATCTTGTCATTTATTTCTAAATTAATTTCATGATTTTAAATTCATGGAGTCTGTGTGATGCAAATTTTGAAAATCTCTTTCACAGCACATTAGCAACTATTTTCCAATTTATTGTAAATATTTTATGTTATTTGCCAAATTATTTACTTCCTTATAATAAAATTCAGTAACTCTTATATGTCTATTAAATCAAGCTTTTGTTGTTGTTGTTGTTGTTTTTGTTGTTGTAGTTTTATACTTTTACTAATATTTTCGGCTATTGGTTCTGTCAGTAGTTCACTGATTCAGCAGGATTTATTGAGAATCATCTTGTTGTTAAGTGATGTCTCTCCAAATTCATATGTTAAAATCAGAATGTGCCTCCCCAAAGTCCATATGTTAAGATTCTAATCCAGAATATGATGGTATGAGGAGGTAGGGCCTTTGGGAGGAGATCAGATCATGAGAGTGGGAAACTCATGAGTGAGCTGAATTCTATTATAAAAACGACCCCCACAGAGCTCCCTAGCCCTTTCTGCCATGGGAGCATGGCAACATGAATTCTGCCACTGCAATGAACCTTCACTTTTCCACACTGGAGCCTGATGATCTCAGACTTCCAGGCTCCAGAACTGCGAGAAACGCATTTCTTTTATTTTTAAACATCCCAGTCTGTGGTATTTTATTATAGCAGCCCCAAAATACTGAGACAAATGAGGATATGGTAGTTAAGAGAAAACCTCTGACTTCATGGATCTCATATAATTTATATTAGTTACTGTAAGTGAGAGAGGTAGTTTCCAATATGAAACTTGTTAAAGAATTATCATTCCCCCCTTGCATTTTCATAAATTATTACATTACTTACTTCTAGGTTATATTGTTAGAATATGATTGTTTAGAATGTTCAAGATGTAGTGGAAACTGAGATTTATAATTATATGCTGGATCTCCTCTTCCTTAATAACCTTTAAAAACTATAATATATTTTGCCTGATATTAATATGGCTGGTCAATATTATTATTATTATTAGTTTGTGATAGGCATAATTCTGACTTAAAAAAAAATTTCTGCCCAGGAAGGTTTGCTCAGTGGTTAGTACATCAGCCCACAGACTGAAGAGTTGTGGGTTCGATTTCTATGCCTGGCCAGGTTCTTGCGGGAGGCAACCAATCATTGTCTCTCACATAAATGTTTCTCTCTCTCTCCCTTCTTTCCTCCCACTCTATCTAAAAAAATCAATGAAAAAAATACCTTTGGATGAGGATTAAAAAAAAGGAAAGAAAAATATTTCTACTTCTTTTAGTTTTGATCTTCCCATGAATTTTTATATTTATCATGTGCAATTTTTGAAAAGGGTATTTTTCTTATATCCAGTATGAAAATATATATTTCTGAGATGGTGAATTTAGACTTTTTACTTTTCTTTTGATTAGTGATATACTTGTTCTTATTTCTACCGTCTTATGTTGTAACATTTACCTTTGTTATCATGTAGTAAATATTCTTAGGACGATTCAATGGTGTAAAGAAGGAAGTGACAGTGCAGGAAAGGTGAGTGCTTTGAGATCTGAGCTTTATCATGAGACACTTGTGCGCCCAAGATCTAGTCTGTCTCCATCACATGTGTCATTAATCTTTAAGCAGAAAGTGAGCCTGCGTAAACCCAACTGTGCAGCTCAGTGGGTTAGCAACCGTGCAGTTCATGGATGACAACTCATTCAGCATGGCCACTGTGGGTTCCATGGTCATGTGTTCAGTGACGAAAACATTGCACATTAGCAACTATTTTCCAAAAGAACTGCTGTCTTGAGAAGAATGCCCTAAGGCTCTGTGTTGTAATTCTCCTATTGACATTAGCACAGGCTCCAGGTTATATCACTATATGATATAGACACTTGGATCTTCAAGGTCATAGGCCCAAATGGTAGAACTTCTTACACTGTGATTTAGATTAGCTTCAGAACTGTCTCTTACTCTGAGCCCTGTGCCCAAATGTTAGCCTCGTTGACTGACTGTCACCTTACAAAAGGTTCAACACAGCATATTAAAATGACATTATAGCCTGGCTCAGTGTGGCTCAGTGGTTGAGCATTGACCCATGCACCAAGAGGTCGCCAGTTCGATTTCCAGTTAGGGCTCATGCCCAGGTTGTGGGCCAAATCCCAAGAGGGGGGCATGCAGGGGGCGGCCAGTCAATGTCCTCTCTCATCGATATTTCTCTCTCTCTCCCCCTCTCCTTTCCTCTCTCTCTAAAATCAATCAATAAATTTAAAAAATGACACAATATATATTGCCTGCAAATTCCATAGAGGCCCAGTAAATGTAGTGACTCTTTCTTAGTAAAAGGTGTGTCACAGTGTTCATCCTTGGCTCTGAAGAGATAATATTTAACTTTATTGTGGTCTAATTTATATATGTTACATTTTCCTTCATTTGGAGTGCACATTCATGATTTTAAGTAGGTTTACTGAGTTATAAAACCATTATAATTTTCCTCATGAGGGGATATCTTAATATGATATAGACCACGGAGTGGATCCACAGAAACTAGAGATAGAAGTCTCTGCATTTGGTGAGGCATATTTCATATTGTCATGTATGTGGTATATAAAGGCTCTTTGCTATTTCCTCTTCTGTAAGCTCATTTGGCAGGAGTTCATCCATGAATCCAGGATGTCCAATCAGATTTGCACCAGGCTGGATGTTGACTGAGGAAGAATTGGCATAGCCTTGAGTAAGACAATAACTTGTTTCTGCTTTCCACCCAAACTGCTTCTGGTGGTCTATTCTAAATGACACAAATGGAAAAGCATGCCAGCTCATTAGTTGCATCCCATGTGCTAGGGCTATGTTGATTTGCTCCATAACAGAGACAAAATCTGGAACAGCAGCTGTAATTGGAGTCACCACCTGTTTTGATAATCCACTGCCATTCACCAAAGCGTCCAGTTTTTTCATAGGCCAAGTGAGTGAGCCCAATAAGTATGAGGGAGGGCTAAACACCCCTGCCTTTTTTATGCCTTCACTGCTGTCCCTGGGTATGTGATGTTGCTTTAGATTCCTAGTTTTATATGGATGGAAAATTCCAGGCCACCGGTAATACTCTAAAGATCTAGTTTTGGTGCTCAGCATTTGCACCTGGGTACAAATTGAATGTTTGTTTATTGCTCACTCCATTTTCATTTTGCTTGGTTCTCCTCCTCCTTACCTTCCTGCCTGACTCTCCCTCTTCTTTCTTCTTCTTCTTCTCATTCTTTTCTTCTTTATATATCCCTTCACTCTCTCCTTCCTTCTCACCTGTCTCATTCTTTTTTCTTGAGATTTTCTTTACTTCCCTGTGTCACAAAAATACATTTATAAGGCTGCTGTAGAATATTCATATTCACATTACATTTTAACAGGAGGTTCTTTTATAATAGCTAATCCAGAATTTTACCAGAAGTGTAATTAAAATATGCAGTAATTATCATTAGAATAGATTAGGATACGATTTAAAAAATTATAGGAAATAGTTCAAGCTGTAGTAACATCGGCTGACACTTTAGAAGTTTTCTTTCTTATTGCAACAATTTCTTAGGTTAAAAATTTCCCTGTGTCCATCATTTTATGAACATCATTTATTTAGACATCAAATTAGGAAGTTATTTTTTTATCTTTCTTTATACATCACTTAAAATAGTTTGTTCATCTGACTTTCCCTGTATGTAGAAACTTTATATATAAAATAATTATTATGTCAGTCTCTGATTCATAAAAGAGAAGCATTCTTGGGTTTTGTTCCTTATCTCTAGGACTTGGATCTTCCAGAACATTTTAGTCTGTAGGAAGTTGAACTCATTTTATCCAGCCTCTAACAACAGTGTTTTTAACCATGAGCAATAATAATTTTACCTTTGTTTTAGTCATTATAATAGAGGCATGATTCTACATACAGAACATTTTACCAATTCCAAGTATATAATTTAATGAGTTTTGACAAACGTATACAGTTGTATGAACACCATGACAGTTATGATGTGAAACATATCATGAAGTTTTCTTATGCTCACTTATAGTTAATTTTCTCTCCATAGTCAACTACTAACAATCACAGTCCTGCTTTCTTTCACTGTAGTTTTGACATTTAAAAAAATTATATAAATATCATCATACAATATGCAATTTCATGTGTATGGCATCCGAGATTATTTCAAGTTGATAATACATGTATAAGTAGCTTATTCCTAATCTATTAAATTTAATTATCTGCTCAAAATTGTTAGAATATTTGGCTGATTACAGTTTTGGGCTATTGGGAACAAAGTTGCTATGTACAATAAAGTACAGATCTTTTTGTGATTATACATTTTCCTTATTTTTGAAAGGGCTTTTGAGATTGCAGGTTGCAAATATGTTTGACTTGATAAGAAACTGCCACAATGTTCTAGAATGTGGCTATCCAACTTTAATTCTTATCAGAAAAGTATAAGAAATGAGAAGTAAATAAGTCATAGAGATCTAATGCATAACATAATGAATATAAAGAATAATATTGTGTTGTAATTATGTAATGTGATAAATACTGTTACCTTGGCAATCATATTAAAATATATAAATATCTCAAGTAACACTCTGTATACCTTAAGCTTACACAATGTATATGTCAAATATATTTATTAAAAAAAAATGTATAAGAGTTTGAGTAGCTCCAAATCACAGCTAATGCTTGGTATTGTCAGGTTTTTGTTTGTTTGTTTTGTGGTCATTTTATAGTAGGTATGACTTTAATTTTTATGTTCTCAGTGACATATAGTAAACATCTTTACATATACTATTGGCTTTTTTAATCTTGGGTAAAGTGTGTATGCAATTACATATATATATATATATATATATATATATAAATATATATATATATATTTATTTATTTAAAGTGGTTTATCCACTGTTAGGGTTGTGATACATTTTTATATACCTAGAAAAAGTAATTTATTATTTGTATGTTTTTCAAATATCTCTCCCAATTTGTGGTTTTCATTTTTATTTTTCTAATATTTTCTTTTAAGAAAGAAATATTTTTTATTTTGGTTTAGTTCAATTATCCCTTTTCTATATATATTCTAAGAAATTGTCTACCAAACTAAAGATCCCAAAGGTTTTCTTTCACATTTTCTTATGGAAGTTCTAAAATTTTACGTAAATTAAGTCTCTGATCAATTTTGAGATAATTTTTATGGTGTCAGGAACTCCTGTTTGCTCATGGATATCAATTATTTTTTTCAGTTTTATTTGCTGTAAGAACATTTCTTTCCTCTTGAATTGATGTATTTCTTTAAGTAAATTGATCATATATGTGAATATATTCCTGAAGTCTCCTTTCTAGTCTATGATCTGTATGCTTATCCTTAGGCCAATAGATTGCTGTCTAAATTAATGCCAATGCTTTAATGAGTTTAAGCAAAGTGAGGACTTAGTGTGGGAAATTAGCATGGAATATTGGGGGAAAGCATGGAATTTGTAGTAAGACAGACCATCGTTTAATGCCTCAGTTCTATCAGTTTCTAGATTCATGATGTTCACATTGTGACACTTCTGAATATTAACTTCTCATTGTAAGATTGTTATATGGAATAAAAAACATTTAACTATATGAAGTGTATTCCAGTGGCTGATAAACAGAAAACACTTTATAAAGGCCTTGTCTCTTTATCCTTTGTTCAAGATGTTTTAATAGAAAAAAATATTATCTCCTGTGCTTGTGATAGATAGTAACACCCATGTTATATATTCAATTAAAAAAAAGAATGATAACTTCTGTAGCTAAATATGTACTTATACCTTGATACAGTAATTTCTTTATTATTTTGAGCAAAATGTACATTTTTTGGCTATCATTAATTACAATATTTAAAAAGAAGGTACAATTTACTATCTTTCCAGATGGCATAGCTTCCTATGGAATTATTTATTCTTTCAGTTATAAAATAGTTGTATAAAAATATAGTAATGGTATTCTTGCCATAGCACTGAATAAAAGTGAGTTTTTTCTAACATTTTAATATATTTACATTAGAAACTAGTGGTCTAATTTAGAAAACATTTGCTATTTTGTCCTTTACATAAATAACACACTAATTTATGTACTAGTTTATGCTGCTAAATCTCTTTCATGAATATTGGGAAGACATTCAACTTACCAAGAAGCATTATGTGTTTGAATGGATGTTTCTGAAGCATGGCAGAGAATGAAAATTGGAAGGAAGTCTGGGTTTCAGAATTCAATAAAGGCATTGTTTGGGTTTGCTCTGTAACTTCATGACCCAGAATTCTGTGTAGTTATAAAAGTTGTTCTAACTACTGTTATCCCTTATTGCTCAAAACCTCACAGAGTAAATGGATTCATGGATGTTGTATGAAATATCTAATGTTACCATTTAACACTAGCTGTATAGTACTTGGTTATTTTGTAAATGAAAATGGTAAAAGCTAACTTTCTCTGACTATGCAAGTGTTATGTATTGCTATTTATTTATTTTAAACTTTTGCTCTTTATTATTAAAATTTTTTTTTCTTTATTGATTTTAGAGAGAGAGAAAGGGAGGAGAGAGAAATAGAAATATTAATAAAAGAGAACATTGATTAGCTGCCTCCTACATGCCCCTCACTTAGGATTTGGCCCACAACCCAGGCATGTGCCCTGATCAGGAATTGAACCGGCAACCTCTTGGTGCATGGGTCGATGCTCAACCATTGAGCCACACCAGCCAGACATGTATTGCTATTTATAGGTTAATTAAATATAGATATAGTCTAACTTGAGGAATTTAAAATATTTGGTTCTTCCAATATGCAGAAAATCTTGAGCCTACCATTTTTTAAAGAATATAAAACAGCAGAGTATTTACAAAAATCTTTAAAACATATCCAAGTTTATGGTACACCTATATTCCATGCTTATGTGGGGCGACATAATTTTCAACCAATATTTTATAATTATTAAAATAATTTTACTCTCCACATGTTTATTATTCCCTAAATCAGTTAGTCTCACATGTAGCTGGGACACCAACACATATTCATCTCTCTGTGATATGAAATTTATGTTGAGAAATTTATTTCTTTTTTAATATTATGAGGTATAGGTGACAGAGAGTACACTATAATTACTTATTTGTTTTTCAGACAATTCTTTTATCTTAATATATCTTTCTGTAGTTTGTCAGTTTTACATTGAAATAGAGTTTTGCTATTTAGATATCATTTCTATTATAAAATACAAATATAAATGAGCACAAAAATAATAAAGTCGTAGCTTGATGAGTCTCAGAAGTCACTGTGAAATCACACCCATGAAATCACTGTGAGATTAAAAAAATGTACTCACACCCAGAACATTTCTTACTGGCATTCCAGAAGTGTCCCTTGTTCCTTTTCCCGGTCACTACCCCACCCCACCCCCGCAAAGTAACCACTATTTTCATTTCTACCATCAAATAGATTTCCTTGCTTTTTTAAGTTTATATTAATGAAATCAAACAGGTAATCTTTTGTGCCTATATTTTAATTATTGCATGATATTTATAAATGTTGCAAATATCAATAATTTATTTATTTCCATTGCTTTATAGTTATCTATCATATGATAGCACAATTTACTTATTTATTTTGTTCTTGACTAGCATTTTAGACTTTTTCAATTTTTGACCATAACATATTGTACTGGTATGACCTTCTTGTGCATGTATTTCAGAGAATATATTTAAGCCTGTGTGTGTGTGTAGGGGGGGAGTTATAGGAATGACGAGTTCATGGTAGATAATTCAACAGTTTTCTGAAGAGTTTATTTCTATTTGTACTGCTACCAGAAATATCTCAATACTCTGGTTGCTGCTCTTGATTTACAAAATACCTTGGGATTATATTTTTTATGTTAGAGTATGGGTAGATGTGTTGCACAATCATTTTAATTTACATTTCCCTGAAGGGTAATGATGTTGAGGACCCTTTCGTGGGTTTTGGCAGTTAGATTTTTTCTTTTTTTTCTGAGATGTCTATTCAAGCCATGGAACTGTCTTTCTCTTGTGTATTGTATATACAGCACAACCCCGCTTTAGTGATTTAATTGTGTATTTTCTTGATGACACAGACTAAAGATTATACTAATGATAAAGTATTTTTTTCCTTTGATTAAGCTTTTACATTTTTTATTCTTCTTTTCCATATTTTTAACACAAACTGTGCCTTGTGAGATTGAAAAATACACATGCAGTCACGTCTTTTGTGAAACTGTGGCTCCTTTGTTTCCCGTAGAATTGATAAACCTGGGTCTTGTGCACTCAGAGGAGTCATGGGGAAAAGTAAACCTGTCCATCAACATTACTCCTTTCCTCCTGCTTGCAACATACCTTCTTGGGTTGAAGAGTAACCTTCAGGTGTTAGTGGACTCTTTGGGGTTACGGCTGATTTTTTTTTTAAATTTTTATTTATTTTTTATTGATTAATTTTTGTTACAGATGATTCTCCTTTTTTCCGCCACTGATTCCACCCTCCCCCACCCCTCCCTGCCCCTTCCCCAGATTGTTGTCCATGTCCACTGTTCATGCATACATGCGTATAAGTTCTGTGGTTCATCCCTCCCCCACCTCCCCACTCCTTAGGGGATTGTCAGTCTGTACCCTGCTTCCGCGTCTCTGGGACTACCCCATTCCTCAAACTGTTATGTTCATTATATTCCACAAATAAATGAAATCATATGAAATTTGTCTTTCTCTGTTTGGCTTGTTTCACTTAGGATGATACTTTCAAGGTCCCTCCATGTAGTCTCAAAGGATAAGAGATCTTTCTTTCTTACCGCTGCGTAGTACTCCATTGTGTATATGTACCACTGCTTTTTGATCCATTCTCTACTGATGGGTACTTGGGCTGTTTCCAGATCTTAACGATTGTAAATAGTGCTGCTACAAACATGGGGGTACATATATTCTTTCTGATTGGTGTTTTATGCTTCGTAGGGTATATTCCTAGAAGTGGGATCACTGGGTCAAATGGAAGATCAATTTTTCATTTTTTAAGGTGACACCATATTGTTTTCCATAGTGGCTGCAACAGTCTGCATTCCCACCAGCAGTGTACCAGAGTCCCCTTTTCTCCACACCCTCGCCAACACTTGTTGTTTGATGATTTGTTGATGGCGGCCATTCTGACAGGTGTGAGGTGATACCTCATTGTTGTTTTGATTTGCATCTCTCTGATGATTAGTAATGATGAGCATTTCTTCATATGTTTCTTAGTCATTTGTATGTCCTGTTTGGAGAGGTGTCTATTTAGTTCCTCTGCCCATTTTTTAATTGGATTCTTTGTCTTCCTTTTGTGGAGTTCTATGAGCACTCTATATGTATTGGAAATTAACCCCTTATCTGATATATCATTGGCAATTATGCTCTCCCATACAGTGGGTAGCCTTTCCGTTTTGATGATTGTATCTTTCGCTGTGCAGAAGCTTTTGAGTTTGATGTAGTCCGATGTGTTCATTTTCTCCTTTGTTTCTATTGCCTTAGGTGATGTGTCAGTAAAAATTCTGCTGCGTATGATGTCTGAGATTGTGTTGCCCACAGTCTCCTCTAGGATTTTTATGGATTCATGAGTTACATTTAAGTCTTTTATCCATTTTGAGTTTATTTTGGTGTAGGGTGTAAGTTGATGGTCTAGTTTCATTTTTCTGCGAGTAGCTGTCCAATTTTCCCAGCACCATTTATTAAAG
Source organism: Molossus molossus (assembly GCF_014108415.1). Classification (NCBI taxonomy): domain Eukaryota; kingdom Metazoa; phylum Chordata; class Mammalia; order Chiroptera; family Molossidae; genus Molossus; species Molossus molossus. Next base: position 41,857,884 of record NW_023425344.1, read on the forward strand.
AGGCTGTCCTTACTCCACTGTATGCTCTTGCCACCTTTGTCAACTATTAATTGAGCATATTGCCTTGGGTCCATTTCTGGGTTCTCTATTCTGTTCCACTGGTCTATATACCTGTTCTTGTGCCAGAAGGCTGTTTTGATTATAGTGGCTTTGTAGTCTAACCTGAAATCTGGTATTGTGATCCCTCCAACTTTGTTCTTCCTTTTCAAGATTGCTGTGGCTATTCGAGGCCTTTTTTGGTTCCATATGAACTTTTGAAGTAATTGTTCTAATTCTGTGAAGTATGTCGTTGGTATTTTGATGGGGATTGCATTGAATCTATATATTGCTTTGGGTAATATGGACATTTTAATGATGTTAATTCTCCCAATCCATGAACAGGGTATGTGCTTTCACTTTTTTATATCTTGCTCTATTTCTTTTTTCAAAGACCTGTAGTTTTCTGCGAATAGGTCCTTTATTTCTTTGGTTAAATTTATTCCTAGGTATCTTAATTTTTTTGCCGCAATGGTAAATGGGATTATTTGCTTAGTTTCTCTTTCTGTGAGTTCATCATTGGTGTATAAGAATGCCATCGATTTCTTGACGTTAATTTTGTATCCTGCTACTTTGCCAAATTCATTTATTAAATCTAGTAAACTTTTGGTGGAGTCTTTGGGGTTTTCTATGTACAGTATCATGTCATCTGCAAATAATGACAATTTCACTTCCTCCTTTCCAATTTGGATTCCTTTTATTTTTTCTTCCTGTCTGATTGCTGTGGCTTAGACTTCCAGTACTATGTTAAATAGGAGTGGCGAAAGTGGGCATCCTTGCCTTGTTCCTGTTCTTAAGGGAAATGCTTTTAGTTTTTGCCTATTGAGTATGATGTTGGCTTTAGGTCTTTCATATATGGCCTTTATTATGTCTAGATATGATCCCTCTATTCCCACACTGCTGAGCATTTTTATCAGAAATGGATGCTGGATTTTGTCGAAGGCTTTTTCAGCATCTATTGATATTATCATGTGGTTTTTATTCTTCATTTTATTTATGTGGTGTATCACATTTATGGATTTGCGAATATTGTACCAGCCTTGCATCCCTGGAATGAATCCCACTTGGTCATGGTGGATAATTTTTTTGATGTATTGCTGGATTCGATTTGCTAATATTTTGTTCAGGATTTTGGCATCTATGTTCATCAGGGATATTGGCCTGTAGTTTTATTTCTTTGTTGTGTCTTTTTCTGGTTTTGGAATTAGAATTATGCTGGCTTCATAAAACGAGTTTGGAAGTCTTCCTTCTTCTTGAATTTTTTGAAATAGTTTGAGGAGAATGGGTATTAGTTCTTCTTTGACTGTTCGGCAAAACTCCCCCGTGAAGATATCTGGGCCTGGGCTTTTGTTTGCTGGAAGAGACTTGATTACATCTTCAATTTCTTCTGTTGTTATTGGTCTGTTCACGTTTTCAATCTCTTCCTGATCCAGTTTTGGGAGACTGTGTGTTTCTAGAAATTTGTCCATTTGGCTTAGATTTTCGAATTTGTTGCCGTATAATTGTTCATAGTAGTTGTTAACGATCTTTTGTATTTCTGTGGTGTCAGTTGTTATCTCTCCTCTTTCATTTCTGATTTCATGTATTTGGGTTCTCTCTCTTTGTTTCTTGGTGAGTCTAGCTAAGGGTCCATCAATCTTGTTTATCTTTTCGAAAAACCAGCTCTTTGTTTTATTGATCCTCTGAATTGTTTTTTTTTGGTCTCTATGTCGTTTATTTCTGCTCTGATCCTTACTATTTCCTTCCTTCTACTTGCTCTGGGGTTTTCTTTTTGTTTGCTTTCTACTTCTTTAGGTTGTGAGGTTAGATAGTCTATTAGAGATTTTTCATCTTTTTTGAGGTAGGCCTGTAATGCTATGAACTTCCCTCTCAGAACTGCTTTCACTGCATCCCCTAGATTTTGTGTTGTTGTGTCTTCATTTTCATTGGTTTCCAGGAAGTTTTTGATTTCTTCCTTGATCTCCTCGGTGACTCATTCATTGTTTAATAACATTCTATTTAGCTTCCATGTGTTCAAATGTCTTTGTATGTTCTTGCAATTGATTTCTAGTTTCATACCATTGTGGTCTGAGAAGATGCTTGATATAATTTCAATCTTCTTGAACTTGTAGAGACGTAGTTTGTGCCCTAACATGTGGTCTATCTTTGAGAATGTTCCATGTGCACTTGAGAAGAATGTGAATTCTGTAGTTTTGGGGTGTAGTTCTCTGTAGATATCTATTAAATCCATTTGGTCTAGTGCTTCATTTAGAGTCTCTGTTTCCTTGCTAATTTTTTGTCTAGAGGATCTATCCAGTGATGTGAGTGGGGTGTTGAAGTCCCCTGCTATGATTGTATTGCTATCGATTTCTCCTTTGAAGTCCTCCAATAGTTTTTTAATATATTTTGGTGCTCCTATATTGAATGCATATATGTTTATCAAGGTTATATCTTAGTGTTGGATAGATCCTTTCAATATTACGTAGTGGCCTTCTTTGTCTCTAGTTATGGCCTTCAATCTGAAGTCTATTTTATCAGATATAAGTATTGCTACCCCAGCTTTTTTTTCTTTTCCATTTGCTTGAAAGATTTTTTCCATCCCTTCACTTTCAATTTATGTGAGTCTTTTGTTGTGAGGTGGGTCTCTTGTAAACAACATATAGATGAGTCATGCTTTCTTATCCAGTCAGCTACTCTGTCTTTTTATGGGAGTATTCAGTCCATTTACATTTAAGGTGGTTATTGATATGTACTTATTTATTGCCATTTTTGTTTAGTGTGGTTCTATTTTCCTTCCCATTTCTCCTGGTAATTACAGCAGTCCTTTTAACATTTCTTTCAGTGCTGGTTTGGTGCTAATGTATTCCCTTAGCCTTTTTTTGTCTGAAAAGTTCCTTATTTGACCTTCTATTTTGAATGATAGCCTTGCTGGGTAGAGTAGTCTTGGATTCAGATCCTTGTTTTTCATGACCTTGATTACTTCATGCCATTCCCTTCTAGCCTGTGGTGTTTCTTGTGAAAAGTCAGCTGAGAGCCTTATGGGGTTTCCTTTGTAGGTAACCTGTTGCTTATCTCTTGCTGCTTTTAGGATTCTCTCTTTGTCTTTGATTTTTGGCAGTTTGATTACTATGTGTCTTGGTGTGGGCCTGTTTGGGTTCTTCTTACTTGGGGCTCTCTGAGCTTCTTGAACGTGAATGCCTTCTTCCTTCACCAAATTAGGGAAGTTTTCTGTCACCATTTCTTTGAATATATTCTCTAGCCCTCGCTTACTTTCTTCTTCTTCAGGGACTCCTATGATGCGAATATTATTCCGTTTCCAGTTGTCCCACAGGTCTCTTAAGCTCTCTTCCTGTTTTTTAATCGTTTTTTCCTTTTGGTTTTCTGATTGGTTGATTTCTTCTAGCCTGTCTTCTAATTCACTGATCAGATCCTCAGCTTCCCCTACTCTGCTTTTTAGACCTTCCAGTATGTTTTTCATTTCTGATATGTCATTCTTCATTTCTTCCTGTTGGTTTTTCATTTCCAGCTGGTTTATTTTCAACATTTCTATGTCTTTACTCATGTTGCTCATGTCCTTACACATGCTGTTCAGCTTCCGCAACATCATGGCTCTAAATTCTAGTTCTGTTAATTTGCTTAACTGCACCTCATTTATTTCATCTTCTGTAGAGTTCTCTTGTTCTTTCATTTGGCTTTTGTTTCTGTTTCTCACCATTTTGGCTATCACAGTGGGCTTTGGAGTCTGTCAAGTTTTCTCAGTGGGTGTTGGTTTTCTGCTGTTTGGGGCTCCCTCTCTTGGGTTTGGATGAGCCAGGGAGGACCCACTTTAAACACCACCGTCAAGTCTTAGCTTTTCTGGTTAGTGTTGCATGCCCAGGGAACGCTAGTTATCCTCTAGTTTTTTTTTTGCCTTGAGGCTATTAGTAGAGGTCACCTGCAGACCCTTGGTTTCTGAGTTGCCTGGAAAACTCCCTCAGGTGCTCAGTGTATGAGGATTTCCTGAGAGTGAGGCAGGTGTTCCTTGTTAATGGGCCTCAGTTAGCATTTCAATGGCAACCAGGTGGGGTTGAATCTCTGAGGGAGGGGCCACCGCCTCTCCCCAGGGTCCTGAGAAAAAGTAAAATGACTACAGTCCTGCGTGGCTGCACTCAGCGAAAGCTCTTAGCACCCTCCAAAACCCGAGTGTCCCCACACAGTTCCAGTCCAGTCTGCCTTCCCTCCACCGGAGCCCAAGGTGAGTGGCTGCTGCCAATTTAGCCTCTGTCTGGACTCTGCGTCCTGGAGCCACCTGGGACTTTTAACCCAAGGGCGCTGCTTCCAGCCAAGGGCGGCTGCGGCTGTGGCACCAGCTGAGGGGGTTGCACTCAGCAGAAGCCCCAGGACTGAGCCGCGGTAGCGGGACACTGCAGAGGTGGCAGTAGCGTCTAGCACAGTCCCCTGGTCCACGTGAGTGTGCGCGGTGCCCGCCGAGGGCTTAGCACACAGAGTTCACAGGACTCAGCCTTGGTAGCAGAATCCCACCGAGTCCCCTGGTCTCCGGGAGTCTGTGCGGCTCCAGCCGAGAGCTTAGCAGGCTACAGCGTTCCCAGGGCCCATGCAGGGTGGCAAGGAAGGTGGTAGGAGTAATGTCCCGCTGAGTTCCCTGGGGCCCGCAAGTCTGTGCAGCTCCAGCGGAGAGTTTAGCAGGCTACGGAGTTCCCAGGGCCCATTCAGGGTGGGAGGGGAGGCGGTAGGAGTAACTTCCCGCCGAGTCCCCTGGCCCTGCCAAGTCCCCTGGTCTTCGGGAGACTGTGCGGCTCCAGCCGAGAGCTTAGCAGGCTAGAGTTCCCAGGGCCCATGCAGGGTGGCAAGGGAGGTGGTAGGAGTAACTTCCAGCCGAGTTCCCTGGCCCCGCCGAGTCCCCTGGTCTCCGAGAGTCTGTGCGGCTCCAGCGGAGTGTTTAGCCGGCTGCAGAGTTCCCAGGGCCGTGCACGGTGGGAAGGGAGGCGGTAGCAGTAACTTCCAGCCGAGTTCCCTGGCCCCTGCCCAGGCCGCTGCGGACCCTGGGCTCTGGGTCCCTTCTCGCGTCCTCGCAAGCCTCCCAGGATTGAGTGGGTGTTTCTGGTTAAGTGGTCCTCCAAGATGTCTTTTGGCTGCCCTTTCCTGACGGTTTGCCTTTATTTTCCTTGTAAATCCAGTTTGGTCTTGGGAGATGGTCTGTGTCGCTCCATTCACTTCGCCGCCATTTTCCTATTCCTGATTGTTAAAGGTTTCTCTCCCTTCTGGCTCTCCAGGATGGCAACTGCAGGCGGAGCTCAGCAGGTGGAGCTGGTATCTAGCCTCCTCCGCGGTTCTCCCCAGCAATCTCCAGATCTTGGTCCATGTCCTCAGAACCCATCGAGGACCGCTGGGCTCCATGAAACCCGAGGTGCAATGGGCAGCTTCCCAGGTGTAATCTGTCCAGCCTGGGTAAACCTGGAGCCAGCCGACCTGACCCTGTGGCTTCCAGACACCCCCGCGAGCTGCACCAGGCCCTGCAGATCGCCAGCGCTGGGCTGCCCTGTGCTTGGTCTCTGCCCTGCCACCTGCCCCTGCCCGGTGGTGGGGCCTGTGCCACAACCCTTTCTGGTGCCTGAGCCTCAGAAGCAGGTGAGTTTTTTTTATTTTGTTTTTAGATTACGCGTATAAGTGAGCTCATACAGTATTTGTGGTTCTCTAACTTATTTCACTTAGCATAATGCCCTCAAGGTCTATCCATGTTGTCATAAATGGCTGGATAACATTCCATTTGTTTATATACATAGTACAGTATAGGAAATATATCTATATCTATATCTATATATCTCTCTATATATAATATATGTTTTCATCTCTTGGCTATTGCAAATAATGCTGCAATGATTCTAAAGGTGGAGCTATCTCCTGGACACATTAATTTCATTTCTTTTGGATATATAGCCTGGAGTGAAACTGTTGGATCATAAGGTGGATCTATTTTTAGTTTTTTTAGGACTCTCTTGTCAATGTCAGAAACATTCAAACCTGTAAACAATTTTTGTGAGTTTATTTGAGCCAAACTGATGACAATTGCTGGGAAGCAAAAAGCTTAACAGACTGAGATAATGCTCTGGAGAATGGCAGTTTTACAGCTTATTTTATGATTACAATAAAAAGAGGAGAGGTAAGTGGGTTACATGAAATCTACTGGTGACCGATTAGGGAGGCAGGAGAAAGCAATGTGGGGAAATTTCTGTGATTGGACAAAATATAAAATAATAGACATACTTCTTTTACATAGGTAGGTATAGGATAGTTAACAGTCAACAATTAACTCAATAACAATGAGGGAATATGTGGGCCCCAGAGCAGTACTTGTGCTTTGAGGGGTCCGGAAAAAGGACAATTATTTTGACATTCCAAAGATGTGTTATCGTAGATGCAAAAAGAAAATAGACAGGCTTAGTTCAGGTAAAGATTGACCTTTGTTAAGGAAAATACTGGCCTAGGACATGACTACCCACCATAAACTGCTTTTAGTTAAAACAAGTTTAATTTCAGACCATCCTTTGTGGTTATTTCAGGTCTCTGAGATTTTAAGGCTACCATGCAGGCCTCCTCTGAGCTTGTCAGGTTTAGTCAGTATGTGCCCCGTTTTTGTCCACACTGTGCTATCTTCTATAGTGGCAGCACCAGATTACATCCCACAAACAGTGGAGATTGCACGGGGTTCCTTTTCCTCCACATCCTCAGTATCACATTATTTCCTGTTTTTTGTTTTTTTTTTTCTTTTTGTTTTTTTTATAATAGCCATTCTAGAAGATGTGAAGTGCTATCTTGTTATTAATTGATTTGCGTTTCCCTGGTGATTAGTGGTATGGAGCACCTGTTCAAGTACCCTTTGAAGATTTGAATATCTTCTTTGGAAAAGTGTCTACTCAAGTCCTTTGCGTATTTTTAAATCAAATTTTTATTATCATTATTTTTATTTTGCTATTGAATTTTATGAGCTTTTTGTTTTGAATGTTAATCCTTTATCACATATATGATTTATAAATATTTTATGCTGTAGGTTGCTTTATTTATTTCATTGATTGTTTCTTATACTTTTCAGAATCTTTTTAGTTTGATGTAGTCACACTTATTTTTTATTTTGTTGTTTGTGGTTTTAGATCATATCACCAAGACCCATGTCAAGGAGCTTTTCCCTGTGTTTTCTTCTACGTGCTTTATCCTTTCAATTCTTGTACTTAAGTCTTTCATACAGTTAGAGTTAATTATTGTGAGTGGTAAAAATATAGGGGACTAGTCTTATTCTTTTGTATGTGATCATACAATTTCCCCAGCACCATTTTTTTTGAAGAGATTATTGTTCCTCCCTTGAGTAGTCTTGGCTCCCTTATCAAATATTAGTTGACTGAGGTTTTTTTTTTTTTTTTCCGGGTTCCTGATTCTGTTCTACTGGTTTATGTGTCTGTTTTTATGTCATTATCATACTGTTGGATTATTATAGCTTTATAATGTAGTTTGAAAATCAAAAGTGTGATGCCTCCAGCTATGTTCTTCCTTCTCAGGATTGCTTTGGCCATTCAGGGTTTCATAAAAAGTTTTGGATTGTTTTTCCACTTCTGTAAAAAAAAAAAAAAAAAAATGCCATTGGGGTATTGATAGGAATTGCATTCAATCTATAGATGACTTTGGATAATATGGACATTTTAATAATATATTTTTTAATCCATGAACATGGGATATCTTTATTTTGTTTGTATTTTCAATTTTTTTCATCAATATTGTACAGTTTTAGTATAGAGATATTTCACTTCCTTGGTTAAATTTATTTCTAAGTTTGTTTTATATGCTATTGTAAATGGGTTAAATTATTGCAATTAATAATTGTACTTTCAAAAGATACATTTAAACGGAATTTGAATTCTCTTTGTACATGCTTAACATAACACAAAAGAAAATAACATATTATTACCAGATGGGGTCTGGGCCTGGAGTGGGTCTGCCTCTGGCCAGCTGGTAGTGTGTGGGTTCTTGACTTTGTGCAGGGAAGATTTCACAATACAAGTCAGGTGATTTTGAGAATATGCTTATTAAAGCTGGGGATAGCACAGCAAAGGAAGGGCTTAAGGTAGAAGAAGCAACAGGAGAGAGCCTAGGCAGGGCTGCTTCGGCTCACTGAACAATAAGTCACAGCAAATGAGCTAAGGAGGGGCTGCTGTCAGCACACTGGGAAGTCAGAGAAAAAGGGGGCCTTGGAGACAGGATCAGAGGGTAAGCCCAGGACAAGCTGCCACTGCCCACTGCTCCCCTGGTTGCGAGTCTTGTGGAGACCTTTAGAGTTTAGGAGAATGAGAGGAGAGATACAAGGTGTGGGTGTGCTCTAGAAAGAGCAAGTCTGGATCCTTTGTCTTGTGGCTTTTTCTCTTTCTTTAGCTGGCAGGAATCTTAGGGGAGGTTTCAGGGGACAGTCTTAACAGAATATTTATTAACTTTTCAGGTGTGCCCTTAGATATGTTGATTCATCAAAATGTTTAGATAGAGGGGTCAGGGTTATCTTGTGGTCAGTTTTATTTTCAAAGACTATCATCAAAGAGGGACCAAGACTGAGGTCAGTCTGTCCAGGCATGGTCTGGAATGTGTAACCATGTGCTCCTAAGTGTCCTTGATCGAGGACGATAAAACCTTGTGATATGTTAGCTGGCTGTAAGTTTCTCGAGTTGTTTTGCCTTGTTTAATGATTTTGTTTGTTTTCCTTATTCCACTTGTCAAGTAATCACTCTAGCTTCTTACTACCCTACCTCAATGTCACCTTTAAAAGTATTCTTTTTTTTTTTTTTTTTTAGCCTCAGCAGAGGACATTTTTGCATTTATCCCCAGATAGAGTGGGAGGGAGAAAAGGAGGAAGAGAGAGAGAAACATCGATGTGAGAAAGACACATCGACTAGTTGCCACCCACATGACCCCAGCAGGGCCAGGGACAAACTGCAACCAAGGTACATGTCCTTGTGCCTTAGTGGGAACCAAACCCAGGACTCTCCGCTTTGTGGGCTGACGCTCTAACTGCTGAGCCAAACTGGCCAGGGCTTTTTTTTTTTTAATCCTTACCTGAGGACATTTTTTCATTTTTTGTTCAGATAGAGTGGGAGAGAGAGAGAGAGAGAGAAACATCGACGTGAAAGAAACACATCGAGTGGTTGCCACCTGCATGACCCAACCAGGGCCAGGGACAAACTGCAACCGAGGTACGTGCCCTTAGCGGGAACCGAACCCGGGTCTCTCCGGACTTCAGGCCGGTGCTCTAACCGCTGAGCCAAACCGGCCAGGGCAAGTATTCTTTAACTAATAGAATATGATAATGTGATAAAAATATATAAGCAGTCTAGTTCTAGAATCATATTAGTAAGTAATTCTTTGAAGCTTAAAAAATTATTACGTGGTTGCAGTTTGTCTCTGGCCCCGATTGTGGTTGTGTGGGTGGCAACCAGTCGATGTGTCTCTCTCATATCGATGTTTCTCCCTCTCGCTCTTCCTCCCTCTCTCCCTCCCACCACTCTATCTAAAGATAAATGCAAAAATGTCCTCAGGTAAGGGTAAAAAAAAATTATTACTTTTTTTTTGCTTATGGTCTTTCATTTTCAAGTGGTAACTTTCAAAATAGTTTAATACCTAATCAAAATTCTCTGTGTAAACTAGAATAGAGTTAGTTCTATATACAATAGGCAATAATCCTAGGAAACATTAGAATATATACAGTAGGCAGAATATCTTTATAAGTGATATTTATACTTATATGCATTCTCTATCTGATTCTCAACATTTTAATTCATTTTATTTTGTTCATATTCTGATATTCTTTCAAGCAATTGATGATAATCATTCTGGGGCTGTTCAAATATGTTTAGTACACATTTGAATGGGGTACTACTCCATGAACCTGTCTTAGTCCATGAACATTTGGAATGTTTGAACTGGGCAAAATAACCTTTGGTTTGGGTCAAATCAACATTGTACTCCAAAGAACTGTTTGTAAAGCTAATAGAAAAGTAGACATCCTGCCCTGGCCAGTTTGGCTCAGGGGTTAGAGCGTTGGCCTGCGGTCCGGAGAGACCCGGGTTCGGTTCCCGCTAAGGGCACGTACTTTGGTTGCAGTTTGTCCCCGGCCCTGGTTGGTTGTGCGGTGGCAGCCACTCGATGTGTCCCTTCACGTCGATGTTTCTCTCTCTCTCCCTTCCTCTCTCTCCCTCCCATTCTATCTGTAGAAAAAATGGAAAAATATCCTTGGGTGAGGATTAAAAAAAAAAAAAAAGAAAAGTAGACATCCTGACTAAAATGACTGAAAATCAAGGGCGTGCTTTAGAATCAGTAATCAACCAAGTATAGCTAAAAATAACAACTTATTAGCACCAATATAAATTCTTTCCATCTATTCATGAAATTATCTCCCTCTTTCTTAAAAAAAACCTTGCCTTCACCCCATCATCAGAATATAATTTGGGTTTCTGCCTGAATCTATGCCCCTGAATTGAAATTATTATTATTTTTTAATCTCAAATAAATATATGTTGTCTCTCCCTTTGGATTTTTATTTTTATATTAACATCTCTATCCTAAAATAAATGCAATTCTCTTGAATGAGACAAATAATGTATGTCTTATACCTTTATACATATAGAAGAATATGATAGTTCTGGTTATTTATTACATTTTTAATAAAAATTAGTAACTATCAATAAAATATTTTTTCAGTAATTTTACATGGAAGTATTATGTACTAATGCCTATAATATTTATGAGTACAAAGATATTGCATCTCAGGAAAACAAAGCAAATTTTCTGAATGACATGAAATAATGTTGCAAGCTATTTTTATACCTAACATTTATATTGAAGGTTAAAGTTTACTTCTACAATAGGCAAGGGGTCTTTAACTGTTTATGAGGTTGTTATTTAACATCTCTGATAAATAAAGTAAAATGATACTTTTTCTGCATATTTCCTACTTTCAAATGGTAAATTACATTTTATACCATGCTTTTAGTGAAAAGCAAACTAAACTAGATGTCAAGAGATTTTACATTTCTCTAGTTGTGGTGTTTTATTTAGAAAAGTCATAGTTTTCCTGGAATTCATGTAAAGTATTTGTAAAATAAGGTTTCTGATTAGATGATTAAAAAAAAATTTAAACTAATATAAACTATTGAAAGTGTGAAGTGGATTTTCAAAATGACTTGATGCAAAACCTAGACATATCATATTCCAACTACAGAAAATAAAAGATAAAAAAAAAAAATCTGGAAAGAAGAAAATGGGGGGGGCACCTTATTAAAAAATAGACAAAATAAGAATTGTATCTGACTTCTCCTCAGAAATCATGTAAGCAAGAGGAGTTGAAGTGAAATATTTAAAGAGTTGGAAGAAAAAAATGTCAGTTTACATTTCTGTATCCTGTAAAATAATCCTTCAAAATTGAAGGAGATATAAAGACTTTCTCAGAAAAATAAATAAATAAAAGAATTTGTTGCCTTGAAAGAAATGTTAAAATAATTTATTTAGAGAGAAGAAAAATGATATGTCAGAAACTAGGATCTACATAAAGTAAAAGCAACTGAGAAGGAATAAGTGAAGGTAAAATAGCAACATTGTATTTACTTATGTATGCTTATGCACATGTATATGCTTACACATAAGTAAAATGAAAAAAAAAATAGTCATAACTCAAGGGTCAGGAGGGAGAAATTAGGAATATTTCATTATTACAAGGCACTTTTACTTCCTGTGAAGGAGTGTATTATTTAAAAGTAGACTTGAATTCGTTGTAAATATATATTGCAAACTTGAGAATAAATGATAGCAAACATTTTTTATTTTACTGTAGGATTGATGTGATGAGAAAGGAGAGAAAATGGAATCATATAAAATACCCATTTAAACCCACAAAAGGCAGGAAAAGTGTGGAAGGTTAAAATATGAACAAAAAGAAAGGACAACAAATAGAAAACAGTAACAAACATGGTAGTTATTAATACAACTGTATCAATCACTTTAAATATCAATGGTCTGAATATATACCAACTGAAAGATATGGTCAGAGTGAATCTAAAAGGAAGAAGCAAGTGTATATATTCTACCAAAAACGCACTTTAAATATAAAGACACATATAGATCTTTAAAAAAGGAGTAGAAAAAGATATGTCATGGTAAACTAATCAAAGGAAGCAGGAGTAGCTATATTAATTGCACAGAGCAGTCTTCAGAATAAAAAAATATATATGTGTGTGCACCTATCAGCAGAGTGTCAAACTATATGGCAAAAACTGATTGAACAACAAGGAAAAATAGATGAGTTCACAATTATAGTCAGAGACTTTAATATTCCTCTATCAGAATAAATTCATTAGGCAGCAGATCAGTAAATATGTAGTCGAATTCAAGAGCACCAACAATCAACTGGATATAATTGACATTTGTAGACTACTTCATCCAACAACAATAGAATATATGTTCTTCTTAAGCTCATGTGTAACACTCACCAAGATGAACACTCTGGACCATAAAGCACATTAAAAATTTTAAAAGAATAGAAATCATACAATATCTGCTCTTAGTCCACAATGGAATTATACTAGATGTCATTAAGAGAAAAATGACATTTGGAAAAATCCCAGGATAACCAAAACAACAAGCAAAATATGAAAAAAGCCAATTTTAGATAACATATGGGTCAAAAATATCAACAGAAAGTTAAAAATATTTTGAAATACAAGAATATGAAAGTAAAACTTATTAAAATTTGTGGAATGCAGCAAAAGCAGTGTTTACTGGAAAATTAATGGCATTGAGACACTACAGGAAAACTACAGACCAATATTTCTCATAAATATAGCTGCAAAAGCCTCAACAAACTATTATCAAATCAAATCCAATAAAGTATAGAAAGCATTATACACCAAAACCAAGTGAGATTTATCATAGGTTTGGTGCAAGGTTGCTTCAACATTTGAAAATTAATTAATGTTATACTTCACATCAATAGGCTGAAAAAGAAAAAAAATGTATGGTCATAACAATGAATGTAGAAAAAAGGTGTTTGATAAAATCCAGCCATCAATTTATATCAAAAACTAGCAGTAAACTAAGAATAGAGGGGAACTTCCTCAAACTGATAAAGGTAATCTAAAAAAATACAATACAATTTATACTGACATCGTCCCATCCAAATACTTAGGTATAAATATAACAAAATATGTGAAAGATCTTTATGAACCAAACTACAGAATTCTGATTAACTAAATCAAATAACTAAATATATGAATATATCCATACCCATTGTTAGGAAGACTCACTATTGTAAAGATATCAGTTCTTCATAGCTTGATCTATAAATCCAATGCAATTTTATGAAATTCCAGTAAGTATTTTGAGGATGTTAACAAAGTGATTTTAATGTTTATATGAAGAGGTAAAAGATCCAAAGTAGCTGACATGATATTGAAGGAGAAGAACAAATTTGGAGAACTGATACAACCCATTTTCAAGGCTTCCTATGAAGCTCCAGTAAACAAGACAGTGTAATACTGAAAAAATAATACAAAATTGATCAATGGAACAAAATAGGGAAATCACAAGACTCACATACATATGGTATATATGGTGAACTAATCTTTCAAAAAGATGCAAAGATAATATAACAGAACAAAGATAGTATCTTTAGCAAACAGTATTGGAGCAACTGGACATCTACGTGCAAGGAAATTGATATAAATACAGACTTTATTCCCTTTACAAAAGTGAACTCAAACTGAGTCCTAGACCTAAATGGAAAACACTAGCTGTAAAACTCCCAGAAGATAGCATAAGAGAAAATGTAGATGATTTTGGGTGTGGTGAAACTTAAAAACATTTTTTTTTCTTTATTGATGTTAGAGAGAGGAAAGGAGAGGGAGAGAGATAGAAACATCGATGAGAGAACATCAATTGGCTGCCTCCTGCATGCACCCCGCTGGGGATTTGGCACACAATGTGGGCATGTGTTCTGACCAGGAATCGAACCAGTGACCTCTTTGTGCATGGGTCAACACTCAACACTCAGCAATCTCTTGCTGAGCCGGGCACATGGGCCGGGTAGTATGGTGATACTTTTTAAAATTCAACACCAAAGGCATGATCCACGAAAGAAATAATTAGTAAGCTGGTCTTTATTGAAATTGAAAACTTTTTCTCTTCAAAAAACAATGTCTGGAGAATAAGAAAACAAGCCACAGAATGGAAGAAATTATTTATAAAAGACACTTCAGATAAAGGACTGTTATTCCAAAATACAAAGAACACTTAAAACTCAACAATAAGAAAACAGACAACCCCACTGAAATATGAGCTGAGGGTCTTAAAAGACACCTCACCAAAGAAGACATACAGATGGCAAATAAGCATATGAAAAGATATTCCATATCATCTGTCATCAGGAAAATGCACATTAGAATAATTGTAAGATACCACTAAACAACTATTAGAATGGCCAAAATCCAGACCATTGATAACACCAAATGCTGTCAAGGATGTGGAACATATCTTACTCATTGCTGCTGGGAATGCAAAATGGTGCAGTCACTTTGTAAGGCAGTTTGGCAGTTTTTTACAAATTACTCTTCCATTCCTTGGTATTTTCCAAAAGAAGCTGAAAACGTTTGTTTAAACAAAAATCATCACACACATGTTCATAGCAGCTTATTTATAATTGCCAAAACTTGAAACCAATCAAGATGCCCTTCACTAGGTCCATGGATAAAAATCTATGGGAATTCAACAAAATGGAATATTATGCAGCACTAAAAGTTAAAGAGCTGTTAAACCATGAAAACACATGGAGCAAACTTAAATGCACATTAGTAAATAAAAGGCAGCTGTTGGAAAAGGCTGCAAACTGTATGATTCAAACTACATGACATTCTTGAAAAGGCAAAACTATGCAGGCAATGAAAAAGATCAGTGATTGCTAAAGGGATGTGCGAGGGAGAGATGAATAGACAGAGTATAGAGAATTTTTAGGGCAGTGAAAATACTCTATATGATATTATAATGATGGATAAACATGATTATACTTTTGTTCAAACCCATAGACTGTGAAACACCAAAAGTGAATCCTAAGGTAAACTATGGACTTTTTGTGATTTTGATGTGTCACTGTAGTTTTATCTTTGGTAAAATAAAATTAACATTCTAGTGGGCGATGGTGATAATGGGGGAGGCAGTGCATGTGTGAGGACAGGTTATATTGGGATATCTCTAAACCTGCCCCTCAATATGGTTTTAAACCTAAAGAAAAAAAACTGTTCTAAAAAAATAAATTCTAAAAAAATTCTTTATTTTAATCTTCAGAGAAAGTCCCCACCACCACCAAAAAAAGGGGGGCATCCATGTGAAGATCAAAAGTAGAAAAATAAAATATAATGAAAAAGTGAGAAGGGAAATCAATTGTCCTTTCAGTAAATAATAAATGAAAATAATCAACATCTTTGGGGGACCATCAATATAGTTTAAAAAATACAAATGAAAATGCCAACATTAGCAGTTGAAAAACATATTGAAGTGGACATTATTTATTTTTGTTAAATATTGGTAGTTAGCAAGGACATTGACATAGCAACTTGAACTCTGCTTGTATGTGCATTAGTTGGTTTCAAAAAAGAGTTCTGTACATTTATTTGCCATATGTCTGAAGATTCTTTAAAAAATCTTTCTCTTAAACCCATTAATTTTCTTCTTAGGAATATATCCAATTAAAATTTCAGTGTTTTAGACATAAATTTATATAGAAAGTTGCAAATGGATTTTTATAATAAAAACAAAACAAAACACTCGCAATGCTTTCTTACAGAGGCGAACTCTGAGGAACATACCACACCTTACTTCAACCTCATTTGAAATTATTTTTACACAGTTCTATTTCTCCAATGACATTGATCACTTTCTAACATACTGTTACTATTTTTTCATTTACCATTTTCTAGAATGAAAATATAAACTCTGTGTGCAGAGGTTTTTTTTTTTTAAGTTTTGTTAACTGTTGTGAATCAAGTGCCAAGAATGGGCTCTTTCTATAGTAGGCATTCAGTAGACATTTGGTGAATAAAATAATATTTAAAAATAACAGAATGATATAAATATAATTAAATGGAAGTTACAATGTTATTTTTAAAACAAAATATAAAGTATTTAAATACAAGTAAACATATAAACATATATGTTTATATGTGAATAACCTAGAACACAACATTTCTATATTTATACTGGTCAAAATCATACAAATGTATATGTATATATACACATGACTAGATGGTAGAATTAAAGATGATCTTTATTTTTCTTTTCTTTTCTTTTCATTTTTATTTTTATTTTCTTTATCCTCACCCGAGGATATTTTTCCATTTTTTGTACAGATAGAGTGGGAGGGACAGAGAGGAAGGGAGAGAGAGAGAGAGAAACATCGATGTGAAAGGGACACATCGAGTGGCTGCCACCCGCACGACCAACCAGGGCCGGGGACAAACTGCAACCGAAGTATGTGCCCTTAGCGGGAACCGAACCCGGGTCTCTCCAGACCGCAGGCCGACGCTCTGACTGCTGAGCCAAACTGGCCAGGGCATATTTTTCTTTTATTTTTATCTCCAAATATTCTTGCATATTTATTTAACAATTATTACATATTGATTTAAGTTTTAGAAATAACATAATTATTGGCAGTGGTGTTCTGCCATACAGTGGGTTGCCTTTCCATTTTGATGATTGTTTCTTTTGCTGTGCAGAAGCTTTTTAGTTTTGTTTCTGTTGCCTTAGGTGATGTATCAGTGAAAATTCTGCTGCATATGATGTCCAAAATTTTGTTGCCTACATTTTCTTCTAGAATTTTTATGGATTCACGGGTCACATTTAAGTCTTTTACCCATTTTGAGTTTATTTTTGTGTATGATGTAAGTTGATGGTCTAGTTTCATTTTTTTGCATGTAGCTGTCCAATTTTCCCAACACCATTTATGAAAGAGGCTGTCTTTACTCCACTGTATCAGATAAGGGGTTAATTTCCAATATATAGAGAGTGCTCATACAACTCAACAAAAGGAAGACAAAGAACCCAATTAACAAATGGGCAGAGGAGTTGAATAGACACCTCTCCAAACAGGACATACAAATGGCAAAGAGACATATGAAGAAATGCTCAACATCACTAATCATCAGAGAGATGCAAATTAAAACAACAATGAGGTATCACCTCACACCTGTCAGAATGGCCACCACCAACAAATCATCAAACAATAAGTGTTGGCGAGGGTGTGGAGAAAAGGGGACTCTACTACACTGCTGGTGGGAATGCAGACTGGTGCAGCTGCTGTGAAAAACAATATGGTGTTACCTCATAAAATAAAACATTGAACTTCCATTTGACCCAGTGATCCCGCTTCTAGGAATATACCCTAAGAAGCCTGAAATGCCAATTAGAAAGAATATATGTACCCCCATGTTCATAGCAGCACTATTTACAATAGCTAAGATCTGGAAACAGCCCAAGTGTCCATCAGTAGATGAATGAATAAAAAAGCAGTGGTATATATACACAATGGAGTACTATGCAGCTGTAAGAAAGAAAGATCTCTTATCCTTTGAGACGACATGGAGGGACCTGGAAAGTATTATCCTAAGTGAAAGAAACCAAGCAGAAAATACAAATACCACACGACCTCACTTATATATGGAATATAATGAACATAACAGTCTGAGGAATACGATAGACCCAGAAGCATGGAAGTAGGGCACAGACTGACATCCCTCAGAAGAGGGGCTGGGGGGTTGGGAAGAGATAAACCACAGAACTTATATGCATGTATGCATAACCAATGGACATGGACAACAAAGCCGGGGACGGGGCGGGAGGGCTGGGGAGGGGTGTACCAAGGGGTAAAAAGGGAGAAACATCTGTAACAAAAATAAAAATTAAAAACACAAAAGAGAAATAATATAATTAAAAATATCATAGGCTACATATAGCTTGACTTGTATAGTTGTTTATAAAGACAATATATTTCAACATTAGAAATTTGAGGAATTATATGTAGAGACAGAAAGATATTAGTATATAGATGTGAAATAGGATGTGCAAGGAAACGCATGTGATGTAAAATGAGATGCTGTAAAGTAGTGTACAGTGAAGAATTTAGACTTTAAAAAAATACAGGTACAAAATTCATAAGACCACTGCTTTCCCCAAATTACCGGCATATCTTGGCTAGATGATTTATCATGATGATTCCCAGGTGGTTTCCCTGTTTGCCCATTCTCCCCTGTAATCCAGAGCTGTTCATCAGGTGTGCCCCAGGAATTTTTAAAACATGCAATACCTGACTATTATTCAGGGCACTGACCTCTTTTCCCTCAGAGTGTCAAATACAAATTAAAAAAAAAAAATGAGAACAGTTAACATAACAAGTCATCCAGTGTAAATTAATAAAATTGTGCATATTTTTGTCAGATCTGCAAGAAATATATTTTTTGGTGTGCTGCCGAATTTTAGTAATTAGTTTATGTGTGCCATCAGATGACAAAGGTTGGAAATTGCTCCTAGTCATTTATGTAGTCTATGCTCCACACAGAAGCCAGGTGGCTTTTAATCAGCATGTCATGTTTCTTCTCAGACTCTCCAGCGACTTCCTGCATTACTCAGGACAAAAGCCAAAGCCCTTAGTATTATACCCATGGGCCTCCTATAGGATCTGAAATATTTTTTACCCAATTCTGTGATCAATCCACATTATAACAAAGTTTTCTCTGACTTTTCTATATAAAATAGCAACTCTAACCCACAGAAAACTCACTCTCTTTTTTACTGTTTTATTTTTCTTTATTGGAATTGTTACTGCCTGATACATATTATGATGTACATTCATGTGCTTTATACATATAAATCAAATATATATATACACACACACACACACACACACACATATATCACACACACACATACACCCCAATACAACTATATATACACACTCTTAATATACTTGTACCTATGCATATCATACACTTACTATCTGTATTTTACCACTGGATGCCTGTGTACCATTTCTTTTTCCTATCTTTTTCCATGATAATGCAATGTCCATGGGAGAGTACATTTGGTTCATTTGCTTCAACACTGCATTTCTTTGTCTAATAGAAAGCCATGCACATGTATAGAAAGTGATGACTGTTTACTAAATAAGTCATTAAATAAATAAATGCATTTTCTGTAGTCATTATTCCTCCTTTAATAAGGAAGAATTAATGGTTTATAACTATATATAGAATGTGAGAGAATTTGTCAACCTCCCTAGTCATTTATACATGTATTTATCCACTGCTGTGATAAATTTAGTGCACTATCTACCTGTCTGTATCTGTGACCTGTCTTTTTGTTTAAGTTATTTAACAGCTTTAAGCTAGTCATTTTCCCTGCAGTAGATGTCCTGGCCCAGCCCTATACAATGCAAAACGTCTTAAGAAATTTGAAGAAATTGCTCACAATGGCATTCTAATTTTAGCTAATCAAAGTATTCATACATCAGGTGTGACAAATGCAGAGGGTGAATCACTCTGCACATAGTATTTCATACAACTCAAGGGAGGCAGACTTTATAATTTTAAGTGACTAATTCCTCCATGTCCATTTAGACAGGATTAGATCTGACTGAGAGTCTCTAGTAAAGTGATTGTGTGATTATTTTGAGATTCCCCTTTTATTGCTCTTCTTCCTACATCTTACCAATTGGAAAAGGAAATATTTAGAATCGTATATGTTGGTGTCTAGCATTTTGTGAGTATTGAGCATGTCAACTTTAGAGACATAAGAATTTTAGGACATATTCACGAAGGTAAATATCAATCCTCACATCTGCTCTAATCAAGTATATGTGTTTCATAGTCTGTACTTGCCTAAATTTATAATGAGTAGCTATAATTAAAAATATTATGACTGATATTTCTGTGGACTAGAAAAAGTACCTGACCTGTGTGTTCAGAATGGCTAGATTAGTGACCAGCACATCTGAAAGAAACTGGCCAAGGAAACATTATTCTTATTTTAATTGGCCAACTCCTTACTTTCTTTGAGAGCTAAGGAAATAAATTGGAGAATGTTGCAAGAATTATCTCAAGATTTGTCCTTATTTATATAGGTTTTAAAAATCGGTATATAATACCTTTATATAAGTAATTTTCTCCTAAAAAGTTAAGCAGAATTCTCACCCTGGCCAGAGTGGCTCAGTTGGTTGGTTGGAGCATTGTCCTGTGCACTGAAGCATCAAGGGCTTGATTCCTGGTCAGGGCACATACCCAGGTTGCAGGTTTGATCCCTGATCAGAGCACATAAGGGAGGCAACCAATCAATGTTTCTCACATCAATGTTTCTTTCGCTCTCTCTCTCCCTTTTCCTTCCTCTCTAAAAGCAATAAAAACTTATCTTTGGGTGAGAATTAAAAAGAAAAAGTTAAATGGAATTCTCATGACATTGGATTTAGTTTAAACTAATGGTTACTTACACTTTAGGCACTATGTCTATAAACGTAACAAACATTTGAATGAGTATTACAAAAGGAAATAAAAGATCTGATTTTCCCCAAGGCTGGCTATTTCCCATTCAAGCAAAGGACTGTGGCCTCGGGTGAATTGTTTGCCCTGAGAAAAATATGTTTGTTTGTTATCTTGTTTGCTTTAAAAAATTATCTGAAGTGAATACTTGTTTTTGGGATATGGAAACTGGAACTAAGTTATTTCTGTTAATCAAGTGGATTCATTAGGAACCCTCCTTTAGAACTTCTTTTATAAACATCTCCATTCTTTTTTTTAAAATAATTTTTATTAGAGTTTTATTAAAAGTTTTTAAAAAATGTATTGGGGTGACATTGTTTAATATAATTATATAGATTTCAGGTGTACAGTTCTATAATGCATCATCTGTATATTGTATTGTGTGTTTGCAACCCCAAGTCAAGTCTCCTTCTGTCACAACTTCTCTCTCCTTTACCCTCTTCTTCTTCTTCCCTACCTCACCTTCCTGCTGGTGATCACCATACTATTGTCCCTGTCTGAGCTTGTTTTTTATTTATTTATTTTTGCTTAATCACTTCACCCTTTTACTCAGCCCCCAATTCCCCTCCCCCACAACAGCTTGTCAGTCTGTTCTCTGTATCTATGAGTTTGTTCCTATTTTGTATGTTAGTTTATTCTGTTCATCAGATTTCACTACAAGTGAAATCATATGATATTTTTCCTTCTCTGATTGGCTTTGTCTCAGAGTTGTATTCCACGGTGTAAATGCACCATAGCTTTTGTATCCACTCACCTAATGATGGGCACTTGGGCTACTTTCAAATCTTGGCTATTGTAAATAATGCTGCAATGAACATAGGGGTGCATGTATTTTTTCGAATCAATGTTTCGGGTTTCTTTGGATATATTCTGAGGAATGGAATTGCTGGGTCATAAGGAAGTTCCATTTTTAATTATTGAGGAACCTCCATTCTGTTTTCCACTGTGGCTACATCAATCCGCATTTCTACTAACAGTGCATGAGGGTTTCCTTTTCTCCCCATCATTACCAACATTTGCTGTTTGTTGACTTATTGATGAGAGCCATTCTGACAGGTGTAGGGTACCTCACTGTGGTTTCGATTTGCGTTTCTCTGATGATCAATGATGTTGAGTATTTTTTCATATGTGAACTGACCATCTGTATGTCCTCTTTGGTAAACATCTCCACTCTTGAAGAATCTATTCCTTCTAGAGTTGAAAATTAGTGAGAATGTTGGTCAACTAAAGGCCAATGAGGCAGGTGATAAATAAATATTTTCAACTTCTGGAACTGGAAACATCATTTTTATTAGGCATTAAGTAAAACTAGAGTGTGCCTAAATGTTCAAACTTATTTGGTTTCAGATTATTTAAACAGTTGTTTCTGTATCTTAATTGTACCTTCAAAGTAATAGCAGCAAGCATTAATGTTTCCAGTTATTTACTGCCCTTCAATAAGACTGAGAGGTGGATGCAGTAGCTGGTAGTGAGATAATAGGAGTTGCCAACACAGAATTGATGTGTTTGCAGAGATTGGGGAGCTATTCCAAGGGGAAATAAACACAAACTAATCCTGGCCAAAACAGAATTATAGGAACACTAGAGGGAACAGAAGGAGGTAGCATTGGAGGACAAGAAATTTGCCTTTGGTATCAAAATACCACAGGACAATGAATTCAGATAAACGATTGAACTGAATTTTTAGGGTTGTATTACACTTTGGGGATGAGTTGAAAGACAATGATGTTCATTCTTACTGCAAACTATAATTTTCTTATTGACCAAGGGAGGAAATATCAATGATGTGCTAAATTTTAGAAAAATTTAGTACAGAGTTTGAAGGTATAGAATATTGTTAATGTTTGTTGCCTGGATAAATGGACACATACATTGTTGATGAGTGAGTGTGCTGGTTTTAAAATTTGTTCATAAATTCTTTGCTACTCCATTATTCAAAAGATGGGCTTTGATTTCCCTCTCCTTGAATTTGCTTGGATTTAATGACTCATGCAATGAATAGAATCTGGTAAAAGTGATGATAGGTCATAAAGAGAATACCTTCTCCCTGGTTCATGTTCACCACCCCTCCCCATTTTGAGGAAGTCACCTGCCAGATTATAAAGACAATCAAGCACCATGCTTAGGAGGAACTGAGGCTCCCAAATAACAATCAACCACCAATTATTAATTACTCAGTCATGTGAGTGAATCACCACAGATACGCCTGCTCCAATCAAGGTTCAGCCGACTGTGTTTAGCTTTGGCTGATATTTTGACTGAAACCTGTAAGAGATCCTGAGTCAGAATCACCTAGCTAAGTCACCCCAAATTCCTGAGAGTTGAAGATATATAGGAAGCATAGGGTTTGTTCTGTAGAATTGGAAAAAGTTGTCATAGTAGCAAAATTGGCATTGCAAAAATTGGTCTTGCCTACAAACGAAAGATGAGTTGGGACATTTATATTTCTCAACTATATCCCCTGCTTCTTTTCAGCTCTCACCTAAACATGTCCATGATTGTGGAAGAAATGAGAGTCTTGATTTGGATCAAATTGTTTGGGGAAAACCGGATTATCTATTGCAGTCACTATTTTTTCACACTCTCTGAGGATCTTTATTTAGGTGGGATCACATTAAAATGCAACTGCTTGGCCCTGGCCGGTTTGGCTCAGCGGTTAGAGCATAGGCCTGCGGTCTGGAGAGACCCGGGTTCGGTTCCCGCTAAGGGCATGTACCTCGGTTGCAGTTTGTCCCCGGCCCTGGTTGGTCATGCAGGTGGCAGCCACTCGGTGTGTCCCTTTCACATCGATGTTTCTCTCTCTCTCTCTCTCTCTCTCTCTCTCTCTCTCTCTCTCTCTCTCTCTCTCCCTCTCTCCCTCCTTCCCTCCCTCCCTCCCTCCCTCCCTCTCACTCTATCTGTACAAAAAATGGAAAAATGTCCTCAGGTGAGGATGAAAAAAATAATAATAAAAAAATAAAATGCAACTGCTTGGATTTATGAATTTACTTGAGTTGGCCAAAATTTGCTTCCTTTAAGGTCTCTGTGAAGTTTAGAACCTTCTGTGTTTCCTGATGACCAGTTAATGTCTGGTTTTATGTGCTCCAATAATCAAGAGCCTTGTTATACCATCCTTTACGCTTACTCTTTAGATGTGAGCACAGCTAAGGATTTTGTTCTACACAGCGCTAAAGTATTTTGTATATTGGCTCCTGGGAGGTTTCCCCATGCATCATGATCTAGGATAGTTAGTGATATCTGGTTACTTGTTGCCAAATGCTTTGTAACATCCTTCAGCCTGCTCATAACAACCTGTTCTCATCCCCTTATCTGACCTCCATATCATTTTAGTGTGGGCTTTCATTTGTACCTAGCTTCTAATTTCAAGCATAAGCAAGTACAGTAAACATAAAATGTTCCTCCACAGTTCTTTGGTACATTTTGTCACAAAGAGGAGAACAGAATTTATGAGCTATGAGGATGAATTAAGAAAATGCTTCTTTTGAAAGTTGTTAGATGCAATACTTCATAGTAATTAAGCAAAGAATGTTTTCTCTAAATATGCATGAGACACATGTTGTGCTTAACAGCTTGTATTCTTCGAGTCTTTTAGTTATCCATCTTGTGGATGCCCTGTTCTCATCCATGAAGATACATTAGAGACTACAGGATTTTAATCAGATGAGCTGATGATTATGTGCCATCAGAAGAGGTATAGAGGTTATCCTTGAGTAGAGGAGACATAAATTAGCCATTAACTTACTATAGTTTTGATATTTTCATGGGAACTAGAACTAAGAATGCATACTTTAGTGCACTTTTGTTATGGAGCAAGGGATCATACCTTGTGGTAGGGATTTACTACGTTTCATTTACATTTAGATAGGATGATCTGAGGAATAAGCAACAACAGTATTCAGTGCTATCCAACTGTCTTTTCTGATTTTCCTTTTCATGTGGGTACCTCCTCATCTCATGGCTTTCTTAAAGCCTCTTCACATAGGGGGCAGCAACCTCGAAATTATAACATGACTAAGTATTAGAGATTTAACATATTGGCTTGCAAGTAATCTATGCCTTCTAAGAAGGGCTTCCTGAATGAGGAATGATAGCCTACTGATAAAATGCCAGACACCCAGGAATCTCGGGAGGGGGCTTTTTGAAGATAAGACACACTTCAAATTTTGCTGTTTCGGTAACTCCCTACTTACTCTATTTATTTTTAAAATTTTCTCATCATGCCTAAATTATGATTAAAAATAAACATGTACCACCATTTTTAAATTATAGCTATTAGCACATTTTTCTCAGCATGACATTTACAACTTTTTGAAAATTATTCTTTGGTGTGTATGTATGTGAGTGTATATATATATTTTTTTTAAACATGAAAATAGGTCAGGTCTTTCTTGTGTTTGAATCTGGCTACCACTTATACTGTGTAAGCATGGATAAAACACTGAACACACTTGACTTTCAGTTTTGTTCTCATCAGAAAAAAATCATAATGTTTAAAATAATGTAGGTACATTATTTTGGTCATTGGCTTGCATATTTGGTAGCAATGCCCCTTCTTTATACTTGCTACAATGTGTTCATTCTGCTCTTTTCCTGAAACTAGAGAAAAAAATTAAATTTGTTTACTTAATGTCAAATATATACATATTTAAACTCACCTTAGAAGAATGAGTAATTTCCTTCAGGTAAAAAAAGAGTCAATAAAAATTACCTTAAAGAGTAAGAGTATATTTTCTTGGTATTTTTTACCTGTGTTGATCCCTTAGAGGTCTTCCATGTTCTTCAGGTAAAATAGGCCTCTTTGTGAGAACTTTGTATAGTTCTTTCTTAATTAAAGCTAATAAGGAACAATAAATAAGTAAATGATTTCTTTTTTTTTTTTAAATACAACCCTATATATACATATTTTTATATTTTTAATTTTCAAACAAAAGTTCTAATGACTTAATTAGAATTTTATCTCAAAGAGGTCTTTTTGAGGGGGGTAGAGGGAGTGTCATTTTCTGTATAGGTTTATAAAACATTTTTTAATTGGTTTTGTTAACTGCTGAATGATAAGGAAAAAAGTGCATCTTAGAAAAATGTAGTAAAAAATGTCCAATAAATGTGTGTTTTGTTTTTTTTTTCCATAAAATGCACTGTTTCTTAAGTGTATGCTCATCAGTCAGCGACTGTAATATGGTTGGGGAAAAAAAAAGTCTTCTACAACAGATACCTTTATCAGTTTCTGGATAAGCCCAAAAGAAGATGTTATTTAGATATTTATTATTTTGAGTATAAATGATTTAAATGTCTATCTTGTACTTATCTCCTAGTCCAACTTTCTACAAACAATTGCTGTGACCATAAACTTAAAATTAATATAGAATGTACCTGGACATGAGAAAATATGACATTGATGGGAAATTTTTTTTGGTAATGCACTCTCATTGACCACAAGTATATAATGTAAGGGCAAAAGTCAAGAAGTATAGAAATATTTTAAAAATTACAAAAAATACATTAAATAACAAAGCAGCAAAAATGTAGACATCAGTAGAAGCAAAAAACAATGAATGGGCCTAGGGATATTGGCATGTACTAACTGTTTTAGAAACTGAGGTACACACAAGTCGGTAAGATTCACATAAAATGAAGAAGTGAAATGCTTATTGAGGAGAAGTTGGAGGGTAAGTTATCTTTATCTATGGAAAGGATATGAGGAGAAGGTAAATAAATTTTAATTGATTTCATGAGTCTTTTAGAAGGTGTGAGACACGTAGTACTATAGAAAGCTAAATACTTAGTACTAGTTATACTAATACATCCTTATTTCTATGTTCTACATATTTCTTTTTAAAATCTTTAATCTATAATGAATATAAATAATAGATTAAAATAAATTTTATAAGAAATAAAAGTATACTTTTTTTCCCTGGCTGGTTTGGCTCAGAGGTTAGATTATTGGCTCATGGACTGAAGGGTCGTGGGTTCAATTCCTGGTCAAGGGCACATACCTGGGTTGCAGGTTCAATCCCTGGCCCCAGCTGAGGTCATGCAGGAGGCAACCAATTGATGTGCTTCTCTCACATCAATGTTTCTCTCTCTCTCTCTTCCCCTCCCTCCCTTCAACTCTATCTAAAAAATCAATGAAATAATATCCTCTGGTGAGGATTACAACAACAACAAAATTAAAAATAAAAATAAAAAGGAAATAAAAGTATACTCTTTTAAGTATTATTATGTCGTATTTCTTTAATTGTTTTAAAATTTTTTCAGTTCCAGTTGACAATCACTATTATATTAATTTCAGGTATACAGCATAGTGGTTACTCATGTCATGTCTTTTATACAATAAGTAATATTACTGAGTAGAAATTTTATATTTGGACTTCAAAGCATTCTAAAATTAAGGAGTTTGGATTTTTAAACTTAGTATATATAGTTTCAATCGCCAACCTGGCTTTGTTTTTCTGGGCCTGGAGCTGAAATACAACTGAGGCCTAGAGGCTATTTCTAGGGAGGTGGCCTTTCAGATCTGGCTGTAAATTGCAAGCCCAGTTTGTTTAGCTGTCTGTCTGTTCCCCCGTTCCACTTGCTAAGGAGTTTTCATAGCGTCTTACTCTCCTGCCTCACTCCCACTCTAAACTGAGAGTACTTCTCTGGCAGCCAGAAGCAAGAAAAGTCGTTGTCATGTCCCAAGACATTATGCAGTATGCTTGCTCAACTCCGACCATTCCTAAAGCCAGGGCCCCATTCCCCCCCCCCCCTTTTAGAGAGTAGCAGTGTATCACAGACCTCCCTTAGGCTGATACTCATGTATGCTGACGGTATATCCAAGACCACAAGCCTATGCCCCATTTCCTGTTATATTTACTTACAAAACACACCTTTAAATATAAAATTATTAAGAATTTCAGTACAGCAACCACAAAACATTGGGCATCCAGCATGGTGGAAATTCAGAGTGCAAGTGATTACACTAGTCATATTTCTTTGACCTATTCCCCAATCATGAGCTAGGCAAAATGCATCACTTTCTCTTCTTTTTGCCTGATAGATGGGCTAAAGCTAGGATATTGGGATCTTATTGTAATCACATGTAGTAGAAGTAGTGAGAAGTGGTTATGTTCTAATAAATTTTAAACCACTTTGCTAGTGTCACTTACAAAAAAGATATTAAAAATATTTAGATCTTTCCGTAAGTAGATATTGAAGGGTTTATGTTATCAATTTTATTTGACTGTTTTTACCAACTAGTGGGAAGATAATATAGAAATCCAAAAATAATAAAAGAGGATGATTTTTAAATTGATTTCTACATAATCAGGTACAAATAAGGAATAATCTCTTTATGCATCTGGTTTCTCAGGACCGAGCTACACAAAGACATAATGGGTTACTAGTTGTTAATCATTTTCTCATGGTCAAATAATAGAGAGCTGCTTATTAAAGAGCCGATAAAAGGAGAGTCTTTTAGGCATAATCCTGATGGAATCATCCCAGTGACTTGGTATGGATATTGTTTTTATGAATTTATATGCAGTTCACTTAAGGAAAATGAACAGAGAGAAAGATAAGTTTTGCCATTTTATTTTTAGAGTGTAATTTTCTTTGAAAACAACATATTTCTATACCAAATCCTAATAGGTATTTGAGACATTTTAAAATGGAAATTTATGTTAACATCTGAAGAATGATGAGGAATTTTTTCTTTCTTCATATTCATACAAGTTATAAAGAAATACATATGTGGTATATTTATTTGAGCAGATAAAAACAATGAAGATTGTTCACTGAAAGAGCTCGATGTCTCATAACAATGTCATTTTTCTTAGCTTTATTCATAAAATGTTTTACTTCATAAATAGTATTTTTTGTCCAAAACTTTTCAAACTAAATTAATAATTCATATGGCACAAGTTTCTTGAAATATGATAGTTGTATTTTCCTCTATGCCATTGGTTTCTATCTTTTGAGATCATATGTAAGTGATATTTATTGTCTTCTTGATTCCTTTATTATAAACAAGATAAAGGTAAATAGATTGAACAACATTTAGAATGTATTTAAACTTCAAAATTTATTTTGTGTTTAAAATATCAACTATGTCTTGGTTGATGTTGTGGCGTGAGAGAACCAGAGACCACCAGAGCCAGATTAAAGCCAAATAGAGAGCAATTTATTAGCCCCGGCGACTGAGCCCGAGTTCTCCAGAGGAGAGTTATAGGAGGGATGTTTTTCAAACTTCTGTGTCTGGCATTTCCTGATGGCCTTGGGGGAAAGCAAGCAAGTACAGAAGTGGAGTCGATAAGTGGGAGCGGACAAGCGGGAGGGAGCGGAGGCGGTTCGTGATGAGAGGAACTTGGCGTCAGCATCTATCTGTGGTCAGGGTTATAAAACTTATTCTGCTATTTAATTTATTTTCTAAGTTCTGAAAACAAGAAGTTTTATAATTGGCCTTTTTTGTATTATTTTAATCAGGGTGAGATGGGACAAGTAGGCCAGAACAGTTGAGATGATTGAAAAGTGTGGTGTTTCTATTCAGCACATTTGTAGAGATGTGTAAGTTAAGTATTGCAGAATTATTGTAACTCTTTCTGCAGACTAGAGCTCCACTATATGTACTAACATTCATAACTGACACAGAAGAGTGGTTGATATTGCTCTAAATTCATTGGGCTCATGCCTAGCCAGTAGCTCATAATCCTGGTGGTATCTTTCTCAATATCTGGCATTTTAGAATAATTCATAATTATATATTAAAGTACTTAGACTAATAAATTGTTAAATTGAGAACATTTTATCTTCTATCTAAAGATAATTTGCTTTTAATTGTATTTCATTTGGGGGAAATTTGTTAGTGTATTCAAATTTAGTACACTACACTCACACCTGAACTAAAAATCTAAGTAAAATGTCTATCATAAATAGAATATTTATAAGAAAAAAATATAATTCTATTTAGAAGCTGCTGTGGTACTATTATATTATTTCAATTTTTTTTTGGAAATCAGTTTGCCTCCATTCAACAACTCTCTGTTTAAGATAGACATTAAATTGATTATTTGATAATTTTGTACCCATATATACATTCCTCTATTTTCTACTAACTTTCAGATAAGTAACACAAGTACCCGGACACATCCCCAAATAATATTGGCATTCGATTCTTTATTGATAAATTAGCTTTCTGTTTTGCTAAATTTATAGTGAACGTCTACTTACCTTTCATCCTCTTTCTGCTATTTATTAGTAATATCGGTAATGTATACCATCATTTCCTAAGACATACAAGGTTAGATACTTCTAGCCTCATCTCTCCCAGGCTTCCCAGCTTCCCTTAAAGCCACCAATGTTGTTTTTTATTTTATTTATTTTATTTATTTTATTTTTTTATCCTCACCTGAGGATATTTTTCCATTTTTTGTACAGATAGAGTGGGAGGGAGAGAGAGAGAGAGAAACATCGACGTGAAGGGACACATCGAGTGGCTGCCTCCCGCATGACCAACCAGGGCCGGGGACAAACTGCAACCGAGGTACGTGCCCTTAGCGGGAACCGAACCCGGGTCTCTCCGGACCGCAGGCTGACGCTCTAACCGCTGAGCCAAACTGGCCAGGGCGCCACCCATGTTGTTGAACCTCTGATCACATTTTCTCTTTCTTTACTTTCCAGTATTACCATTTGGTTCCAGCTCCTACCACTCTGTAACTGCACTATGATACATACTCTTGTTTCCAGCCTCCCAGGAGAAATAAACCTTTGTACATTTTTTATTACTATAGCTTAGGAAATAGAAAACAAGACAATGAACAAAAATGGTCTCAGGAGAATCTACTTCAAGCAGGCTATTTTTCCATTATTATTAATATGTGGAAATCTCATTATAGATGTTGATTCTCATATTTCTTGTAACACATAAAAAAGAACTGAAAACATAATTTTGATGGATGATATCAGCTGGACTCTGGGACTCTGACCTATTTTCCAAACATTTCTAATTACTCGTATGGGAGGTATTGACCTAGGCCTACAAACTCAATTTTAATTCAAAGATATAATGAGGAACACAGTAGAGGCTCTGTAACATTTTCAATTGCACATGTGGTTTAGCTTTCTACACAGAAATTCCTACAGCCCATTTCTAAAAAAATCAATGGCACAATCTATACTAAATGTGAAGTGTAACATACACGATAAATGCACATTTACTCATAAACAGAACTTAAACATCAAAAACTATTTCTGTTATACCATCTTAGCTGAAAGTCAAAACTCAGCACAGCAAAAACACTTAAGCTGATCAGCTAAAACTGTCTACATTTGTTATTGATAGAAAAAAAACACAACAAATAATACCTTTAATATACAGTAACTTTTTTACCTTGATTTAGTCTCTTAATACTTCTTTTATTTCAAATATTTATTAATTACCTATTATATGCATGACACTGTAGTAGTTTGATGATAAAAAAAAGTTATGGATAAGAAGAAACAAATTATGTAATATTTTACAAATTTGATACCTTCTTAATTGGATGGAACTTTATATTTCTTTTTCAAAAATGGCATTAAAGGTATGCAATATCTATTTCTTCATTAATCTGTGAGCTCCATGACAATGTGGGCTGCATCTGCTTTGTTTATCCTTCATCCCCACAGTCTGGCTTAATTCTTGTCAGGTGTCAAGGTTTTATAAGTAGTTGTTGAATGAGTGGATAATGCAAGTTTGAGCTGCAGAGCTGAATAAGATATCTTCTAAAGAGATACAATTCAAAAAGCTGGTATTTAACATCCGATTGACAGGATGAGAAAATAACTTTTGAGAATGGATTTTAAAAATGCAAAGGATTGAGGCAGACCGGCACGGGTAGAGATATTCAAGGAGAAAGACATTTAGGGAGAGGGGCATGCAATTCTGTAGGCATAATTCTACTAACTAGGTATTTTATAGTTCATAGATATGTGTGTCATTTGTATACAGCTTCCAATCTTTTAGTAAAGATAGAATGAATGACTTCTGAGCCTGTCTGTCCTTTTTAAGCTTTTTATTCCCTCTACATGTTAATCTACTATACTATTTTCTTGTGTGTGTATTTTGGGGTGAAAGTTTGCTCTATGAAAATAAACTTCTGGAAGTTGATATTGAGTGGAAGTGAGTGGGTGGGGAGTGAGTCCGGTAGGAGGGAGAGCTCTGGAGTGTTAGTGAGCTGTCCATTGTGTAGGCAGCTGTGGTGCAATCTCACTGGGGATTGCACGCAAAGCTCTTCAGGACTGTCAAAGCCTTAGCTCCACTCCCTTTAAGAAAAACCCACCGAGCCCTGGCCGGTTTGGCTCAGCGGTTAGAGAGTCGGCCTGCGGTCCGGAGAGAGCCGGGTTCGGTTCCCGCTAAGGGCACGTACCTCGGTTGCAGTTTGTCCCCAGCCCTGGTTGGGTCGTGTGTGGGTGGCAACCACTCGATGTGTCACTTTCATGTCGATGTTTCTCTCTCTCTCTCTCCCTCTCACTCTATCTGAACAAAATATCGAAAAATGTCCTCAGGTGAGGATAAAAAAAAAAGAAAAACCCACCGAAAGCTGTTCTGACTTTGGTCCCTTTCTTTTCAGCTTTTTTTTTTATTACTTTGTTTAATATCATTATAAGGTGATTATAAGGACAGTACTTTAGATTCTGACAAGCATTGTGTGGAGAAGAGTTTATAAATTAAGTTGGGACATTTGCTAAGAACATGAAAACAGTTACTCTGTTCGATTTTCAATATATGTATAATGGTTGGTACTCCCAGGTACACTTAATCTGCTTTGTTATTACAACTTCAATTAATCACAGATAATTGTTGTCATTCATCAAATTCATTTTAAGTTTGCGTACTTGTTCATGAAAGGGAACAAACTGCTTTGGATTTTTGTTTGTTTGTTTTTAATGCGTTGGGCTAAGAGCACCATCATAGAGTAGGTAAAAGTCTCGTCTTCTTCTTGGATTTTAGCATGTGGTATCTCACACATCCTGGTTAAACCGTAAGATATTAAGAAATATCTGCTAATCATTTGCTCATTAAAATCAGGTATTACTTCTCCTACCTCTTTGGAAACTGTTTCAAGAATATAGACAACACCATTTTTGACTCTTCTTTAAAATGTGGATGCTCCACATTTGTCTTAGTATATTAATTATAATAATGTATTTATCAGAAAAAATATAGCTTTATGTATCAATTTATGTAAACTACTTATTTTTATCTCTGCAAAATATCAGTCATTTGGCCTATATGGCATGCAATATTGAAAAACAGACAGTAGTCATAATTTTCCAAATATGTGAAAATACTTCCTGGTATTTATTCATGCAGTAAATACTGAATTATCTGCTCTGTGAAAATGACTAGATTCAGAGAATGGGAATTATGCAAAAATTTACTGAAAATGTCAGGATGGTTGGCAATATAATACCTGATTAATATGAAAAAGGGCAACACAAGGTAGCAGCCAAGAGGGATATGGGATATGCTGTATTGCTGGAATCTGGGCAAATTCATAATCTTCATGCCACAACTTTGAAAGAATTTCTGCCAATATTGTGTAGGTGGCACACACTCTAAGAAAAAATATGCCAACTGAGTAACGGCAGCAGCCCCTGAGAGTAACTGGAAACGTCTAGCAGAGTGTTGGTCTCAGCGTGTACTGTGGAGAGATGTGGTGCAGGACCACGGGCAAGCACTGGGCAGCCAGACCACAAAGCGCTGGCAGTAATATGTGGAACAAATCAACAGTGTTTTAGGCATACTCTGGAATCCCAGTTTTGAGAGATTAGTCATGTTCTGGGCATTGAGTTAAAATGTTTTACATAAATTATTTTTAAGCCTCTAAACTCTTCTATGTGATTAGTTGCATTATTCCTACAATCTAGAAATTAAAGAATGGAATAGTCAATTATCTTCCAAAAATGAAAGATGATGTGATGCAGCCAGAATGTGAAATGACTCCAAGGCCATTCTTGAAAACGCTACATACTGCTTTTTAAAATGTTTTGTCTTTATTGATTTTAGAGAGAGAGGAAAGGAGAGAGAGAGAAACAGAGAAAGAGAGAGAGAAACATTGAAGAGAGAGAAGATCAATTGGCCGCCTCCTGCATGCCTCCTGCATGCCCCCCACTGGGGATTAAGTCCACAACCTGGGCATGTGCCCTGACCGGGAATTGAACTGGCGACCTCTTGATGCACAGGTTGACCCTCAACCAGTGAGCCACACCAGCTGGGCACTACATACTGCTTTATGATGTATTCCCCCTGGGGTGAGTTTCCATTGGTACACATTTCCTAGAGAGTTATTTGATAAGAAACAAACAAGAGCTTTAAAATACTCATATCTTTTGATAATTCTCACTCCAAGCATTCATTGCAAAGAAATGATAAAGCATATGTAAAATGAGTTATATATAGAAGTAACATCACAGTATTTTTTTATAATAGAGAACTGCTAGATAAGACTAAATTTTAATACTAGAGGATTAACTAAATCCACTATTATATTCAAAGAATGAAACACTATGCTTCCATTTAAAAATCATGTATTGTAAATTGCTTAATTATATAATAAAATGTTCATAGTTACATTAAAAAGGAGGACACTAAAAGTGTATGTTCACTCTTCTGTTATTGAGTATATGAGTATAAAGTATGGAAGAGAATATAGAAAAATTATTATCTCTGCCAGGTTGGATTATAGAAAATTAAAACAATACAGTATGTTTCCTCAATTTTTAATTTTATATAAAATCATGTTTAATGATTAAAATAATAAATTATATAAGAAACTATTCCAGTGTCCTCAGACTACATATTTTGCTGATTTTAGTTATGTATAGAACAATATTTAATATAATGTAAAAATGTACGATTCACAGATCAAAGTCTCCCCGCCCTCAACATCTAGAGAGAGAGCAAATAGTAAAAATCAAGAAAACTAATGAAGAATAACATTGACATTTCCAGCATGTTTCTTGTATTAGTTTCCTAAAGCTGCTATAGAAAATTGCCAAAAACTTGGTGGCTTAAAATGGAAGAAATTTCCTCACACTGTAGAGGCCAGATGTCCAAAATTGAGGTGTCAAAACTGAGGATTTCGCTCACTCAGAATTCTCTAGGGAAGACATTTCCTGGCCTCCTCCAGCTTCTGGGGATCCCAGGTTCCTTCAGCTGGGGGCACAGAGCTCCAGTGTCTGCCTCTGTCTTCCTGCAGCTTTTGCCCTGTGTGTCTTGGTGTTCCAGGTCTCCCTTTTCTCTCGTAAAACACCCAGCCGTGGGATTCAGGGCCCATGTGACACCCAGGATGAACTTCTGGAGATTTTAAATTTAATTGCTATGTAAAGATTCTATTTCTAAATAATTTCACTTTCATGGGTACTGGGAGGTAAGATTTTGGAGACACTGTTCTGTTCACTACTTTAGTCTTTGTGTTGGCTCTACATACCACATGGCTAATTCCTTCTCTTCCTTTAAGTATTTGCTCAAATACTACCTACTTCATAAGGCTTTTTCAGATCATCCCGTTTAAATTGCAACACCACCTTGTATTGACTCTCAATCATACAGTCTTGAATTTTGTAGGAAACTGCATAATTTACATATGTATTCTGTTATGTTCACACACATGTAGATATCATTAGAGCAGATATTTCTGACAGTTTAATTGTCTCTCTGGACTTTTAACAAGCAATTAGAACATCACAGTTGGTTAATAAATATTGCTAAAGTTAATGGAAAGTCTTATTATTTCTCTCCTCATGGCCATCTAATGGCACTGCATTTCACTCATGGTGAGATATTTACATTCAACTTGTAACACTTTATTGTGCAATACATAAAAATCTGCGTCAGGGCACATGCCCAGGTTGTGGGCCATGGCCCCGGTGGGGGGCCTGAGGGAGGCAGCTGATCGATGTTCTCTTTCATTGATGTTTCTGTCTTTCTCCTTTCCTTTCTCTCTAAAATCAATAGAGAAAAAAAATTTTGTTTTAAATCCTCAAAACATAAATGCATACTTTATTTATTTGTTTATTTATTTATTTGCTTCTTCCTTTATTTTTTGTTAATCTTCACCCAAGGATATTTTTCCATTGATTTTTAGAAAAAGTAGAAGGGAGAAAGGGAGAGAGAGAGGGACATCAATGTGAAAGAGACACATAGTTTGACTGCCTCCCAAATGACACTGGCCAGGGCTGAAAATCAAACCTGCAACCCAGGTATGTGCCCTTGACTGGGAATTAAACCCATGACCCTTCGGTCCATGGGCTGACGCTCTAACAACTGAGCAAACCAGCCAGGCCAGCAATGTACCTTTTGACTAATTATTATGAAACTAACAATCATGTAACAATTATTCAGTTAAAGAACAGAGTACTGCCAGCATTCTCAGAAAACCTCCATATGTGTTTTCCTGGTCACAATTGCTTTTCTCTTTCCTAGTGGTTACTGCTACTCTGAGATTTATGATAATCACTCTCATGCTTTTCTTTAGAGTTCTAACACTTACGTAATTAGGTATAAAAAAACAATCAAATTTAATGCTATCTTTTTAAAATGTATGTAAATAGATTCACACCACATGTGGTTTTGTTTTGCTTCTATTCTTGCTTTTGGTGGCAAAATTATGTTTTTAAATTTCATCCATATTTCTGTTAATAGATATACGTATTTTTAAATATTTTTTCTCACTGTAGTTATAACATTGTATAGATAGACCATAAATTATTGATCCACACTTCTTCCAAACGTTTGATTTCTTTCCAGTGGTGTTATTATGAATAATACTGTCATTAACATTCTATACATTTAACCTGCCACTCATAAATGTACAGTACTGTAGGTTACATAATACAGAGTTAAATTAGTAAAACATGAGGTATTCCACTTGAGGAAAAGGGTTTAACTGTTATGCAAATAATTGCTATCAATTTCTACCCCATTTGCATTATATTATTCCACATTCTTTCAAATACTTAATTTAATCAGACATATAGTATTTGTGTGTGTAGTGGTACCTATAATTCTGATTTAAATTTTCATTCTCCTTATTACAAGTGAAGTTGAGCACTGTCATATGCTATTGGATATATGAATTTTCTCTATTGTGAAAAGCCCATTTAAGTCATTTTCCCATTTTGCTCTTAGTTGACTATTGTTTTCTGATTGATTTATAGTAGTGTTTATATATGCTGAATATGAGAGCTATTTTATGGGTCATAATTATCAGACTCAAAATCTTGCTTTCCTATTATTTTGATGTTTTTTTTTTTGATAGGTCCTAATTTTCATATAGTCATATTTATTACTAGCTAAATTTATAGTGAGTAGCTTTTTGTCTTATTTAGGAAAGTGTTTGCTATACTGGCATCATGAAGACACTTGCCTATGTTTTCTTCTAAATATGGCCTTGTAGATTGAGCTGTCTAATATACCTGAAACTGATTTGAAGTTATGAAATTTAATGAGCCCACATTTATTTTGTTTTTCCAAATATAACACACACAAATTTTTTAAACATTGTAATGATCATAAATTCCCACTGCTCTTTAGTATTATCATTATAATAAATAAAAAAGACATTTTGCCACTTATACCTGTACTTAGAATTATCTTTCTTTCCTCAGATAGTCATATAACTATATCCTATCTCGGTTCACTTATCATTTTCTCATTAAGGTCCTTCCCACCAACTTTATCTAAAATGGCAGTCCTGTATTAGTGTCAATTTCTTTATACATTTTTTCTTTATAATATTAATTCTTGAAATTATATGTTTTATTTATTAACAATTATAGTTTATCTCCCCACATGTAAGTTCAATGAGGAAAGCAATTTTACTTTGTATATAGCTATAACTATTTGTCTAGCACAGTGCATGATACATTATAAACATGCAACAGACATTCATTGAACAAATGAATAAATAAATGGGTAAGTTAATTTAAACAAAGGAGATATTATCCTGTAACAATATCCCAAGTTTCAATATCCAAATATTTTATTGTTATAATATCAGTGTATGATTTTAAAGAAAACTAGAAATACACACAAGGCAATAAAATATTCAAATGTGTGAATGAGAAAAAAATACAGGTCACAGTTCAGAGAAAGGATTAGAGAAGGGCATCATAGGCAGGGAGGCAAAGTAAGAGATTACGTAGAATACAAGAGTATTAATCAGGGCTATCCAGGGAAACATGACCAGTAGGATGGATGCATAGACAGACAGATGATAGATGATAGATAGATGATAGATAGATAGATAGATAGATAGATAGATAGATAGATAGATAGATAGATGATTTATACATTATTGGCTCATATATTACGGAGTCTTAGAAATCCCAAGATCTGCAGCCAGCCAGCTGGAGACTCGGGAGAGCTAATGATATATGTTCCAAAGGCCAGTAGACCTAAGACCCAAGAAAAAATTATATTTTTGTTTGAATCCTAAGACAGGGAAAGATTAATGGCCCAGCACAAGGCAGTCAGGCAGGAGTTCCTTCTTCTCATGGGAGGGTTATCCTTGTTTAATTCAGGCCTTCAGCTGATTGCATAAGGGCCCCCACACATGAGAGAGGACAATCTGATTTACTTCATCCACCTTTTCAAATGGTAATCTTATCCTAAAATGTCCTCACAGACATACCCATAATAAGGTTTAACAAAATAACCGACCATCTCATAGCCCAGTCAATATATTTTTGTATTGAAAACACCCATAGAATTAACTGTTACACTAGCAATGAACAGTAAGGGAATCATGACAACAGAGGTGCGATTAAAATGTGGACAGAACCAGCATTTTCCAGAGAGCCTTCGTGGAATTTGAAGATCAGGTAACGGAAGCTTGTTGGAAGGACTAATTTAATTTGTTAAAATAGGAATTTAGGAAAGCAGTAAAGGCTTAAGAGGGTGAGCATCAATGGAATTTGCAGATCAATTAAATGAAGACTGTTGAAGGAAATAAATTGATTAGTTGAAATAGTAATTTAGGCAAAGAATGAAATCTCAGGCAGGCAATCATGACATTTTTTAACAAACAAAAAATTGTTTAAATGAGTTGACATATGAATTCATAGCAGCTCAATAAAGGATCTACATCAAAGGAATAAGGCTTGGACCTTTAAACAAGTGTTAGTGAGAAACATAGTATTGGTAGGAGGGGGTCAAGGACATAAACCTGATTAAAACTTTAGCATTAAATTAAAAGGAGGAGTAAACTTGAGGCCATTTGACATTAACTCATACCATTCATGACCTTTGAAGTAAGCAATTTCTGGTGACTGGAAAAGCTGTTGTGAAATTGGGTTATTTGCATAGCAATCTTGCAAAAGAATCTCTCTCATATTCTCAATTATTTTATGTAATATATTCATATAACAATTTAAAGATAAATGCAGTATGATAAGTCATACAACATTATAAATATCTGTGTGTATAGTTATCTTTAACAATTGCAGGGGTCTTTCTTAAATCAAAAGGGAGTAACTCTCCACTCATCAATAAAATAGCAATAAAGCTCAGTCTTCTAAAAGTAACTCATTTTATACAACAGATGTTTTTTCTTGGTTAATCTGAAAAGCTTATTCTGGGGCTAGTCTAATACAAATGTGGCCAGTTTATCTTTAGTATGCATCTGAAAGCAAACCAAATAGACAAATTCAGCTCTATATTGGTAAAGATATCACAGGGGGTTAAAACAATCAAAGTGAATAGCATGTTTGAGGAAATCAAATGCCTTTTTCTATGTCTGTTTCTCTGATAGAACCAAAGTGAGGCTAACCATAGAATAGCTCCATATAAAATAGAAACACCCCAACTCACCCACTTATGGAAGTGAGAGACATTTAACAGTAACTGTGTGCAATGTCATTGTTGATCTAAGATGCCTTGGAAATTACCACTTAAGTTCTTTTTCCCTCAATAAATCAACAAACCACACACACACAAAAATCAATAAACAAATGCTAGTAAGGATATGGAGAAAAGGGAACCCTCATGCACTATTGGTGGGAGCGCAAATCAGTACAGCTGCTATGGAAAGCATTATGAAAGTTCCTCAAAACTTTAAAAATAGAAACCAACCTATGACCCAGCAATTTCAGTTTTGAGTATATATCTGAAGAAACCCAAAACACTAATTTGGAAAGATATGTGCACCCCTATGTTCATTGCAGTATTTATCAATTGCCAAGCTATGGAAGCAACCCACGTGACATCAATAAATGAGTAAAGAAATGGGGTAATATATACAATGGAATATTACTCAGCCATAAAGCAGTATAAAATCTAACCATTTGTGACAACATGGTGGACCTAGAGGCTATTATGCCAATTGAAATAAGTAAGACAGAAAATGATAAATACCATATGTTTTCACTTATATGTGGAATCAAAGAACACAATAAACAAACAACACAAGAACAGACTCATAGTTGCAGTAAACAGACTGAAGGTTGCCCAATGGGAAGAGGTCTGAGGAAGCTGAGAGAAAAAGGTGAAGGCATTAGGAAATACTAATAGCTGAGTTATAAATACTCACAGGGATGTAAAGTACAGCACAGAGAATATAGTCAATAGTATTCTAATAACTGTGCAGGGTGCCAGGGGGGTTCTTGAACTATTGGGAGGATCATTTTGTAAAGTATATAATTGTCTAACTACTCTGCTCTATACCCGAAACTAATATAAAAAATATAGAATGCCAAAAATATGTTTTTTCTCCAAAGAGTGCACATAAAGCTTTATATTTTTCCATATTAATCTGATTTATAAATGGTAAACTATACCAACATAACTATCTAAAAACAATATTCTGAATATAAAAGCATTTGACTATAAGTATATACATTTTTAATACAAATGTATGGTACTCTATGTGTAGTATAACATGGAGACATAAAACACTATTAAAATTTTGCTTAATATAGAAGCAATAAGATGCAAATTTAGTTAGCATTGTTGTTCAGATTATTGCAAATACTTTAATTTCTCAGTAAATAGCCAATCTTACAGGTGATAAACACAATGTGTTATAAAAATGTTTATAGTCTAGTTTACTAATTTAGGGATACACATATAAATTCACATATGTGTTTTAGAGATTATCATATATATCTGTATCTGTAAAAATAGTATCATTTTTTTTCATGAGTTTAAAGCAATCAATGCACATTTCATTTTTATGATGCTCATGATTAAGGAGAGTTAGCCAGCAAGGGATATTGGAAACCCTCTCCTTATTGCTCTTTATCAGTCCTATTCTCAAATGAAGTTAATTGTTACATGTGAATGATGATCTCACTTAAATTTTTGATCCTCTATTGATTTCTCTCTAAAGACATATTTTTTGCAACTATGACAAAATATGTTCCTCTCTTTCTGGGTGGTGGACATTTTTATAAGGAGCTGTTCTTCACTATAAAAACCTTTTAAAATTCAGGAAATAGATGGATTTTGTTCTTTCAATAGTTTAGATAGATGGGATTTAGAGGGAAAATTTAGCCTTTGTCTTGCTTATCAGGGTAGGCCAATTGACTAAATTCTCACAATACACTAAATTTTGTGCCAGGCTTCCTTCTTTTTGAATCACTTTTTATCTTCTCATTATCTGATTGAATTCTGAGAAAAAATAAAATATAAACTTTTAGCTTGATAAATCTTAATTAACTATAAATACTATTTTAAATATAGTTTTGGTATAGTTATAAATTAAACAATTAATTTATATATGTGTATACATATATACTAAGTAGATTTTTTGCTGATTTCGGAAAACTAGTGTCTCCATTGTTAAATTTCAAAATGTTATATTTTGAAGTATATTTTTAGATATACTTCATTTAAAAAAG
Source organism: Molossus molossus (assembly GCF_014108415.1). Classification (NCBI taxonomy): domain Eukaryota; kingdom Metazoa; phylum Chordata; class Mammalia; order Chiroptera; family Molossidae; genus Molossus; species Molossus molossus. The sequence continues at coordinate 41,899,352 of NW_023425344.1, forward strand.
TGTTTTCTGAGGCCTTTAAAATAAAGATTCATCTAATGGTGTTTTGATTTTGAAAAGAATATATACATTTGTAAAAATACATATTTTACTGTGAAAGTTCCCATGGGTCAGTAATGCCCACATCTTGGTATGTTTCTCGTCAAGACTAATGTACCAGTGGCAAGATAAATCCATCATATTTAGTAGTGTGTCTGTGTGTGGACAACATGGTAGTAGTACTGTTGTATTAGCTAGTTATTAATAACAGAAAAGGAGTGAAGGGGAAGGCCAAACATTGTAGGCATGCAATTTGAGCAGCTTTGCCAGGAAGCTGTAATTTCACACTCCCCAGGGAAGATAGACACATGCCCAGTAAAGCTGGAGAGACGAAAGATACTTTCCTGTCAATCAAACCTGGGGACAAAGATGATTGGCCAGAATGAGTGAGGCCATTGCAAGAGCAGGAAAGTTTGGGAATACATAATCTCCTAAACAAAGGCACTCTCTTACCTGGCTGGTGTGGTTTAGTGGTTGAGCACTGACCCATGCACCAAGAGGTTGCTGGTTTGATTCCCAGTCAAGGCACATTCCCAAGTTGTGGGCCCGATCCCCAGTGGGGGGCATGCAGGAGGCGGCCAATCAATGTTCTCTCATCATTGATGTTTCTATCTCTCTCTCCCTCGCCCTCTCTCTAAAATCAATAAAGAAAAAAAAAGTCATTCTCTCTTGTGCCCTTGGTTCCTCTTGGCTCCCAGGGCTCTTTTGCTCCTGCTTCCTTGCATTCACCCATATGGCCCACTGCCATGCAGACCCACAGTGAACTGCCATGCAATGGACTGCAGTTGAAAATACAACCTAAGCTGGCCTGATGCTAGACTGAACCAGCTCCAACATGGAAAGGAAACTCTGGACAGTGGTTCTGATTCCAGTGCTGGTAAAGCCTCAGCGATACTTCTGCTATGAATGGAAAAGGGAAATGGGACCCTGAAAACTCAGGCATTTAATTCCACAGAAATAAAGGTTTCTACTATACCTCATCCTCCTGTGGGGGCCTCCAGGAATTATAATTCCAGCAGTACCCCAAAAACCCACCCCCATGAGCAACCTCAGGAGATGAGACCCTCTCCTCTCTTATAACAATAGCAGTACTTGAAGGGAAAACCATGAAATGTAATTTCTGTAATGCTATATTTTCAGACTTCTGGCTGTTTTTACTGCATTTCTGTAAGAAAACTCCTACTTTAAACAAATCACTTTATTTCAGACTTTCAAATGTGACTAAATATTCTACTAAAATTTTTGCTTGATTGCAGTGAAACTTGAATCTAATACTTTTTGAAAAAACATTTAGTTTTAAAATAACATGGACCAAGATCAATCATTTATATTTTACGAGAGAAAAATGATCCCTATGTAATATGAGACCTTAAATAAATATTCTTTTACATACTACATTGCATTCGAAAGAAGTTTTAACACAAAGACATTCAGGAAAACATTGCAGAGACTTGACTTGTACAACAAATATTCTTAGAAACTCATTGGCATTTCTTTGTTAACAGATTTAACAAAATATGTGATTGATTATGATCAACTGTCATTCTTATAAATATTCTAAATTACTGCATAATTTAGAATAATCATTGATGACTATTTTCAATAAATATTATTTCTAGAACACAGACAGAATTCTTTCTCAATCTATTTCTAAATGAAAAGATATAAGTAATATAATTTAAAAACATATGTACATCAACAATAGAAATCTAAGATGGTTTTCAAATGTGTAAAAACTAGAAAGATTTTCATTTGAGACAGAATGCTCATTGCTAAATTTCAGAATAGTATGTAGAGAAATAAATCCATCTGCAAAACTGAAATCAAGATGTCTATTTAGTTCCAAATTTTAAAAAGACTAAAAAGGGCAACTAAATTCAATGCATTCCTATGAGTCCAGGATCAGAGGAAAAAATAATATATAAACTGTATTAGGTAATCATATTTTATCAATATTAAATTGCCTGAAGTATATCATTATAGTGTAGTTATGTAAGATAATGTTCTTGCTCTTAAGACTTATACACCATAATATTTAAAGGTAAAGAAACATGATGATTAAAATGTACTTTTATCTGGGAAGCTCTTTATTTGACCTTCTATTTTGAATGATAGCCTTGCTGGGTAGAGTAGTCTTGGATTCAGATCCTTGTTTTTCATGACCTTGATTACCTCATGCCATTCCCTTCTGGCCTGTAGTGTTTCTTGTGAGAAGTCAGCTGAGAGCCTTATGAGGGTTCCTTTGTAGGTAACCTGTTGCTTCTCTCTTGCTGCTTTTAGGATTCTCTCTTTGTCTTTATTTTTTGGCATTTTGATTACTGTGTGTTTTGGTGTGGGCCTATTTGGGTTTTTCTTACTTGGGGCTCTCTGTGCTTCTTGAACTTGTAATGCCTTCTTCCTTCACCAAATTAGGGAAGTTTTCTGTCACTATTTCTTCAAATACATTCTCTAACCCTTGCTCATTATCTTCTTCTTTGGGAACTCCTATGATGTGAATATTATTACGTTTCCAGTTGTCCCACAGTTCTCTTAAGCTGTCTTCCTGTTTTTTCAATAGTTTTTTCCTTTTGGTTTTCTGATTGTTTGATTTTTTTCTACCCTGTCTTCTAATTCTCTGATCCGGTCCTCTGCTTCTTCTACTCTGCTGTTTAGACTTTCCAATGTGTTCTTTATTTCTGACATGACATTCTTCATTTCTTCTTGGTGGTGTGGTCGGGGAGAGATAAACCACAGAACTTATATGCATGTGTGCATGAACAATGGACATGGACAACAAAGATGGGGACAGAGCAGGGGGGTGGAGGGGGGAATCAGTGGGGGGAAAAGGAGAAACATCTGTGACAAAAATAAATTAATTAATTAAATAAAAAATAAAAATAAAATATAAATTAATTAATTAAATGTATTTTTAAGTAGTTCAAAAATTAATCTGGCTTATATGTCTATATCTATATTCAAATCTATATCATATGTTTCTCTAAATCTATAGCAATACCTATACATATACTTATATTCATATCTATTTTTACCTGTATCTATATTTATATCTACATATGGAAAAGGAGTTGGAAAGAGAGTGAGATACTAAGGATAAACTTCTCTCTACCTCTATCCTAACAGGTAACTACTCTGTGCTAACTGTTTTCCAATTGTTTCTCCAGAAACACTCTTCTTCCTTCTCGACTCTACTTTCTGTGTCAGGTGACTGACATGTATGGACCATATCATCAAGGCTTCTGTTTGGGTCCACTCATGGGGAACCCTGGAAAGGAATCAAACAGAAGAAAGAGCTTGAGGTCAAGATATTTATCACCTGCTCAAGATACTGACTTCTTTCAGGTTTTAGTAACCTCTGTCTTTCTTCTTGTCTTAATGGCTGGGAATGATAAAAACTTTTGGCCATGAGAAGCAATGTCTTTTGTGGTTTCCCTTATACTTCACTAACATCATAGCAATTATTCCTTTGTAAGGAAACCTCTTGAATTAACCTCAAGTGTGTCTTCTGTTTCTTTTTGTGATACTAATTTAGCTGCTAATTCTCATTGAGCACTAAGTCTTTGATGGCCACAATGTTGAAAACTTACATAAAAATGTTAAATTCTTGCAAACACACTTTGTGTATTTGCAAGTGCTTATATCATATAATTTGCATTATAGGGATGAGAAAATTGAGACTCCCATATTTGAGTAACTTTCTATAATGGACTGAATTGTGCTCCCCTTCCACTGCCAGTTCATCTGTTGAAATCTTAAACCCTAGAGCCTTACAATGGGATTTTATTTGGATATAAGACCTTTATAGATGATTATAAAATGAGGTCATTTAGTGTAGTTCCTTATTCAATCTGACAGATGTTATCAGAAGAAGCTATTAGAAAAAGACACACAGGCCAAGAGATGACCAGATGAGGACACAGAAAAAAGGTGTGGCTTGTATGGTTCAGTGTTTGAGCTTTGACCCATGCACCAAGAGGTTGCCAGTTCAATTCCCGATCCCCAGTGCAGGGTATGCAGGAAGCGGCCAATCAGTGTTCTCTTTCATCGATGTTTCTATTGCTCTCTCCCTCTCACTTCCTCTTTCTCTAAAATCAATAAAGGGAAAAAAAAGTAAAAAGGTGTGTACCTGCGATACAAAGAAACATGCCTCAGAACAAACAGACCCTCCTGTCAACACTTCCATCTTCTGTTTTGTTTTTAATTTTTTTTCCTTTATTGATATTTAGAGAGAGAGGAAGTAAGAGAGAGAGAGAGAGAGAGAGAGAGAGAGAGAGAGAAACATCAATAAGAGAGCACACTGATTGTCTGCTTCCTGCATGTTCCCCACTGAGGATGGAGCCCACAACCTGGGCATGAGTCCTGACCAGGAATCGAACCGGCAACCTCTTAGTGCATGGGTCAACACTCAACCACCAAGCCACACCAGCTGGTCTCATCTACTGTTTATTAAGCCACCCAGTCTAATGTACTTTGTTAAGGCAGCCCAAGCAAAAAAGTAAACTTGCTTAAACCATATATAAAATAACCATACTCCCCAAATTGTAGCATTTATTGTAGTTCTATCAATCTAGTACTATGTTTACCATATCATTTTTCTCTTCCAGATAATTTTGGCAATTATTTATCAGTTACTGATTGCTTCAGAATATTTGCATTGATTTTTCAATTAGATTATAGAATTATTGAAAGTAATTTTATAGTTTTATATCCTCAAAGGATAAAAACAGCTAATCATTATTTAAGACTTGCCATGTACCAGGCTAGTTGTAATTGCGTTCCCTGTATTATGTCACTTAATCCTTCAAAACACCTGTTACTTTGTTATTACTTTTATCTGTATTTTATAGATGAGAAATTGAAGTGTAAAAAACTTAAGCAATGTGCCTAAGTTTACAGGCTTGGTAAACTGCAGAGCCAGGACTGTTACCCAGGCACACCCAGGCCCCTGAGTATGTAGATTTTCTACAGTCATGATCTCTAGCCCAGACCTAGCATGGTGCAGGGCATGTACATATAGCAAATACTTGAATAAAATGGCGAGAGGGTAATAATAAATAATTTTAAATAACAAAGAAAATAATAAAAACAAGTTTCAGTTTAATATTACATTTGAAAATTGCCACTGTATTTATAAATTGTGAAATACAGTCATAATGTTTTGCTTCTCAAATTATAATCCTTAAGATTTTGTGAATATTTTCAGCTAAAATAGTAAAATATACAAAGAGAAGGAAGAACTTTTGATGCCTATGCCTTTCAGAGTTCAGAAGCCATTCTATCATCATTAAATGGTGGCATTTTTCTACCAACTATTAAGTGTTATTGGAGGATGACTCTTCTTCATAGTCCTTATCACTCTCTGATACATCATGTAATTATTAGATTATGTTTGTTTCCTGCCTCTTATAATCAAACTATAAGCTCGTGAGAGAAAAAGCTTTTCCAGTTTTGCTTACTGCTCTTCATCTAGAGCCTAGAAAGGTAACAGAGAGTGTAGGAACCAATACTATTGGTGAAATACATGTGTGAATTATAAATAAATAAAAATAAATCCAAGGATAGCTGCTATTATTGAAATAAGGACAAGATGGATAAAGAACACTGAGGATACATTCATTCCTCTCACAACATAATAACCACTATACAATGTGCTTGGGGGAAAAAATAGGAACTAGCAATTGGGGTTTTAAAATACCTTGTTTTCTTAGATTCTCTTTCTCTGAGTTCATCATTGGTGTATAAAAATGCCATCGATTTCTTGATGTTAATTTTGTATCCTACTACTTTGCAAAATTCATTTATTAAGTTTAGTAAATTTTTGATGGAGTCTTCGGGGTTTTCTATGTATAGTATCATGACATTTGCAAATAATGGCAGTTTTACTTCCTCCTTTCAAATTTGGATCCTTTTTATTTTTTCTTGCTGTCTGATTGCTGTGGCTAAGACTTCTAGCACTATGTTAAATAAGAATGGCAAAAGTGGGCATCCCTGTCTTGTTCCTGTTCTTAAGGAAAATGCTTTTAGTTTTTGCCCATTGAGTATGCTGTTGGCTGTAGGTCTTTCATATATGGCCTTTATTGTGTTGAGATATGATCCCTCTATTCCCACATTGCTGAGTGTTTTTATCGGAAATGGATGCTGGATTTGGTTGAAGGCTTTTTTGGCATCTATTGATATGATCATGTGGTTTTTATTCTTCATTTTATTTATGTGGTGTATCACATTTATTGATTTGTGAATATTGTACCAGCCTTACATCCCTAGGATGAATCCCACTTGGTCATGGTAAATAATTTTTTTGATGTATTGCTGGATCCGATTTGCTAGTATTTTGTTCAGGATTCTGGTGTCTATGTTTATCACGGATATTGGCCTGTAGTTTTCTTTCTTTGTAGTGTCTTTTTCTGGTTTTGGAATTAGAATTATGCTGGCTTCATAGAACGAGTTTGGATGTCTTCCTTCTTCTTGAATTTTTTGAAATAGTTTGAGGACAATGGGTGTTAGTTCTTCTTTGAATGTTCGGTAAAACTCCCCCGTGAAGCCATCCGGGCCTGGGCTTTTGTTTGCTGGGAGAGTCTTGATTGCATCTTCAATTACCTTAGTTGGTATTGGTCTGTTGAAGTTTTCTATCTCTTCCCAGTCCAGTTTTGGGAGACTATGTGTTTCTAGAAATTTGTCCATTTTGCTTAGATTGTCGAATTTGTTGCCATATAATTGTTCATAGTGGTTGTTAACCATCTTTTGTATTTCTGTGGTGTCAGTTGTTACTTCTCCATTTTCATTTCTGATTTTGTGTATTTGGGTTCTCTCTCTTTGTTTCTTGGTGAATCTAGCTAAGGGTCCATCAAACTTGTTTATCTTTTTGAAAAACCAGCTCTTTGTTTCATTGATCTTTTGAATTGTTTTTTTGGACTCTAAGTCATTTATTTCTGCTTTGATATTTATTATTTCCTTCCTTCTAATTGCTGTGGGGTTTTATTATTGTTTGCTTTCTAGTTATTTAAGTTGTGAGGTTAGATAGTCTATTAGATATTTTTTTCTCATTTCTTGAGGTAGGCCTGTAGTGCTATGAACTTCCCTCTCAGAACTGCTTTTGCTGCATCCCATAGATTTTGTGTTGTTGTGTGTTGATTTTCATTGTTCTTCAGGAAGTTTTTGATTTCTTCCTTGATCTGTTTGGTAACCCATTCGTTGTTTAGTAACATGCTATTTAACTTCCATGTGTTCAAATGTCTTTGCATGTTCTTGTTGCAGTTGATTTCTAGTTTAATGCCATTGTGATCTGAGAAGATGCTTGATATAATTTCAGTCCTCTTGAACTTGTAGAGACTTAGTTTGTGCCCTAACATGTGGTCTATCTTTGAGAATGTCCCATGTGCACTTGAGAAGAATGTGAATTCTCTAGTTTTGGGGTATAATTCTCTGTAGATATCTATTAAATCTATTTTATCTAGTGCTTCATTTAGAGTCTCTGCAATGCCATTTACCATTGTGGCAAAAAAATTAAGATACCTAGGAATAAACTTAACCAAAGAAATAAAGGACCTATTCATAGAAAACTACAGGTAATTGAAAAAGAAATAGAGGAAGATATAAAAAAGTTGAGGCACATACCCTGTTCATGGATTGGAAGAATTAACATCATTAAAATGTCCATACTACCCAAAGCAATCTATAGATTCAATGCAATCCCCATAAAAATACCAACGACATACTTCACAGAACTAGAACAAATACTTTAAAAGTTCATATGAAACAAAAAAAGACGAATAGCCACAGAAATCTTGAAAAAGAAGAACAAAATAGGAGGGATCACAATACCAGATTTCAGGTTATACTAAAAAGCCACTGTAATCAAAACAGCCTGGTGTGTCTTGATTTGGGCTTCTTCGGGTTCATCTGGTTTGGGATTCTTTGCGCTTCCTAGAATTGTATATCTATCTCCTTCACCAGGTTAGGGAGGCTTTTTGTCATTATTTTTTTGTATAGGTTTTCAATTCCTTGCTCTCTCTCTCCTCCTTCTGGCACCCCTAGGATGTGAATGTTGGCACGCTTGAGATTGTCCCAGAAGCTCCTTATGCTGTTCTCATTTTTTCCTTTGTGCTGTTCTGATTGGGTGTTTTCTGTTTTCTTAACTTCCAAATTTATGATTTGATCCTCTGCTTAATCTACTCCACTGTTGATTCCCTATAATGTATTCAGCATTTCTGACTAGTTCTTCATGTTTCTAGTTCTGTTTTTGTTTTCTTTTTTTTTGTTGTTGAAGTTACTAAGTTTATCTGTTCATCCTTTGAGCTCATTAAACATCCTAATAACCAGTGTTTGAAATGAAGACATCTAGTAGGTTGCTTGTCTCCATTTTGTTTAGTTCTTTCTCTGGAGTTTTGTTATGTTTCTTCATTTGGGACATGTTGTTTAGTCTTTTAAATTTGGCAGCCTCCCTGTGTTTGTTTCTATGTATTGGGGGTGGGGGAGTGAAGTGCTCACCAAAGGAACAATAGCCTCTGCTAGCACTTTTCTCTGGGAGTAAGCTGCCCCTTCAGCTCTCCTTCTGATGCCAGACAATCCAGTTCCTCCCCATATGTTCCTGGTGCCTTTTGAGCTGCTGTCTAGTGCTCAGAGTGAGTGATTTTGAATGAGTCTGTGTGTGGGCCCTTTAAGAAGAACACCTGGAACTCCAGGAGTAATCCTCCTTACTCAGCCACAATCTCTGCTAGTTTTTATACCCAGAAGTTACAGGGACTCCTCTTCCTGGCACTGGAACCCTGAGCTGGGGGTCCCAGTGTGGGCTGGGACCTCTTTCTCCTCAGGGGAAACTTCCACAGCTGAGATATCTCTCCCAAACTTTATCTGCCACAGGTGGGTGTGGGACCAGCCCATTTAGTGTCTCTGTCCATTCTGCCAGTCTTGATGCAGCTTCTTCTCTATATCCTCAGGTGCAGGACTTCCATTCAGCTAAATTTCAGGCAGTTCTGATGGATGGTTATTCTGTGGTTTAGCTGTACTTTTGATGTGGCAGCATTTGCCCATGCTGCCATCTTGACCAGAGGCCATTTCTAATTAACTTTAATCCCACAATTTTTGAAACTATATCTGATCAATCAAGCTAGTTTTAAAATATCCAGATGGTAACTCTTCCTCACTCTTTTCTATGGTTCACCTTGGTTCAAGTCACCATCATCTTTCTTGGGAACTATTGTAATATTTCTAATCTTGTTCCTTTTCTTTATACTTCATTCTCTCAACAGAGAAACCAGAGTGATACAAACAATCCTGACTGTGTAATTCATCTGCTTAAACCCTTCAGCCTTCTTATATCTAACTCAGAATGATGTCACAGTCCAACTATCTCTATTCTGCAAGCCTGATGACCTCATGTTTACCTTATTGAGACTCCACTTTTTCCCAGAGACTTTTTTTTGTTTGTTCTGTGAACATATCAGATATAATTTTTGTTTATTTCTTTTTTGCTTGTTTGAGTGTTTGTTATGGCTTAAGACTCTCTGCAGTTGCTCTCACTCCACTGAAGCACTTTTCATTCATGGCCTGCTCTCTCACCCCTTTCAAGTATTTGCTCAGATGTACTTTAAACGAGACCTTCCTTGACTATCCTACTTAAAGTTACTTCTCTTTTTCTATCCCATCATCAGCTATCCTTATTTAATACCCTTTTTTAAAAATCGCTGATACACTGTATATCTTGTTTGCTTAATATTTGTGCCTGCCCCATTAGAATTTAAATATCACAGAGTTATGGATTTTGGTCAATATTCTTGATTGCTCTATTTCCAATACATTGGAATAGTGCTTGACTTAACAATCTTATGCTCATGAATTGATGAATTATTATAAATGAAATATCACATTTTATGGCTGGTGGTTTATTTTTTAGAAAATTGATCACCTTTTGTGACTGATGTTTGATCATAGAAAAAGCATCTCAAAAGAAGTCATATAGAAGGTCTATTCCTGCTATTATTGTTATGTATAAAACAGATTATTACTGGAAGAGATACCATCCCTAGAAATTGCTTCTATTTTATGCATAATTTCGATCTAGATAAAAGACTAAGTGCCAATTTCTTTCATGCAGATAATATTAAAGTTCACATTATTTATTGAATAGTAAAGCAGAATTTTTTGGAGTGTTAAGAAAAATTCTGACAAAGTGCTGTAAATAAAAATAATACTTGACAGTTGTATCAGTTCTTTAATAAATTTTAGAAGTTGACAAAAATAAATTAAATTATATAATCATTCTAAGTCAAGGAAAACCACAGGCATATCAAATATTATATATGTCTAAGATGGTACATAATTTCATTTACATAAGTCACATAACATTTCCTCAGTAGCCTTACTCCATATACCCAAGAGTTGTTAAAAATAGTTTTATATCATAATATTATTAGACATATATGAAATAAACTATTTTGGGTATAAAGATTTTCAAAGTTTTTTTTTCCCCCTTCTTGAACCAATTCTTTCATTAAATATCAGGGAAATATAGCATACAGGGTCAGATTAAATAAATAATATGTTAGGAAAACTTTTTTAGTGATAAACCTCTATTCATTTTAAGATCAGTCATTCACATAATCAACATTAATAAAATAGTAAAAATATATTGTCACAACTTTGTAAACATGCACACATACAAACAAATTCTGCCAGTTGATAAGGCATTAATCGTGTAAAATGAACTGACAGAATCATTTTTTTCATTCCTTTTCAAAAATTCTTTTCACTTTCAGTATAGCATCTTTTGCTTCAGAAAAATTTGTGTTGAAAAGTATATATAATTTTTTAAAAGGAATTTCTCTTTGAGTTATTATTTTTAAGTTTTCCTCTACACCAAGAATGTGTTTATATATTCACATATGCATTTTCCTCTACTTACCTAACTCTTTATCTACCTAAAATTTTATTTTTTAAATGGTTTCAAACTTGTGTTTTCCAAATAGTCATTTTTTCTTGTCTTTTTTATATTAATGATTTTCCAAGATTCTTTGAATCTTAGATTAAGTGCATATTTTACTATGTATGCCTTGACAATCAATTACTATTGTGGTGAAACACCATTTTTATAACTGTAGGTTAAATTTTTTTAATGTGCATCAAGAAGAGTTCTTAAAGTTGGGGAGATATTTGAGATAAAGATGCTTTGATCATATTTATAAACTAAAAAAAATATGAAAGAGAAATTTTAGGGTACATAATAGAGGATAAATTATAAGAGAAAGTATTAATAAAAAATTGTTAGTCTAAGAAGCAAAATGTTTGACTCCTCAATTTAAGACAAGATGTAAAAAGATAGAGATAGCTTTGAGTGTATATATGTTTGAGTATATAGAAACAAAAAAATTGGACTTCAATTTTGATTATCTCACTTTTCCTGTAAAGTAGAAGGAAAGGCTGTCTATTATAAATAGTCACAAAGATAAGATTAAAGGGACTATTAAATTCCTATTTTAAGTGAGTTCTATTTTAGAGGAGAAACTATTCTACTCTTCAGAGGAAAACAGAATTCAATATATCAAATCTTCTCTTTTGGTCTGAACAAAGTTCAAATTTGATTACATATTAGTTGAGAAATGTAAAATTATGCTTTGTGGTAGTTAACATTGTAATTAGCAAAATGACTAAAAAGTCAGTATTACTTTAACACTTCTATCACAGCAGAGGAATAGACAGTATAATAAGCCATCAGGGATGCTTTGCTCTGGTTCTTTGTGTCTTCTAGATAAGTAGGAACTTCAGTTCTCTAATTAGTGGAGTAAAAATATAAATCATGCCAAACATTACCCAACTATAGAAGGCTATTTGTGTAATATTCTGTGTAGAAGAATCAATTATCATCTGTATTTTTTGAGATCAAGAAATTTACTCTGTGCTGTGTGAGGTGGAGACAGAATTTGTGTTTGTCTTTTCAGATTGCTTCACATGGTGGTGGTGGTAGTGATGAAGATATGTAATCTCTAGCTCTTCACACCAATGTGATTGTGATTATTTTTGGTTTATTGGGCACATCGGTCATTCACAAAACTAAGGATTAGAAAGCTGTATTTAATACATGATAATTTAGTTAATCCACCTACAAATATTTGGCTTTTTTTCTTTTGTCCTTGAAGTAACTTTAAGCAGTTTAAATGGCAGATGTATATGTTATGCCCAAAGTATAGTGAAGGATTATTGTGATTATTTGAGAGTTGTTTGTTTGGGAAATAGAGATAGAGAGTATCTAGATCATCAAGGTCATGTAGATTTACTGATACTTAGACACACTAAAAATTTTTAGTTAGGACCTAGTGTGGGGCATTTGAAGCCATTCACTGAGGGCCAGAAAAGGAAGAACTTCAGTTCAGAAGATGTAACACAGGTATTGTGTGGTGACTCTTCCACTAGTATGCTCTCAGTATTTTTGTCTGCCTGTGTGGGCTAAAAAATCCACAGTATTTCCTTGCCCATGGCCTGTCTCTTATATCTTGCTGTTGCACCAGTAGAACCTAACAGTCTGCCTGTGTTCTTCCCTGGCACATTATCAGGCTGACTCTGCTGTCTTCTCTGGCAGGCTCTAATCTTTCCAAGTTATGGAATCCTTCATCTGCTTCCTTCTGTGGTGGCAAAGTAGCTCTCCCTATTTCTAACTTTACATTCTACCATCTTCCTAGTTTTGCTGTTGCTTTAACTGTATGTTAAACATGTAGCATCACAGTTGATTGAAAACTGAAGAAATGCCTAGTACTTGTTTAGATTTTTTGCAGTGAACAGTTAGTCTTTGCCACCAACTCAACTGCTTTAAACCAAGGTGCAGACACTTCTTGCAATATGTTTTAAGTAACCAAAATGGAAAATCTAAGCAGTCTGTTGCCTGTGTTTAGCCTTCTGATTTACAGACAGCTGGTAGAAATAAGCACTAACATAAATCTTGTCTGAATTTCCCAAACCCAGCATATGAACTGTGAATTCTTTATAGCCTTTTTTGGAGGTTTAACCATAGGTGATGATGATAGGGTAGAAGGAACAATGAATTTGGATTTAGAAAATACAGGTTTAGACTGTTACTCACATGCTAGTTATTTGACCTTCCCTCCTCTCCGATTTTAGAGATGAGAAAACTGAGGCTAGGAGAAAATATGCAATTTCCTGAAGTTTTTAAAGCTAGAAATTGTCAGAGATATAGAAGTAGATATTTTGACCTCCAACTTATGTTCAGTCACTACACAGAGTATCCAACATTTTTTGTTTCTTTCTTTTAATGATATACTATAATAATGTATTTTTGAAGTGATGCTCATTTCTAGAACTCATCCTTATTTGAAAAGCTGTGTCACTTGGGATCAATCACCACCTACAGCTGTGACCCAATTTCTTATTAGGCTACAGTAGAATTATTTGCTTTAGATTATTCTATCTCTTTCTTGGCTTATTTTATAACTGAGTCCCCAATGACCATTTTCTGAAGTCAAAACAGAATGTCTTCTCTCACGTATTTCCATTCAGATATTTTGCTTTTTATTTTTCTCCTCTGAGCCAATCATTCTTTCTTCTTCCAAAACTCAGTCCTAATGTAACTAATAAAGTGTCTTTTGTTTCAACCTTTTGACTAAATATTCCCTTGACCTTCTTGGTTAATCTGAAACTTGGTCATCAACTAAAGATCCTTCCTACTGCTCTTGCACCTCCCTCCAGTGGAGAATGCACACTCTCTCCCACTACATCAATCTTACGATGCCTGTGTTTGAAATCCTCCTACTCAGCTACAACCAATTTAGAACAGTGAAATGCTACTCTCTTGTAAAGCTCCAATTTCCTTATGTCATCAAACTTTCCTATGTCACCCTCACTTTTACCTCATCCATAGAACTCCCAAATATATAGTACATATTAATTTTCTTTATTCTTCAAAGCATTTGGTATATGGTGCATGGAAATTCTGACTTTCATAACTGGCTAAAAAATTTATATGGAGGTCTCATGAAAAAGCTGGCCTCTTAGTTTTCTGAATATCTGAAATACCATGGTTTTTATTATCTCTACACTTTGACCATAACATTGATGGTTACCTACTGACTGAGTATTACTGTTATACTGCCTAATCTGAAAAAAATAACAATTTGCTTTGTGACCTTATCTTCCTATTATTTTATAAAGGTCTGCCAAATCTATGCTGATTATAACTGTACACAAAATTCATGTGGATCACTTTTAACTTCTGTTATGCACAGTACTGATGTACTCACTGTCATGCCACTCAGTCTCTTGTCAAAATTCTAATCCCACTGTTGTCCTTTCACTATATCACATTAAAAAAAAAAATCTGGATAACTTAACTATATACATTATCTTGCCCACAGCTGGGGTACAGAGTATTTCTGAGGGAAAAATTTATATACAACTATAAATTGTCAATGATCTCAAATGGGTCTTCAGTCCCTGTAAATTAATTCTATTTCTCTGGGCATTTCACCTTCCATTTTTCACAAGTATTTTAATTTCCTTTAACTATTATCAAACACCCAGTAAGTTATCTTTTTATCATTCTATTCTCAACACATAATTTAATACACCACTTAAAAAAACTGACCAGGTAGATGGCAGCCACTTAAATATCCAAGAAAAATACTATGTATTTCTGTATTTATTTGTTTATTTTTATCCTCATCCAAGGACATTTTTCCATTTTTTGTTCAGATAGAGTGGGAGGGAGGGAGAGAGAGAGAGAAAGAAACATTGATGTGAAAGGGACACATCGAGTGGCTGCCTCCTGTCCGACCCAACCAGGGCCTGGGACAAACTGCAACCGTGGTACATGCCCTTAGCGGGAACTGAACTCGGGTCTCTCTGGACCGCAGGCTGATGCTCTAACCCCTGAGCCAAACCAGCCAGGACCAATGCCACACACACACACACACACACACACACAGACACACACGCGTGAGTGCGCGCGCGCGTGCGTGTGTGTGTGTGTGTATGTGTGTGTGTGTGTAACTTTATTTTCTTTTGTTTTGGTTACAAACTAAGAGAACTAAAAAGATGTAACTTGTCAAAAGCACACAATTGTGAGGAATAGGAATTTGAACCTGATCTTCCTGGTGTCAAAGCCCATATATCCTTATCTTTAAAAATATTTTAAATTCCATTCAGAGATATTATGTGAGTAGATATATTATCTTTTATTGAATGTAAGATGGTCAATTTCGTTGCATCCTTCAATTTTCTTACATTGATTAAAACTGTGCTGTAAGTAATTTTATATCAATTATAGTGATTATAACAAATCTAATCTTAACACCATCTTTATAAAGGAATAAGGGGAAACACATATTCATAATGGAATAGAGACTATACCCAATGTACCCTAGCTGTGGTCAGTTATCTATTTAAGAAGTCCAGCTTTCTTCCTTTGAAGCTCCAAAAGATGTAGATATTACTTATTCCTAAAACAATGTAAAACTAATGAAAGTATTATTTGGGGGTGGGGGATGAGTTTACTTGCATCTGTAATGGGCTTTGCCGGCAGCAGCTGCTGTGCCTGTATCAAGAATATGCCATGCTGAAAAATGGGAAGTTTTTGTTGTTGTTGTCCTTCCTTTTCCCCCCTTTCTTTAGTTGTTTATCATTTTAAATATAATGAGAATCATTTTTAATTATTTTATTATACTGCACGGGGGAGAATAACATTGTACGCAGACATACAGTTATGCCCAACTCACTCTAACCACCATTTAAGTGATTTTCTCAGTCTCTTAAGTTTGTTCAAATACTGTTAATTGCAAGAGATCAATCAACTCTAACTATCAAAGTCCCATGCAAATGAGTTTTGGCTCTTCTAGGAGGAAGTCAGGATTTTATTATATAGGCAGTTGGTTTATAGAAATTATTTAGTTGAACATAGGATACACTTTTCCTCTGATGTGTTTCTGACTTACAGGGTGGGTACAAGGATGGATCTTTGAGGCATATTCTAGGCATACTTCATGCAGATTGTTCTTGCTTAATTACTCACTACTCCGTAGGCACAGTGGTTAAACCAGCTTCATATTATCCACCAAGATATATTGAGAGAAATGATAAATGCCTTTTTTTACATTCATTATATTTATGGTACTTCCCCACCCCAAGCAAAAAAAAAAAGTCTATAAATGTGTGATAATAAAATTGGATAATATTTAGAGGGTCTTCAGTAAATAACCTGACATTAGATAACTTTGCTCTCACTTTGTATTCTGATGCCATCAGATCAACTGTTCACCAATGCTTTTGGAATCCAGCTGGGGTTTGGTATCACACTTACCTGCTTTCATTTTTACATTTTAATTATCTAACTCTTTCTCCATTTGAACTCAAGTACACAAACTGACTGGAGTATATTTGCCACTTGCATTTTTTATTATTTTCAAAGAGTTATTATTTCTTAAATGTGTTTCTAAGCATGAATTTGTAGCTTCTCCTGTCTTGTAGGCAGGGCTCTGAATTTGGATTCTAAAGTCCTGGCTTTAAGTCTTGTATCTGTTCTTTAGCTCCAGGAGGTTTTAAGACAAATCAGTTATGACTGCTGCTCTCATTTGTAGAATGGAAATAAGAATACACCCCTCAGACAATATTTTAACAATTAGGTGGAATTAGGTCCAGGTAATGGCCTAGTACTTTGATGAACAGAGTAGAGCATATGGACAACAGTGAATCACTATATACATATACATTATTTTGTAAATGAGAATCTATTAGTATCCTTGAGCAGCAAATATCTAGACTAAGTGTGTTCATCTATGTTATTAGTCAATGTCATTATATTGTATCTCCATTTATCTTGAGCTCAACTTGCCTTTAGTTGATACTTGATTTATTTATTCAGCTTCAAGGTGATTCTCCCTCCCTTTATCCTCTCTCTCTCTCCTCCTCCTCCTCCTCTCTCTCCTCTCTCTCTCTCTCTCTCTCTCACTCACTCTCTCTCTCACTCTCTCTCTCATCTAAGACAGATAACACAGAGGAACAGATTTTCCTTTAACACTGCATTAAGCTTTAAAATTAGCTATTATTTATTCTACTTCTTGATTTAGAAAAAGCCTAAAGCCTATTTGTGACTTGATACCTTGGGCAAACCTCATTTCATAATGAAATTAAACTTACACTATTTCTGCATACTGTGACTCTTTCTAGATAGCCCCCCCCCCTTTTTTTTTCAATAATCATGCTGGCTAGTTTGAAAATTACCTAAACAGAGAGATCCTTATGCAGTGATACTAGTTTTATTAAAATCAATTGTCTTTTTAAAGTTAGGATTACTAGAAATGTTTCTTCCATTCAGAAAGTTGCCTGTTATTATATGCCTAGTATTGATGATGTGGAAATAAAACATAGTTTTCAAACATGTTCAGTAGATAAAATTTTAATGGGAAAGACAGAAATAAGTACCTATGATGATTTATGATATAGAAGCAGATAAAAATGATACAGCTCACACTGAGTAAGTATAGATCGGTTGAGGAAAGTTTTCCTAGAAATTTGATATCTGAGCTGGGTTTCGAAGGATGAACACAAGAACCATATATTTAAGTGAAGTGGAGATAGCTACAAAAAGGCATGTCAGAGGAGAAATGTTCATGAATCAAGACGAGAGATGGGCATCAAAGAGCCTTTACTCCCACCCCACCTCCAGCCTGCACGTCAGTGTTGGCAAGAGTGCGGAGGACGCTGCAGGCCTCATTTCTGCAGGGCTTCATCCCTGCTTTTGTCCATCACTCAAAGAGACCATGATTCTTATATATTTCCTAACCTGATCTGTCCTCTAGGCCTTTTCCTTTCAAAGACATGATCAGTTATCAGAACACTCTGCATCTAAGTATTTTCTCAGAGAATTGCATTTACCTCCTTGCTCTTACTGAAATCTGTCTCTCCCTCGAGGACATTGCTATCCTAAATATTATACCAGTGATGACTGTTTTATCTTAATATATGTAAGCGGCACCTATCACAGTAATTAGCTAAGCTATACCCATGTGGAACATTAAACGTGTTCATTTATTCCTTCTTGAAACACTGTCTTTGCTTAACTTGCCCTTAGCTTACTGATTCTGTGTCTCAGCCTTCTAAGCTTGTTCTTCTTCATTTATGCATGCTTTCATTTACGTGTTTATGTGGCATTTTAAAACCAGTATGTCCAAATCCAAGATCCTTATATTTTCACCCAAGAGTCCATTCCTATTTCAGTCAATGACAGCAAATCCGGTTGATCAGGGACTAATTTCTGATTTCATCCTTGACTCCTTGTTTACTTTATGCACCTCAAATCCAATTTGTTGCAGATACTATCAGTTTTACTTTAAAAATACATCCAGAATTTGACCATGTTCACCCCTTCATTGCTGTTTTCATGATCTGAGCTACCATCGCCTCTTCTCTGGACTATTACCGTACTTTGTAATGGTCCTTGGGTCCTCCTAATTGTTCTGTCCTTGAATCAAATCTCAGGGAAGCAGCCAGAGTGATCTTTTCAATGAAAGGCGGATTCCCATTGCTCTTTTGCTAAAAACTCTCAACTACATGGAGGGACCTGGAAAGTATCATCCTAAGTGAAACAAGCCAAACAGAGAAGGACAAATTTCATATGATCTCACTGATTTGTGGAATATAATGAACATAACAGTTTGAGGACAATCCCCTAAGGAGTGGGGATGTGGGAGAGGGATGAACCACAGAACATATATGCATGTATGCATGAACAGTGGACATGGACAACAATCTGGGGAAGGGGCAGGGAGGGAAGGGGGAGGGGGGAATCAGTGGGGGAAAAAAAGAGAATCATCTGTAAAAAAAAATTAATCAATAAAAAAAAAAAAAAAAAAAAAAAATCTCTCAACTGGCTTCCCAGGTCATCTGAAGGAAAATCCTAGGTTTTAAATGCTCTAGACATAGTGGCTCTCATTGCTTCTCTGATTTCATCATCTTGCTCACTCTGCTCTAGCCACAGTGATCTCTGTGCTATTTCTCAATCACTCAGTATCCAGACATCTCATCACAGTAGGGCATTGCACTTGACTTTCCATTTACCTAGACTGTCTTTGCCCAGATGTCTTCTTCTCAGTCAGGCATTACAGGACCATCCTGTTCAACTACAACACATATATTGATACAAATATACTACCTCTGTTGTTCTTATCAAACAATTTATAATTTATTATTTTGATTTTGTTCCTATGTTTCACCTAATATGGGTGAAAAATGATTTTTGTCTGTTAATTATATCTGTAGTTCTAGAATATGGAAAGATGCATGAAAATAAAAGATATTTACTGAATAAATATTTTAAAAAATAATAAACAAAACTATCAAAATGACTAGAATATATAATCAAAGTCACAGATGTAATTTACAGAAATCAATACTACTGGAACTAAAATGCAATGAGAAATGAAAAATTGCCCAAAGTCTTGAAGACACATTTTGTTTTCTCTTCCAATCCCTCTCTCATATCTTCTCTAAGGGTGACAGTTATCTTGACATTTGACACTAAAGGTTACTTTTGCTAATTTTTCTTAAATTTATAGAAATAAAATCATATGTACATATTTTTACATTCATAACTTCTTTAGGTCAAGATTAGTTTATGGTATGCATCTACATTTTTGTATGTAGTTATAGTTTATATATTCCATTTTTATATTTTATTTATTGAGTATACAGTATCTATTCTAAGGTAGATGAACATTTTTATGGTTTTCAGTTATTTGGTTGTCATTAATACGGGCATTCTTGTACATGACTTTTGTGCCCATTTGAAGGAAATCGATAAGGGCTTCTTCCAATGTCTTGTCATCTGCATTTTTATATGTGTGATGGTTATATTGATGTCCTCTCTCAATTCTTATTCTGTTCAGTCTCAACCACAGTAGTTTTCAGTTCCTGGGAGTAGCTGAGGGTTCTTTCAGCAACTATAGCCCTTGCTAACTTTCACTGTAGAGTCTAGTTCCTTTTTAATTCTTCAAATTTGAATTGATTCAATCCTAAGTCTTTCATGGGCATCACTATATAAAAAGTCCAGAGAGCTAACAGAACACTCAGGTTTGTCACAAAATTAACCCCGGATGCTCAAAATTAAAATAAAATAGAAAACAAGCCAAACCCCAAATTAGAGCATTCATCTTATGCATGATCCTGTTCTTATCACCAGGGACTTTGGGCTTTCAAAGATCATTGCAAAACTGTTGTGATAACTGAGGGCAGGAATGACAAAAAAATATTTCTGGTATACCCTTGCCAGTATTCAGATAATCTATGGCAGCTGCTCTGAGTTCATACAATGTGAAATTAAATACACCTGGAAAAAATATCCCATCATAAGGTTAATATTAGCATTGTACATTTTTATACATGCAAGAAAAATTCAACAATGCAAACTATCTCTCTCAGATTATCAGTAATGAAAATAGTTTATATTTGTGTAGTGATTTCCCATATATTTTGCAAAATGATATTCTAAAAAAATAAATAAATGATTCTTTCACTCATACCTTGTCCCATGTAAACCTTAATATTGTTCTTGGAAAAATGTGTTCTTATTTTCATTCAGCAGAAGAGAGCAGCTCCCATATGTAGCATACTCCCTGTCTCTACCCAGTCCTGTGGAGTAATAGAAGGAGAAATCTGAGAAAACTAACAAAGAGGCTGTGGTACTTGTGAAAAGCCACATAATTTCCCCTGGGAACATTCCTGAATGTAATTAAGAACAAAAACTTAAGGGCAATAAGACATTAAGAACATAAATATTGATCTCACTGTGACAAATGAGAAACTTAAGAATCCAAAATAATAATTGCCTCACAGCCTTTTGGCCAATATCAAGTGCAGAATGATATAATTCATTCTTTCATTCACTATCCATTCAATTAGTATATATTTTTTAAAAAATCTATGGTGTGTCAGGCACAGTTCTGGGTGCTGGAGATATAAAAAGAACAAGACAGATAAAGTTCTTGCCTAATTGAACTTGTGATCAATTGGGGAAGACAGATAATATTTCAGATAGTTTGGCTGCATAAAAAGCACTCCAGAATATAGTGGGATTTGACTCAATTTTGCAAAGCAGTTTGTTTGGGGAAAGAAATTACTGGGATATTTTATGTACAGGACTATGGTTATACAAAGATCACTAAAAATGATTTTTACTTTTGAAAAGCTAAAATTTATACTGGTAGAGAAGCAAACTTAAATGTGTCATTATAATATTACATATATTTCATTCTAACAATATTATATGCTTAGTTATCATATTAATAAATTAATAGAGTTGTTAGTTTGACCAGAATTAGTCCAGTCTTTTCTGCAATACAGAAAAAATATTCAATCTCACCCTTGATGAAATATAGAAGTTCCTGCTCTCTTTCAAAATATAATGCTTAAAGAAAGATGCTGCTGGAAATCTTTATTTCTTAGTTCTCACATACATGAAACAAACATGGTAGTTGCTACAAGCACAGCCTATTACAAATGTCAGAGACATTTTCCTTACAAATTTTAACATTAATTCAACCTCCCAAGCATAAATTAGATAGATAGATAGATAGATAGATAGATAGATGATAGATAGATAGATAGATAGATAGATAGATAGATAGATGATAGATAGATAGATGACAGATAGATGACAGATAGATCATAGATAGATAGATAGATAGATAGATAGATAGATAGATAGATAGATAGATAGATAATAGTAGGGAGTTGTGAAGATCTTCTGTTCTGTGCTGAGTGTGTGGAGGAGGTTCATAATCTTCATGTCTCTTTCACTAGTGAATGATGTTTCCCTTCCTACTCACTGATAAAAATATTCCCTTTTCTTCTAGAATGAGTAAGAAATAATAAGAAATACTAAGTATAGAACTCTTTTAATTCACATTTACACAGTATGTTAAAGAGCTGACAACTTGTATAAGGTAGAAAACCCTTGGCATGGTCAGTACAACCAATGAATGAGAATACCCTGGTTGTTCTCTAAATAAACATTGCTGAGAATGTCTCCTATAGTTCTAGGGAACTCACCTTCCTCATTTCTATAATGAGTGTGATTAAATAATAAAAAATAATGATGTATGAACTGGGAACGTACCATATTTTTTCTTAAAATTTTTTTAGATTACTTTAAAAAAACTGTACCACATTCAACATTTGATTGACTGAATCTAAGTAATTGAGATTGAGAATTACAAAATTATTAGATTTATTGTAACTTCATGAACCCTATATGCTTCTGCAAAGAATCACAAAGATGTAAATTGTAAACAACACAGAGTATGGTCTTTGCCAACCAGATTTCATTTACAGTATCATGTGAATGGAAATATTCAGTGAATTAATTATGTGATGGAAATGTGTGCAACAAAGTTTCTAAGTAAGGCTTTCTGTGAGTGCTGTAGCCAATGCAGCAATACAGTTGAAGTGCTGGTTACTCTGGATGAAAAACAACAATTTTCCTAGTAACCTATATTTCAGGGATGGTAAAAAAAATACTGAATTGGGACTCAGAAGATTTGGATTCTAACATAAGGTCTGGTGATAATATATTCATTAGTAAATTACATCACTTTTATCAAACACAATCTGCTTGATTTCTTTCTCTTCCTGTGAGTGCCGGTTTCCTTACTTGCAATTATTAGGCTAACCTAAATGCAATTAGAGGTACCTTATATTTTTCCTTTTTGTGAACCTAGTGTCTCTTCAGTTTTCTTCTAGAAGGAGTCAATAAGTGTGACCTGTTATCCCTAGCTTAGGAGAAATAATTTTCTTACTCTGACTGAGATGTAAACAATTGCACAAAAGACATGGATATTTGAAAAAAAAAAAAAATAGGCTTCCAATAACTCAACAAGGCTTTAGGTATTTGATAGTTGTTCCCTATCAAAGCTAGTTTTTCTTGCTCAATATTTTACTTAATGAATACACAGAGTTGTCAGTATTTTTTTCTCAACATCTTAATATTAGAGGAATTTCCTCACATTGTTTAGTCGCTCATTTCTTTGTTTATTTTCTTTCCATTTATAAACTAATTCACCGAGCTTCTGGAGGTATATGTTGTATGTGTGTGTGTGTGTGTGTGTATGTTTGGATGTGAGTTTTTGTGAGTATTGTGATTTCTTGTTAACTTTTAAGTAGAGCTCCAGGGTGTCTGTTGGATGAGAGCCACGGTTCAACAAAAGACCCAAAGGGAAAATTAAATGGAGAAACTTATTACTCATAAGACCTAAAGGAGGTCCAGGACATGCCTTGAGGGGCCACATGGGGAGATCTAGAAGGTGGGGTGCAAGAAAAAGAATGTAGCAGGACTTGGGGCACATGCTTTTATTAAGATATGTAGGTGGAGTGCTTTGGAGTAAATAGGTCAAGGCTGAGTTGGTCAATTCAAATAAAAAAGAGGGGGATTTTGGTAAACTCTGTGAGGGTCTTATCTAAGTGGTTCACAAGGTGGAGGAACTAAGATGCAGGAGAGACTGTTTATCACGAGGGGTTTTGGGGTGATCCTATCAGGAACTGACACTTGCTTTTGAGTCTGTGGGCTCTTGTCTAGGTCATGCACTTCCAGCAGGGCTAATGTAAATTAAAGGGCCCTCCAGGCTGCCTAGATGCGCAAAATAGATGCCAGGGCAGTGGTATTGTGGACTAGTTTAGTAAACTCTCATCAGTGAGAGATTGCTTGTCAATTGCATTTTTCAATTAATCTGAAATGAAGTTGGGAACTAACTAAAGGAAAAAGTATTCTAGTGGCACTGTTAGTACTTTTTCTATTTATGCTGTCCCATTGCAGGTGTCAACTGCCTGGCAACCAGGTGACTCTCTGTCTGATTACACACATCAAAGTGAATGGTATGTTTTAAGTCAGCTCAGAGTAGCTTTCAAATTTACATTGAAAGCTCCTTTCTTTTTGCTCCTTGATTGTGTTTTAATTAATATTTCCATCGTTCTTCACAGTGCAGTTTTAATCACTTTTATTGAGAGATGATTCGCAGGCAAAGGCAATAAGAGCACTCATTTTAAGTATAAAGTTCAGTTGGTTTTGACAATTGTAATCACCCATAAAACCACATTTGTATTCAATGTATATCATATTTGTACCTCCACATGTGACTCTGTCTGTTTGCTATCCATTCAACACGACTCTGGCCCCTGGCAACCACTGATTTGCTGTCATCATAGAGTAGTTTAACATGTCCTATAATTTAATGTAGTGGAATTACATAGTTTTGCTCTAATGTATCCAGATTCTCAACATAATACTTTTGAGATTCAATCACATTGTTACATGCATTGGTATTTTAATCTTTTATGTTACTGAACAGTATCTCATCAGCTGTACCAGAAATTGTTTATCCAATCACTTATTGATGGGCATTTTAGCTATTTCCAGTTCTAAATTAAGAATAAAGCTGCTAAGAAAATCCTTGTTAAAGTCTCTGTGTAGACCCAGATTTTCAGAACTCTAGGATAAATACCTTGGAATAGATTGGCTGGCAAGTGTGTTTTTAAATAATTTAAAAAATGACAAGCTGTTTTCCTAAGTATTGTGTCACTTTATATTACCCCTAGCAATGTTTGAAAGTTGTAGTTGTTCCACATCCTTGCTAACTTTGATATTATAATTCATTTTAATTTTATCCATTTTAAAAGGTATATAGTTGTTTAAATTTGCATTCTCCCAATAAATAATAATATTGAGCAATCTTCAGATGTATATTGCTATTTTTATATTATGTTATGAAAGTGTCTATACAGGGTATACAGGGCTCTTTTCCACATATATGGTTTTGTGTTCTCATTATTTATTTGTATGTATGTATGTATGTATGTATGTATGTATGTATGTATGTATGTATTTATTGTCACCCAAGGATATTTTTCCATTGATTTTTTTTCTTTTAGATAAAGTGGAAAGGGACAGTGGGAGCGGGGGGGAAAAAGAGTGAGTGAGTGAGAAAGAGAGGGAGAGAAAGAGAGAGAAACAAACATCATTGTGAGCTTGGATGCAAAAGTGGTGGCAGAGGGAATGGAAGCTACACAATCTCCCAGGACCAAACGGGAATTACAACTAAAATAAAGACAAATCTTCGAAAAAAAGCAACAGAAAAGCAGCAGGACAGGACCATATAACCAGGGACATTGGTAGGATCTGTGGAGGCATGAGAGGGTGGTTGACTGGGAGCCCACGGGCAGCAGTGGTTTTAGCTATGAGCAGTGCCCTCAGAGATAAAATACTAAGCCTGTCCCACAGCACAGAGGACTGGAACAGAGCACGGGATTGGCTACAGCCACTCACCTGGGGCTCTGGCAGAGGAAGGACAAATTGGACTAGAACTCTGTGGGGACACCCGGGATTTGGAGGGTACTCAGAATTTTTGCTGAATCTCACCCACAAAAAAATGGTGGCCAGCTAGCTCCTTCACAGAGCTGTGCAAAAAAAGCAGCAGCCCCTCCCTCAAAGATTCAGTCCCTTCCAGGTGAGGCAAAGAAATGCAAATTGGGGCTCATTAAAAACCAGCATCTGTCCAACCCTCTGAAAACCCTCTTATGCAGAACACCAGGGCTATATTCCAAGGCCCTGAGTAACTGAGACTACTAGCCATCAGGAAAAAGCTAGAGGATAACTGAATCTTTCCTGGGCTTGCAGTTCTACTCAGCAAAGTAAGACTTGACAGTGGTGTTCAATGTGGGCCCACCCAGGCTCATTCAAACCCAGTAGAGGGAGCCACAAAGAGCAGAACACCACAAGGAAAATTTGGCAGGTTTCAAAACCCACTGGGATAGCAAAATGGTAAAACAAAGAGACAAATCCCAAATGAAAGAACAAGAAAACTCTATTGAAGATGAGATGAATGAAGTGCAGTTAAGCAAATATCAGAGGTAGAGTTCAGACCCATGATCTTGAGGAAGCTCAATAGCATGAGTAAGGACATCAGCACCATGAGTAAAGATATGGAAACATTGAAAACCAACCAAGTGGAAATGAAGAATGACATAGCAGAAATTAAGAACACATTGGAAGGACTAACCAGCAGAGTAGAGGAAGGTGAGGACTGGATCAGTGAATTAGAAGACAGGGTAGAAAAAATCAAACAAACAGAAAACCAAAAGGAAAAAACAATTAAAAAACAGGAAGATAGCTTAAGAGAACTGTGGGACAACTGGAAATGTAATAACATTCACATCATAGGAGTCCCCCAAAAAGAAGAAAATGAGAAAAGATTAGACAATATATTTGAAGAAATAGTGAGAAAAGTTTCCTAACTTATTGAAGGAAGAAGGGATTCAAGTTCAAGAAGCACAGAGAGCCCCAAGTAAGAAGAACCCAAACAGGCCCACACCAAGATATATAGTAATTAAAATGCCAAAAATTAAAGACAAAGAGAATCCTAAAGGCGGCAAGAGATAAGCAACAGGTGACCTACAAAGGAAACCCCATAAGGCTCTCAGCTGACTTCTCAACAGAAACACTACAGGCCAGACAGGAGTGGCATGAAGTAATCAAGGTCATGAAAAAACAAGGATCTGAATCCAAGACTACTCTGCCCAGCAAGGCTATCATTCAAAATAGAAGGTCAAGTAAAGAGCTTCCAGGACAAAAAAAAAAAAAAAAAAAAGCTAAGGGAATACATTAGCACCAAACCAGCACTGCAAGAAGTATTCAAAGGACTGCTGTAATTAGCAAGAGAAATAGAAAAAAAATATAACACACTAAAAAAAAGGCAATAAATAAATACATATCAATAATCACCTTAAATGTAAATGGACTGAATGCTCCGGTAAAAGGACAAAGAGTAGCTGGTTGGATAAGAAAGCATAACTCATCTATATGTTGTTACAAGAGACCCACCTCACAACAAAAGACTCACATAAGTTGAAAGTGAAAAAAAATCTTCCATGCAAACAAAAAGGAAAAGAAAGCTGGGGTAGCAATACTCATATCTGATAAAATAGATTTCAAAATGATGGCCATAAGTAGAGACAAAGAAAGCCACTACATATTATTGAAAGGATCTATCCAACAGGAAGATATAACCTTGAGAAACATATATGCACCCAATATAGGAGCACCAAAATATATTAAAAATCTTCTGGAAGACTTCAAAGGAGAAATTGATAGCAATACAATCATAGCAGAGGACTTCAACACCCCGCTGACATCACTGGATAGATCATCTAGACAAAAAATTAGCAAGGAAACAGAGACTCTAAATGAAGCACTAGACCAAATGGATTTAATAGATATATAGAGAGAATTATACCCCAAAACTACAGAATTCACATTCTTCTCAAGTGCACATTGGACATTCTCAAAGATAGACCACATGTTAGACACAAACTAAATCTCTACAAGTTCAAGAAGTTTGAAATCATATCAAGCATCTTCTCAGATCACAATGGCATGAAACTAGAAATCAAATGCAACAAGAACATGCAAAGACATTTGAAAACATGAAGGCTAAATAGCATGTTATTGAACAATGAATGGGTTATCATGGAGATCAAGGAAGAAAGTAAAAACTTCCTGGAAACAAATGAAAATGAACACACAACAACACAAAATCTATGAGATGCAGCAAAAGCCGTTCTGAGAGGGAAGTTCATAGCACTACAGTCCCACCCCAAGAAAAAAGAAAAATTTCTAATTGACTATCTAACCTCACAAATCAAAGAACTAGAAAGCAAACAAAAAGAAAATCCCAGAGTAAGTACAAGGAAGGAAATTGTGAAGATCAAAGCAGAAATAAATGATATGGAGACCACAAAAACAAATCAAAGGATCAATGAAACAAAGAGATAATTCTTTGAAAAGAGAAACAAGATTGATAGAACCTCAGCTAGACTCACCAAGAAACAAAGAGAAAGAACCCAAATACATAAAATCAGAATTGAAAGAGGAGAGATAATAACTGACACCATAAATATATGAAGGATTGTTACCAAATATTATGGACAATTATACGGTAACAAATTCAACAATCTAAGCA
Organism: Molossus molossus; assembly: GCF_014108415.1. Lineage (NCBI taxonomy): Eukaryota > Metazoa > Chordata > Mammalia > Chiroptera > Molossidae > Molossus > Molossus molossus. Next base: position 41,927,383 of record NW_023425344.1, read on the forward strand.
AAATGGACAAATTTCTAGTATCACATACTCTCCCTAAACTGAACCAGGAAGAAATAGAAGACTTGAACAGACCAATAACAATGAAGGAAATTGAAATGCAATCAAGACTTTTCTAGCAAACAAAAGCCCAGGCCTGGGTGGCTCCATGGGGGAATTTTACCGAACATTCAAAGAAGAACTAATACACATTTTCCTCAAACTATTTCAAAAAATTCAAGCCCTGGCCAGTTTGGCTCAGTGGTTAGAGCGTCGACCTGCGGTCCTGAGAGACCTGGGTTCAGTTTCCTCTAAGGGCGCATACCTCGGTTGCAGTTTGTCCCCGGCCCTAGTCGGTTGTGCGGGTGGCAGCCACTCGATGTGTTCCTTTCACATCGATGTTTCTCTCTCTCTCTCTGTTCCTCTCTCTCCCTCCCACTCTACCTGAACAAAAAAATGGAAAAATGTCCTCGGGCGATGATAAAAAAAAAAAAAAAAAAAAAATTCAAGAAGAAGGAAGACTTCCAAAGTTGTTCTCTGAGCCCAGCATAATTCTGATTCCAAAACCAGAAAAAGACACTACAAAGAAAGAAAACTACAGGCCAATACCCCTGATGAACATAGATGCCAAAATCCTGAACAAAATATTAGCAAATCGGATCCAGCAATACATCAAAAAAATTATTCACCATGACCAAGTGGGATTCATTCCAGGGATGCCAGGCTGGTACGATATTCGCAAATCAATAAATGTGATACACCACATGAACAAAATAAAATATAAAAATCATATGATCATGTCAATAGACATTGAAAAAGCATTCAACAAAACCTGGCACCCATTTCTGATAAAAACGCTCAGCAATGTGAGAATAGAGGGATCATATCTCGACATAATAAAGGCCATATATGAATGACCTACAGCCAACATCATACTCAATGGACAAAAACTAAAAGCACTTCCCTTAAGAACAGGAACAAGACAAGGATGTCCACTTTCATCACTCTTATTTATCATAGTACTGGAAGTCTTAGCCACAGCAATCAGGCATGAAGAAAAATAAAAGGGATCCAAATTGGAAAGAAAGTAAGACTGTCATTATTTGCGGATGACATGATATTGTACATAGAAAACCCCAAAGACTCCATCAAAAATCTACTAGACTTAAAAGATGAATTTGGCAAATTTGCAGGATACAAAATTAACGTTAGGAGATCAATGGCATTCTTATACACCAATGATGAAGTCACAAAAAGAGAAACCAAAAAAAAAAAAAAAAAAAAAACTACAGGACATTGAAAAAAGAAATAGAGAAAGTTATACAAACGTGGAAGCACATACCTTGTTCATGGATTGGAAGAATTAACGTCATTAAAATGTCCATATTACCCAAAGTAATCTATAGATTCAGTGCAATTCCCATCAAAATACCAATGACATACTTCACAGAACTAGAACAAATACTTCAAGAGTTCATATGGAACCAAAAACACAAAAGAATAGCCACAGCAATCTTAAAAAAGAAGTACAAAGGAGGTGAGATCATAATACCAGATATCAGGTTATACTACAAAGCTACTTTAATCAAAACAGTCTGGCACTGGCACAAGATCATGCATGTAGATCAATGGAATAGAACAGGGAACGCAGAAATGGACCAAAAACATTATGCTCAATTAATATTTAACAAAGGTGGCAAGAGCATACAATGGAGGAAAGACAGCCTCTTTAATAAATGGTGTTGCAAAAATTAGACAGCTACATGCAAAAAAATGAAACTAGACTATCACCTTATACTATACACAGGAATAAACTCAAAACAGAGAGACTTAAATGTGACTCATGAATCCATAAAAATCCTAAAAGAAACTATAGGCAACAAAATTTCAGACATCATACACAGCAGAATTTTCACTGATACATCACCTAAGGCAACAGAAGCAAAGGAGAAAATGAACACATGGAATTACATCATACTCAAAGCTTCTGCACAGCAAAAGAAACAACTGCCAAAATTGAAAGGCAACACATTGTATGGGAGAGCATAATTGCCAATGATGCATCAGATAAGAGGTTAATTTCCAAAATACATAGAGTGCTCATACAGCTCAGCAAAAGGAAGACAAAGAACCCAATTAAAAAATTGGCAGAGGAACTAAACAGACACCTCTCCAGACAGGACACACAAATGGCTAAGAGACGTATGAAGAAATGCTCATCATCACTAATCATCAGAGAGATGCAAGTTAAAACAACAATGAGGTATCACCTCACACCTGTCAGAATGGCCCCATCAACAAATCATCAAACAACAAATGTTGGTGATGGTGTGGAGAAAAGGGGACTAGTGCACTGCTGGTGGGAATGCAGACTGGTGCAGCCACTATGGAAAACAATATGATGTCACCTCAAAAAATTAAAAATTGAACTTTCATTTGACCCAGTGATCCCACTTCTAGGAATATACCCTAAGAAGCCTGAAACACCAATCTGAAAGAATATATGTACCCCTGTCTTTATAGCAGCACTATTTACAATAACTAAGATCTGGTAATAAATCAAATGTCCATCAGTAGACGAATGGATAAAAGAGCTGTGGTACATATACACTATGGAGTACTATGCAGCTGTAAGAAAGAAGAGGTCTTATTCTTTGAGATAACATGGAGGGACCTAGAAAGTATTATCCTAAGTGAAACAAGCCAAATAGATAAAGACAAGTATCATATGATCTTACTTATTTGTGGAATATAATGAACACAACAGTCTGAAGAACAGGGTTAGTCCCAGAGACATGGAAGTAGGGTACAGACTGACAATCCCCCGATGAAGAGGTGGGGGTGAGAGATAAACTACAGAACTTATATGCATGTATGCATAACCAATGGATCTCAACAACAAAGATGGGTACAGGGTCGATAGGGAGGAGGAGGACGGTGTCAATGGGGGAAAAAGAAACATCTGTAACAAAAATAAATAAATAAATTAATTAATTAAATGAATAAATAAAAAAAGAAACATTAATGTGAAAGAGAAACATTAATTAGCTGCCTCCCTCACAACACTGACTGGGACCAGGGATCGAACCTGCAACACAGGTATGTGCTCTTGACTGGGAGGTGAACCTGTGACCCTTTAGTCTGTGGGCCTAAGCTATAATCGCTGAGCCAATTAGGCCAGGGCATTTGTATATCTTTATATCTGTTTTATATGTGCTAAATTAAGTCCTTTCTCATATATAATTTATAAATACTAGTAACATATAATATTTAGTAAATTGTAGTATTATATAAATAATAATTATCCAGTCTGTATTATGTATTTTTTTCTTGAATATCTGACAAAGATAAAAATGTTTTTAATTTAGATGAATTCCGTATCATATATATAACTATTATTTATAAATTATACATGATAAAGTATTTTCAATTTATTACTTTTTTTCTTTCATTGTTAGTATTTATTATATCCTGTTAGCATCAAAATGTTAAATAGCTTATTAATAGAAATTGCTAAAAGGAACCAGCCAAAACATTCAAAATTTGTGTGCAAGTCAAACACCTAGTCTTTTGTAGCATTATGATTTTTTTAATCTCATAGACCAACAAAGAAGAGTGTCATGTATTATAATGTGAAGAACAGGGACTGTGCCATAGACAAGTATGACATTCAGACACTTGGATGTTTTTAAAAGCTTCTCTGCATTAGGATATGTTCTCATTACAAATCTGCTTGTCTGTGATTGGCCCATAAAAAGTATTGATGGCAGAAAAACTGAAAATATAATGGAGATATAGCAGTAGGAACTCAGTGATATACTTTTGACATCACCTAACAAAGTTGTCTAGTGTTTGCTAACTGTAATAAAGGCAAACAAAGTAGTACAGAGGAGATAAACCAGGAATGGGCTCACAAGGCCTAGGTATTATTCCAAATTCATTCTTTGCTCATGAAGGAAACTGAGTTATTATATGCCATTTATTGAGATCTGGCTACCATAATGATAAAGTAGAAATAATAAAGTTTTTCTCTATATATTACAATATTATTTTAAAGAGTGGTTTTTATCTTTCAGGATAGCATGATTACGCTTAGAGTAAAATTAGCTCTTTGCCTGAGGATCAGTCAAGTCCGCCCAAACCAACAGACTCTGCTGATCATAGCTGGTAACTAAGGGTCTGGTGATACATATTCTTATAGAAAGAAAGACTGACTCGTCATCTTGTAATGTTCTCTGGCGCTTTTACATATCTGCCAATGGAGGATCTTGAAACCCAGAGTAGATCTATATGAATTACTTGGAATTTTAAATGGGCCAAAAGCTGTACATATGGTTATTGTGTCAATTGGTATCCAGTGAAATTATTTAGCAGTATTAGTCCATCATTAGTACTCTGGATGCAGCTTAATTAGTTACCACCCCAAATTCATTATTTTTCCATTTGTGACATGGCAGATTATGAATAGTCTCATACTATTTTAACGGTTGCCAGTGCTCAGTTGCTAGTTTGCAAGCAGGAAACATTTCCTTGGGACTCCATAAAGCAGCATTGTGTATCTGTGCCTGTGTGTTTTTCTTCCAAATTAAATTTATTAGATTACATATGCTTGCATTTAATTATGAGACCATAAAATGCAATATACTCTATAAATATTGACGTGATGTAGTACCTAAATTACATTTAGACTCTGCCGAGACAACAACCACAAAGTGATGAAAAATTAAGTCTTTTATGATAACAGAGGTATTCAGAGAAAAAACAAAACAAAACAAAAAAATCCCACCACAACTTCTTTTGCATATAGCACAAACAAGATGCTTGCCTGTCAATTACAGTAAACTTAATAAGAATATTTAACTTAAAAGTCTAATAAAATACATTTAAATTTCAAAAATAGGAAAATGATGTAATAGGCAGCATAAAACATTGATGTGATTTAAACCATGGATGGATGGTAAAGAGAAAAATCTACCACAGCAAAAGTAAGCCACCACTATTACCAAGTTCTAGACGATGTGCCAAGAGAGCGCTTAGCAGGGGTCACTTCTTTGATTATGACAGCAGTCACTTTTTTAGGAATTAGTATAGAGTGAGTGATGGCATAGCTTCAGGCTGTAGCTCATTTGTGGTATCATTTCTGTATTTCTAGACGTAATTTCTTATGACCCTGTCTGGAACCCACTCCCTAGAGTTCTTCCAACCATTTTATAAGCATCTAGTGTCTGCGTGACAATACTTCCTGCTTTAACCACCCGCAGTTGTTCCGTTCCTGCACTGAACTGGACTGACATTGTTGTGAAGCTTTGCTCGGTCTTCAGAGAACAAAAGAAAAAACAGACCAGTTAAGGTGCTCAACTGAGAGCCAATAGTGACATAGATGGTCTGTTTCTCAGTGATATTGAGAAATGGTTTGATTTATTATGGGATGCATTTTGCTGTTGTTCTGAACTTGTTTGTAATGAATTGAATATGTGGTGTTTTGATGGGAAAGGACATAAACGGCATTATGGTTAGCGAAGTACAGTAAAGTTTAAATCCATTTTTGATTTTTGACGACTGACGGATTTCTAGTCCAACCACTGCCCTTTTCCTTTCTGCTCCAAGTCTGGGAAGTTGATAAGAAAGCCCAGGTTCTCCCTCCTTTGGTGTCTGCAGGAAGTTTAATTCAGGTAAGCCCCAGGTGGCATGGGAACCCTCACACCAGTCTCATGTCCGATCACCATGAAAACCAAGACACGCTCCCTTCCCAGCTCTCTCAAGCCATTTTCAGGCTAGCCTTAGAGCCAGCCCTGATCTCCCCCCAAAAAACTCATGATAGTATATGGAAAAAAGAAATAACCTTCCATACTTTCCTGGTACAAATGTAGCATCCTCGGTCTCAGTGTCTGAACCAAATCTAGGGCCGAGCTCATTCACAACCTTGTGACCATGGCAGTCAGCACAGGGATCGGGTAGCAGGGTGTCTGGAGGGGAACCCCCACCCCTGGGGCCCTCTACACTATGGCTGCTAACTGGCTCCGCTTCCTGTCGGCAAGCTTGCACTTATTTTTTTAAGTTTTTTAAAAAAATTTATTTGAGAGCGACATCTATTGTTTCACTGGTTGATTCCTGTATGTGCCCTGACCAGGGATCGAACCTGCAACCTTGGCATATCAGGATGACACTCTAACCCTCTTAGTGACCCAGCCAGCGTGACAAGCTCGCACTTTCAGCTCTGTTGCTCTGTGCTGCACTGATTGGGTCCTACTGGCCTATGTTCTAGATTTAACCTGCCTGAGTCAGACTTTTTAATAACGGGTGAAGACGGACAGTGGTATGGCCATGGGACCCTTTTTAATGTGGCTTTGATTGTGAGTCTTGACTCAGACATAGCTCTGCTCTTCGAATTGAACTATATGCCTCGATTCTAGAGTAAATTGTGAAAAACGCTAGACTCGGGGAAAACGTTCTTACCCTGTGACCGTTGGTGGTGGCTAAGAAATTGACCCCCCGTTTGTCGTGTGCTCTGAGGAAAGACAGCATGAGCAATGTGTATACTGCAACATTTGGTCCGGTTGGGTCGTTGCTCCCCTGGAAAAGCATCCACTGCGGGCATGCTGACGTCACCGGCTTTGGAGCCGATGGCCCACTGGAACCCCAGCAAGTGCCTGCGCCCCTGCTGCTGCTTGTGCCTCTGGCACCACGAGGACCCTGATACTCTGGGGCGTGGAGGAAGATGCTCCGGCTCACCCACAGTAGAGCAAAGCGACCTCAAGCTCAAGGTGCTTCAGTGAAATAAAGCAACTGTACCCATGAGAGAGACTCTTAACCCTGACACGACTGATTTGAGACCTTCTGGAGGAAGAAACATATAAATATGGACAGAATAGTGAGGAACTCAGGGAATTATATCCAGAAATAATAAACAAACAAAAACACAAACTAATGAAAATCCTGGATACAGGGGCAGGGAGCAGAACCGAAAAGAAGTCCACCATTGGACTTACGAAGAAATCCAAAATTTATTGAAAGCAATTTATACAACAACAACAGAAGGGAGCTGATTGGCTTGAACACTATGACACTCATCCTTAATTGACTTGGACGTCTGCTAACAAGTACCAATCAGCAAATTTTCATGCTCTTAACTGAATTAAGCTCAAGTTAGAGATATACTTGGAGATCCCACTAAAGTTCAACAAGGTGCCTTCTATACTCTTACTGAACACAAAACAGAGAACAAACAGGCATGTCTCATTTTAACCACTGGAAATAGTGTCTTGCCTAAATTCCTCATACTCCTGTTGCCTTAAAATATGCCTTAATGTGCATGAGCACCCAGACCTAATGAGTAAAAATCTAAAATGAAGTCTTTAGCTCTAAAAATCAGCTTGACAAAATAGAATCCCATGGACTTGGCACTGCCTCCTCTTGTTATTTTACAGTTAATTCAATATATTAGGGAAAAGCCAATGTAAGTGCTTCTAAATTGTGGCTCCCCCCACACTCCTAAGCATAGGTGGTCAGAATGATCAACCTGTGGTTTGACCTCAGAACCGTCGATATTTTTAACAGATCAGGAATATGATATTGGGCTGAGTTGATTGAACTAAATTTGTGCATTTAAGCTTTGTGTAGATACTTGCAATGTATCTAGCCTTTAAATCATAATACAATTGTTTAAATTAGAGTAATTTAGGCAAGTTATGTTTTAGTATTATTTAACTAAGCTTTACTTTTATAGATTCACCTAAATATCTGTTTATGGACTATGAATTATTAGTCAGGTAAATATATATACATACACATATAAACGACATGTATACACAGACACACACACACACATACACATACATATATGTGAAATAATTTAAAATAATGTTAAAGGTCTTGTAAGTAAGATAAAAAACAGGTGATACAATATTTGAGGCTGCTGCATGTTATTGGAAGACTAGGGGATACATTTCACTTTTGGTTCTCAAATCATCCCCAGGTCCCTAATCACTCCCAGTTTCTGGATACCCAGATTCATCCTTTCACTCGGGACACAGGTGTCATCTCCACCATGGCTGTGAAGTACTATGCATGAGGTAAATCTGCTCTTGCAGGGGAGACTCATACTTGGAAGGCTGAGATTTGTGAAGTTTTCTGGAATCTAACGTCCTCTCCTACAACAGACATTATTAGTGAAGTCTTTTGTCATCATTTTGTAAGAATATCTCTTGGCAGCTGCTTAATATCTGATGAAATGTCAGAAACCAAAGAAACTTAAGAAGCATTCTGAATAGAAGAGAGAAAAATAAAATTGCTTTTTCCACGAATAACGTGTCATAAGCAAGTGAGTAATTCTCTATTTTCCTTCAGTGGTCTTTAATATCAGCTATGACTATCTCTCCGTGTCTCTGGCTGCTTCAAACTGTCCCTTTCCTACAGAGATGGGGACTGAGGATCATTTACACAGCCACACCAGGTCATAAACTATGCTTGAATTCTAGTGATAACAATGAAATTTTCAGGTCATTATTTTAACAATTTAAAAAGTTAGAGTAACGTTCACGTCAAGCCTATGTAACATCCTGGATGATGTTTTGTACCTTTGGCAGAGCACAGATTTCGCTCTCCTGCTGGATACAGGGTGTGTTTTTCTGTTCTATTAGACTGTTTTTCCTGCAAAGGAATTATAGCGAGGAGCAAAGTATGCTCCCTTGCCAATGTTCCCAAACATATATGTAGGTCACTTGGTAAGCATTCCCAATTTCTCATTCATTTTGTTTTCTCTAAACTTCTCTCCCATCAGTGTTCACCATGGGTGTAGTACAACCATACAAATCAAGTCCTAGGAGAGGCCTGGGCTCTCCTATTATCCCCCAAACCTAATAAGCATTCCAAGTCATAAATGTAACCTAGCATTATAATCACATGGATACTCCAGTGGAAATCTTTTTTCTTTCCCCCCAGTAGAAACTAAAAAAAGGAATGGTTAATGATAGAGTTCACTGAGGGGCCATTCTTGACTACAACAGAGAAATAACTCAAATCAGGCAATTAGTAGTCTCTGAATGACTAATCTACCCATTCAGCAAACATTTATTTTTTCGGAGACATTATTATGGGTAAGATACTCTTATAGCTGCTAAGAATGCAACAATGAAAAAACAGACAAAAATCATTGGCTTGCAATATTTGACAAATCCTTATAATACTTATGACTGACTTCATGAAATATATTTGTTTAGATACATATTTCATTTTGTAATTCTTCCTCCGTTAAATTTAAGAATTTATGAGGGCAGGGAGTCATCTGACTTGCTCATACCTCTATCCTCTGTGCCTGCGTTAATGCCTGGCATACAGTGGGCACTCAAGATATACTCGTGTTGAGTGAAATGAATAAAATACAGGTGGGTGAAATTCGAATCTCTTATAATTTCTGAACATAGACTTAGGTAGTGTTGGCGGCTCTATTAAATAACTCCAAACTCTTAGAAGTTTAAACAATAAATATTTATCTTATACGTATTAAATCTTGATTATGGATTGGCTGTGGGCTCAGCTGTATATGTCTTCAATCTGCAGTCAGGACTGATGATGTAGCACTGTTATTTTGACCAATCACAGAGAGAGAAGAAAACAAAATTATAAAGGGCCTCAAATCATTGAGAAAATGCCCCATAGCACAAATGATATACAACACTATTGCTCACATGTTATTATCCAGACCTAGTAACATGATTTTACCCAAACATTAAAAGGGCCAGAAAGAGTAATCCTTCCAAACATAGAACAGCCAGAAAGAGTAACCCAGAAGATAGATAGCTATGTGTATTTTACGAGCAGCACAGATTAATACCATATTGCATCGGCTTATAATAAGAAATTAAATAAAAAATGTTATAGAGTTAAATAAGATAGGAAATTTTAGTAGAAAATTTAGGTTCAGGGGTGCAATTTTAAATAATAAATCAGGGAAGGTCTAAATAAGATGTTGATGCAAAATCAAGACATGAAGTAGGTAAGATAGTAAGATAGAGGGCCAGAAGAAGAGAATTCTAGACCAAGGGTAGAGAAAATGCCAAGGTCTGAAGATAGATGACTATTTTGCGTGTTCCTGGAACAGCAAGGGAGCTGAGTGTTATTGGAGGGAAGTACCCTGGGGGAGTGTAGAGAGAACTAAAAGAGGTAGCTATGAACTGAATTATGTAAAGCCACTTCAGAGGTTTGAGCAAAAAGTAAAGTGTTCTTTCCTACAGATGAGCAGTAACATCCTGTTGTGCAGAAATGCTAGGACCAGTTAGGAGGCGTTCATCCAGGCAGGAGACATAACAGTCTTAGATCATGTTGGTAGCAGTGAAGCAAGTGAGAAAGCTGCATTCTGATTATATTGTGAAGGTTAAACCAACATAGTTTGCCAATGAAATGCGTGTGGGGAGAGAGATAAAGGAAGGAATGAAATATCAAGATCTTATCCTGGGAAACAAAAAAGCTAGCTTGTCTTATAAGCTCTATCTTCAACTATAGTTACTTAGCCCTCTAGTCCTACTATTCCAACTGTACTACCTGTTAACCTAAAAATAAAAGGCCAAAATGAGAGACAACATGGGTTTATTTGGCATCAAAAAGAACTACATATTGGGAAGCACAGATTCAAGCAGAAATCCAGATCATGTCCCAGTTACTGAAGGAAGGCAAGGCATTTTTATAGGAAAAGGAAGGGAATAGCACATGCATAGAAGAAAGGAGTTCCTGTCGGTGTTAACACACTGAGTTACTGTTTGCCTACATATGGCTGGTAACTGATTCTATCTTCAGAAAGAATGCCCATAATCATCACATCTTACAGTCAAGTTGTCTGCTTTTCTGTTGGTTTTGCAAACTGTTATTTGTAAGACTGTAGGTTTATCACAATTCAAAGGTTATTTTGTCCAGGTCATGCATTACAAAGGTTCAAGGAGCAAGGCATGCGAGACACGTCCTCTGGAACGGCGTTGGCAAATGGCTGCTCTTAGACCAGCCTTCCCACACTCTTGTCCACGTAGCCACCACCTTTCAGGAACCAGTGCAGCAGCCTCCAACTGACACAACTCTTTCTTCTCCTCCACTGATAAATTAATTCTCCATAGAGTAGCCCATGTGATCTTTTTGAAAAGAAAACATTTCCCTTGACAGAGACAAAATATCAGAGTCTTTGCTTTGAATTTCAAAGGCCCCACCTGATGCAGCGTTTGGCAACCCCTGACTTCATTTAGAATCAACCAGTCGCCTCTGCTCACTCAGCACAGTGAGCCAGCAAGTTTTCTCTATGAATGTAACTAACAGTTCCTCTTCCAGGTCTTCCCCTGCTATAGTCTGTGCCTAGAACGGTCGTTCCCTCAAAAATGTGTGCATCAAGTCTCCGGCTTCTTCTCAAAAGTCATCTCTGTAGGTTGTTTCTCAATTTTCCCTCTATGATGCTGTCCCCTCACCCATTTATGCTACTGTTTTGCTTTACTCCTTTTTATTTTCCTTGCAATAATTGCACCTGACTTCATGAAATGTATTTATTCAGATACACATTTGGTGGTGTATTTCTTTCCTCCACTGAATTTAAGAATTAATGAGGGCAGAGAATTATCTGACTTGCTCATATCTCTCCCAGCGCCTGCATTAGTGCCTGGCATACAGTGGGCACTCACGATGTATTGGTGTTGAGTGAAAGAATAAATAAATGAATAAAATCCAGGTGGGTGAAATTAGGGTCTCTACAGTGCTGCACTTTTTCTAGTTTAAGTTAAGCAGTAATCTGGTGAACTGACAGAAACTAGGGATGTCATAATATAGCCAGCACCATGAATGAAAGGAGAAAAGATTCAATTACTGATACTGTTAATATCTTGACAAAAGCAATTGAGTTCTGCTGACATTCTGAAACAATTTATAGAGTTCAAATATTGTTGTCTAGAAAATAGAATGAGGGTAAAGATAAATCCACAGCATAAGGCTTAAAGAATGTTTATCTACTTTCTGTATGAAAATATGTGCTTGGGCTGTGCTGTTAAGTTCTAAAATGATTTGTTTTTAGAACTCAAGGAAAAATTAATGGAATTTAAGGAAAAACTTAAGGAACTGAATGTAGGAAGGAAAAATTCTTCCAGAACACACCTTAGGAGAAAATTTAGTAAACAATTTGGGAAGGAAAATTGAAACCCCATAGACTCACTAATTGCAAATAGTATTTAAATCAAGAAATGATGCTCCCCTTTAATCTAAGCCTGTGCATTGAATCAGAATATTGAACATTATGACTTGATTTGCTAAAAATTTCCCCAAGGGCTCTGGTGGTTGCAGACTTATTAGCTACGTCGGTATAGCCAGGTGGTTGAAAATATGGAGTCTGGGTGATTTGAGCCTTTGTCCTATGCTAAAGAGAGAGCTGAAATTTTAAATGACTTTTTAAAAAGTATATCTGTTAGAAATAGTTTTATTATATGCTAAGGAATTCTCTTAAGTTTCAAAATGTATTTATATTTTCATAAGTGCATTTCAAATTTTAATAAATTAGCTGAATGGAAAGTTGTAAAGGCAAAAGTCATGATTAGAACATTTTAGAAACAACTATTTTAATATTGATATGGGAAATCATTTTAGATGGCAATTAATGATAAATAAATATAGTTGACAGAAAGAGCAAATTTGACATATGTGCTTTAAAAAGTTCAGTGTGGTACGGTGACTATCAAAATAAGAGCCTCATGAGTAACGTTAAGTTGGCTTAACAATTTTATTACACCATATGTATGATATTTAATATCATCTTATCACATAAGATGGTATTAAAATTCAATTCAGGAAATGAAGGCTGATTTACCTCTTCAATGACAGGAGCACAAGAACTCAAGGTAAGAGCAAACAGTAGAACAAAGAATATACTTCTTGTTTGGGATACTGTCAATGGTGACAGGGCTCAGTTTGAACCTACCATGTACATAAATGGTTGTCTTTGGATTCATCAGTACTTGAGATTCTAGGATTGGTAACCCAATGAACTGGGCTGTAAACACTTATTAATAGAAAGGCTTATGCATCAAGAAGTTATGAGAAAAGTAACTTTTTTCCCTGTATTTAAATAGTAATTCATATTCATACTGACTATATAACTAAATGCATGAGAATGTTGAATATCTGAGGAAGTCTTGTGTCCTGTGTTCAATAATATTATTACCTAAAGCTATATCTACATTTATATATCTATATCGACATTTCTGCTTGCTATATGTTAGCTTCCGAGGTATGTTTTATTCTCAGTTTCCGATTTCAGAGAGATATTAAATATGTTGCTCAGAAACAGCAATTTGATCATTGTAATCTTTGAATCCATGTTTGTCTGATTAAAATACCCATATTCTTTCCACTGTGAAACACAACCTCTCAAAGCAGAAATTCAAGTAAACTTAACCTTTTATTTATTTTTAATTTTTTTCCCTTTGTTGATTTTAAACAGAGAGGAAGTGAAAGGGGGAGAGAGAGATAGAAACATCTATGAAAGAAAACATCTATTGGCTGCCTCTTGCATGCCTCCCACTGGGGATTGGGCCCACGACCTGAGCATGCATCCTGACCGGGAATCGAACCAGCGACCTCTTGGTGCATGTTCTGTAGAAAATGTTAGTTCTAATATTTATATTCAGTTGAACCTACGATTGATTGCACTTTGTTTAATAAGAATAGACAATATCTAAATATATTTGTGTTTCTTGCTTGTCCCTTGACATTGGAATTAGCCTCAATCACTTGGCATGTGTTCCTTTCAAAATAAGGGCAGCATTTCAATTGCTCTTTATTTGTGCCAAATTCTGGATAAACTATTTAACTCACATGGACCTGAAGAAATAGAACCTGTGGGCTTTGTTTGTTCTTGTTCCTGTAAATCACAGAATAAGATGGGTTTTAGGACACTGTTTGAATCAGTCCCTCAGGTGCCCCTTAACAAATGGGTGTCACTCACCAACACTGGTGATGATGACTTCTTGATTTCAATTGCACTTTTAGAGGGCTAGAAAAGTGACCTATGGCCTTTCTTGCAGTGGGTTCCAGAAAGATGGGAAATAGTAATTATAGTGTAATAAAGCACAGGAGGACTCTATTTAAATGGCAGAATTTGCATTTAAATGGAAATTTCAAAATGAAAACATGTAAAAGCTTGATAGGTACAATATTTCGTATACAGCTCGTGCCAGTGTTAGAAGCACATTTAATCTCATGTCATGGGTGGATGTGAGGAGGTGGACTTTTGTGCATGCTCAAAGGGCAGGGGCAGAGGATGGAGTTAGACTGAAAAGGAAAAGATAAAATTAGCCATAAATGGGTCACATTTTATCAAATTGAACTAATAAGCATATTTTGGTGTTTTAAAAGAGAAGGGAATGGATTCTCTGGGGGCACTCCAATGTTATGTGACCTATAGTTAATGAAAATGACTAATTGATTAACACTCAAGGAATGTAATGGAATTTAACTCTCTAAACTGCTCACAGTAATTCTGCATTAATCCATTCGTTGAAAGTGTGTATTTATATCCTGGATAGGAAATTAAGGTATACATTAATTTAAATACATTTGACAATCAGAAGATATTTTGAAATTGACATGAAAATCTATTATGAAAGTGATCACTTTTTTTAAGATTTAAGGAGATGCTCATGAAGATACCTTTAGCAGTTTCAAGAAGACAGATGAACTCGCTTTAGTGTAATGCAAGAAATAATTTGGTGAAGGATAGATGGTGTTTAAAAATCATTTGTTAATTTAACTGTGATATATTTTGTTTAAATAGTGATTTGATTGAATAACTCAACCAATATAGCATATCTAAAAGGAATTATATAAGATTCTTATTTAAAAATTCCCAATTTATAAAATGTTCTGTCAGAATTATGTGTTTTGATTAACTATTTAATTACTATCTATAGGTCAATTAATTTTTTAATCACAAGATAAGGTAAAAATATATACTATTGTGTTTCAAATGTTGGCATATAAAAATATTATCCTTGTTCGGCTGGTGTGGCTTACTGGTTGAGCATCGATCCCTGCACCAGGAGGTTGCTGATTCAATTCTCCATCAGGGCACATGCCCACATTGTGGGCCTGATCCCCAGTTGGGTGGCAGGCAGGCGGTGACCAATCCAAGTTCTCTCTCATCAATGTTTCTATCTCTCTCTCCTTCTCCCTTCCTCTTTCTCTAAAATCAATAATAAAGAAAAAACTAAATATATATATATATATATATATTTTTATATATATATATATATATATAAAATCCTTTGGCTGCTGAATGAATAAAATAAACCTGGCAGCTTTTTCTTAGGTTTTACATACATAAATGCAGACATCAACTATATATATATATTTAAAGTTTGAGATCATCTATGAGGAAACAATTTCTAAAATGTAGAATATTTTCACTAAAGTCAAATAAATTCAGTGTAGGAATTAATGTACGTGAGTGTTTCTTGTCTTTCCACGTTCTGCTCTTTGTGTTTAATAATGAAAGCACGAATGCCAATGTTACCATAGACAGACTTACCTTAGCATTTGGCTTTTTTTTTAAGCATGTCTATTAAAAGCATACTGAGCTTTTGGGAAGAAAATATATCAAACGTATAGACAAATTTCCCCTGTCTGAATATGCTTGTGAACTCATGAGTTTAGTGATTACATGAATTATACGATGGAAAAGGGCTATTGTTGTGATCCAGTAGATTTACCAGGTTTAGACTGTACCTAATTACAAAATAAAAGCTTTTGTAAATATTAGAGTGTCTGTGTCAAAAAGTAGCAAAGATTGTGATGAATTTAGTTTAGTAAAAAAATTTTTGGATGATGCTAGCTTTCTCTTAGAGGGATAAGCACATTTCCCTCCCATAGGATTTGAACTCTATTTGTAAGAGTTGTAATTCTCTAATGCCTGAAGATATGGCTCTCAAGCCTCAGTGACCTGCAGTGACAGTGATCTTGTTCCCTTCTGCCTGCAATTATATCTTCTAATCTTCATATCATTTGTTAACTCCCAAACTGGGCTTTGTATGGTTCTCTTGCTCTAATAGTAATGGAAGTGAGTAAAAATATAAAGAAAGGAGGTTTTGAAAACTGTCATTTATATATTAGCTCATTCAACGCTTATTTATTGAACTCTTACTACATTCCAGATACTATTTTAGATACTGGACATACAGCAGTATGCATAACACTACAATCCTTGCACTCAAATTATATATATATATATCACAATGCTAGGTAATCAAATATATATGAAGACACAAAAAGATAACATAGTGTGAGAAAAGTATTATTTTATGTAGGGTTTTAGGAGACCTGGATATATTTGAACAACTGACTGTGATGGAGGACTCCTGGGCAACATTTGTGTGATTGTATTAAGTGTTTGGAGTCTATCCTTCGCTTGGTGTTTTAGTCAATACTACGTCAGGTCAAACTCCATTTTTTACCTAAAATTCTCCATTTACTTTTAGTAGACTCTTCTTTTATATCTCTGCATTCATATTTTCCCTGGCTATTTTAGGTCCTTTGAGTCATAAAAATTATCTTCACCCAGTACTTGCAATAAGATCTACTTGGGATTTGTCCAGTTTCCTGAGATTTCTGATGGTGAGAATGGACAATAATGAATTAGTTTGACCCAAATAAACTGATCTTATTATTACATTAGGTACAATGTAATACATTAACCAATTAAAATGCAGTCTCCAAAGCGATAGCCAAAGATATATCTCTGAGAGAAGTATCTGTGTGAAGTATGCCAACTTTAATGAATTACTTGGATTTAACTCTGTCACATTTTCACCTTGTGAGCCCATACCTGAAACAATTGCCTTGATACACTCTCTAAGTATTGTAATTATTTTCTGAAGATTTTATGTCCTGTCCCTGATCACAAGCTTGGCGGTTGGGTTTATACAGACTGTTGCTTCGTTGCACTTATCCTCCATCTGTCCCTGATGTCTGAACACTTATTGGGGCCTATTTATTTAATAAATGTTGATGACATGCAAACTATATGCCAGGCCCTGTCCCTGGCTCAGTGATGTCATATTTCATTTGCCTTCTGCAATAATAAGAATTCCTAATGTTTTTCTTCACTAAAGCAATCTGTTAAAAATGCTGCAAGGAAATTCCTTATTCATCAAATATCCAACCATTAAATATATGTGATTTTGAATACCTACTATGGGCCAGTTGACATTCTAACATTTGAGGATACAAGAATGAATATGTTAATTTATGTTTTCATCCATTCATTTGTGATCCGGATTTTGACATGCCCTTTGTATCAAATTAGGAAGCTTGGCTTCTATTCTGAAGATAATAAGGACTCGCTGAAGGTTATTTGGCAGTAGTGAGAAATAATATTTTGCTTCGCATTTCAGAAAAATATTACTCTACAATGAAGTGCAGAATAAATTGGAATTAATGGAGATCAGAGCCAGGGAGTGTAGTTAGTGAGCCATGGCAGTGGTACAGGAAGAGATCAGGGTGCTATGAGCTAAGATGATGGCAGTTGGGTAAGAGAGAAGTGAATGAATTTAAAACATATTAAACAAATAAATATGGTCTTTTTTTTCTATTTGACTTTCTAGATTAACCACAATTCTTTCCAGAAATGAATGCTTTCGATTGTTTGAGGATGTTAATTGATTCTTTCATTACTATATGGAATCTAATAGAGTGAAGTAAAGCAAAGTAGTTGCAGGAAAGGTTTAACATTAAAATATGTATGACGATTATCGTAGGTACATTATTTTAAAGCCTAGCCCATCCGGTGTAGCTCACTAGTTGAGCGTCGACCCATGCACCAACAGTTTGCTGGTTCAATTTCCAGTCAGGGCACATGCCCAGGTTGTAGGCCTGATCCCTGGTGGGGGGCATGTGGGAGGTGGCCAGTCCATGTTCTCTCTCATCAATATTTCTCTCTCCTTTCCTCTCTCTCTAAAATCAATAAAGAAAAAGTATTTTTTTAAAAATGCTTATATAGTAAGCACTTTTGAAAATTTTATTATTTTTATAAAATCAAGGAAATTATTTTTTATACTGTAAATTATAATTATCAACTTTTCAACAAGGCCTTCACTAATTCCACCAGAGAAGGTTAGGCACCATGATGAATCTTCCAGTGGTATCTTGTATAATCCTATGTTAACATTTTTATACTTTATGAATAAATTTTTTAATATCTTTCTTCTTTACTGGAAACAAGACATTTTAATTAAAAACTGTTTAAGATTTTTGTATATCTAGCACCTATTAAATTCCTGAAGTAGATAATAAAAGATATTTATGGAATAAATGGGTGAATAAGGAGGAGACATTATTATATGTGTAATTTTCTACATAATTAAATTTTTTTATTGAAACCAGAGGATCCGAGATGGTGGCAGTTAGGTGGATGTTACACTCACCTCCTCCCAGGACTAAGCTGGGATTACAACTAAGATATAGAACATTCAGTCTGAATAACCAACTTTAGGCAACGATTTATGGAAGAAGGCACATCGAGACTGGTAGAAAGGGCAGAGATATGAAAAAGACTGGCCCCACTGACAGAGGCAGTGGCTGAAATTCTTGAGGAGTATTTCAGGTGCAAATGTACCCCTGAGAAGTGTGGATATATTCCTAGGATCACACACTCTTCTAAACTGAATTGGGAAGAATCAGAGAATCTGAATAGACATATTATAACTAGTGCAATTGAAACAGTAATAAAAAAAAAAACAAAAAACAACAAAAAAACTCCCAACAAACAAAAGCCCTGACCAGAAGGCTTCACAGCTGAATTAGGATCCAAAACATCCAAAGAAGAACTGACATCTATTCATTTCAAATTATTCCAAAAAATTCAAGAGGAGGGAAGACTTCTAAGCTCTTTTTATGAGGCCAGCATTATCCTAATTCCAAAACTAAATAAAGACACTACAAACAAAGAAAATTGTAAGCCAATATTTCTGATGCTAAAATCCTCAACAAAATATTAGCAAACTAGATCCAACAATACACTAAAAAGATCATACTCCATGACCAAATTGGATTTATTCCAGGGATGAAAGGTTAGTTCAATATCAGTGATATTAGTTCAATAAATGTGATACATAAAATAAACAAAATGAGGGATAAAACCTATGTGAACATATTAAAAGATGCAGAAAAAGCATTTGCTAAAATCCATCACCCATTTATGATGAAAATCTCAGCAGAGTGGGAATAGAGGAAACATGTCTCAACATAGTAAAGGCCATAAATTACAAATCCACAACCAATATCATACTCAGTCAACTCGCTTATTCAACATAGTACTAGAAATCATAGCTACAGAAGTTAGACAAGAAGAAATAAAAAGCCTCAAAATTGGAAAGGAAGAAGTAAAACTGTCATTATTTGCAGGTGATATTATATTGTAGATTCCACCAAAAAAACTATTAGAGCTAATAAATGAATTCAGAAAAGGAGCAGGATACAAAAGAAATATGCAGAAATCAGTTGTATTTTTTGTACACCAATAATGATGTTTCATATAAAGAAATCAAGAAAATGATCTCATTTACCATTGAATCAATAAAAAAAAAAAAAACCAAGAAATAAATTTAAACAAGGACATAAAAGAACTGTACTTGGTAAATTATAAGACACTGAAACCTGGCCAGTTTTGCTCAGTGGTTAGAGCATCAGCCCATGGACCAGAGAGTCCCAGGTTCAGTTTCCACTAAGGGGACATACCTTGGTTGCAGTTTGTCCCTGGCCCCAGTTGGGGTTGTGTGGGTGGCAACCACTCGATGTGTCTCTCTCACATTGATGTTTCTCTCTCTCTCTCTTCTCCCCCTCTTCCTCCCACTCTATCTGAAGATAGATGCAAAAATGTCCTTGGGTGAGGATTAAAAACAAAAAGACACTGAAGAAAGAAGTTGAAGGAGATACAAATAAGTGTAAGCATATACCTTGTTCATGTATAGAGTAAATGAGCATCTTTAAAATGGGCATACTATCCAAAGCAATCTGTAGATTCAATGCAATTCTTGTCAAGAGACCAAAGGCATATTTATCAGAACTACAAATATTCCAAAAATTTATTTGAAACCATAAAAGATTCCAAATAGTTACAGCATTCTGGAAAAAGAATAAGAACTTTGGAGGGATCATGATACCTTATATCAAACTATACTGCAAAGCCATGGTAATCAAAACAGCATGATGCAGGAATAAAAACAGACATATACAGTCGGCCCTTGTTTATCACGGTTAATCAGTTCTAGACTCTACTGTGATAAATAAATTTCCACGAAGTAGGATTCTTTATTTATGCACATTCATCCCTCACCACTTCACACTTCGACTTTAGCAGCTTCAACAATCTCAATAGAGTGAAGCTGCAAAAGTCGAAGCGTGAAGTGGCGAGGGACGACTATAGATCAATGTAACAGAATAGAGAGCTCCGAAATAAAATTACGCCTTTATGTTCAATTAATATTTGACAAAGGAGGTATGAACATACAACAGGGTAAAGATAGTCTACTTCAGTGGTTTTGGGGAAATTGGACAAATAGGTGCAAAAAATAAAATTTACCCCTTTCTTACACCATAAACAAGAATAAACTCAAAATAGATTACAGACTTAAATGTTAGACTTGAAAGCATAAAAATCCTAGATGAAAGCCTAGACAAAATCTCAAACATTTCTTGTAGCAACAATTTTTCTGATATATCTCCTTGGCAAGAGAAACAAACAAAAAATAAACAAATGAGACTACATCAAACTAATATGTTTTTGCACAGCAAAGGAAACCAAAATGAAATGGCAACTCACTGAATGGGAGAACATACTCACCAATGATGCATCTTAGAAAGGATTAATATCCAAAATTTATAAAGAACTTACATTATTCAACACCAAAAAAGAAACAATCCAATTAAAAATGGTCAAAAAACCTGAATAGACACTTCTCCAAAGAGGACATACTGATAGCCTTTAGACATGTGAAAAGATGCTGAATGTCACTAATTATCAAAGAAATGTAAATTAAACCCAGAATGAGATATAGCCTCACACCTGTCAGAATGGCTATCATTAATAATTCAACAAACAACAAGTGTTGGAGAGGATGTGGAGAAAAGGAAACCCTAGTTGGTAGGAATGCAGATTGGTGCAGCCATTGTGAAAAGCAATATGGAGTTACCTCAAAACATTAAAAATGGAACTGCCTCATAACCCAGAGATTCCACTTCTGGGAATATACCCAAAGATACTCAAAATATTAATTTAAAAAAATGTACCCCTATGTTCATTGAAGAGTAATTTACAATAGCCAAGATTTGGAAGCAGTCCAAGGGCCCATCAGTAGATGAGTGGATAAAAAAATCCATGGTGCATTTACACAGTGGAATACTACTGACCATAAAAAAAGAAGGAAAACTTACCCATTGTGACAGCATGAATGGACCTAGCATTTCATATATGCTAAGTGAAATAAGCCAGTCAGAGAAAGACAAATATCATATAATTTCACTTATATGTGTAATATAATGAACAAAATTAACTAACAAACAATAGAAACAGACTAACAGATACAGAGAACAGACTGATGGGAGGAATTTGGGGGCCCGGATGAAAAGGGTGAAGGGATTAAACAAACACATACATAAAACTCATAGACACAGACCACAGTATGGAAGTACCTGAGGGAAAAGGACTTGCGGGGAGGTAGAAGATGTTAAAGGGGCAATAAATAGTGACAGAAGGAGACTTGATTTTGGGTGGTAAACACACAATACAATATACAGATATACAAAATTGTATACCCAGCCCTGGCCAGTTTGGCTTGGCGGTTAGAGCGTCTGCCCGCGGTCCAGAGAGACCCTGATTCTGCTCCCACTAGGGGCACGTACCTCAGTTGCAGTTTTTCCCCAGGACCGGTTGGGGTCGTGTGGGTGGCAGCCAGTCGATATGTCTCTCTCACATTGATGTTTCTCTCTCTCTCTTACTCCCTTTCTCCCTCCTTACCTATCTGAAGATAAATGCAAAAATGTCCTCCGGTGAGGATAAAAAAAACAAAAACAAAATTGTACACCTGAAACATATAAAATTTTATTAACAAATGTCACCCCAATAAATTCCATAAAATTTGTCATCAAAATGAAAGATAATTTTGGATTAAGTATAATTATTTAAAATTAATAAATTAGTGCTTCTGAGTATGTTTGAGAGATAACTGGAGGGCTGATTGTGTTATCTAGTATTTTGCAAAAAATCTTTGGTTTATCCCAATGTTTCTTGGCTTCATTCTCTTAGGACTCAGAACTAAAATCAAAGGAGATTATGAAAACTTGGAGTAAATATTAGTAAAAATGAAATGAAATTGGATTTTGACATAACAAAAAATGTGTGCTTTTCTTTTCCAGGTTAATATTTAGTTATTTGCTGTGGTTTGTACTCTACATTATGGGGCATTATGCAGGTGGCATTGCTGGATAGGTATAGATCAGAAAAAAGACTTAGGTAGAAAAAGGAAATGCTAAAAATATCTTTTAAACAATTTTAAACTCTATTATTTTTAGGAGAAAGAAATAAACTCAAAGCATGAATAACACTGATAGTAAAGTTCTACATATTTATAAATTCTAAAATAATCTTGATAAAATGGCATATGCATATTAAAATGTAATTAGGATTCCTGTCTTATCTTCATATCTGTGATGGTTAATGTATGTATAACAACATTCATCTTTTATAAGGCAATCTCATTTGTTAGTTTCAAATTGATTACATAAATATTCTTGACTTTAAAGTATTAAAAAACAAGATTTCAATGCATTTTTTCCCACTTATGCAGAAATAGTAGTCATATGGTATTGGGTTTCTCAGCAAATAAACTATAGTTTCAACTTTACACTTCTATATGATTGTGTAGTTAGGTCACAGAAAGCAAAGGGATATGTATTTCAGAGTTTAAATAAGCATTTTCCATCTCAGCTCTGTACTTTATTTTCTTAGTATTTAACAATTTTTATTTCATATACCATTAGTTTTGTTCAGTCTACAAATGTACTTGTCATTTGACTGGTGTGTTTATTCTTTATTAAGGTACTATATTTATTCTTATATGTATTATGCTTAAGTTCTGCCTAAATGTCTTTTGCCTTTGGTAGTTTACTTATACCTAGGGACTGATCAGTATTCACTTAACTACTTTAGGAGTGTTAGTACATTTTTAATAGAACAAAATATCACATTATATATTTTACATAAATTTTCAAATAAAGTAATATTTTTATGGCTACACTAATAACACAATGTAAATTGAGCTGAAAATGGAATATAGGGCATTTTGTGTTCAATTAGGATGAAATAATTTACCTCAGACTATTACTTCTGCCTGAAACAAGAAAAAACAAAACAGTTCTCAAGACATTGGGCCAGGCAATGAAGCACAGTGATGCCTGGGATATGGTAAAGTAATAAGATGAGCCTGATAATTTCTCCAGCTTATTGTTTCAAACTGTGTTGCAGAGAGAAGAAACCAAGGGGAGACTGAGAGTCTCTCTCATAGGAGGAGATGAAGCTGGGAGTCTGGAGAGGTCAAGGAAGCTATAATTAGCAGGCCCAAGTATGAGAAAAGAGAGCATTGCTCGGATAGGTAGTTCTGGAGATCTTCAGAGGATATTCTTTGAATAACCATTCGAGTGCCAATCAGCCCATTGGTGTGAGAAAATCATTCAAATTTAGATGAAAAACCACCCAAGAATATTAGCAGGAACAATATCTGAAGCTCCCATAGATTGGGGATATTTCCTGTTTCTACCAGGCAGAAGCCAAGCCTTTAAAATTTATAAAAAATCAAGTATGTTGCTCAGAAGTGTTTTTTATGAGTAGAGGAAAATTGGACATAGAGTAAATCCTTCTCTTGTCCCATCTAAAAAAGAAAAAAGATCTATACTTTACGGAAGGATCATACTATTTCTAAGTCACTTATATGTATCCCAGAACAAAGCTGAAGAATTTTTTGTATGAAATCAGAAATGTCCAGAAATCAACAGAGAAAAACCACAATATTTGTCATCTAATCAATAATGACAAAATACAACCTTTTATGAGGATGAACTCAATTAATCAAAACTAACAACAAACAAGATAAAATTAGTGTAGAAGAACATTAAAAACAAATCCTACTATTTTTCATATATTCATAACCCTAGATGGAAAATTAAGCACATCAATTAGAGATATAAAAATTATTAAAAGACCCAAATCAAATCTGTAAAGATAAAATTCACAATGACTAATATGAACTATAGGATATAGGATTAATAGATTATTAGTTATTGAATCATAAAAAATAGTGAACATGAAGACAAGGAAATAAAAAGCATCCAAAATGAAAGACAGAAAAGAATGACTAGAAAGCAAACAAAGATGAAAATTACAGGATACATATGAGATAGGAGACTTTTATATTAGCAGCCTAATATATTTGTAGTTGGATTTCCTGAAGAGGGAAGAAGGCAGAACAAATGTTTGAAGTAATAATGGTCCAAAATCTTCCAAAATTGACTATAATAACAAAACACACAAATTAAAGAACACTGATGAGAAACACTAATCACAAGAAACAGATACCAGTTTACATTCCCACCAGCAGTGATTGTGGGCTTCTTTTTTTCCATAGTCTCTCCATTACTTGTTGTTATTTGTCTTGTTGATGATAGCCACTTTGACAGGTGTGAGTTGGTATCTCATTGTAGTTTTGATTTGTAGTTCCCTGATAGCTAGTGAAGTTGAGCATCTTTGCATATATCTATTGGCCATTTGTAAGTCTTCTTGGGAGAAGTCTCTGTTCAGGTCCTCTGCCCATTTATTAATTTGATTATTTGTTTTTTTGCTGTTGAGTGTCATGAGTTCTTTATATATTTTGGATATTAACTCCTTATCACAGGTGTTGTTTGCAAATATTTTCTCCTATTCACTTTGTTGCCTTTTTGTTTTGTTGACAGTTTCTTTTGCTGTGCAGAAGCCTTTTAGTATGAGATACAGTATGGAGGTTCCTCAAAAAAAAAAAAAAAAAAAGAATAAAGTTACTATATGACCAAGCAACCTCTTTCTGGGTATCTACCTGAAAAAGTTAAAAACATTTGTAAAGATATATGTGCCCCTCTATTCACTGCAAAATTATTCATGGTGGCCAGAAAATGGAAACAACTGAGGTGTCCTTTGGTAGTTGATTGGATAAAGATGTACATATAGATAATGGAATACTACTCAGCCATAAGAAAAGATGAAATACTGCCATTTGAACAACATAGGTAAACTTGAGAATATCATGCTATGTGAAATGTCAGACCATATGATTTCACTCATACGTGGGATATAAAACTGAAAGCAACAAATAAAGAAATAAGAAAAAGAAAACCTCATAGACACAAACAACAGTACAGTAGTTACCAGAAGAAAGGGGGGTGGGACATAGTAAAAGGTAAAAGGGGTCAAATATATATAATGATGGAAGGAGATTCAATTTTGGGTTGTAAACACGTCATATACAGATGACATATTGTAGAATTGTACGCTTGAAACCTATATAATTTTATTAACCAATGTTACTTCGATAAATTTAATAAAATACTGTCAGTCTACATTCTTTGCCAGGGAAAGTATCTTTTTAAAATGAAGGGTAAATGCAGATGATTTGAGATATACAACATAAAAAAAGAATTAAAAGAACTGTCACCAGCAGACATGCATTGCAAGAGATCATAAAGGAAGTCATTTAAGTAGAAGGATAATAATATTTCATGAAAACCTGGATCTATCCAAAGGATTGAAGAGAACCAGAAATAGTGATTATGAGGATACATATAGAAGACATTTAAAAAATTAAATCTTTTAGAAATATGATTTATTGTTTAAAGTAAACATCATAGTGCATTGTAGGGCTTCTGTAAAGAGAGAGTAAATAGATTAGGCTTTGAGAAACACATTTGGTCTTTATTGCCTATTCTTAGTTTTTGTTTTGTTTTATTTTGTTTACAAAAGGGCAAAAACCAAAACCAAACACTAAGGCTATATAAAAACAGGCCATGGGTTGGATTTGGCAGAAAAGTGGAAAAAGTATACAAAGAACAGATGGGACAAATAAAAAACAAATAGCAAGATAATTTATTTAAAATAAACTATAATAATTCAAACAGTCTAAATGCAGGGATTGTCAGATTGAATACAAAGTACAAAGTAACACTGTATGTTTTTCACAAGATACTCACTGTATGTAACAGACACAAGTAGCTTAAACTAATGGAAAAAGATATACCATGATAACACTGATTGAACAAAAACAGGAATGGTCAATTGCTTCTGAAGAAAATAATATCGCAAGGGATAAAAATATTATTTTATAACAATAATGGAGTTAATTCATTAAAAACACCTAACAATATTAAGCATGTATGCATCTATTATTGCCATTTCAATATGCATGCACCAAATGTTGGAAAAACTACAAAGAAAAATAAATATAACCACAATTATAGTCAGAACAAGTAGACAATTTTAGTGGAATGTCCACAATCCCATGTGGCTCAGGACTACTTTGTGATTAATCAATGAGAATTGCAACTATATTGTTTTCTAGGGCTGCCAGAGTAAGTACCACATGGATGCCTTCATTCACAGAAATGTCTCAGAGTTCTGGAAGCCAGGAGTGAAAAGTCAAGTTGTTCAGTGCCATGCTCCCTCAGAAGTCTCAAAGGGAGAATCCTTCCTTGTTTCCTCCTAGCGTCTGGTAGTGGCCATCACACACTGGGATTCCTTGGCTTGCAGCAGCATTTCAATCTCTGTCATCACATGGCACTTGCCCTGTGTTTCTGTCTCTCCTCTTCATATAAGAACACTAGTCATATGGAGTAGGGGCTCACCCTACTCCAGCATGACGTCATATTAATTACTTATATCTGTAATAACCCTTTTTCTAAAGAACTTCAAATTTTGAGGTACTGGAGATTAGACCTTCAATATATCTCTGATGGGTTTGGGGAGCACAATTCACCCACAACAGCAATAATATTTTTTTTTAATGTAGGGTATGCATTTAGGGTACATTGAATTTCAATTGCATAAATAATTATTGAGTATGAGAGAAAGGAGAAAAGCCAAAAGTGACTCTGAACCCAAGTTTAGGAAAAATATAGAACAATAAACAAAAAGAGGGAATAAGATAATGTATGTCCTTTCAGATATGCTGAATTTGAATCTGTAACGGGCCATTATTTGTCATTTTTGTTGACTGATTTTGCTTTTTATAACAATAAAAAGCAAATAAGAAAAAGAGAGGGAAAGAAGTTGATTTAAACAAAAACTTTTAAGGTCATTCATATCTCCATCTTACTTTCGTAAGGGCAGCAAAGCAACTGTCTCTACACTAAATCACTCTATCACTTTATACTGGATCACAGAATGGGTCAGCAATGATCCAGTCCTTTGCATGGATGTGACAGATGAAGTTATAGAAGCTGTACAACACACAGGGAAATAATTTGTTAAATGAAATATAAAGTTACTATGTCCATTATCTTGGAGGATGCTGCACACACTTAAAACTCCACGGGAGGAAGAAAGACTGATACAATGAGAGAGAAGAAATCATAGTCACAGGAAGAGAGACGGACTTGAACTATGACATAGATATAAAAGTTGGAAATATAGATTACCAAGATTAGCTATTGCCTAGCCAACCCTTATGGATAGATAAAAGATGAGAACAAAACCAAGCAACAATAAAACTCAAGCATTTTAATTGGATTTTGGGAAAATGATGAGCTCAAAGAAATTAGTTTCAGTAAATTGTTAAGATTGAAAACAAGATTATTAGGAAGCAAAAAGGTAAGTTAGATATTGATCTTAATATTAATCATTTGTATTCAAAGCAAAGAGACCATGGTAGCAGGAAGAAGTATAGCTAAAGAGAGGATTTGTTTGTTTTCAACAAGGTACCACTTCTAACAAAACCTGTTAGGTGAGAGAACAGGGCCTATGTCAATAAAGAGGCTAAAAATACAAGAGAGAGACAAAATCACACACTGGATTATAAAATATTTGCAAAAGTCCTATTTCCCTAGCCCACTGTGTCAATTTTTCCTTCTGCTATGAATTCATTCCACTTCATCCATTACAATTAAATCAATACTTTATTGAGTGAATGATATGCAAGTATTCTGTAATCTAGTATGTTTTAGGGTTCTGTAATCTGTGTAGTAAAACATATCAGATTCAAGAAGCTTAATATAATTTTAAGAAATAATAATTACTAAATTGTTCTAAAAATCATACCTTTAGGTCTCTAGTCTATTTTTATTATTTTACAACTGGTGATTATCATGATTAAAATGTTATATTATTTTTATCAACTTTTTTTTTTTTGGTAATTCATCATTAAATATAATTACAGCTACCAGTTAGTAAGTGCCTACTGTTTTCTAGGCAAAATCAACTAATTGAATCATCACAATAACTATACTAAACAGGCTTATTTTCATTAATATTTCAGGAAACCAATGCACAGAAAAGTTGTTGTATTCCCAAGGTGACATATTATTTAAAAGTCAAGTTGGGCCCTGGCCGGTTTGGCTCAGCAGTTAGAGTGTTGGCCCGTGGTCCAGAGACCTGGGTTGGGTTCCTGCTAAGGGCATGTACTTCGATTGCAGTTTGTACCCGGCACTGGTTGGGGTCATGTGGTTGGCAACCAGTCGATGTGTCTCTCTCACACCGATGTTTCTCTCTCTTCCTCCCTCTCTTCCTCTTACTCAGTCTGAAGTTGAGTGCAGAAATGTCCTCAATGAGGATAAAAAAACAGAAACAAAAAGTCAAGTTGGGGTGGGAGCTAAGCAATCTGATTTCCAGTTCCCATTCATATTTGCTATAGTATGTTGCCTATAATTAAGGCTCAGTTTACACATCTTCCTGTGATTTCCAAGAGAGAGTTTTGGAGTAGTATTTCCCTTCTGTTTCTTGTCCCCTATGAACTTTAAACATGGAGAATTTTAAAAGAACATAACTTAAGGGAACAAAATATGAAGTGTGTGTGAGAGAGAGTGCTTTTGCTCCCCTTTGTCCCTCCAATGAACCTCAAGTTCAGGCATTAATTCCAGAAATAAAAATTGTACGGTACTTTAATATTCTCAGGTAACTGAACTATGAACTATCTGAAATAGTCAAGATATTACAAGAGATACTTACAAAGGACATGCCAGCCAATTTTTGACATATATAATGTTAGAGACCCGAGTACAACAATGTCTCAGAGGTAACTGAAAGGTTAATGGAACTGGGATTTGTGTAGACATGACTGATTCTTCTCCTGCAGGAATAAAATGAGGGGGGAAAGAAGCCGATTTGGACAAAGACCTTTAAGGTCATTCACATCTGCATCTTCCTTTCTTAAGGACAGCAAAGCACCGGTCTCTTCTATACTAAATCACTCTAATCTCTTAGAGGACTCCAGAGCTTGTCAGAGAAAACACTGTACATCCAAGAATAAGCTAAGAGACTAGATAAAATAGTGTGAGGAGAGCAAAAACCAACACTGTGAATCAAGGCAGACTTGAATATCATTTCTGTTAAGTCTGTGTCTTCCTGGTGGAAAACCTTCATATTTGAGGGTACAGCTTCTGGTTGTTGAATATCATATAGGGATGATTTTTGGAGTGTAGTTCTGCCATCTTCCTCCTATAAAGTGTCATTAAAACTTTATTTTAAATAGTATCAAGATGATATTCTATATCAGTTTGCTACTGAAGGAAGTTACTTCTTTTTTTCCCCTTATACACTAAAGAAATAATGTGGATTTTTTTGTTTGTTTATATTAAGCTTCGCTTTAAGAAATCCTTGTTCTGCCTTTTGACTCTGTGAATTTGTAGCTGTTACCTAAGGATGTGGCATGTCCTCACAGGAAAAGGGGACCACAGCTATCAGATCTAATCAAGCCAAATTTCAGACCATTTGTCGAGTATAACATTTTTAAAGAAACTGTTTTAGGATCATATGTGTAATATAAAATTTTGGGAAATTAATATGTTCTACTACATAATTTTTTGGCTGATTTAATGGCCTCATGGAAGAGACACTATGAAAAGTGAGGCTCTCTGATTAAAATGGGAAAATGTGGAAAATAAGTGACATTTGAGTTTGTTGTATTCTTAAATCAGATATGGACATATCCTGTTTTTTATGTCAGTCATTATTATTACTATAAGTTGTCATTGTAACATCAACTAAACAGTATATTTTAGTGATATTTTCTATCTTGTATTTGTGGGTTGTTTTTTTTTAGTGTTCCTAAAAGCTTAATGGATTTTTACTTAGTTTTTATGTGTTCCAAGTGGCTTTCCTCCCAACTGCCCACCAGTCACAGTTTTTCTCAAAATGGTCAAAAGCAGCAATCTGACTGGTTTTGTGGTTATTGTTTGTTTCCTGGTTATATGCATCCTAAAGTTACCCATCCTCCTGCTCCAAAATATATTAGTAATTCTATAGTCTGTCCAACAGAGATCTTTCTGGAGTTTTGGTTTTCCATTATTCAGGAAAATCCCTCTGCCCTGTTTTCTGTTGGATCCATGGTTTCCTGCATGTGTTAATGTGTTATTTTCCTATTTTTACTTGTGGTTCATTTTCATGGAGCGTATCTCCAGGGGCTTCTTCTGTAAAGGTACATAGGACGTTTTTAAATGCTACATGTCTAGAATATCTTTATTTAGACTTCGTGAAGCTGGTGTACATATCTAAATTTGATCAGTCTTTTATTTATTTATTTTAATTAATTAATTAATTTTTATTACAGATGTTTCTCCTTTTTCCCCCACTGATTCCCCCTCCTCCTTCCTCCCCACCCTGTCCCCACCTTTGTTGTCTATGTCTATTGTTCATGCACACATGCATATAAGTTCTGTGGTTTATCTCTCCCCCACCACCCCCTCTTCTGGGAATTGTCAGTCTGTACCCCACTTCCACATCTCTGGGACTATTCTGTTCCTCAGACTGTTATGTTCATTATATTCCACAAATAAGTGAGATCATGTGATATTTGTCTTTCTCTGCTTCGCTTGTTTAGCTTAGAATAAGACTTTCCAGGTCCCTCCAGGTCTCAAAGGATAAGAGATCTTTCTTTCTTACAGCTGCATAGTACTCCATTGTGTATATGTACCACAGCTTTTTTATCCATTTGTCTACTGATGGACATTTGGGCTGTTTCCAGATCTTAGCTATTATAAATAGTGGGGTACATATAATTTTTCTGACTGGTGTTTCAGGCTTCTTAGGGTATATTCCTAGAAGTGGGATCACTGGGTCAAATGGAAGTTCAATTTTTAAGTTTTTGAGGTAACATCATAGTGTTTTCCATAGTGGCTGCACCAGTCTGCATTCCCACCAGCAATGTACTAGAGTCCCCTTTTCTCCACACCCTCGCCAACACTTGTCATTTGATGATTTGTTGATTGCAGCCATTCTGACAGGTGTGAAGTGATACTCATTTTTGTTTTAATTTGCATCTCTCTCATGATTAGTGATATTGAGCATTTCTTCATATGTTTCTTTGTATGATCAGTCTTTTAAAGGCATTGTTTTGAATGCCTTCATATTTATTATGCTTTTAACTTCTATTTCTTCATAACATGAACTTTTATCTCAGTGGATGTTCTCAGAAACTAATCTACCCTAGTGTTCTCACATTTCTGGATTATGCACTTTAGTATGTACATTTTAAAATTAATTTTACTGGGTTCTAAGTGGGTCCATTCAGTTATGAGAAAACGTCTTCTGTTATTTTTTTAATAATCTGCACCCTTCCTTTCTCTCTTCCTAGAAATCCATGACTAGATATAAGCTCTCCAGGACTGAGCACTGATTTTTCTCATGTTTTTTAGACATTTTTACTTCTCTTTTCTTCCCCAATATTTCTCTCACACTCTGTTGTATATACTTATTTAGAAATCTTTCAATTATAAATACTGTCATGCTGGTAAATGTTTAACAAGTGGCTTTTTGGCAGAATGTATGTATGTAGATGTGTATGCATGTTTGCTATGACCTTTGGTGATATAAAGGATGTGTAATTTGCAAGGTATACATAATAAAATAGAAAATACTCTTACTTTTGAATTCCAAATAGCGATCAATTCTCACAGAATACTCTCAATTGATTTTTGCAGAGTTCTTTTATCTGTATCAAACCCGTGATTGCAATTCATAAAACTTTGTTCTGATATGAATGCAGTTTGATATATTTATTTAGGTCGATAAATAAAACAACAGTGGAACAGTAAACCTCACTCGTTCATCAATGAAGTACTTCTTTGCTGAATTGGGTTATTCTTTTTAAATATTAGAAAAATGGTTTCTCAACATTTTATGCTATCCATGATGTATAAACATAACACATTTTAAGTGTAATCTAGATTTTTACATTTTATCTATCTTTTAAAAAAATCTAGACCTTCCACAGAATAATAAATTATGCCAAGATGTATGTATTTGCTAATTTCTGTGATATATGCATTCCCACTCTGGCCAATTTTAAGATACCAGCCTGAGATCAATGACTGGATATGTGGAAAAGGCTGTTTTAAAATTCATCATTCAGATTGTCCAATCACACCACTTTGCTCAAGATGGCAGCACAGGTAAATGTGGTGCACAGGTCCTCCCACAACCACATCAAAATTAGAACTAAACTGCAGAGCAACCATTATTCAGAATAACATGAAATCTAGCTGAGTAGATGACCTACAACTAGGGATTTAAAAATAAGCCACAGCAAGACTGGTAGGAGGGGTAGAGATGCAGAACGGGCTGGACCCACATCCAAGTATGGCAGACAAAAATTGTGAGGAATATCTCGGCTGTGGAAGTGCCCCCTAAGGAGAGAGGGATCTCAGTCACATATAAGCCCCTCTGCCCAGGGTTCCAGGAGGAGAATTCCCGATAACTTCTGGTTGTAAAAACCAGCGAGGGTTATGGCTGAGTGAGAGGGAGGGCTGCTTGACCCCAGGCAGTTCCACTTAAGCAGCCAGTGCACGGACTTCCTGAGACTCTTGCTCTGAGCTACAGTGCTGGGCAGCACCTCAGAAGGCACCAGACATTTGGAAAGAAACTGAATTTTCTGGCATCAATGTGAGATCTGAGGGGCAGCATTCTCCTAGACAGAATTGTTGGCTGAGGCCACTGTTCCTTTGCTGAGGCCTCCCCTCACAGACTAGGCAGGCAGGGGCCATATCCGAGTCTTCATCCACCTGGCCTTGCTGTTTGTCCCACCTCGGTGATTCCCTAGACCCTGCCCTATCCAAATGTGGGCCCACCGAAGCTGTTTCCAGTGGCTTATCTATACAAATGACTCTTGCTTCATGAGTCTTGGCTTATGCTTCAGATTTTCCTAAAATTTCTCAAATAAGGAACATCTGGCCTAAGTGTCCCTATACCTCTTGCTAAGTGGCCACAGACCCAGCAATAGCAGCAGCCAGCCTTTGTTTGCAATTTGGCCTCTCCTGGACACCTTCAAGGCCAGCATAAGTAGCAGTCTCCCCATGTTGCTTGTAGCTCATGCGAGGTGGCCCTGAGAAGAAGACAGTAGTGGCTGACCATGGCCTGCATTTCTCTGAAGGCCCCAGAGCCAGCACACCCAGTGGATAACTTCAGACCTCATAGAAGCACTGCCAAACCATCTCAACAAACCACACACTCAACGGGCAGACTCAGTGGGCACCAGAGCCCCACTGAAATAAGTCCTGTTCTGTGGGATGAGCCCCTGCACACATGATTTTTCCATGGTGGTCTGTGGTTGCAGCCAGTCCTTACAGTTGATTGGCCTGGGGCTAAATCCCTCCCACTGATGTGCCAATAGCAATCAAAGCTCAACTAAAACAGGACGGTGTACCCAGCCCACACACAGGGATGGGAGAGAGGCATACCTAGAGTACCCAGCATAAGTGAGCAGGGAGGCTCTGCTACTGGACCCTACAGGACACCTACTACATCAGGCCACTCTACCAAGTCTGGCAGATGCAGCAGCTCTACTGAATAAATGGAAACAAACACAGGGAGGCAGCCAAAATGAGGAGACAAAGAAACATGTCCCAAATGAAAGAACAGAACAAAATTCCAGAAAAAGAACTAAACAAAATGGAGACAAGCATTCTACCAGATGCAGACTTCAAAACACTGGTTATAAGGATGCTGAATGAATTTAATGAGAACTTTAATGGCATAAAAGAGGACATGGAAACCATAATAATGAACCAGTCAGAAATGAAGAACATACTAACTGAAATGAAGAATAATTTACAAGGAATCAACAGTAGAGTAGACGAAGCAAAGAATCACATCAGAAATTTGGAAAATAAGGAAGTAAAACACATTCAATCAGAATAACAAAAGAAAAAAAGAATCTGAAAAAATTGAAGCTATTTTAAGGAACCTCTGTGACAACTTCAAGCATACCAACATTTGCATTTGCATCATGGTAATGTGGGGGAGCCAGAAGAAAATAGAGAGCAAGAAATTTAAAACCTATTTGAAAAAAAAAAATGACAGAAACTTCCCTAACTTGGTGAAGGAAATAGACCTACAAGTCCAGGAAGCACAGAGTTCCAAACAAGAATAACCCAAAGAGGCCCATACCAAGACACATTATAATCAAAATGCAAAAAGTTAAAGACAGAGAGAGAATCTTAAAAGCAGCAAGAGAAAGCAGTTTGTTACCTACAAGGGAAATTCCATAAGACAGTCCGCTGATTTCTGAACAGAATCTTTGCCTGCCAGAAGGGAGTGATAAGAGATATTCAAAGTGATGAAAACCAATGACCTACAACCAAGATTACCCAGCAGAGCTATTATTTATGTATTTTTTATTTATTTTTTATTGATGTTAGGAAGGGAGAGGGAGAGAGATAGAAACACCAATGAGAGAGAACATCAATTGGCTGCTACCTACATACTCCCCACTGGGGATCGGGCCCACAGCCTGGGCATGTGCCCTGACTGCAGAATGGAACTGGCTACCTCTTGGTGCATGGGTGGATGCTCAACTACTGAGCCACACTGGCTGGGCCAGGG
Source organism: Molossus molossus (assembly GCF_014108415.1). Taxonomy (NCBI): domain Eukaryota; kingdom Metazoa; phylum Chordata; class Mammalia; order Chiroptera; family Molossidae; genus Molossus; species Molossus molossus. Next base: position 41,962,472 of record NW_023425344.1, read on the forward strand.
ATATTGTTCACAAGTGAATGACAGATAAAGCTTCCCAGAGAAGAAAAAGCTAAGGTTCTCACCAGCAAATCAGTATACATGAAATAGTAAAGAGTCTTCTTCAAGAAGAAGAAAAAATAAAAGAAAAGGTAAAAAATATGAACAGTGAAATGGCAATCAATGCATATCTATCAAAATTGAATCTAAAAAAAGAAAATAAATGAACAAGCAGATCAGAAAAAAGCCCATAGATAACAGAGAACATTCTGAAGCTTGTTAGATAGGAGGGGGTTGGGGAAATGGCTGAAAAAGGTGAAGGGATTAAGAAGTATAAATTTGTTGTTACAGAATAGTCATGGAGATGTAAGTATAGCATAAGGAATATAGTCAATAATATAGTCCTGCTGAAATAAGTAATGTCTAATATGTAATATATAATAACTATGTATGATGTCAGGTAGATACTAGATTTAGTGTGATGATCACTTTGTAAGTTATATAAGGTCTAATCACTGTGGTGTACACCTGAAACTAATTTAATAATGTATGTCAACTGTAATTGAAAGATAAACAATGATTTAAAAATATCCAATCACTATATTTTAAACCTGAAACTAATATAACCAATATAAAACTGTAAATAAACTATGCTTAAATAAAAAAATAAATTAATTTAAAAAAGGAATATGACTATGGATAAAAATTATTATTCATAGTATTTCCTATGTTCTGATACAATTCATATAAATAGCATCAAGAGCATAGATAACAGTACAATGTAATTAAATTTGGAAGTGATGAGTTTAGAATATATTTTGTTTTTTTAAACATAATTTATTTAACTGTATGTTTATAATTTAATGTTGAACCACAACTCACAAAGTTCCATAAAGTTTTTAGAAGTGGTCTTCATGAGCTGGTCCAGCTGGGTCCAGCATAGCACTGATACTGATGTTTCTATTACTTTTACATATTTTAAAACATCTGAATTCAAGAGCTATTAAAGGAAGCAAAAAATACCCAGACCTCATAGAAGCAACACCAAACCACCTGCACAAGCCATACACCCACGGAGCAGACTCAGCAGGCACCAGGGCCCTGCTGATATAAGTCTTGCTCTGTGGGATGGGCCCCTGCACGGCTGATTTTCCAAATATTCCTTATAATGGTATTATTTTCTGTTTTAGTCACATGTATTTTATATAATAGTTAATTATATATAATGTGTATTAGTTATAGTTATTTTATCACTGAATTTTTGATTCCGGCTATTGTTTTTATCATTTCATTTGCTTGTTTTGTTTTGGTAATCCATATTAGAGATTTATGCCAAGTATCTGGGTGTTCTTGCGGGCTCACCCACATATAAGAATGCAAGTTTATGAAAGGGATCAGGATCTCTTTGTTGCCTGCATAGAGCTTGATTTCTGAAGGGCTTCTCTGTAAGGTAATGAGGTGGCAAATGGCCTTTTTTCATGTGAAGATTGATTTTACGCAATACAATTCCTTTGCGATACATCCAAGTTGTTCTCTGTATCAATACTGTGTTCCTTGTTGTTGCTGTGTGGTAGTCTATGACATGCATGTTTCATAGTTTGTTTAACCATTGACTCATTGAAAGATACTGGGTTTATTTCCCGTTTTTTGATATAATAAATACAGCTGCTATAAATATTTGTGCACAGATTTTTGCACAAATGTGGGTTTTTATTTTTCTCAGGTAAATTCCTAGGAGTTAAATTGCTGGGTTACATGATACTTTATATGTGTATTTTTAAAAACTATCAAAGCAGTTTCTGAAGTGGCTGTACCATTTTACATTTGTGCTATCAATATATGTGATCCAGTTTCTCCAAATCTTCCCCAGCATCTGTTGTTATTGGTATTTTTTTAAATTATTATATTTGCTTTTCTGATAGGCAAGGAGTAATATTTCATTGTGGTCTTAATTTGTATTTCCTGAATTGCTAATAATGTTGAACATCTTTTCATATGTTCATTTGCCATATGAACATATGAACATATGCCAGTGGTATGTTTGTTCATGCATGTTGCCCCCTTTCTACTTGAATTTTTTTCCTTTTGAGTTTTGAATGTTTATTATGTACTCTAGATACTAGCTCTTTGTCGTACATGTAGTTTGCAAATATTTTCTCCCAGTCTGTAACATGTCTGTTTATCTTCTTCAAAGAGTCCTTTGTAGAACCATTTTCATTTTTAGCTGAAAATGTTTCATGAAAAATCAAAACAAGCCTGTCCAGTGTGGCTGAGTGGTTGAGCATCAGCCCATGCACCACGAGGTCAATGGTTCAATTCCCGGTCTGGGCACATGCCCATGTTGTGGGCCCGATCCCCAGTGGGGGGCATGCAGGAGGCGGCCAGTCGATGCTCTCTCTCATCAATGTTTCTATCTCTCTCTCTCTCTTCCTTCCTCTCTCTCTAAAATCAATTTAAAAATATTTTAAAAAACAAACCAAAACAAAACAAACTCCATATGGATTCCAGTTTCTCTTAAAAGCAGGAAGGCTTGGCAACATTGGACCCACACTAATATCTAGTTAAATTATATCTAGTGTCAACAGAAGCAGCTGATGAGCAGCTGCTCTAAATAGAAGAGGAATGGGCCCCATTCATCAGAACCCTGTGACCTGCTTAGATCCTACTGGCCACTTCAGTTTACACCATGCCATCCTGAAGTTTACCTGGCCTATACTTAGAAGGTAAAAACAAAACAAAAGAGCAACAACAAAATACTGAAAAAGTGTTCTTGTTCATAACCTCACAATTCAACATTTTCATGGGGATTCAAATGAGTTGTATTAATCCTGAAATAACAAAATTTAAATTGTAAAAATGAAGCCCAAATAAAGAGTAAAATAAGTATATTTTATTTAAAACAGAATTTAAAGAATTTTCATCTAGGCTACTCAGTATAAGTTTTAACATTATCCAGAGTGCTAACATAACTACCACTTGTTTACATGTTTTCATTATAGTTTTATTCTATTAGGTAATCCTTTATTTATTTTGTTTGAGGTTGATGGCCTTTTAATCCCATCACTTCTATATAGTGGTGTTTCTGGGAGAAGTCAAAATTAATGTGAGTAATCCAATTTGCCACATTTCACAAAAAATGCCAAATTTCTCTTCTATTTACTTTATTCTGATTTTTGTCAATACTAATAAAACTGATACTTCTTTTTTATATCACCAATAAACTATCTGTTACCAAATTCAATTACACTTGTTTACCCCCAGTTTTCTCATATTTCTGGCAATATTTAGCACAATGGACTGTTTTTACTCTCTTAAAGTATACATTTGATTTATGTCACTTTTTTAAAAAAAAATCCTTTCTGATTCCTTATACTCTAAATGATGTCCAAATGTTCATCTTTAGAAAACATTCTGCTCCCTATTCTTGTCTTCTTTTGAGATCTAATTCCCATCAATTCACATGAAATACAATACGGATGCCTCTCCAGCTCCATCTTCTTGTCTGAGCACTGAACTTACTTGCTGTCTCCAAATTGTGTCTCTTGACATGTTTTACAGCACTCTTTTATTTTCCACTCATTTACCTTTATTCCAGTCAGTGGGATCCACCTCCTAAATCTAAAATCTGACAATTGTGATTCCTCTCTCTGCATTAAATTACACATTCAATTCATGAGCAAGTCCTGTTGATTCTGTCTCCAAGTACAAAACTCAAGGCTACTCATCTCTTACTCAGACTCTTGCAAGCTGTTTCTAGATATTTCCTGATGGCTTCTTGCTCCCATACCCAAAATTCATTTCTTCTATATGTCCCTTATCATAACCTATAAGACTCAAGATGATTTATCTAATCTATAGCTAGCTCATTTCTTTAGGGCAGATTATCTTCATTGTATCTCTTAAACATGAAAAGGTATTTGTTTTCTTAAGGATTCTGTATATGGACTTTGTTTATTCTACTTTCTCTGTCTATAATTTTATTTTAATCATTCTTAGAATAGTTATAATTATTTTGTCTTTAATATTAAATTATCTTAATCAAGAAACTATTCTTAAACACCATCTTTTAAAGTATTTGTAACATTTATCATAATTTATACTCTGTATAAATATGAAAAATGAATTCTCTTTTCCAGTTAAAGGTCCATGGGTCAAGGAACGTTATCTGCTTGATATTCAATTGATTTTTCAACAATTACCCTATTGCCTAACTCATAGTAAGTTTTCATCAATTAGTCAATTTTATAAATAATAGCAATGACAGTATTGTCAAAGATAAATGTATCATTTCTTAACATCATATTTTGTATTCTAGCCATTAAAAAGTAGATCCATGTGATTTTAAATAATTATTTATTCATATTACCACTTCTTATTAAATAGCTTTTAAGTAGAGAAAAGCAATAACTGATGAAATTAGTTTTTATAATACTTGAGCTTTCAGTAATCTGTGCTTATATTAAATCTTTCATTGGTTTAAGTAGCTATAATTGGACATCAATAGTAGTTAAGAACCAATTTATGATTGTATATATTGTAATTAAAAAAGAAAAACAAACAAATGTCTCAGAAAACTTGACCTAGCATATCCAAGGGTACTGTGTCATTGCATAGCATCTCTAGAGGCAGCAAGTTATCATTGCTTCTTCTCTCCAAGAAAATTTCAGTAAAGTTCATAGATTTAACTCCTGCAGTTGTCATCATTCATCAGTGACTCTGAAAATGTAAAGAATATACAGTATTATTTTGAGGCATCAATTTGAATCACACCCTTCAAGTTGGAATGCACCCTATAGAATCTCTTTCGAGATTATCTATTATTCTTTATTGATATCCAGCTTCAACATACCAAGTGAGTTTTATTATTATCTATATATCAATAAGCATTTCATCATCCTTAGGATCAGTCTCTGAGAGGATTGCTTTTCTATGTTATCAAAGTCTAGTGCAAATTTAAGTTAAAACACCAATGTCTCAGAGTAGTTCATGGCCTATAGACCAAATCCGGTTCACTGCCAAAAAATAATGTGTTATTGGAAGCGCGCGCGTGCGCGCGCGCGCACACACACACACACACACACACACACACACACAACTTCCTTTGTTTTTATAGTCTGGCTGCTTTTGTGCTACAAAAGCAGAGCTGAGTAGTTGCAACAGAAATTGTGTGGGCCAGAACACCTAAAACACTACCTGACCCTTTGCAGAAAATGTTTGTTGATCCCTAGCTTTGCACACTGGCCCAGGCAACTCACTTGTGTTTGTCTCAGGGGATTGGGCCATTTGAACACTAAAATCCCCGCCATGTCACGTTCCTCTATTTTATGTTTATTAGTTTAGCTGTATTTGGCTTTATAGATCTAGACTGCATTAGAGTTCATGTCAATAGTATAAGTTTATTTTTCAGCTTTTTCCTTTTTTCTTTTGAACACATTAAATAAATATGGCATCCTCAGCAGAGCAAATATTAACTGCAACAAGAATGAAGAATCAGAGAGGAACTAAATAGACACCTCTCCAAACAGGACATACAAATGGCTAAGAGACATATGAAGAAATGCTCAGCATCACTAATCATCAGAGAGATGCAAATTAAAACAATAATGAGGTATCACCTCACACCAATCAGAATGGCCACCATCAACAAATCATCAAACAACCAGTGTTGGTGAGGGTGTGGAGAAAAGGGGACTCTAGTACACTGCTGGTGGGAATGCAGACTGGTACAGCCACTATGGAAAACAATATGGTGTTACCTCAAAAAATTAAAAATTGAACTTCTATTTGACCCAGTGATTCCACTTCTAGGAATATACCCTAAGACGCCTGAAACACCAATCAAAAAGATTATGTGTACCCCCATGTTTGTAGCAGCTCTATTTACAATAGCTAAGATCTGGAAACAACCCAAGTGTCCGTCAGTAGATGAGTGGATTAAAAAGCTGTGGTACATGTACACAATGGATACTATGCAGCTGTAAGAAAGAAAGACCTCTTATCCTTTGAGATGACATGGAGGGACCTGGAAAGTATTATCCTAAGCGAAACAAGCCAAATAGAGAAAGACAAGTATCATATGATCTCACTTATTTGTGGAATATAATGAACGTAACAGTCTGAGGAATGGGGTAGTCCCTGAGACGTGGGAGTGGGGTACAGACTGACAATCCCCAGAAGAGGGAATGGTGGGGGAGAGATAAACCACAGAACTTATATGCAGGTATGCATGAACAGTGGACATGGACAACAAAGCTGGGGACAGAGCAGGGTGGGAGAGGGAGGGGGGAATCAGTAGGGGAAAAAGGAGAAACATCTGTAACAAAAATAAATTAATTAATAAAAAATGAAGAATCAATATTTTCTGTCTGTATTTTTTATTCTTTACAGAAAGATAAGAAGGGGCTCTCAGGTGATGAGAATAAGTCACAATTTAGGACCTATTAGTAGACCCAAGTGTTCTGTTTTATTTTCTTATCTCAAACATCTTTGGCAAAACAACTGCAATCAAGATGACACTCATTTTAAGTACTACTTGTTTTATTTTAGTCTTGAAAGAAATGATCCTCTTTCATTATATGTAATATATTTTAATTATTTACGTATAGAAATTATTTTTGGCGAAACTATACCTAAGAGGTGAGATTTTGTATACACTAAGTGATAAATTAATGAGTGATCAGTAAAAATGGAAGGAACACATAAGATTTCTACATAAAATATTTATAAATGAAAGAACTTTGAAATTTATTACAATGAAAACAGAATACCAAACGATTGATTTTCAACTATTTTCTTCCTTTGCATCTTTAGTAATAGTAATTACATTTCTTTTTATTAATCAATTACTTATTCCTTCTTTAACTCATGCAAGAGTGTGTGCAAATGTACACAAATGGAGGTGACAAATTATCCTTGCTGGCTCTTACCTAGCAACTGCATTTAATGTCATATATTTGTTCTTAATTATCTTAACAATTTTCCAAAATTATTGTAAGCTGCCCTTTAAAAAATGACATACTTTTAAATTTAATGTGACTAGGCCATATATTTTCTATTTTGATCAGACACATTTTTAAAATCTGATGTACAGAGCTTCTCTGCAGCAATTATCCTGCCTGTTACTTAATAAAATGGGTATGTGATTGAAAACTAAATACTGGCATCGAAATTCAGTGTGGCCTCATCTGAGAACAGCAGGCACGTAACTGTTTCTCTTTCAGGCTGATGTATTCAAGAGCTAGAAATGTTGTCAAAGTCAAGTCCTTATAACTACTTAGGAAAAAGTCTCTTTAAGTGTCTTATGCTCACTGAAACATACCTACATAACTTTTGGATAATATATTGTCAAAATACTAGGTGTCAGGTTGCTAGTTTTGCATGCTCTTCTTAAATTATTTTACTTATTTCAGATGTAGCTACATAAAATAATCCAATGTTTTTCTCCTGATATACAGAAAAAAAAAATAATGAAAACCAAAATATTTATCATTTTGTTCCAGTTTGCTAGGTTTCTCTTCAAATGTAAATTTCTGAAAGTGTTTGTGAAGCATAAAAATCTTTCAATATGGGTTCTGAAAGGAAATCTCTTGTTTTGAAAGAGCAAGGCCCTGGCCGGTTTTTCTCAGTGGTTAGAGCATCGGCTTGTGGTCCAGACAGACCCAGGTTCTGTTCCCGCTAAGGGCATGTACCACGGTTGCAGTTTGTCCCCAGCCCTGGTTAGGTTGTGTGGATGGCAGCCACTCAGTGTGTCCCTTTCATGTTGATGTTTCTCTCTCTGTCTCCTTCCTATTCCATCTGAGCAACAACAACAAAAACAAGTCAGAGCAAAGAGTCCTTGGTATATCTATTGATTATCAGTACATGGTAACTTACTTGTTTCTAAATTATCTAATAAAAAACTATTTTCTCAACCACTATTAGTTCTGTTCATAATTAGTTGAGCTGCATTTGTGCTCATTTCATTACACCTATTCAATACTAATTATGTTGAACTTGAAAAAAATATCTTCTCATGTGTTCATGCTTTAATTTGTTCACTGTTGTGAAAAGCATCTAGCCATCTTTGGTAGTCTCGCCTATAACATTGCATTATCATGTACTGGAAGGTGTTCTTTTCCTTCGGTACTTAGAACTTTCTCTCTATTTTTCTTTCCTTGCTTCCTTTGCTCTGGATCTGATTTTTCCCCACCTTACCCTCTGACCACTTAATTTCAGGACTTAACATGGCAAAATCTGTCTCAGAATCTTACTAAATGTTACTCTTTGATATACAAGGGTTTTACTTCCTGTTTTTCATAATTTAACACAGAAACATAATTTAAAAATATCAAAGTTGTTTTGAAAACACATGTGTTTGAGATAGTAGTAATCTTCAGATTTAGAATCCATGAGCTAGTGGAAGCGGTTCGCTAATTCTCTACACCCAGAAGAGAGCCCGGAGGGAGGTTCTTCTCAGCAAATGCGGAGGGGATTGATTATCAAGAAGCTGACTACTGAGAGTTCCACAGTTTCCATGAGGCCAATTAGTTGCAAGAAAACAAGCTGGTATATCAATCAGGGCCCTGACCAGAGACAGATGGCACATTCAGGATGGGTAAGTTCAAGATACATTTTTTAAGGACTTGTGTACAAAAGCTGCGGGCAAGTTGTGAGAAAGCCTGGAAGGAGAGCGCAGTGCCATCGGGCGGGGACAGCAGCTTGGAAACTCAGGAGCTTTAGCCTCAGAGGAAGAAGGACAGGGACGTGTGTGGATACGGTTGCTTGGGGGGAAACGGTGCCCTGTGACTAGGGGTGCAGCCCCCAAGAAGCGGCCCTGAAGGACACCATCAGTTTCACTCTCCCCGTTTCTTGATCTCCACGGGGTGTTTCCTGTTGGTCAGACATGAACTAAAGTAAGGGGACCAGAGAGAGGAGCAGGCAGTACACTCAGTCTCCCGGAGGCCAGGACAGAGCGGAGCGCGGGTCTGGAGGGGCAGGGAAGGTGCTCAGCAGCCCTGGCCTGATTGTCAGCACTGTTTATTCTGTCCTTTGTTAGCAGCCATGTTAAACAAGTTAACAGTGGGTATGCCATAAAAAATGTCACTTAACAAACAGGTTTGGTAAAATTAATGAAGTGAACAGTATAGGAAAAGTATAAAAATAAAAATTGTTTCAACAAATAATAAAAGAATATGTAAATTTAAAAAAAATAGAAATTCAGAAGAAAGGGAAAAAGAAACAATAGAGGTGGGATTCAGTTTCATGGTGCATTATTTCATTTTACTTTGTCTTTCATTATCTTTATATTGTACATATCTCTTATCTGCAATTTATTAATAACTTTCTCTGAAGACTGGCACTCTTAAATTTTTTACTAAGCATTTGGTCAACTTATATTTATTATTATTAATATGTTTGTTTAAAGAGAAATATTTTCATTTTGTGTTTTCCCTTTGCTTCTTTTTCTCTATTTCCTTACATTCGAATTAATTATTTTTGTGATTCAATTGTTTTCTCTTTATTTGTTATGAAAGGTATTTCTATTATTTTAGTCATTTCATAATAAGTCCGAAATCACAACATGGCTTTGAAGTTATCAGTCATGCTTATTGAGCACCTTTACCCTCCTCCTGGAAAGAAGAGCTGTTGAGCAATTGAATTTCACTTGCTAATGCATATTAACATTACACTATTTTAAACTCCCAACTTTCCCCTGGCCAGTTTGCTCAGTGGTTAGAGCATCAGCCTGCTGCCCAGAGAGATCTGGGTTCGGTTCCCACTAAGGGCACGTATCTCAGTTGCGGTTTGTCCCCGGCCTTAGTTGGGTCGTATGGGTGGCAGCCACTCGATGTGTTCCTTTCACATCGATGTTTCTCTCTCTTTCTTCCCCTCTCTCCCTCCTACTCTATCTGAACAAGAAATAAAAAAATGTCCTCGGGTTAGGATAAAATAAATAAATAAATAAACTCCGAACTTGTATTTCCATTGATAGATGTACTTCCATGTTTAACAGATTTGATATTTCCTTTCTGTTTCCCATGCCTTATATCTGAGATAACTTTAATTCTTTATTTCTTCTTTCTTAGATTATCTACTTTCTATCAGAAACAAAGTCACTATAATTGTCCTTAGTAAATATTTGCTTGAAATAAATTCAACTTCTGATCCAAAAATGTCATTTTTCTTTTCATTATATCTTCAAACATTGCCTCTGTCCGATTTGCTCGTTCTCAACATTTGGAAATATATATATATATATATATATATATATATATATATATATATATATATATATAAAATTAACTTTATGGTCCATATATCTTAACATTTCTTTATTATTTTATTTCGAATTGTCTCTCTGATATCTGGATAATTGCTTTTGACCTGTCTTCCAGTTTTTGTTTTACCTTCCATTATTCTTTTGCTTGTCCTAGATATTCTGTTTGGTTTTCTTTTTCTCATCTATGAGCTAAAGTTTCATAGTATGCTATTTCTAGAAAGTTAGCTTTTATTTTCTTAATTATAGTATACAATTTAAAAAAAAATCAATCTGTGGTAGTGATCTAAATCTCTGAATAATATATCAGACTGCTTCTGTTATATATTGTCACTGCTGGCTTTTGTATAGGTGCCATGTTTGCATGCATTCATTGTTTTTATTTTATTTTATTTTTGTATTTTATTTTTGTAACCTGCTAAAAAATATTTGTTGAGATTTTAGGGGCCCTATTTTAAAGGCATTTGTTTTTTTCCAGAGAGAATGCACATGTTTCTGCCAAGCAAATAAGGGCACAGCCAGTCAGGAATCAATTTAACCTAAGTACATGACCTGAAGCTTTAACTGAAGCCCACAAGTATAATACTTTGGGACTGTGAAGGCAGCTTTTGGCTCCAATTTTTCTGCAACATATTTTCATTTGCTCTATTAAACAATAAAGAAATTTTCTTTTCAGTCTCTTCGTGTATGTTTTTAAAGAATAGTGGGTAGACTCTTAGTTGAAGTTCTTTGCTGTTTTTCTGTACTTCACAAGATTTATCAACACTGATGATCTGTGATCTTTATCTTTGTATCATTATTACTTATAACTTGTCATTTTTTCCCCATGCATTTACATTTTTTTGTTTAAATCCTACATTTTAAGTTGCTGTCAGCAATACGGTTCATCCCAATAGCATGCAGTATTTCCTGACTCATATCACACTTCCCACAATATTTATCTGGACAGGACATTTTCAGGACTGCTTCTACCTCCTCTTGTCTTTGCATCTGTTTATTGGGTTATAAGTTGCTAAGACATTGATTCTCAACTCCTGTATAATTATATAAATGCAATTATTCATTGTATCTTTTTGTTAATGTAACAGAATATGAAAAATTTACTGATAGGCTTTCAGATTCCACATAGCAGCTAACCATTAGGAAACCGCCACTGGTTGAGTTGGGTGTAGTATAAAGAATAATATCCGCCATTATCTGAAAAAGGCTAACAAAATGCTTTTTTCCTTTTCCAGCTATGTGTGTATGTGAGGTCAGATTTGCTTTATACATTTCAACCAAAACAACATATAGCAACAGAGTGAATGCAGAAGCAGATGTGAGAATCTAGCTGTCTTGTTTACCGAAACAGTAAGGAGATTTTCAAAAGGCAAAACAATTCCTCAGTGACAATTTTGTTTTGCAAAAACCTTCTTTCTTTTGATACTTTTTTTTATTTGCCACTGTATGACTTAGTATATGTTTCCCTAGTTCTGTTTCTCTCCAAACAAAACACATTAAAACTTGTCTTTTCATTGCATCCTCTACCTCCTATACACAGATCTGGCTCGGTATTCACAGTCACTGCCACTTGTCTACACGGTCCTGAGAGAAAGTCATAGAAACTTCTATAAATAAGAACATTCTCCATCAAGGACACTGAGACCTGTTTTTCCAGTGACAGTCTTACATCTAAAAAGCTCATGTTGTTTGACAATATTTTGTCAGGCCAAAGTTGAAAACATTATGAATTTTTTAGTTAATACTTTTTTGAGTATTTTCAAATAGGATTACATAGGAGCAGCAGCAGAAGGGAGATTGATTCTATGTGGCATCGTCTAATAACTTGAATTATTACTTATGAGCACATCAGAATTTGAAAATATCAAGGTATGCATTATTTAATAGATAATGATTCTCTTTCAAAAAAGTTGTTTTATGAATTAAGTTATATTTTACTTGGCACTCATTAGAAATAAGGTATACTACAGGTTGTAGAATTTAAAAATTTCATGAACACATATTTTTAATAAAACTGTCAACTATGAATATACATTTTTGTCTTGGAAATGTTAAACTGTCTGGGTGAATCTTGGTGGTCTGCTCCTTATTTACAGAAGAGATAAAACTAAGTGCTTTATTTTGGTCATGATGATGAGAATTACAGGGAATGACATGGTCAGAATATATTGAAGAAATAAATAATTTAGTTAGATGTTTTAGCAAATCAGACAAAGTTAATGTGCAATTATTTTCAGTGCTAAATGACAGTATAAATTATGTACATTTACCTTCCTTCTCTAATAAATTGTCAGTGAAATGAGAAAAAACCCTCATTAGCCAAATGTTAAACAATTTGAACCTCCAAAAAATATTAAACAAAATTTAATCATAAGTCATTGTAAAGAAAAATAACACATTAATGCATTTACACCAATATTAATACAAATAACTAGTTATAAATAAATAAATAAATAAATAAATAAATAATAGAAAAATAGTGTATTATATTGCAATAATGTGAAGGTAAATTTAAGTGTAGTTACATTGTTAGTCAAGAGAAACAATGATGATTTTATTTATTTTGGGGAGGGGAACACAGGTGGGCATATTTAAGAACCTTCAAGGAATAGATTATTTTTTGCTATTTTAACTGTCCCAAAGAATAAAAAGATCAAGCTTCCATTAAAAATGACACAGTGAGTTCATACTTTTATAATCCTCTCTAAACACAGCAATGGCAGGCAAAATATAAAATGGAAACAAAAACGACGAATAAAAAGATAACATTTCTGTGTGTGAGAGACAGAACAGGAATTCAATATGGGAGGCCCCGTATGTGAAACTATGCTTGGGAGGCCAGACATTTTATTTTCTGCAAGATGAATAGCTTAACAGTTCAAAGAACTTATATGCATATATGCATCATCAATGAACACAGAAAATATTGTGGTGAAGGCTTGAGGGGGGCACTGTGAAAGTAGGGTGGAGGGTGTCGGTGGGGGAAAATGGGGGAAGACATCTTTAATACTTTCAACAACAAAGATACATTTTAAAAAGCTGCCCACTGAGAGGAAAGGAACTGGACCCAGGCTCGTTGTTTGCAGCCAGAGCTAGTGCCTTTCTCCACCCGCCTGACCTCTCTGCTCCTGTGCTCCCGGATAATGTGATGTCCAGGACCAACACTTAAGACAGACTTACTGACGTTGTCTGTGATAACCTCATGTCTCCAGAAGGCAGTAATTCTGAAGTGATTATAAGAATGTTTAGTAGACACAGAATCTGGAGGGACAGGAGGAGGAAACTGCAAAAAGGGAGAGATCAGCAAAGAGGAGCAATAAAAGAGACAGAGAGATTTAAAAACAAACAAAATCACAACAACAATAAAGTTCCTTTCAAAATGATTCGGCATAACAATATTCAAAATATATGGAAAACTGAGAAAAAAACAATATCAAACACAGCACAAATCTTATTAGGTCAAAATTAATAATATAGAAAAATCTAAAATTTAAAATAAATGTGTTAAAATAGTTTAGAAAGATAAAGGAATGCAAAGTTTACCCTTGAAAATAACATGTGGCTCAATGGTTGAGCATTGACCCATGCACCAAGAGATTGCCAGTTCGATTTCTGTTCAGGGCATATGTCTAGGTTGTTGGTCCGACCCCCTGTGGGGGGCAGGCAGGAGGTGACCAATTGATGTTCTCTCTCATCAGTGTTTCTATCTCTCTCTCCCTCTCCCTTCTTCTCTGTCCAAAATCAGTAAAGAAAAAAAAAAAAAGAAGACGACGACTATGTATTTAAAGAAAAGAAAAAGAAAATAACTTATTAATAAAATCTGTTGGTTTAGGAAACAACCTAATGAAAATCAAGTCCATGGAATGAAATCATGCAACAAAATAATTAAATAAATGCTCCATGGATACAATCATAATGTGAATTCATAAACTGGAAAATGGTAATAAATAATTTGCTTAAAATGGAAATCATGACAGAGAGAAAACAATTAAAGCAGTTAAGAGACAATCTCATACTCCTACCAAAATCAATGAGACTTATTTAAAACTACATGTACTCAAAGAACAACAAAGTAACAAGTCATCGGAAGATATTAGGTAAAACAAATAAAAGGGTGAAAAATTAATAAAGCAAAGCAATGAAATAAAAACAAGAGAATATAAAAATATGTTCAAAATCTACTTGCTTAGTTAAATATCACAAATAAATCACATGTAAATTTGACTAGAAATTAGCGATAACACATTTACAATGATTAAAAATAGAAAAGAGCAATTGCCAATATTATTAAGTTCTAAACATTTTTAGACAACACTATGTATAAGATTTTGAGCACAAATTTGAACACTAAGTGGGCAATGGCTGGTTTCTTGGCCAAACAAACTCATCAAAGAATAAGAATTCTTGACTAGCCCACTAGAGACATTGTAAAGGTGATAAAAATTTTATTATTTTTTAAAAGCCCTAAGAAAAGATGTTTTCAGAGCTGATATATACTGACCTTTAAAAACTGGTTAATTTCAATTTTACTAAAAAATTATGTACTATAAAAGATGAAAATCTCCCTAATTCAATTTCAGGCCAGCCCAAAGCAAACACTAAGATCTCATAAACGTATTACCAAAATAAGGAAAAAAACTTTATAAAAAATACACATGAATATTGACATAAAAATTCTTAATAAAAGATTAGCATTAATATCCAGCAGTATACTTTGCTCAAGTAGGGTTTAGATCAGAAAGTTCTGAATGGTTCAATCTGGCAGCGTTCATCAGCGTAATTTGTTGCAGCCCAAAACTAATGAACAGGTTATGTTATTGTTTGATTTACATTTACATGATAGTTTGTGTCAGCTACTGTTGTCAGTGTTTTACAGATACTTTGAATTGTTTGCACTGATAAATATGATTAGAAACCAAACAAGTTCTTTCTTTACCTTCTCTTGTCTCAATTTTTCAGCAGGCCCTACCTTTTGCTAATCATTTTCTACCTCAAGTTCATCCAAGCAGTCTCAAGTATCACTTATACTAAGTTCCACCATTATTTTTTTGCACAAAGGCCACTGTTTTTACAATTGTTACTGGATAGGGAGCATCCTGAAGTGTGTCTGCCTCAGGCTGGTCTGTAGTGTGTGGGTCCTTGACTTCGAGTCGGAAAGATTTCACAAAGCGAGTCCAGGTGAGTTTGAGAGTATGTGCATTAAAGCCAGAGACAGTGAAACAAAGGAAGAACTAATGGTAGAAGAAGCAACAGGAGAGAGCCTAGGTGGCGCTCTGCTTTGACTCTCTAGAAAGGTTATAGGAAAGAAGTGAGCCAAGGCTGGGCTGCTTTTAGCTCACTGGGAAGTTAGAGAAAAGGAGTCACTGGAGACCGGATGAGGGTGAGCCCAGGATGAGCTGCTGCTGCCCACTATTCCCCTGGTTGCAAGCCTCATGGGGACCCTTAAAGTTTGGGAGGAAGTAGAAAGTTCATGCCCGAGAAGGGGCTTGGGCATGCTCTAGAGTGAGCCTGTGCTGAGTCTTTGTTTTGAGTTTGTTTGTTTGTTTTTTCCTGTAGGTAAGAATTTTAGGAGAAAGTTTTAATAGAATATTCATCAAGTTTTCAGGTGTGTTTTTAATATGCTGATATATCAAACTGAGCATATAGAGGTTTGGGATTATTCTTTGGTCTGCTTTACTGTTTTACTTTTTATCTTGGGTCTGTCTGGCACTAATGGAGTTTTTATTTGTTCCTCTGACTCCATGTGTCCTTGGGTTTAGCTGGGTCTCTATTCTCTGTTTCCCCAGACCAGGGTGAGTTAAGCCACCTATTCTTTGGTTAGGGAGGAGAGGTATAAACCATTTGCTCTCGAGTGTCCTTGGCTGGGGAAGATAAGGTCTTGCAATTCACTAGCTGGTTATATGTTGTTCAAATTGTTTGGCCTTGTTTAATTTATTTCTCTCAGCTTCCCTACTTCATTTGCTCAGGAATTTTTCCAGCTTCTTACTGTCCTGCCATGCTATGACTATCATTGTTTATTCGAGAATTTTATAGATTCATCTTAACTGTCTTATATCTTCAAGCTGATTACTAGGTCAGTATCATTTTTCTTTCAGCACAGGGGTAGTTTATCCCTAACTCCCCAAAATGTCTTTGAAACCAAGTTAGTGTTTAATAAAACATTATTGAGTAATTAGGATTCACCAAAATATAGCATAGAGGGCAAATTTGAGAATCATTTTTAGTGATCACATTTTGACTTATAAACTTTTATCTCTAGGGTGCTGCCTTACTTCTGAAATGAAGGAAGAATTTCCAGGGCTTTCAAACTGCGCTGAAGCCTTTCACAGTTCTTAGTACCAGAAAACCAGTTGTTCTTGTCCACCTACGTCCAAGAACCAATGTAAGGGACACAAACAATTCACTTTTTAAGATATATGCTCTAACTACAAAGGCAAAACTCCACCTTCCCTATCACTCAATTCTTATGTTTGGATTATTTATTATTAAATAACAGTTTGTGGATATAAGTGTTTTTAACATTCTTCATTAACACAGGCCAATCTGTGCCTTGCTGTTTATCTAACTGTAATTCATACCCTGTATGTTCAGATCTGCATTTATTTATCCAAGAACAAAAGAAAGCATTTGCTTTATTTTTGTGAAAATAAAACGCGCCTTCTGGCAAATTGATTAAATAAAGGCAATTGTTTGTAATTGTTATGGACTCTGTAATTCCAGAAAGTCCATTTCTAAGACTCCAAAAGAGTAGTTACCCAGCTATTGTCTCTTATTGGTTAGAGGCAGGCCTGTTGGTTACAGCAAAGACCCAAGAGAAACAATGTGAGGATCGATTGTTTCTCTCACAACAAAGCACGGACAGTTTGGAGTAGATATGGAGTACCCAGGGTGTGAGGGAAAGGTGCTTTCTTGCTTTTTTGCCTGTTGAATCTCAATACCTGGCATGCCTGTTTTTGAATATTGTACACATTATTTCCTACCATTGACCAAAACGAAATCATATGGCTAAATCTTGCAACAAAGAAGACAAACAGTGGAGATCTTTACCTGTTAATGTACCCAGCTAAGTTGACTACTATTAAAAATAAAAAGTAAACAATGTATATCGCGAGTAATTAGAATCTCTGCCATCCTAGACAGAGTTTATATTGTATTAAAGTTTTAACATTGGGATACTGAGAATGAACAAATACTAGTTTTAGAGGTGACTTTGAAATAAATAATTTGATAACATATCACATTTCAAACTATTTATCTATATTGACAAGTTTTATAACCCTCAAGTTGTCATGCAAAAATAGAAAACAGTTGCCCGGCCGGTGTGGCTCAGTGGTTAAGCATTGACCCATGTGTCAAGAGGTCACAAGTTTGATCCCAGTCAGGGCACCTGTCCAGGTTGTGGGCCTGATCCCCAGTGCGGGGCATGCAGGAGGGGGCCAATCGATGTTCTCTCTCATCGATGTTTTTATATTTCTCTCCCTAAAAAAAAAAAATAGAAAACAGTTTACCATCAGGATGAGCTAAGTCAATGTATTTGAAACTCTAATAGGATACAACCCCCTTGCTCCTTAAGCAGGGCTGTGTGTGTGTTTGTGTGTGTGTGTGTGTGTGTTGATCTTAAAAATTTCTACATACTTTTTGAACTATATGGCCTTACTTTCATCTACTTTTCATATATTGTACAATGTCTCACTCTTTCTCCCTCAATGCGTGTTGCAAATCAATAGCTGTATTTCCTTTCTTTTATTTTGCCTTTGATACTGAGGTCCTCTTTAACAGTCTTAATCATTCACACTAAAAATAATAGATTGGATCGGATGAGACATCCCTGTGCTAAAACAATTGTGCAAGAAAATCCTCAAAAGTACTTGATATGTTGAAACTAATGGAAAGTCATATTTACAAGATGCCCTGGTAAACTGTTTTCTTTATTTCTGTGCTGAGTTAGGGTGAGGATTAAAGGAATTTGGTTCTAAGCTAATTTACCACTATTAAAATAGTACATCTGACCCTGAAAAGTCAATTCATATAAGAGACTGTAAAGCCTATTGTTAGGGGTAGATATTAAGAAAAACTATTAACACAGTCTTATTTAAAACAAAAGTTAGGAGTCACAGGAGGGAAATTTTTTTTTATCCTCACCGGAGGACATTTTTTTGTTTTGTTCAGATAGAGTGGGAGGGAGAGAGAGGAAGAGAGAGAGAGAGAGAAATATTGACATGAAAGGGACACATCGAATGGTTGCCACCCGCACGACCCAACCAGGGCCGGGGACAACCTGCAATCGAGGTACGTGCCCTTAGCGGGAACCGAACCCAGGTCTCTCTATACTGCAGGCTGAGCCCAACCAGCCAGGGTGGGAAATTTTATTTTAATGTATTTAACACATGAACTTGTCCTCCAGTCTAGTTTCCCCAGGTCCTATGGCAAAGAAGGAGATAAGTGGGTATGGGAAAAGGTGTGGCTAAATGTGAGAGTGTAACAAAATGACTTGAAAACATTGAAGCCCACAAAAGCTAGTTCTGCTGCATGAAAAAGAGTGTAACACTAAAATGTGGAGGTCTGCTTTTCCATAGAACAGTGTGCCTAGATCATTAGAGGAAGTGGTACCAGCCAATGTGTCAGTGGTGCCCTACACAGACATCACAAGTGACAAATGGTAATTTTTTATTTAATTTGTTTTTTTCTTTATTGATTTTAGAGAAAGAGGAAGAGATAGGGAGAGAGAGATGGAAACATCGATGAGAGAGAACATCGATTGGCCGCTTCCTGCAAGCCCTACACGGGGGATTGGGCCCACAGTCTGGGCATGTGCCCTGACCAGGAATCGAACCGGTGACCTCTTGGTGCATGGGTCAGCACTCAACCACTGAGCCATACCGGCCGGTAATTTATACTGATAATGACAGGCAGATATATTATCACTTCATAGATGAGGGTCAAAACTGGAGGAAAGAGAAAAATGTTTACTATAGTTGGGTCCATAAATATCCAATAAGCCAAAAGAATACCTCAACTCCTGTCAAAGAGTCTTATGTTCCAATCCTATAAACCCACTTTCTATCATGTGACTAGAGAACTTCCTGCCATCTACTATCACCCTTACCCCAAATTTATTCTTTTAACTAGTAAGTGCCTTCTAATTCCCTGGGCATTGTAATAATGCAATTTCTAAACAGTATTGAGACATAGGAGCTCCTCTTGAAGAAACTTACAGAGAACAGTTAAAGGCAGATAAATGTTTGCTGCTTGTGGTTTTTCATCTGGATAGTTAGAGTTTGGCCCAGATCAAATTGTTCATTAACATTCAACATGTGATGACAACACAAAGACTCATCTGATACATTTTTTTCTTAAAAGCTCATTTCTATTTTGAGTGGCATGAGAGAGAAGAGACAAGATAGTGTCTTAAACTGAATAGATTACAGTGATCAATACTGACATAAATGTTGTGTACATATTCAAATTCACCTTAGTTCAATGCAGACAGTGTTCAAAATTTAAATCAGTCATTGAATTGATCATTTTATATATCATTACTTCCTTAGAATATTGGCTATTTATTATTTCTAAATCATGCAGATTATATTTCTAATTGAAAGGTAATTTTTTAAAAAAATCACAAAGTAAAATGAAAACTCAGAATCATACTTTAAGATCTCTTTTATATTGAGTTAGAAAGAGTTATAAATTCACATCACATAAAATGAGCCGTGTTAAATTGTACAATTCAGTGGCATTTAGTGTATTCAGTATTATCCAACTATCAAATCTGTCTAGTTTAAAATTTTTTCATCATCCCAGATGAACTCTCCAGATTCATTAATCAATTACTTCCCTCCCCTCTTCCCAAATCCCCTGTATAATCACTAATCTGCTGACTGTCTCTATAGATTTACCTGTTCTGGGTATTTGTAATGAAGAATAAGCATACTTTGATTTAGGAGGTTTCATAGCTTCTGGCATAATTCAAACTCTTCCTATAAAGGCAGAATTGTGGAATAGCTATGATGAAAGTATAAGCAAAATTATTTCATCAACCAATTGATAACCAGTTAATACCTAAATTAAAAAAATAGCCACTAGGACCAAAATAAGACTGCAGTTATTGGGAAGTTAATTTAGCAAAATGAGATGTTAGCCAGTACTTACTATGAATGTTCTTATATTCATTAACCACTATTCCTAACATGTACTAATAGGCAGATGTCTGAAAAAAAAGGCCATTGAATAAAAATGTAAAGCTTTGAAACTGCCAGAGCTCAGATGACAAGCACTTCTAATCTATGTTTATGCCAGATGGCTTGTTGTTTTATTAGTCCCAGACTAATTCATTTAAATATAAATGCCTCTTTACATTATACTATTTTAAAATATGCATGAGTCTTCAGAAATTAAAGGACATAATTTCAGGCAGAATTTAAAAAATTATTTTAGAGTGATTCTAAACATCTTATTATTGTAAATTCAAGTGTCAAATATTTTAATAGAAAGACAGTACAACCTCAGCCTCCAATTAAAAATGTAAAGAACTAAATAAATGACTATATATATATTTTCTATTTATTTAAAGACAACTGGAGAAACCTGAAAGCAATGGTGTAAAAAGCAGATCACTTTCTTTAGTTTCATAATAAATATTTAACACTGAAGACTTAAAGTGAATAAAACACCATGAACTCTCTCCTCCAGGCCTCAGCTGTAGCTGCTCCATCTTCCTGCTGATAGATATCTGAATGGATTGTCTGTCCTTTCTGTCTTCCTTATCAGTGGCCCATTCTAGCTGAGGGCGTCTGTGACCAAGCATTTTCTAGCACTCCCCAGTTTTATTTAAGTCCGCAATACTGTCAAGTATAAGAGTGATGTGTAGTTTATTTAAAAATTGACACACATTTTGTGTTTTTGAATAATTTGAGATTTACAGAAAAGTTCAAAGACAGTAGAGATTTCACCCAGTTTCCTCTATTTGGTAGCATCATTCATAGTGAGGATTTATTTGTCAAAATTAAGAACTTAACTTTGGTACCATGCTATTAACAAAACCAGTGATTTTTAGCCTTCTTCATCTCATGGCACACATAAAATAATTACTAAAATGCTACAGCACACCAAAAATTACATTTTTTTTTGCCTATCTGACAAAAAGTAGATATACTTTTGATTTATTTACACAAAAACAATTACAATGGTAATTATCTGCCCTTTTTGTTCCAAAGTGACTTAAAAAAAAATCAGATGCCTATACTTGTATATAAGGATTTCTGGTACCAATTGATTAATCAGGTGCAACCTTAGTATGCAACATGACTAATAAGATGCATCTATTATATGACCTGTATATTTGTGGTTCAAGACAGGGCATTTACACCAGATGGTTATTGTTCTGTTGGTGATTGTCATTTTTCTTTTTTCTTTTTTTTTTTTTTGACACTCTAAGTGTCAGTGGCCCTGACTGAATAGTCAGGTAGTACATGTTTTAAAAATTCTTGCAGCGCCCCATTTAAAATTTGCTGAACTAAACCACAGAATTCTTTAGTTTACTCTGGTTTTTCTACTAATATCCTTCTTTCTATTCCAAGATCCAATCCAGGATAACATGACACTCTGAGATACCTTATCTCCTTAGTCCTTCCCATCTCTGATTGTTTTCCATGACCTTTCCTCAGCCTTTGGAAGAGGCACAGTCAGGTATTTTTTACCCTTCAGTTTGGGTTTATCTGATATTTTCTCAAGACTAGACGAAGGTAATAGATGGGGGTGAGGGGGTAGGCGGGGAAGAATACCACAGAGGTGAAGCGTGATTCTATACCATCATATGTGAGATACATATTACCAACCCAGCTAGCCACTGATGGTATTAACCTTGATCATGTGATGAATGTGGTTTCTCACGGATTGATTAATTATGTCACTATACTTCCCATTCTCTACTCTATTCAAGTTTCTACATCCTGCCCATACTCAAGAGGAGGGAAATCAATCTCCTCCTCCTAAAGGGGAGATTATCCCTATTTAGACTTTTAAATTATTTCATAAGAAAAATGTGTTTCTTCTACTCTATTTACTCAATCATTTATTTACATTACTAAGGCCTTAAATATTTATTTTATTCTCTGGGTTATTGTCAGATACTGTCATTATTTATTTTAATGCTCAAATGGTTTCACCTTTGGAACTCTTCAAGCTGAACTCTGTGTCCCTTTGACATACATACTCTCATTAGTTTATGGGTTTATTTTTGGTTGTTCCCTTGCCTGTTGGTTTGTTAGCACTTGCTTAGATTGTGGTAGTCTAAGATACCACAGGCTCATCTGGAATGTTCCCTGCCCCAGATCCAGGATCAGCCATCTATCTGAAGAGCCTGATTCCTGATATAACCGTTTTACTTGATTACCGTCTAGATCCTTACGTAAGTTCAATGTGAGTAAATGTTGTGTGTGTTTTGTTGCCTGCTGCATCCTCAGTGCTAAACACAATACCCAGCACGTTGTTAGTATCCAATAATAATAGAAAATAGGTGAATGAACAGAAAGAAAATTAAGTTCACCCTACACTTACTAACCATAACCACAGTATTAAAATGCTTTTCATCATTTTACCTCAAAAAAATTCTTATAAACATATCTGACCAGAAAATATAGACCATCATGAGATTACCTTTCTTGTAGGGTTTATTATAATAACTAAGTCTTTAAAAAATGTGATGAATGCTACTAGGGTTTTCTTCCTCCTCTTCCTCCTAATATCATCGTTGTCATCATCATCACATCATCTAATTGAGATCTGAGCATGACCATAGCAGCAGAGAATTCTACTCTGCTTCTTTTTCATGAGCTAACCAGACTTTTTAATATTTCTTCATGATTAATATGTTTTCTTGATCTAGCTATTATACGTTTTATTACTTTGATGAAACCAAAGGAGGTATAATAGAATTCATTACTGCATATCTGTTCCTGTCAAATATTTGAACCCTTTACAATACAAAAAGAAAATAGGAAGAAAACAAAAGGAGAGAGAGGGAAAGGGGAAAAGGGAGGCAGGCAAAACTACTAGACCTTAAATCCAATGAAAGTTTACTTTGTAATTTGCCAGTGTTACAACAGTTCCAGTCTATTAGCCTTGGACATTCTGATCGTTTTTCTTTAAATATTTGGTAACCACAGACATTGAAAACATGTCACATTTTCCCACTCACTCAGAAACTCTATAACGTTCTAATTGAATGTCTTTCAAAGTCATAACAACCAATGCAGTTTAATCTTTTTAATTATGCAACACCAAGTTTACTGTCAGAAACACATATAAAAAGCTACTGTAAAAACTGAGAAGTCACTAAAATGGAAAGCTTATTTATCAATGCAATTTTGTTATTCCAGCACAAATTCCCTGATAGTTTCAGGTGCTGTCATGCCTCAGAGGGGTTTGTTTTCCATGGTGGAGATGATATATATGGTAGAAATTGATATAAAGGAGTGTATTAGCATACCAGAAAATGCTGATTCCAAAATTGCTTTTCAATCACATTTTTCACATTCTATCCATAATCTCAGTATGTAATAGAACCTCAGTCATTTGTGGTTTGATTTCTTCCGGTAAACACATGCATTTCTCATAAAACACATAAATGTTGTCAATATTTTAGATTCAGGTTGTGCTATATGCTGATAAATGATTAACTAACATTATGATAATTTAAAATAATTCTAAAAGATAAGCATTTTTTAAATTTTAAATCATTATTCTAAAAAAGAAAGGATTTATTTTTCTTATATTTATTAATAATTGGCTTACCCTCTAGGTAGAAAAACATATGAGAAGAGTTGAAATGAAAGAGAGCCTTAATAAATGTATAAAGTTTCTCTATTCTAAGTAAGTATTGATGTTGTTTGTTAGGAGAGCTTCTTTTCTGCCTCCTTCTTTATTAACTTCAACAAGATTTGAGATTAATTGATTCATCAGATCACACTGCCACATCGGTCCCTGCCTGACGGAGCTTGAAAAGATTTTACCAGTGTTGTATATCAAATGAATCACTGTGCCCTATACTCTATAGTGGAGAGTTTATCCATCCAAGAATTAAGTTGTTATGTACTTAAAGAGACTTTTTTTTTTTCTTTTTGAAAATATGGGTATTCTTGTTTGTGCCCCAACTACACTCTCCACATAGTATTGCTGTATTTATTGTCTACATTCCTGAAGGGTGCTACACTGATAGTTTCTGGATAAGCCACATACAACTTGCTGAAGTAAAGATAAATAAAATATTCACTAGCATTTGAAATAATAAGCTGGATTTACCTTGGTTTTGTACTATGATTTGTCAACAGTAGGAGTGATAGCCTATTTGCTATGGGAACTGTTGCCATTATTTTCTTCAATATATTCTATGCTCAGTATAATTTTGGTTGTTTTTGATGGTGTAATTTTGCATGGGTGTATGTATGAGGGTATTTAATGAGGATTCATTTTCTTACCTCATATTATTTTTTGTAACACCATTGATGACTTCAATATAAAATATAAGAATTAGTTAGCAGTACATATCTATATCTCACTAAATACCCATTGTGTAATGTTATTAAAGTCAAATTAGACTATTAAAAGACTTGAATTATATTTTTTAAAAGATTATAATATCTGGAGGCTTTTAAACATAACTACGCAATAAGATAGAAGATAAAGTCACACAGAATCTTAGATATAATATTCTCATTGTATTAATATTAATTTAGTGGCTAATATTTTATTTATTTATTTATAATCCTCACCCGAGGACATTTTTCTATTTATCTTCAGATAGAGTGGAGAAATGGAGAGAGGGGGAGAGAGAAAGAAACACTGAAGTGAGAGAAATACATCAAATGGTTGCCTCCTGCAGGACCCTGACCAGGGCCCGGGACGAACCACAACCCAGGTACATGCCCTTGACCGGAATTGATCCTGCGACTCTTTGGTCTGCAGGTTGAAGCTCCAACCACTGAGCCAAACCAGACAGGGCTAATGGCTAATATTTTTTAAATTCTAAAAGTAAATGGAAGTCTCCTGTGTAATGTAATACTAAGGGATATGAGGTGGAGGCATCGGTACTGATATTGATACATATCTGAAGGTTTAACAGACATATGGAAAACATTCTTTTAAATTCATGGAGATGCAATACCATAGTCTAGAGAGTCTATGCATTCTGAAGTGGTTAGAAAAAGCTGAATATATTTAAAAGAAGACAATTTTTCCAGCATATTTTTGTGTTTTAGAAAAGAATCAAGACACTTTCAAGGGATGCCTTCCCTGTAACATGTGCTGTCTGTCCTCGCTAGAAAACAGAAAGGCCAAGGCAGTGACTCTACAGTAACAGGTGCTAAGTGAATCTTGCCTAAAAACAAATGTTAATGTATTTGCTCCTTCACATGTCATTTTCTCTAAGGTTAATGCATGTCAGTCTTCTGTAACTCTGTTGGAATTCAATATAATGTTACTGATTCTTTCCTGTTTAAATGCAGTTTGCTCTTTATGTGTCTCTACTAGATCTGTGCTGTTGGAAGAAGGAACCAGCACTGTGCTTACATTGCACAGGGGTATGCGTTTGTTCAGTACTTCTGTGCACAGTGATGCTTTTCAAAAAGGCATAGAGCTTTGATTTAGAAATGATATTTTCTTACCAAGCTAGAGGGAAAAAATCTAAGCAAAATAACATAGAAAAGGTAGAAGTAGGAAAGCAGAAAATAACACACATGTGGGAAGTGGATTATTGCAACAACTAGAGTCACTTATAATTTTCAAACATATTCTTAGGGATTGAATTATGTCCTTCTCTTCGATTTAAAAATGTAACTACAAATTTGTTACCATTGTGGTGAGGTAGGTAGGCATTGCTCTGGATTTATCTGGAAAAGTTCTTTAAAAGAAAGACAGTCACCAAGTAAAAGCTCCTTTTGCACTTTCCCTTTCTTCCTGCCGGCCTGGCTTACGCCTTCCTCTCACAGTAATTTTCTAGCTGTGAAGGTAAGAGATGTTAAATATCCAGATTCTAAATTCCTTTAACTATTCATAACTTACTTTTTTGTTTCTGCAAAGCACAAACTTCTTAGGACTCAGTTTCACATGTGAAAAATGAGAGGGACTGCACATAATTTCTAGGATGTATTTTTCTGCTGTAGTTGTAACTCGGGGAGGTTATAAATGCAGTGAAACTTTTTGTTTGTTTTTGAGTCTTTCCAGTGAAATATGCTTTGTGTTCTACATTCAAGTAATAGTGCAATGATATCAAATTATTTTAATCAGTAAGTGGCGATTCTTGGGTTACTGCATCCTTTAGCGCTCAGTCGGAGATCACAGAAACCATCATAAATCAGAATGGATGTTACTGTTTGGAGTGAGATACTTGCAACATTGTTGCAAGAGTTGGAAGAGCAGCAGATTCTCTGTGGGCCTTCTACAATATCCTGGCAAAGCTGGCCTAACAGGGGACCTGATACCTCTGTTGTATTATAAAGCTCTTCCAATCACAACTGTCCAAACACCCTGTTGTCTCTACAAATAAACCTTAGCTACAGTGTGGAGACCGGCATGAGCTCTCAGAATTGCTGGCCTGAGCATTCTCTGTCACACACTGGAAAATAAAGTGATGCTCCTTTGCTGCTATGCTCTTCTCTCTTCTCTCATCTGAATTCAAGTCTCAGGTAAATATCTTCTAAGTGCATTCCGGTTCACGTGAACGGGAGCCTGGACGTTGCAGTTTTGGTTCTCTTTTAAATGCAGTCCAGCGCCGTGGCCGGTTTGGCTCAGCGATTAGAGTGTCGGCCTGCGGCCCTGAGAAACCCGGGTTCGGTTCCCGCTAAGGGCACGTACCTCGGTTGCAGTTTGTCCCCGGCCCTGGTCGGTTGTGCGGGTGGCAGCCACTCGATATGTTCCATTCACATCGATGTTTCTCTTTCTCTCTCTGTTCCTCTCTCTCCCTCCCACTCTACCTGAACAAAGAATGGAAAAATATCCTCCGGTGAGGATAAAAAAAAAAAAATGCAGTCCAGCAACATACACTAGAAATTTAGACAAATATTGAGCAAACTAATTTACTACAGTGATACCTCGGTTCTCGAAGGCCTCGGTTTTCGACCAAATGGAGATTCGAGAAACTTTTGTCTCGGAATCCGAACAAATATTTGGAACTCGAACTTCCGAGATGAGCCGAATGGCGTTCATTCGGCCCAGCGCGCCTTGCTTGCGTCATCAGTGTGCGTGCAGAGAGAGAGTCACGCTTTGTGGAGTCACGCTTTCCTATTGGTTTCATTGCTTCGGTTCTCGAACAATTCGGTTCTCGACCGTCCTCCTGGAACGAATTATGTTCGAGAACCGAGGTATCACTGTATATTAAGTCTTTGACTTAATAGAATACCTAATAAAAGAATATTCATAATATTAATTAAAAAATATTTCTGTTTTTATCATTTTATTCTTATTTATACCAAAACTAAAATCTCATCTTTTGAAAATAATGTTTTCCGCAATTTACTGTGCTAAAATATTGTACCTTTGTACATTCCAAATAGATAGTAAAAGGAGTTAGCTCCTAGCCATGACCAGAAGTCTTTTTGATTCAATCATTTGGAAAACAAATTTTTTCCAAACAACTACACATAAGTTAGTGGTTTTTATGTCAGTCTTCTCTTTTCAAAGCACTCAGAGTGTGCTTGAACCCTGTTAGTTAAAAGGAAAATAGAAGGCCCTAGCTAGGTGGCTCAGTTGGTTAGAGCATCATAGGATATGCCAAGGTTGTGGGTTTGATTCCTGGTCAGGGCACATACAAGAATCAATCAATGAGCCCAGCATGTGTGGCTCAGTGGCTGAGCATTGACCCATGCACCAAGAGGTCATTCGTTCGATTCCCGGTCAGGGTACATGCCCAGTTTATGGGCCAAATCCCCAGTGGGGGTCGTGCGTGAGGCAGCCAGTCAACATTCTCTCTCATTGATGATTCTGTCTTTCTCTCCCTCTCTTCCTTTCTGTCTCTCTGAAATCAATAAAGAAAAAAAAATTAAAAGAATCAACCAATGAAAGTGAAACAACAAACTGATGTTTCTGTCTCTAAAAAATCAACAAATAAAAAAAATCAAGAAAATAAAGACATTAAATGCTAATAAAAAGGTACAAAAATAATAATTTTAGAAATATAATTTTTAAAAATATAAAGCAAATTATTAACCCATTGGTAATGATAAAAGTGAAAAATTTAGGACAAAGCTATTCACAATACATAATATATTCTGGACAAATACATTTTTAAAAGTATGTCAATCTACAGAAAGAACATTTTTACTGTGACTTATGCACTTGAAAAAAAAATGTGCTTTTAAGTTCTTATTGACATAAGTAAGGTAAAGAGATGACAAAGTACTCTGTTGACAGCCTTCCTACAACATTGCTTTTATTTTCATGCATCTCAGCAGGGACGTATAAATCAAAGAAGGCAATTCTCTTATTTGAAATAGAGATGTGTAGCAAGCACTTGTGAGGGAGAGGAGTGGGCAGGAACTGTAGCCCATCTGGCTTTTCTGAGCAAGGAAACTGTTGCCATGTATTTTTACATGAAATAGTGAAACTATAAAGAACCAGGACTTTGATTAGGACAGAATCCTAAAACGATAGTCTCAGGCCTCAAAACCTAGTGTAGTTTGCCTCATGACATATAGAGACAATTGAATCTTGTAGAAGAATTTTATCTCCATTTCTGTAACAAAACCTATTGTCACATTTTAGGAAGACTATATTTCAGACACATGAAAAAGAGAGGAAGCATGCAGACCATTTAATTATACATTGAACCACAGAAAATGTTTATGAATTAAAATCAAAAGTGGGTTTATGTGGAAGAATGAAGGCACTTCTGATGAAGCTAGAGTTGATTAACTTGTATGTTTGTTTATTTTTATGGGCATATGCTTTTCAATATCAGGTAAGAGGATAAACATGCTGAAGGGACTAGAAAGAAACTTTGGTTTAAATTTCTTTAAAAATATGCAAACAGGAAATTATTTGAAATTTTTTTTCCTAACTGACTCTAACGTATCCTCTGTATTTTAAAATAGGGAACATATATGATGCCTACATTATGCCAGGCAAATTACCAAGGGCTTTACATTTACAAATTCATTTAATACTTCTGACAATCCCATGAAAGCATTCCATGGTTTCCTCCAATGTACTGTTGCAAAGTTGTGGGAGAGGGGGGTCAAGTGCCCAGGGAAATACCATTAGGGACAGAGCCAGGATCTGGGACCCTAACGCTCTGATCCGTTGGGGTGCCCTCAGCTATTGCCCTGGAATAGTGGTGATCTGTAGTGAGCTTCAGTGTTCTCACCCGCGAGAGGCAGAAAAAACTGAAATTGAAACTTACTTCTGATTTCTTGGGAATAGATACACATTGCCTTTAAATTATGTCTAAACGATTCTTTTGAACTTCCTAGTCTAACTTCATTCTCTTAATTGAAATGATATTTTTTTCTAGAGATATGGATGTCTTTGTTCTCTTTACACATCTTCAAAAAAGTAAAATGTTAAAAGATATTAGAAATTAAAATATATAGAGGCCTTAAAATTGATATTTAAGAGTGAGTGTACCTCTAAAAAGTAAAATGTGCCTGCGCATTACAAATGAAAAAAATACACACACACAACATACACACACATATATATATAATATATGTATAATGTATTTTATATATGTATTTAACATATATTATGTATTTATATCTATTACATATCTATATTACATAATATATGTTTCTAATATTTAATAGTATTTAAAATCTTCCCCACTCAAATCATGAGGAGTTTATTTTTTTAATTGTAGAATTAAGAATCTCTGAAAGGAAAGTAGGTAATCTGCATGTTAAAAGTGACTGTCATTCAGATGCTTACTGGAGTTGGAAAGCCACTAATTAAATTTTTATATTAATAAAATATTTCTTGACTGTCTACCATATCTAACCCTGACTAAGCAATGGGCATGGAATAATACAATTTACCTTAAGGAGGTTTTTATTCTTTTAAAAGAGAGAAAAATGAAAAGTTAAAATTACAGTCGTCCCTCATTTATCACGGTTAGTTCATTCCAGACTCTAGCAGTTGCATCTGGTGTTGAAGGCATCCTGAGGCGCTGGAATACATAGGCCTACAGTCCATACGTTCAGTAATTTTAATTTTAATTGTAACATAGGGGTGTATAATTGACTCAGACAACCAAGTGTGCTGTATCATTTTCACTGTCTCGATCAACTTTTAATGAATATATTTGAAAAAACAGTGACAGAGTGAAGCCGTAAAAGTCGAAGCACAAAGTGGCAAGGGAAGACTGTGTACAAAACACGTTCTATCATATCTAATCTGCTGTCTGTTTTTTATATATATCTTTTTATTGATTTTAGAGAGAAAAGAAGGAAGAGGAAGAGAGAGAGAGAAACATCGATGAGAGAGAACATCGATTGGCCGCCTCCTGCAAGCCCCCCAACTGGGGATGGGGTCCACGACCTGGGCATGTGCCCTGACCCTGACCAGGAATCAAACTGGCAACCTCTTGGTGCATGGATTGATGCTCAACCACTGAGCCACACTGGCTGGGCAGGATAAACTGTCTGTTTAATGGACTTTGTTGGAGTTATTTTTATGCCATCAGATATTACCAAACAACATGTGTATGATTGCACTAGAGGAACACCAGCACTAATTCAGATTATATTAAGATACTATAAAATAGAAATGGTTATATTTTCTCCTACTTGTCTTGCTTGATATTTTTGTTTTATAATTTTCTCATTTTACTCAGAAAATGTGGTTTGGGATACAGTTGTAGTCTATTACTGTCCTGCTAGCTACTAATAGCAAATGTTTGCCTCAAAAATTCGACCATTAGCACCGAGAACATTGGTAACTGTGATCCTCATTTTCCAATGTTCTTGAAAAGTAAGTCATTGGACATCTTCCTGATCATGTTCAAATGTGAAAGTATTGTCCTTTTAATACACACACATGCACACACACACACACACACACACACACACACACACACACATTCCATGTTGTGAATGTTCTAAAGTATACAAATGTAAATTTTTTTCATATTCTAAACGGACCTATACAGAATTATTTTGCTTTCCCTCTGCATACAGTTTGTTTTGTTTTCAAATATTTTAAAAATCTACACCTCCATCCATTTTCCTGTGCCATCTGTTGTTCCCTCTTCCCCTCATTGTTTGTTATTCCCCCTTACTTGCCATCACCCTGGCCTCTTGCATGTACCTACTGCACATACTTGCTTTGGTTCTTCTCTCTTAGAAGGTATCATTTCCTCAGATAGCTGCTTGGCTAACTCCCTCACATGCTTCAGATTTTTGCTTAAATATTGTCTTATTTTTAAAATTAAAAAATATATATGTTTTTATTGATATCTGGATAGAGAGGAAGGGAGAGAGAGAGAGAGAGAAACATCAATCAGCTGCCTCCCGCATGCCCCTTGCTGGGGTCAAGCTCGCAACCTTAGCATGTGCCCTGACCAGGTATGGAACCAGTGACCCCTTGTTGCATAGGATGATGCTCAATCCACTGAGCCACACCAGCCAGGCTTAAATATTATCTTCTGAATGAGAATGCATTGCTAATTTATGAGCTAGTGCTAACTACTTTCCCAACACTGCATTATAATTCAGATCTCTTTTATACTGTTTTAATTTTTCCATAGCACTTATCACCTTCTAGCATAAATAAATTTTAAAATTGAATTTTGATTATTATCTTTCTCCTTTTCTACAGGGTCATTCCTAGAAAGTAATAAATTTTAATATCTTTTGTCCACTAATATATCCCAGTTATCTCTTGTACTGCTTGGAACTGAACATGATGATAATAAAGTTCACATTTCACCTGGATTATATACTTAATTAACCAGACATTAGACTTTGTTTATCTAAAGGTGTTTTTACTTGTCTGTTTATGTAGTTGCTTTGAATGTATTTTTATTACCTCCTCTTTATACTTTTTCCATAATGAGAAGATATTAAATAAATGAATAATAAATTAATATTCTTTATGTTAAGTAAATATTCCACTATGTATTATTGCTAAGGAAAAAGTCAAAAATCAAAATATTACATGCTAAAATTTAACTGATTATTTCTGTTGTAAACTTAAAGATGATTTTGATGTTTATCTTTAATTTCTGAGTTTTTTTTTTTCTCTAAAGTAAAAAGAAAATTTACTTTTCTGTAAAGAATAACACAAGTTTCCTATTTATATGAGATGGCTGAAAGATATTGAAAGGTTAAAATCTGTAATGTGGTATGTGGGCATGCTAAATAGCAATACTAGATGGTGAATAAAGAAAAATTGGATTTATTTACAGAGAAGGGGGTGGGGGATGGGACTATCTGAAGGGAAGGGCTACACATCACCAAGCCAAGGGGTACTGGGTCAATGATGGAGGGCCTAGGAGCTGGAGTTTTCATACTTACGTGTGGTTACTGGCAGAAAGCTTTTGTCATCAGTGAGTTTTGGAGCCTTGGCTGGTGGGTCTGCGTCTGCAGGAATGCTGATGAGCTATAGGGTGCTTCTTTGGCAGTTTTAGTTCCTTCAGAGGTCTGATTCCTGGTGTCAGGCATTTCTTGTCTGGCCACTTCTCCTGTTCTTTCTTCTCTTGTGGCAGGGAAGCTTACAACATGGCCATTCAGAATTATATTGCCACCTGGCCAGTGTGGCTCAGTGGATTGAGCACTGTCCCAACACTAAGAGGTCATTGGTTTGATTCCTAATCAGGGCACAGTCCTGGGGCTGCAGGCTCAAGGTGAGCAGAAGGCAGCTGATCAACTCATGGATATTTCTATCTCTCTCCTTCTCTACCTAAAAATCAATAAAAACATTTAAAAGAAAAAGAAAACAGAAAGAAACTATGAAATATATGTATATATTGCCTTATAAGTCCTAATACATATTATGAGAAGACATCAGATAAAATCAACTATTTAATACATACTGCAGAGAACTAAGAAAAATTAAACTGCTATTAAAATCGCAGATTGAAATTTACCTGCAAAGCAGTATCTGTGTTTCTTTTATGAAGATACAAGTGCCATTTATAATAGGTAAACGTGCCTCAACAAAAGGAGAAAATTTTCCCTTTGAGATAAGATGTAGGTAAAATTCTGCCTTTTACAAGGTATTGTATAAGCTATTGTCAATACTATGTAATAAAACCTCACTATCCCTGTCAAAGACTATATTTTATCTGTAAATGCTGTAATTGAAAATGCTAAACTTCAAGGATTACATTTCTGATGCTATATTTAAATTAGAGTAGAGGAAAGAGAGAACTCATGGTTATAGAGTAACTTGACCAATTCAACACATCTTTTCAGAAATTGTTATAAGACTTATAATAACTTAAATGTGGAGGTTTGATCCATGCATTTATTATCGCTTTATTCTAAAACCAAATATCAGTTATGTTCAGGGATTTCTTCCAAACAATGGGAATACTTTAGCAATTATCCATCATCCTTCGACTGTAGCAAGAACAGGAACATATGAATTTTGCCAGGTGTACTGATAATTCAGCTTGGCTTATGTAACTAACTCTGAAGCTCTTAATATATAGTAATATTATCTGCAAATAGAAATATAGATAATATGTACATATTACTGTTGTCACAATTCGGAGGCTCATTTTGTATATTATGTACCACAATGAGAAGAATTATTTGAATTGATTTAAATTTATATTGTCAACATACTCATTTGTTTGCTATGGAATTACAATGCATTTTCTTAACTAAAAGAATCTCCTTTGTAAAAGATTTCAGTTTGCTTCTTCATTAAATAAACAGAAGAAAAGAGAGAATTTCTTCTACAGAAGGAGGGTGGTAAAATGCATTTTTCTACAAACTATTTCACAGGATTAATCACACAGTAGATTACAAAAGATACAATAATAAAGTAATAACAAAGTGAGTTAGTGGGGCTTCTGTTCTAACCAATTAAAAAAATTATAATAGGAACCCTGGCCGGTTTGGCTCAGCGGTTGGAGCGTCAGCCTGCGGTACAGAGAGACCCGGGTTCGGTTCCCGCTAAGAGCATGTACCTCGGTTGCAGTTTGTCCCCGGCCCTGGTTGGTCATGCGGGTGGCAGCCACTCGATGTGTCCCTTCGCATCGATGTTTCTCTCTCTCTCTCTTCCTCTCTCTCCCTCCCACTCTGTCTGAACACAAAATGCAAAAATGTCCTTGGGTGAGGATAAAAAAAAAAAAGAGAGCAATTTCTCTCTCTTAACATGAAAAAAAACCAAAAAACAACAAAAAAAAATATAATAGGAAAAGATGAGAGAATAAAAAATAATTCACAGTTAAAAATAAATTTGGACATAATTAGAAAAGCTAAAGCAGCCTGGCCAGTGTGGCTCAGTGGTTGAGCATCGGCCCATGCACCTGGAGGTCGCTGGTTTGATTCCTGGTTGGGGCACATGCCCAGGTTGTGGGCCCATCCCCAGTGGGGGCATGCAGGAGGTGACCAGTTGGTGTTCTCTCTCTTTGATGTTTCTGTCTCTCTCTTCCTCTTCCTTCCTCTCTCTCTAAAATCAATAAAGAAAAAAAATTTTTGAAAAAGAAAAAGCTAAAGCAAACCAAAAATTCTTGCCCTGGGAGAAATGAATACAAAGTGTTCAAGTCTTTTTCCTAAAAGACTCCTAATGCTGAGGAATCTTTTATTTGTCTGGAAGAGAAATGTTCATATAAAATGTGTATATTTTATTAGATACACACACACACACATACACACACACATATTTATGGCTACAGACAAAGTGTAATGATTAAAACAATATGTGCCAACATACAGTTGACAAACACTGAGTAAATATCTTCCCTGTTGGAACATGCTGTGCAGGTGCTTAGGGTGTACCTATGAACAAGGCAGACAGGTCCCTACCCTCTCGAAGTTTACAATGTAGAAGATAAGACATGCTTAAAAATAGCAAAGCATTAATTTGAATTTGATGAGTAAGCAGTGCCATAATGGAGAAACTGATGGTGCTATGGGATTATGCAATGAGATCTAACCTAGACTGGGAAGGGGTCCAGAACAATGAGAAAACTGAAATTGAAATGTCGGCTGGTTTAAAGAGTAAAGAAGTAAAGAGAGTAATCTTCAAGGTGCAGATTCTGCCAGTTGCTGAGTATGCTTATTCCAATTGTACATTACGTAACTGGGAAAATAATTACAGGATGAGTTTGGGGACCCGCTGGACCCACTGAGAGATGGATCTGAGCTAAAACTCCACTGATCACCTGACCTCCATAAGCCCCTACTCTGGGGACCCTGTTGTTTTGGGTCTCCTAGAATTAGTGTTCAGAGCCAGTGTTCAGCAATTCCCAAAAGGTCTGATTATTTCCTTTTCCCCAGTGCACAGTCACTCTGGTAAAAGTTCATTAAGTTCCTTTGGGGAAGGCTGGGAATGTATACATTTTGGGCAGTGAAGTGAGGTACTTCCCCAAGGGAACCTTGTCTTTTTTTTATTGAAGAGATTCTGGGTCTGTTAACTGGTTCGAATTTGGGCTATGAATCTGTTTTGTTGTTGTTGTTGTTGTTGTTTTACTTAAATTAGACGTTTGTTTACTTTGTTTCCCTCCCCTCTCATTTCCTTCTCATCTGACTTCAAATTGTGGTCTGCTTTGACTACTGTTTAAAGTTATGACCTCTGTTGCTGTATTTAATTTGAGTTACTGTATATGATGACTCAGCAACATTTCACACAATGGCTCTCATTTTTCTTCTGAAAACATCACACTATATTTCACTGAAAACAACAGGGATTTAGCAAAATGTGCATTTGTAAAATTTCACCTCTCAAAACTCTTTGATAGCTTCCTCTCCCCTTAGGACAACACCCTAAATTCTTAGAAGTCTCTTCACATGCTCAACTCTCATTAATTATATTTTCTTAGGTGGTTGAAGAGAGTATTGCATAAAATATGACCTATTTCAGACTAACAATTCACAAAAATAACAAAGTTTTATTTAATTTTATTTATAAATATGTTTTCATTGTTTTTTTAGAGAGTAATGGAAACATCCATGTGAGAGAGAAACATCTATTGGCTGCCTCCTTCTTACCCCCTACTGGTGATCGAGTCCACAACCCTGGGCATGTGCCCTGATGGGCAATCAAACCATGGCACCATGCTCAATCCTCTGAGCCACACTGGCCGGGTAAAAAAATAACAAGGTTTTAATCTCCAAAACAAACTAGAAATATTTGAAATTCATGCGATTTCATTTTACGTTAACATAAGCGTGTAGAAACATTAATCAAAATCTGACATGGCTCATTGAGAGTACTTCGCAAATAAGAAAAGCAGTTTAGGATAAAACTAAGGGCAACAAAACCAGAAGATAAATGATGAATGGAAGAGATCATAAGGCCATAGATTCTCAGAGAGAAAAGGCTCCAGGCTCATGAATTGGAGGCAGTAACCCCAGGATCAGGGATAAAGGGGAAAATAATGCCTGGGAAAAAAAATATATTGTGAATCAATTCTGACACAAAATTATGCTGCATTGGTCCCACTGGAGACTTCACAAAAAATCATCTTCTCCTCATTAAACCTATTGCCACCCCCAGTCAGGAGTTCCTATGAAACATTTCAAATATCCAACAGTTATATGCAGACACCACAACCACACTCTACAAAGAATTCATCAGCACAAAATATCAAAAGAAGGAAAGAAATTAGCAGTCTTGAAGGGAGAAAGATGTTTTTTTTAGTAATGGAAATTAGTCCATAATTGAATGCAGAAGAGATGAATCCAGTAGACAATAGATATTTATGATGATCAGGATAAAAAATAAATAAAGGTGAAAATGAGACAGGAAAGACTGGCAAAGAGGACTCAGGAGAAAGGAGGAAAAAATATCACTCAATACAAAGGATTTTACTTTTATGAAAATAAATTGCAAGGGATGAATTTTATGTACCCTTATTTTTTTCAGTGAGTAGGTAAAAAGCATTCCTTTGACTTCCTTTTAATATTGAAATTGCATAGTCTAAGTATTACAGTCCTAAGTGTTTTATAAAATAGGTGTGTTTATGTGGGCATAGGAGGCATAGCGCTCTGCCCAGCAGGCGGGCTTCGCCTCTGGGACTTTTGGTCCATTTCATCTAACACCTGACAGCACACTATTGGCAGTACCGTCATCAGCTTGCTTTTTCCAGGCATTTAAGGGTGTCATTAGGCCTTAGGCTTTTTGTAGCAAGAAAGGATGTGTGCTTTGTACTTTTTCTCATGTCATGTTTGCAGCCTTTCTGTGAAATTACTGCAGTGTTCTCATTGGCCAGATGTCAATGAAACTTAAAGGAACCAGACAAATACTACAGATGTTTCAGTGGAACCAGGCTTTAAGACTGAGGAAAGAGGGCCAAACTCACGGGCATAACAATTACTTCAGAAGTGCTTTCCTTCATGCATTGAAATATATGAATATGGAAAGGTAAAAGCTAGTATTAAAGATAAATGTATATATATATTTATATATGTTTATATATATATAAACAGAAATGAGATGAATTGAAGGAAGAATGAGCAATATACAAAAAAAAACAACTTTGTAAATGAGGAATACGAACAGAAATGTATAAGAAGGAAAAAGAAAAAGCAAATCAGTAGAGAAAACAGGAAAGATGTATCCATGCAATTTAGATAGCTTTCAGTGTTCTTACCTGAATAAAATAAATTCTCTGTTTAATTATTTTATTAGACTATATATATATATTTCAATAAAATGTCTTTTTAAATATATATATTTACTTGAATATATAAATGTATATATATTAATATAATTGGTTCAGGCATTATCAGGATTTATAGAAATGAATTATTAGTTAATATGTTACAACCAAGTTTTGATGGTACAGCAAAACACAGAGCCCTGAGATAATAAAATGTATAAATTCTCTTGATTTATAAAGGTATTTATAAATTGTGTTAGCACACATGTTTTTATCTAATTATCCTGTCAGTCTGGGAAATATACAGGGCAAGTGTTGTTGCATATTACAGATGAGGAAATTGAGACCAAAATGTGCGTAGGAAACTGGCTTCCTTCCTCCCATCTAATCTCTTACTGTTTGTACAGTGTATCTCCTACTACATTAGGAGAGGCAACAATATATGAGAAGGTGCATGTAATAAACAAACAAGCAAACAAAACTAAAGTATGAGAGTAAAACAATGCATATTATTCAGAAACTTCACAGTAATATCTCTGGTTTTTTAAAAAATATATAAATGAAGAAAAGGCTTTGTGAACCATGCAAAAGGGAGAGTGAGCAATAAATGTGATGCTCAACTTTCCATGCCTATTCTGCTTGGTGAAGTAAGCTACAAAATATTCCTTTACAAAGTTTATATTAAGGGTATATTATTCAAGGTTGTCAAGAGAAACAGAACTGATAGGAGATGTCTGTCTGTCTATCTATCTATCTATCTATCTATCTATCTATCTATCTGTCATCTGTCTGAAAGTAATTGAGTTATTATTATAAAAAATAGGCTCACATAATTCTGGAAGCTGGCTAGTTCAATATCTGTAGTGTGGAGTTTGAAGATTAGAAAGCAGACCATTGTGCGGGTGAAGTCGAAGGCAGTTTGCTGGAAAATTCTCTCCTGTTAGAGGCCAGTCTTTTTATTCTATTCAGGCTTTCAGCTGATTAGATGAGGCCCACCCACCATTTAAATATTAATCTCATTTAAAAACACCCTCCCATTTGACAGGTTAAATTAACCATCAAAAAGTATGTATCCTCAATAGGAAGCTACACACCCAGAGATAAAAACTGTACCTCGTTCTATAATTTCTACCTTGTTTTTTAAAAATGTAACTGAAATATTTACTGAATATCTGCTGAGTGCCATGGTCCCTTTCAGGATTTAGTGATATAGTGATGAAACTAACAGACAAGGGCCTGAGCCTCACGATTTTCATGGGGCCATCACCACTAAACACTGGGGCAATGACATTTGAACATCTTTGGGTTGTTTAGAGCAAAAGCTCTCTTGCCACTAATGTACACATAGACCTTTATCCTTATCAGTAGACTCTTCCTTTGACATCCTTAGTATTATAAGCCTATTGACAATTAATGGCAGATAGAAGCATATAGCAATGGTTAGTGAAACATGGATCCCTGAAAACCTACTCTGGGAAAAAGCAAAATTAAATATTTTGAAAGCTTTCTATGTTTTCTATCAGTTTGTGTTGAAATCATTTTTTACCAAAAGACTTTCCAGGGAGATGTAATCTCGTTAAAGTGCTACCTACTGTACATTAAGTCTGACAGTACTGAAAGCACCTTTAAGAGAAAATTTTACATGTATAGAAATATTGTATTTTATCACTTACAAGCTTCAAACATAAAACACTATAAACTGAAATGTTTAGTCCGATTGTTTTGTGGGGTTAGGGACTTATTAAATTACTTGGTATTAATAAATTTTATAGAGACCGATATACCTAGAAACTTGAAAACAAGTATATTTAACCCAGGGATGCTTGCTTGTTGAAATATAGACCTTCTGCATTAGTTTCCTATGGCTGCTATAACAAATTACCACAAACCTGATAGCTTAAAACAACAGCAAGTATTGTGTCACGCTTTTGGAGGGGAAATCCTAGGTCAAGTGCTGGGCTGAAGTCAGTGTCAGCAGGGCCACTTCCGGAGGCTCTGTGGACGAATCCATTCCTTGCCTTTTTTGGTTTCTGTTGGCTGCTGGGATTCTTCCAGTTGTGGTCACACCACTCGTCTTCAAGACCATTATCTTCAAATTATTCTCTGCTCCATTTTTATACTGATTTCTCTGTGTTCATGGTGTACTGTGATATACTGTGCTCATATATCACCCTCTGCCTTAATCTTATAAAACAGTTTGCGATTGCATTTAGAGCTGACCAGGATAATCCAAGGTAATCTCTCTATTTCAAGATGCTTAATTGAATCATAATGGCATAGATGTTTTTTCCCCATAGAAGGGAACATTTATAGGTTTTGGTCTTACTTGGGGGTGGGGAGGTATTAATCAACCTACTTGCAACACATGATTAATTTTCATTTTCATGAATGGATCAGCCAAGATAAATTAGATTATGGTACTGTAACAACCCCCCAAATACTGGTGTCTTGAAACACCATATGCTTATTTTTCCCTCATACTATATATCCATCGCAGTGTTCTTACATAGTGACTCAGGCTGACCGAGTCTTTACTCTTGGGAATGTGGCCTGGCACAGAAAGGAAGGGACCATGTGAACTGTGTAGCATCAAATTTTAGAAACTACACCTGAAAGCTCACATTTCATTGGCCACTCCTAACCTTTTGAGATCCTACTGCATGCCTAGAAAGTGAAGAATCAGATCCATTGGTGAATAACTCAACTATCACAATGAAGTTGGGTTTTTCAGGTCAAAACCCCAATATGATATAGAGAAAATAAAATTTGAGTGAAAGTTAAGAATAACAAAACTTATTTAGAATTATGTAGTTTTCACCAGCATCAGTATTTTAAGTTAGAGATTGTACTTTAAGATTTTAAATAGAAATTTAGAAAACACCGTATTACTTTTAATATTAATATATATTTATATTAATCAGGCACTCTCCAGAAGACCATAAATATCTTCCTTTAATTTTTATTGGATCTTTTGAGGTGACAAGGGTTAAATAAAATTATATAGGTTTCAGGTGTTCAATTCTGCAATACATCATCTGTATTGTGTGTTCACCACCCAAAGTCAAGTCTCCTTCCATACCATTAATCCTCCTTTTACTCTCTTCTATCTCCCCCCAACCCTCTTTCCCTCTGGGAATCACCATATTATTATCTGTGTCTATGAGATTTTTTTTCCCGCTTAATCCCTTCATGTTTTTCACCCAGTCCCCCAAGCCTCTTCCCCTCTTATAGGTGTCAGTGTGTTCTCTGTATCTATGAGTCTGTTTCTGTTTTGTTTGTTAGTTCATTTTGTTACTTAGATTTCACATATAAGTGAAATCATATGGTATCTGTCTTTCTCTGTCTGACTTATTTCACTTAGCATAATGCTATCCAGGTCCATCTATGCTGTCACAAAGGGTAAGATTTCCTTCTTTTTTTTTTTTTTTTTACAGCCAAGAAATGTTTCACTGTATAAATGTACCACAGCTTTTTTATCCACCCATCTACTGATGAGCACTTGGGCTACTTCTAAATTTTAGCCATTGTAAATAATGCTTCAGTGAACATAGGGTTTATATATTTTTTGAATAAGTGTTTTGGGTTTCTTTGGATATATTCCCAGAAGAGAAATCATTAGGCAGTTCCATTTTAAATTTTTTGAGGAAACTCCATACTGTTTTCCAGAGTGGCTACACCATCAACAATGCATGAGGGTTCCCATCTCTTCATATCTTCACCAATACTTATTTGTTATTTTATTAATAATAGCAATTCTGATAAGTATGAGGTGATATCTCATTGTGGTTTTAATTTGCATTTCTTTGATGATTAGTGACATTCAGCATTTTGTCATATGTACATTGTCCATCTATCTGCATGTCCTCCTTGGAGAAGTGTTTATTCAGATCCTTTCTCTATTTTAATTGGATTTGTATGTGTGTGTGTGTGTTTTTGGTGTTGAATTGTATAAATATTTATAAATTTTTGATATTAATCCCCTATCAGATATATTATTGGCAAATATGTTCTCCCATTCAGTGAGTTTTATTTTCTTTTACTGATGGTTTCCTTTGCTGCATAAAAAAATTTTTAATTTGAGGTAGTCTCATTTGTTTATTTTATATTTTATTTCCTTTGCCCAAGGAGATATATCAGGAAAAAATAATGCTATGAGAAATGCCTGAGATTTTACTATGTTTTCTTCTGGGATTTTTATGATTTTTGATTCTTATATTTAAGTATTTAATCTATTTTAATTTATTCTTATATATAGTGTAAGAAGGTGGTATAGTTTCATTTTTTTTTTGCACGTTTCAGACCAATATTTCTAACACCATTTATTAAATAGACTATCTTTATCCTATCGTATGTTCTTGCCTCCTTTGTCAAATAACAAAAAGTGTTTTGCTTAAGATCAGAAACTAGTCAGAGATGCCTGCTTTCACCACTCTTGTTCAACATAGTACTGGAAGTCCTAGCCACAGCAATCAGGGAAGAAAAAGAAAGAAAGGGCATCCAAATGGGGAAAAAGTAAAACTCTCATTATTTGCAGATGACATGATACTGTGTGTAGAGAAACCTAAAGATTTCTCCAAAAAACTACTGATCAATGCATTCAGTAAAGTAGCAGGATACAAAATAAATATCCAGAAATCAGTTGCAGTTTTATACACCAATAATTAACTCTCAGAAAGGGAAACTAAGGAAAGAATTCTATTTACAATTGCATCATATATAATAAAATACCTAGGAATAAATTTAACCAAGGTTATAAAAGACTTTACTTAGAAAATTATAAGACACTGAAGAAAGAAATTGAATATACAAATAAGTGGAAACATATACTGTGTTTATGAATAGGAAGAATTAACATTATTAGAATATTGATACTACCTAAAGGAATCTATAGATTCAACACAATTACTATAAAGATATCAGTGGTATATTTCACAGAACTGGGCTATTTTCTTGTAATTGATATTGGAGCATAAAACCAATTTTGAAACATAATTGAACTAGGAACTGCTATGTGGATGGGCCTAAACATATTTATTTGGGGGAGATGGGAGAAGATGGGACATTGTCTCTTACAACAGTATGATTAACAGGCCCTTTTTAAAGACTTTGATGTTTGTCTTTTGAGTTGCTATTTCAGCAGAAAGAGGATATGGATTTTTATGTAGGGTCAAACAAAGGGCAGTGGCCAATAGAAACAGGAATGAATTATTGAAGTGTTCTGAAGCTCAGGAGAACTTGGAATTAGTTTCAGTACTTGCAGTAAGGCCAGGTTCCTGAGGGAAATCTTGAAATACTGCGTTGAGTAGACAGCATATGCCAAGAATGTACCCTTGCATTTGTGAAGAAACCCATGCTTACTTGACCATCTTGACAGGAAGGTTGTTATGAAATAAGTATTTTACACATGAAGGAACATATTGGCATGATTTATATGAAATCATGTTGTAAACTAGAATAAACTATATAAATGTAGGCTTCTTTATCCTTAAAATTTAGTATGTCAATTCATTGGAATGTCTCAAAATTTATAGCTCAAATATATAGAACACATACACCTTTTACATGGGACTTGGTATCATTTTATATTTTCTTAACATTAGAATTCCTAATGCAATGTAGACTAGCAAATTGCAGAAAGACGAAATTAAGAGGTTCTCTATAAATTATCAGCCATGACAAACAGGCTTAAAGTAGGTAGAATGAAATAAATAAAAGAAATGGTGATCTCTGGGATCTCAGAAGAAATGAGGAAGCCAAAAAGTGAATTGATGCAGGGGATAGAGTGGGATAAGTTAAACATCATACAATTTCAGTGTAACAGTATCATGTGTTATCTAAACAGAACACTTGATTTTAATAAGATCTCCGGGATAATAGGAACAAATGGGGACTCCCCAAGCACACCAAGTTCTATCTTTACTCTCTTTTTAATGTTTAAATTACTGTACATTTTATCTACCCCA
The DNA here is from genome assembly GCF_014108415.1 of Molossus molossus. NCBI lineage: Eukaryota > Metazoa > Chordata > Mammalia > Chiroptera > Molossidae > Molossus > Molossus molossus. Next base: position 42,006,429 of record NW_023425344.1, read on the forward strand.
GGAAAGTTGTAACGTATAATTCCCATTGGTAAGTGGTTAACACATTACACAAGGATTATTTTACAACAGAACAAAATGTATACTTTTATGTTTTCTACATGTTACTAGTTCACGTAATATAAAAAATTGTAGGTGTGTTCTTCCTCATGACACATTCCCTTTGCCTTTCCCTCTCCTAAGCTCCAAGGGCCCTTCTTTTGCTTCTGTTACTTGTTTTCTGAGCTCAAACAGCCTAGCTGGCTCACTTCTACTACCTCTGTAACTTTCTAAATTTGAGTGCTTGGCTCTGAAATCTTTGACAAACTCAAGAACTGAGGTGCCCCCCTCAAAAAATTATATAAGAAATGGCGATTAAAACATTTCAATAGCCCTGGATGGTTTTTCTCAGTGGTTAGAGCGTTGGCTTGTGGTCCAGAGAGACCCGGGGTCAGTTCCCGCTAAGGGCGGGTACCTCAGTTGCAGTTTGTCCCTGGCCCTGGTTGGCTGTGCAGGTGGCAGCCACTTGATGTGTGCCTTTCACGTCGATGTTTTCTCTCTCTCCTCCTCTCTCTCCCTCCTGCTCTATCTGAACAAAAAATGGAAAAATGTCCTTGGGTGAGGATAAAACAAACAAACAAACACATTACAATATATTTTTCTTCTTTTTTATTTTCCTGATGAATAAAAACATTTAGAATGTATCAATTTAAAATATTTAGAATGTATCAATTCAACAAATATGTACTTATTACCTGCAATTCCTTGTAAAATAAATACTTATTAATATATTACTTTACATTTGTATATGTACAGGGATGGGCTAATGTAGGTTTACAATTATGAGTATGCAAAACACAATTCTTGTATTATTTATTAATTACTGTAGTAGTTTCCATATGAACAGCTACAAACCTACTTTTATCCACCTGTGTGTGTGTGTATAATGTTAGAATGTATAGGACACTTAAACATAGAGTAAAATTTGTCATCTAATTGGATGTTTAAAACTATTTTCTGAGCATAATTAGGACAAGTACTATGTTTGTCATCTAGATGAAGACCAAGTCTTGCAGTAAGTAGTGGTTAGGAGTTGGAGGGTCATTTGATTTAATACATAAATACACTGGCCCACAAGAGGAATGTGCTTGTTTTTTTGGTAATGGGATACGAAGAACCTGAGAAGGTTTTTAAATAATCATGCTTATCCCACTATCTAACTCATCCAAGCCTAGGTATGGTGGTTAAATTTAGCAAACGCCATACCTAGAACAGATTAAAAAGCTCTTCTGCAACCTTCTTCTTACTAACCCCACAAAGTATCTAGTGGTTCCATTTGGACCTGTGATTGCCTGAGGTGAAAAACTGACGTTCTGTGGCATGTCTGGGTATTGCTCCGTGTTTGAAGTGAGCTGATGAGTAGTCATATCAGGGAGAAAAGGTTTCTACCTTGTTTTTGGAAAAGTAAACTAGATACTCCGCTGGAACACTTGGTGGATGTGATGGATAAGGGTTCCTGTCTCACACAGCTTAAGGTTAAATGCACTGCACTTCCCAGTGCATTCTCTCGACTCTTTACTTACAGCTTACCAGGTTCTACAGTAAATCTCCTTAAACGGGCTTATTCAATTTGGTCCTTGGCATCTAGTAACCCCTTGGACTGGTATCCACTCAATTCCCCAGGCATCTATTGATTCTATCATATTCATTTGTTTCTCAATATTGTTTTCTTTTCATAAGAAAAATTAGTAACATTTTGTAATAAGAAAGGAAAAAAAGAATAAAAATGTCCAAATTATGTTCATGCATATACCATTTGCACATAGAAGCACACATACAAACACACAAAGGCCAACATCCAAAAAAACAAAACCTTTTTCTTTTCAGCAAATGCTAATAGACCATAGTCTGAAAACACTGTTATAAGAAATAAATTAATTCATTACTAAAGCAGGAAAGTAAAATAAAATGGTCATATTTCACTTATTAAAAGGCTTTAAATGTGTATATTTTAGTATTTTACCAATTGCTATTATACCAAGACATATAAATCCATAATTAATATGTGGATTTATAAAAAATATATAAATGCATAATTAATTTTATAACAAATGCGTGGTGGCAATAAAAATAGCTCTCTAGCTTATAAAATAGTTAAAATATTTAAATATACATAAGACATTTAAAACTACATATAGTGAATTATTTTTTAAAGAAATATTCACCTTGTCCGGCTGGTGTGGCTCAGCAGTTGAGCATCGACCCATGCACTAAGAGGTCGCTGGTTCAATTCCCAGTCAGGACACATGCCCTGGTTGTGGGCCTGATCCCCAGTGGGGGGCGTGCAAGAGGTGACCAATCCATGTTTTCTCTCATTGGTGTTTTCTGTTTCTCTTTCCCACTCCCTTCCTTTCTCTCTAAAATCAATAAAGAAAAAAATATTAAAAAAATATTTACCACATAATATTTATTTTACCTTTATTTGTATATAATTTTTGTTATTGCTTATATTTAATGTAAGGTATATATGAATATGAAGAGTAGAAAAACAAATTTACTTGTAGTAATTTGATTAAAGAACTTCCAGAGTGTTTTGAATGTCTAGCATAAGTACAGATATCATGGTAGCTAGAAAAATATTATATTAGAAAATTTTGAAGTCAGAAAATTGAAAGTGTTAAAAAATGGCATTGAATAATGGATTCTGCAGAAAGTATATATGTTCAAAATAGAAGAATAGCTCATCCTGTATGAGTGCCTGTATTTCTTCAATATCAGAAAGAAGTAGTATAATTGGGTTTTAAATAAAAATAATGTCCATTTTGTATCTTTTTGAAATTATTTATTCTAAAAATATTTTTTACTTGCCTACTATATTCTAGAACCTTAGTTAGTACCAGTAATATATTTTTAAAAATGCATATGGTCTCTGTTTACAAGCAGTTACAGTCCAATGTAAGTAAGCAGACAATAAATAAGGTAAATATATAAAATATAAATTACTTATAAATATATATGAATATTTATATTACATATATTTATAAATATTATATATAAATGTGTATTGTATAAATACATATGTAAAATCAACTTAGATAAGTATAAACACTATCAATTAATATTAAGAGTGAATTTAGGGTGAGGGTTTGGAGTAGTTATTGTACATACAATGGTAAAGACATATTTTCAAGGAGGACCATGAATTACACCCATTGAACATGCCAAGATTAGTAGAAAGAATGTTTTAGTCAGTAGGAATAAAGGCAAAAAGGGTATAAGTTAAAAATAAGTAGTGATAGAAAGTAGACTGGAATTATAAGGAAGAAATATAGGAGGGGTAGACAAGGGGCAGATTAAGTTGGAGCTCCTAGACATGAAAGAATTTTAATCAGTCATGGATAAGATTTTAATTTTAGAAAATCATATTGACTGAGAATAAAGAGAAGTATTAGAAAAGAGAAAAGACGAGGGCAGAGTATTAAAGAAGCAATTAGAGTACTCCAGACAGGGAGAGTGCTGGCCACCAGTGGCTGTGTGGATGAAAGAAGTAGATAGCGTTAGACAAACGAAATGTGAACCTAATTTCGAGAATGGTCTTATCACCTTTGCCCAACATCTGTTGTAGCAGCATGCTCTCTCCGTGTCTTCTCACTCGATCTGTATATTTGGAGTCATCCTCATACACACTGCCATTGATTTGTCTAGTTCAGCTTAAGTTATAGTATATACTTCAGTGTTTATTCTTCTTTTTGCTTTGGGTTGTTTTCCAGAAACTGAGGAACCTAGCAATGTCCACTTAGCCTTTCAGATCCAGATGTCAATAAAACATTGTTTTTCTAATGGTTTCCAAATAATTCATTGTTGGGATATATAATTGTTTGTAAAACAATGTGCTATTGTGCATTTTGTACAAAATTGATAATTGTTTGACTCACCAGGAAAAGAATGAATCAATATAGCAGTTTACCAGAATCTAGTTTGGCACTAACTAGAAGCAAAAGAAAAAAAGTCAATAAAATAATTACTCAGTCATGCTTTGCTGAAAAGAGTCTCTCTGTGAGTCTAGGAGGAGGAGAGAAACTCTTATTTGTGAAACACCTGTCTGCATTCTATTATCTAGTGAGAAGAAATGACTAATTTAACCTATTTTTAAGCAACTCGGTGCTATGAAGAAACTCACTATTATCCAAAAAGAATTTCTTCTAGGCTACAATATAACTTCATACTTTCCTCATATGAATCTCTTATAAATATTCTGTGTAGGAAAAATTAATATCACTCAAAAATTAATGAAATAGAAGTTCAATTTTTAATTTTTTGAGGTAACACCATATTGTTTTCCATAGCGGCTGCACCAGTCTGCATTCCCACCAGCAGTATATTAGAGTCCCCTTTTCTCCACACCCTCGCCAACACTTGTTTGATGATTTCTTGATGGTGGCCATTCTGACACATGTGAGTTGATACCTCATTGTTGTTTTAATTTGCATCTCTCTGATGATTAGTTGATGTTGAGCATCACTAATAATATAAATGCACAAATTTATATTTGAGCATTTCTTCATATGTCTCCTGGCCATTTGTATGTCCTGTTTGGAGAGGGTAGACGAATGGATAAAAAGCAGTGGTACATATACACAATGGAGTACTATGCAGCTGTAAGAAAAAAATATCTCTTATCCTTTGAGACTACATGGAGGGACCTAGAAAGTATTATCCTAACTGAAACAAGCCAAGCAGAAAAAGACAAATACCACATGATCTCACTTCTTTGTGTAATATAATGAACATAACAGTCTGAGGAATATGGTAGACCCAGAAACATGGAAGTAGGGTACAGACTGACAACCCTCAGAAGAGGGGGTGATGGGGGTGGGAAGCGATAAACCACAGAACTTATATGCATGTACACATAACCAATGGACATGGACATCAAAGCCAGGGACAGGGTGGGGGGGGGGATGGGGAGGAGGGTGCTAATGGGGTAAAAATAACAAAAATAAAATTTAAAAAAATTAATGAAATAGACAAGATAATAAACACAGTAATTTTTATTACAAGGAAAAGAAAACCAAGGGGAGAAAGAGACCACATAAAGAGAGAGACAGAAAGAAAACAGAAAATTCAAGAATACTCATCAGAAATATATTACGAATTAAAAATATGATTATATATGTTACCATTGTGCAAAACAGTTAATTAATTTACTGCTCTATACACCAAGAGACCAAAGCCTTCTACAAAAAAGATATGGTGGAAAATAAAAGATAAATATTACCTTATGATGTCTAGAGATGGGAAAAGTGACTGTCTTGGAAATGAATGCCACTTTGGGAGTAGAAGAAAGGAGAAAATTCTCTGCTGAACAAATAGTTAAGGGCATGGAGAAAAACCTTGAGATGAGAAAGGAAATAAATAATAGTTTAAAGGGGACTTGAGAGAAAATGATTAATTTTAAACTGTTCCAAAGTGTTTCACCATATACATAATTGGTATCTCTGAAGGCAAGAGATTAAATAATGGGAGAGGAAAAAAATCCAAATAGTATAATTTTATCCACTTTTCAGACAGAAGGAAAATCTTCAATTTAAACTGAAAATCTTTACAGTCCATCAATTCAGCTTCCGCGAATTTATATTAAATGTATAGTAACACATTAGCAGAATGATAGATTAAACTAAGACTCCAAATAGCCACTATAAGACTTCCTTAATCCAAATACCAAATAGGTAGATAAGAAAAGAGGGAGTGACCTCCATGGAGTTTATATGGTGGACAGTCAATTACAGCAACAATGATAAATTTCCAGGCAGGTCCTGCCACCAATATGAGTTACTTCACAATATTTCTGGAAAGGCATAGTGCAGAAGAATATGAATAAGGTGATGAATTTGATGATGCAACCATAAAGCTATAAAGGAGAACAACCCGAAGAAGTATTGAATGTAAGTTTACCACAATTTCTTATCTGAACTGACATTTTTTCACAATTTAGTTTTGATAACATCATTGTTCTGTATTGTCACTTGATTAGGAAGTAGTATTAAAAGGCAAAGTTGCACCTAGAGTTCTGTCTAGATTCCTAGTACCATTCCCCAGGTTTCCTTGAAGGAACATTTGACTCTAGGACTGGGGCAGGAAATACTCAAGATGACCGTGGAGTATTTAAAAAAGGTAGGGGGGCTGTACGTGCAATGTTTGCATAATAAAAGAATCGCTAAACATGATTTCTAGCCATACAGCTTATTAAGTGAACTATAATACATTTATACAATGTCATACTTTCAGATGTTTAAAAAATTTAAGCGGTTCTACAGAATTACTATGAAAGCTCTCCAAATCACATTTTTGTGATGGAAGTATAAGTGCCAGGGCATGTGTGGGCATGTGTACCTGTGTATGTGCATACATACACACATATGCACACAAACACATGGTGTTAGTGAACTTCTTCCGAGAAGAAAACACCAAGACAGCATTAGTTGTATAAAATATTTATTAGAGCAGATACTTTTCAGGGAAATGTACAGGCGGTAGAGTAAGTTTTCAGACTGTTATATAACTTATTTCCTGTGAAGGCAGAGAAAAGGAAAAAGAATTGAAATGCAAGAATCAGTCTACACCACAGCTTTGATCAAATTGATGGGGAATCTTCAAGTCAAAGTCACCGGATGGAGGAGGCCTGTATCTCAAAAGAATATGACTACATGCTCTGTCACTAGCTGGGAGTTGTCTGCAGGCATCAGCATACATATGCTAGTGAAGTCAGAAGGCAGCACTTGGAACTATTGGTCAATTACATGTCCTGAAGCAGGGGACCAGAGTGGCACATTTTCATGGCTGCTGTACTTTTTTTTAAAGAAAGATACTTATTTTACATGCAAGTTTGGGAATAGTGCCTCTGTAGCTCTCTCATGGGCCTCACTTTCTGGAGGAAAACACAGATGACAAATGTTAGTGGAACATTCTAGAGCTCTGGTCATTGAATTTGGTCTCAGGGTTGCAGCTGTGCTTATCCTTTCTCTCCTATATTACCCACGCTAAATGTCATGTATCATCAGCTATCACCTCAGCATGTGTTTGTGGCTTACCCAGTAATGTGACCCAAACCTTCATTCTCAAGGGGTCATTCTGTTTTCGGGATGAAGTTGCAGCACATGTCAATTTCTATAGGGCAAGAGAATATCAGATGGGGCCCACATTTATCAGCTAAGTTTCACACATTTTCTTCCATTCTATTAGAGCAGCCCTGCCCCTTTCTGCTGATCAGGGTCAATTACCCCTGACAGTAATTGGCTCCTGGACAAAAACTCGTGGTGTAACTTGTAGTTTGTAGTCCAGTGGAAGCCTTGCTGTATCTTCTTACAATAGTGTATCCTGTTTGTGAACCAAGATCTCCAATCTTGAAGAACCAGAGTGCAAGGTGAGGAAGTACACATTTTCCTAATGGGTCAACAGAAATAAAACTTAAGTGGAATCATGCGTATTTCTGCACATTGGTTCTGGGACTTACATAGTCTTCCTACTGGAGCTACAACACATGTAATTCTTATATCTAATGTGTATACCTTATTTTGAAGCATGGCATTCTACTATTTTCTTTTGAGATAGTAATTCAGTTGTGCATTAAGAGAAGATGTGCCAGATTTTGATAGGACCAGTGGTTTCTTGATGGTATCATGAAGTGAGTCTTATAGTCACGTGTTATGCAGTGTCAGATTCCATGCTTGTTGATCAAATATTCTATATCTTATATCATGGTGTTAGCATACTCTTTAAAAGCAGTAAAGGCAAATATGTACTCAGAAAAAAAGGTATCTCTTTCTAAGCAGATGGACTTCTGAGTGCAAAGTGGATTGAACCTAGCATAGTCAGGTTGCCATCAAGTCACTGGTGGATTCCCTTGAGGAATATTATCATATTTCATATTCAGTGTTAGTCTTTTTCTGAATTTGCAGAATTTCAGACACAGCAAGAACTAATAAGAAGCCATGCTGTTGGGTCCCTAGATAGCCTCTGAATATGTCTCTTTGACTCTTTTTTTGTGCTTCGAGTGTATGTTCCAGAATGGTCAATGAAGAAGCTTGGCTAACATCAACTGACCAAGTCATGTCTGTGTGGTTGTTCTGTGCTTCACTGTGATGTATTTTTTTAATAGGCTTTACCATGTACTACAAAAATCTTCCTACTATGTACTAATTCTCATGTATGTATCTACATGCTTGTACCATACAGATCTTCACGTCTCTAGTTGTATTAATTTTCTATTGCTACTATAACAAATCACCACAAACACACTGGTGTAAAACAACACAAGTTTATTCTCCTGTAACTTGGTAGAAGTCCAACATTGGTCTCACTGGCTGGAATCAAGGTCTTGGCAGGCTGCATTTCTCTCTGTAAGCTCTAGGGGAACGTCTGTTTTCTTGCCTTTTCACTTTCTAGAGGTTTCCACATTCCTCGACTTGTGGCCTTCTTCCTCCGTATTCAAACCCTGCAAGGTTGCATCCTTCTTGCTCTTCTTTCCTGGTCACAAGTCCCTCTGAACGTAAAAAGAAAAGATTCTTCTTTTTAAAGAATGTATGTTCTTAGATATAGCCCACCCTAATCATATAAGGTAATTGCCCGTCTCAAAGTCCTTCACCTTAATCACACCTGTCAAGTCTCTTTTGACATGTAAAGTAACCTATTTTCAGGCTCCGAGAATTAGGACATGGACATTTTTGGGAGACGGTGATATTATCCTTCCTGTTACACTAGTTCTTTTCCTAGTTCTTTTTCTTCCAGACCCTGAGCACACAGCTAGGCTTCTGGTTTCTGTCCTGGCATCCATATGAATTCTTGCTCCAAGCCAGCTTTCCTCTGTCCTTTGTGGATGACCAGGGACACTGTTGTAGTTACGTCAATGGGGAAGGCTCTTCATCTTCACCATCGGTCAACACCACCCCTGCATACGGCCTTAACGCAGCTGCCGTTTATTTTTGGTTTCCACCCCGATACAATCTATCTGTAAATCAACTTTGATAATTTATTCTCCTCCCTTAACTAGTCAGAGGTCCCCTCTCTATAAACACAGTGTGGGTACTTGATCATGCAGCATACTTACGTTTTCATCCTGCTTTAGCTCAATGTAGTATAAAATATTTCCAACTTACATGGCCTGCTTCTAGACTCATATGAATTTTTGCATTTAGTGCTTCAAAAAAAAAAAAAAAAAAAAAAAACCCACAGTTCTTCATGGTCCAGACTTTTTGGACTTACTGTGATAGAAAAGGGGAGAATTAATGTAACTGCAAAACAAAACTGTAAATGATATTGTTTATCTCACATGAATACAAATTGTGTCTCATCTTCTTAACTAACTGGATTGGGAAATATAGTATTTACCAAGGTATTGATCACATTGCATATACACAAAACTTTAATAATGTGCTGTCTGAGAAATACAATGATCGGCAATGTAGCTGTGATTGGAACCACTACTTAGTTAAGCTTGCAATATTACACAGTCATCTTCAGTAATCACTTGGTTTCTTGAGGAACCAGCCTGGCAAATGAAGTGAAGATATAATAGAGACAACCAGTCATGCATTGTTTACCTTTCTATTGATGGCAGTAATCTATTTTAATCTTATTTCACAGTCTGAGTATTCAATGTGGGAGTAACTCTGAGAAGGCCATTCAATTATATACTTAAGTATATCCATTCCAATGATGTAACTGGGGACTGGGGAAATAATTCCTAGGTAGGTTCATGGACCTTGTGGGCCTGCTATGAGCCAGGATCTCAGCTAAAATTCCATTTATTACTTGGTCCCTGTGAGCTCTCACTCATAATAGGGAAGGCATCATAGTTTTTTGGGTCTCTTAGTTCCATTGCCAACTCAGACGCAGAGTGCAAGAGTCCTTGTAATAATTGGGTATTTTCCTTTCCCCAAGTTTGGGAACATCATCACAGTATAACAGTATATATATTTTTTATGGTGTTGAAGGATTTTGTCTCATCATAACAGCTACTTCTTCAATCAACTAATTTGAGGCCTAAAATCTTGCTGACATCTTGACTGAGCAAGGAATTTTGACTTTGGGTTTCAGTGAATACCTTCAACCTCCTGCAGGCTGTTATACAAATGGCTAGACCCTAGGTTTAATCGAGCTACTTTTCCATGGTCCAGCTCTGACAATCTGAGGCAAAATCCGTCATTGACTAGGACCACATCACTTCACTACATTGTGAATAGATACGTATAAAAATATGTATAATGGTTTACATTTTTCTCACTTAAGTAGGAGCCAGCTCTTTTCTTTGAATGTAACCATACCTGCTCTGCTTTCTATTTAAACAGTGTCGTTGTTTCTATGGTAACTGCTGGCAATGCAAACTTTTCTGCATCAAAGTAACAGAGAGGGGTGAAGAGCATGATGTGAAAGGGAAATTATAGAGAGGCCAGTGTTTCTGTAGCCTATATTGAAAGGAAGGAGGTTGAAACTCTGGAAACAAGTTTGCTGTTATTGAAGTGACCAGAGGGTAAAGGTCTGAAATCTAGAGCTCACTGAGCAATGGCAAAAGGGCAGTGAGCAGTTTGCATGAAAAAGGGAAGATTTAGAAAGTACACGACAGTTGTCTTCCACTGTCTGCACATTTGCCAGGGTAACATTTGCTCGGGGATTTTTCAGCTTACTTTAAAATGATCTTCCTGAATTTGCAGATTACTGGGTACCTATATTGCAGTCGAATTTACCAACAGAGTCTTGCAAGTGCTTCTGCAAACTCTTCGGTTGTGGAAATTAACACCTATGAAATTAAATTCAAATTTATGAAAATCCTCAGTCTTTGGAGAAAAACCACAGCCTAAATGCCAGGAAATTAGTATGTGTGTGTGTATATATATATTGGAAAAATATGAAAGTATTCTAATAATTTAAGTTTTCCTATTCTGTTTCATCTGGAAATTACAAAATACTTTATAAATTAATGAGTTTAATTACTTTCAATATGTGAATAATATTTAAGTGTCAGAGAGTTCAAATTATTTACTTTAAGTGATCTAGAAAAAGATCACCTTCTTGACTCAAAGTATATCTGAACTTTAAAGTTTAGTTATATGCTACATTAAATCTGTCTGTAGAATTATATTAATTAATAGTTAAATAACTGTTATTAATAATAATATTACTTACATTTACATTTCACCTTACAAAGCACATTATTTGTCTAATCTTTAAAAGAGCATACCTGTAGAAATACAAAGCGATAATGTATTATACGCAGAGCATGTTGAGGAAGTGGAGGGCAAAGAAACATCAGTTTAACTCCCTCAAGTTCCCTGGCTAGTAAGTGACAGTACCAGGGATGGAAAGATCTCTACCTTCTAATCAAAACTCTTTTCACAATCTTGTCATTTACATAGCTCAGTTCATGTAGTATTTCAGAGCTTAAAGATGGCTTTTGGTCATTAGATCTCCCATGGCCACCTATAAATGACTGGAAATCAATGAGTGGTTTAAATTGAAAGAGTACAATAATGAGTTACATAACTAGAAACATAACATTTTTTTCATTGAATTTATGTAAGTGGCTCTAGAGTTATATTCTCCTTGCTTTAGTAATTGTGTGAATTCAAGCATGTTTTCTTTTCTAAACTCTCTAAATCTCGATTTCCTCATCTATAAACTAGAAGTAATAATAGTGCCTACTTCATAGTGTTGCAATATGGATTAATCGAATTTATATATATATATATAAAGTGCTTAATACATTGCCTGGCACAAATAAGATCTAAGTAAACATTATTATCAGTTTGGAATATTTTCAGAATAGAAATATAGTGCTTGGCTTCTGTCAAGAAAATGGAGTTCTCACAACATCTCTGGAGGTCACTTAAATCATATATAATTTTAGAGGTACAAGTATTGTTTATAGAAGCTGTTATAATTTACATGTGAGAAAAGTAAGACCTAGAAGAGTTATAGGCCTTCCCAAAGATAATACCCCTTAGGGACTGCATGTAGTCTATAACCTTTTATTCTCAAAAACGATCTCAGAAAGTATTATTTGAAATTTATTTTACTTGGATTAACTTAGTACAGAAGTTTTTGCAGCTATATATACTTTTACTAAAGCAATCGACTTATTTTCCTACTTTAAAGCATAAGATTTTATATCTAAATTTTTTCAGATAATTTTGTATAAATAAGGTACAGTTGTACTTTTTATTTTCAAATATAAGTGACTGTCTTAATTCAGTAAATGCCAATGGTATAAGTCATGGAAAAATATGTATAATGTGTATTGCAGGTTTTCTGATCATTTTAGCTACTCCCTATTAACAATTTTATGCTCTTGATAAGAAGTAACAGAAAATTTAGAAGTAGGCATGACCTATGAACTATGGAATACAAAGAACCATTATTATATTTATTATCAAGTTAATAATAATTGAATTTTAAGATATTTCAGTGAATCTTTTTTAAAACTGATTTCTGGATTATAATAAAATTTAATTTGGTTAACAAGGGTATAAAAATGATTTTTCTGACCCAATGCTGGTAATTGTGAATAACGGTGAATTGAATATTTAAATTTAGTTTTAAATTTATATTATTTGCATATTATATGAATATAGAAAAGTATTAGATTTGTCTTTGAAAGGAAATGGGCAGAGAAGTAAGGAATTACACAAGTGAATGTACATATGCATTTTAAGAATTTCATTACATTTTATAATATGCTTAAATGGCTAAAGTATAATGTCTTTTTTTCAGACTTCCAGACATTTGGAGTTTAAAATATTTTTTCCAGTTCATTAAAAATGAACCATGATACTTAATTAAGTTAACTAATATACCAAAGTTCACTTCTTTAACATATAAAATAATTTGCTTGGTGCATTCTCAAAAATATACACTATCCATCCTAATAGATAGAGCTAGAAAAGTGCGAGCTTCAAGCAGATCTTCATGTTGTTCAATAATTGGTAGAATTCAGTTCAGATACATGAAAAATCACACTGACTTACATTTTAAATGGCAATGGCAACAATTGTATCTACAGCAGTCCCCCTATCCTTGGGGGATATGTTCTAAGACCCTCCTCAATGGAAGCCTGAAACCACAAATAGTACTGAACCATATATATACTGCATCCCCCCCCCCATGCATGCATACCTCTGAATAAGTTTAATTTATAAATTTGGCATCGTATTAGATTAACAATTAATAATTAAGATAGAGAAATTATGTAAATTGCTGTCAATCAGAACACCGTTTCGGTTCACGTCTTCCACGCATGAATTTAATACCTTTTCCATTTTAACTAAGTACTAACCACACACTGTGGTTGGAACTTTTGCACTTTGAAGTGCGACTGCAAAACTAGCATGAATTTCTGTTTCTTTTCTTCGTCATTTCCTGGATAGAATATTTATTCTTACCGTAGCTCTTAGCAACCTCACCATACAATTTTTTTTTTCTTATTAAGTTGAGAAGTTTCACCTTTTGAAAAGAGGCAATTTACAGTTACTCTTTGGAATATGCAAATCGCCAGTATTACTACTCTTATGTTTCCCAGCCATTACTCATTAAAATAAGGGTTACTTGAACACAAGCACTGTAATACCTCAACATTTTATCAGATAACTGAGATGCCTCCTATGTGACTAATGTGGGGTTGAGGCATACACCATGTGAATACATTGGACATGGGGATGATTCATTTCCTGGGGGACAGAGTGGGATGACATAGATGTCATTAAGTTACTCAGAATGACCCTTAATTTTTATTTATGTATTTATTTATTTATTTATTTATTTATTTATTTATTTATTTAGGGGGCTTGACGCCTATCATTATATGCCTTAAAACTTCTGAATTGTCTTCCCTTGCCAGAGTGGCTCAGTGGTGGAAGTGTCGGCCCGAGCACTGAAGGGTCATGGGTTTGATTCCTAGTCAAGGGCATATAAATCGTTTGCCCAGGTCAGCACGTGCAAGAGCTAGTGGATCGATGTGTCCGTCTCACATCGATGTTTCTCTGTCTCTCTCCCCCAACCTCCCTCCTTTCTGCTCTCTCTAAAGAAATCAATGGAAATAATATCTCGTGTTAGGAATAAAAAAACACCAGTTATTTATTGCTGGATTTTTCTGCTTAATATTTTCAGACTGCAGTTGACCATATGTAACTGAAACTGTGGAAAGCAATACTGTGGCTAAGGGGGGACTACTGTACTCAGATTTACTACCTTTTAAGTTCCTTTTGAGATGGTCAAAGTTATTTGGTTGAATATAAATTGGGTTTTCATGGTCAGAAAACTTGGAAGTAAACAGCATATTTAATAGTGAATTTAAACAGCTTTCACATCCTTTCATAGTACCAGGCAAGGAAATACTTGTAACTAAGCAGAGGGCACACCTGTGGCAGCTCTGCTATATTGGAACAGTTCTTTCCATTTCCTTGAGATGCAAATATTAAAATATCTCATACATAAAACTGGATGCTGTGATTGCCAGTGATGATTTTAAAATGTGCAGTTCCTTCCTGTGGTTTAAGAGACATAACCTTCTGAAAGTAATGGGAAAAATTTTTCTCTTGATTTTCCTGGGTTTTGTCCATTGTAAATGAGCTGGTTGCTGGTTTGATACAATTCTGACAGGTGCTCTAGCCTATGAACTCTTCCCGGTTGTGATAACTAGACTGTCATTTGGACTAGTGGGAAAATGTTTTGTTAGCAGGACATTATAGATACAAAGAAAGTGAGATGGTTGTCAAATATTTTTGTTTAAATTTTAAATGGAAACAGAGCAACAAGGTATATTTTACAATTTAATAGCTCCTCAAACAAGAGATGTGTTGTGTTGTTCTATATATACAGTATCTGGCACTGTTAAATGGGATTGGTTTTCTTTCAAGCATAAACCTAAAGAGTTTTTAAGCAATTCCTTTTTACAGATTCTCTACCCTTTGCTCTAAATAGAAATTTTTTTGAGATCACAAGGATTTTACAGAATATCTTTACCCAACCAGTACTCTTCCCACAAAAGATATATTTTTACTCCCCCCCCCCCCCCCAAAAAAAAGTACTAGACTCCAGTACTGGAGCTCCAGTTACTAATATTTCTTAGGCACAGATGCTATAGAATGTCACAGCATTTTTTGTGTATGTAATTCTTTCTTTTAGTATAGATTTCACTCTAACTTTCACCATTACATTTTTCTAATATTCCCTCAATTAGATTTTAAGTGTTCGCCTGACATTTTTCCCATTTTTCTCCAAAAGACATACTTTGAAATCACAAGGTCTGTTGTTTATTTTTCTAGCTTTTGTGTTTTAATTTCAATGCTATTTAAATACACGCACTCACACATGTCCATTACATGCTAGATGTGTGTGTTGGACCGTTTGCGTCAGCATTTTGTATTTAATTAAAACCATGACATTGAAGTATCTCCTTTCATATTTGTGTACAATTACTTTGGCAATAATAGTTTAACTCCAAAAGCTATTGTCAAAAGAAGAAACAGACTCAATATTTTGATACATTTATATTAACTAAAGGCCCAGTCATTCTATGACCACAACAATAGGGTGTCTTGCAATATGGGTGTGTAGGAAGTAATAGATGTTTTTATTTTAGTTCTCCCAAGATACGCAGTTCTAGAGATGATCTAAATTTAATGAAACCAGTGCTATGGCATGACATATAATACCTCTTTCATAAATGATTGCATTTATAAATATCATCTGCTCTTAATTATTATTGAGAGTTTTTTTTATGTTTCTTTATAGGAATTTGCTTATTTTGATCTCCTTACATGAGCTATGAGTGTATACCTAACTTTGTTATCTTTACAAATTTAAATAGCATTATATCAAGAATAATCTAAATCAGCACTCAGAAATTTATGAAAATAAATTTAACCTTTCTTTTTTTTAAATCATCTTTATTGTTGAATGTATTACAGACATTCCCCCCTGTTTTCCCCATTGACCCCTCCTCCTCAATCCCACTCGTTCCTACCTTCCCCACAGTATTGTTGCTGTCCATTGGTTATGCATATATGCATAGAAGTTCTTTGGTTTATCTCATCCCGGCCTCCCTCTCCCCTCCCCTTTGAGGTTCATCAACCTAACAACTAATTTGTACTTCTTAATTCCTTCATCTTTTTCACCCATCCCCCCAGTCCCATCCATCTGGCAAGCAACACAAAGTTCTCTGTATCTAGCAGTCTGTTTCTGTTCTGCTTGCTCATTTTCTTTGTAGATTCAATTGTTGATAAATATGTATTAATTGCCATTTTATTGTTCATATTTTTATTGTTCTTCTCCTTTAAAAAGACTCTTCAACATTTTACATAATATTGATTTGGGGGTGATGAACTCCTTTAGTTTTTTCTTGTCTGGGAACCTCTTGATATGTCCATCAATTCTAAATGATACCTTTGCAGGATAGAGTTGTCTTGGTTGTAGGTTGTTGCTTTTCATCACCTTGAATATCTCTTGCCACTCCTTTCTGGCCACAGAGTTTCTTTTGTCTTTTGAGAATCAGTTGACAGTCTTATAGGATCTCCTTTGTAGGTAACTAACTGCTTTTCTCTTTCTGCTTTTAAGATTCTCTCTTTGTATTTAACCTTTGGCATTTTGATGCTGTGGGCCTCTTGGGGTTCATCTTGTTTGGGACTCTCTGTGCTTCCTGGACTTGTATGTCTGTTTTCTTGACCAAGTTAGGGAAGTTTTCTGTCATTATTTTTTCAAATAGGTTTTCAATTTCTTGCTCTATCTCTTCTCCTTCTGGCACCCCCACAATGTGAATGTTGGCATGCTTGATGTTGTCCCAGAGATGCCTTATGCTATCCTCACTTTTTTGAATTTTTTTTTTTTCTTTTTGCTGTTCTGATTGGGTGTTTTTTGCTTTCTTATATTCCAAATTGATGGTTTGCTCCTTGGCTTTACCTACTCTACTATTGATTCCTTGTAAATTATTCTTTATTTCAGTTAGTGCATCCTTCATTTCTGATTGGTCCTTTTTGATGTTGTTGATGTTCTCATTAAGTTCCTTGGAGGTCTCCAATAGTTCCTTGAAGGTCTCACTAAGTTCCTTGAATGTCTCACCAAGTTCCTTGAGCAACCTTATAACCAGTGTTTTGAATTCTGCATCTGATTTATTGCTTATCTCATTTTCTTTAATTCTGTTCCTGGAGTTTTGTTCTTTTCTTCCATTTGGGACATGTTTCTTTGTCCTCTCATTTTGGCTGCTTCCCTGTGATTGTTTCTAATATATTAAGTAGTGTTGCTATGTCTCCTAGGCATCATAGGGTAGCCTATATTTGTAGGTGTCCTGTGGGATCCAGTGACTCCCTTTATCACCCCAGCTGAGCCCTCAAGGTATACCCCTAGTGTGGACTGTATACTCCTCTGTTGTAATTGAGTCTTGATTGCTATTGGCACATCAGTGAGAGGAATTTACTCAGGCTGATCAGCTGCAAGGACTGGCTATGCCACTGACCACTGGCCTCTGACTCCCTTGGAGGATCAGTTGTGCAGGGGCCCACCACACAGAGCAATACCTACTTCAGCAGGACTCTGGTACCCACTGAGTCTGTTCATTGAGTGTGTCACTTATGGAAGTAGATGGGTGGTGGAGTTTCAATTTGGTCTGAAGCTGTCCACTGGGTGTGCTGGCTCTGGGGCAAGGTCAGCCACTGCCTGTGTTGTACACATGGCCACCAGGCATAAGCTACAGAGTTATCTGCAGATGGCTGCTTCTTGTGCTGGGCTTGGAGGTGCTCAGGAAAAGCCAAGTTGTAAACCAAGGCTGGTTGCTTCTAGTGCCAGGCCTGGGGCCACTTAACAAGAGGTATGGGGCTCACTGAGGCCAGATGCTGCTTGTTTGAGAGAATTTAGGAAAATCTGAGCCAAGATAAGCCAATCCTATGGTAAAGCCTTTGGAAACAGATTGGGTGGGCCTGAAAGTTGGGTGGGGCGGGGCCTCAGGGATTCACCAGGGCAGGGCCAACAGTGGAGCCAGGTTGCTGGAGTCCCAGATATGGCTGCCATCTGCTGCCCCGGGGAGGGCTCAGCAAAGGAACAACAGCCTCCACCAGCACATCTGTCCAGGAGAAAGCCACCTCTCTAGCCCTTGTCCTGAGGCCAAACAGCTTAGTTCTTCAATATATGTCTCT
Source organism: Molossus molossus (assembly GCF_014108415.1). Classification (NCBI taxonomy): domain Eukaryota; kingdom Metazoa; phylum Chordata; class Mammalia; order Chiroptera; family Molossidae; genus Molossus; species Molossus molossus. The sequence continues at coordinate 42,024,581 of NW_023425344.1, forward strand.
GAAGCACCTCAAGCTGCCTCCCCTCCGAGCTTTGAGGGAGCAAGTTCGAGTAAGTCTGTGGGCGGACCTTTAAGAGGAGCTGCCTGGGGCTCCAGTAGCTTCAGTCCCCGCTGGATTTTCCAGACAGAAGTTAGGGGACTTTTCTTCCTGACACTGGAACCCTGAGCTGGGTGCCTGGTGTTGGATGGCGACCCCTCACTCCTGAGGGAGGACCTTCCCAGCTGAGGTGTCCTCCTGATTTTTATGCACCACACATGGGTGTGGGATCAGCCAGTCCGCCTCCACCCCTCTTACCAGTCTTGATGTGGCTGCTGCTTTAATTCCATAGTTGTAGGACTTCCCCTCAGCTCGATGTCAGGGGGTTCTGAATGATGGTTGTTCTGTAGTTTAGTTGTAATTTTGATGTGGTTGTGTGAGGAGGTGATACCGTGTTTACCTACAGTGCCATTATGACAAACTTTTTCAATTTTACCCTTTCAAATAAGGTTTTCTACTGCTCAAGCTTGAACAATTCAGGGTAGGGCAAAAATAGGTTTATAGTTGTTTGTATGGAAAATAATACAATAATTAATAAATAAGAATAAACTCAGTGTTTTCCATACTCAATTTTAAACCTACAAATGCCCCACCTTGTATTGTGTTATGGCATTAATATAGCTACTGGGCAAGTAAATATATTGTAACGTCCTCTGTTTTACTAAGTAATGAGAGTTTTCATTGTCATTTAAGATAAGCTCTTTGTTCAACTACATTTTCCATTAAAGTATTTCTTTGTTTCTGGGCAGCTAAATTGCAACATTCATACAACGTCTTCATTATTGTGGAAGTAGCAGAAAGAAAACCTATCAGTGTGAGCTGTGCAGGTTTCTTTTGCCAAAATTTAGTGCTGAATATTCATGCTATTCGCATAAGCCTTTGGCTCTGTTAACAGAATGGTTAATGCCATCAGAAGACTTTGTATTTCTTAAGTCAGTGGGATACGTTCTCTGGGAGGCTTTTATTTCTTATATGAAGTAAGTTGTTTTGGTTTGCTCATTTTGACATAATAAATTCAGTGTTAAAGGCTGTATCCCCAGATAGTCTCCTTCATTATCTGTCCAATTCTCATTTTAGCACAGGGAAAATATCGTGCTATACATTCTGAATCCTCAAGGCTACTTAAAGTATAGGGGCTTCCTGTTACTGAAGAAATAGTCTTTTCATATCACATGTTAAATTGTTTCTGTGCTAGATGTCACTTGATTTGCTATTTCTATTCAGTCTTTTTTTTTTTTTTTTTTTTTAAGGGGAAAGGCCTATTGCTGTATGCCACAAACTCTACAGAACAAACTTTGTGTACTGTTTCCTTTGGAATGTGTGTAGGAATCAGCCTCTAAAACGACCATCGATGCTCCTTGCCTCTTGGCATTCACATGCTTGCGTGCCTTCCTCACAATGAATCGGGCTGACGTGGATAACTGTCTTAGTCAATTCCGGGTGCTTTCACAAAATGCGACAGCCTGGGTAGCTTACACATTTGTTTTCTGACAGTTCTGGAGGTTGAGAGGTTCAAGATCAAGGTGCCAGCAGGTGACAAGAACTCTTTTCTAGTTTGCCATCGTCTTGCTGTATCCTCATGTGGCGCAGAGAACAGGCTCTGTTCTCTTTCTTTTTTTAAATTAATTAATTTTTATGGGACTTCACCTCATGACCTCATCTAAACCTAATTACTTCCTGAGGGCCCCACCTCCACATGCTCTCACGTGGGGGACTGGGATTTAACATATGGACTTTGGAGAGGCACAGACGTTCAGTCGATGGCAATCACAAATACGACATTGCAGGAATTGCTGGTGTGGCTTCGGAAGGCAGGTCATGAAAGATGCTGCAGCTTTTATCTTGTATTTTGGCCTCATTTTTTTCTGGGGCAAGCAAATTGCCATCTTCTGAGGATACCTAAGCAATCCTGTGGACAGGCCCTCATGGTGAGACACTGAGGCAGTCTGTCCACAGCCGTGTGTCTGAGTCATTCTGGAGGCAGGTCCTCCAATCCGAGAAGCCTTCCTGTGACTCTAGCTTCAACCCACATCATGACTGCAACATCACAGAGACCCTGAGTCCTATCCACCCATCTAGCTCACCCCCCATATTCCTAACCAGCAGACATCTGAGATAGCAAATGTCCTTTGCTTTAAGCTGCTAAATTTCGGGCAACTGCTACACATAGACCACTTAGATATATGCTATTGAGATTTTTCTGTTTGGCTTTGAGAAAGTAAAAACTTCTCCTGCCACCAGGAAATTTTTCTGACACTCATATCGAGGCCTTGGTTTTGTAGGAAATTGGCCAGGCATTCACAGCTAGGCTGTGGTGTTCTCCTTTTGAACATAAACAACCTCACAGAACAAGAAAATCAAAAAAGATACTCTGTGTCCATGATGAAATTTAAAAAATACCCAAAAAACAAAAACCAAGGGCATTCTATGATCTTTTCTATGCACAAACAAAAACAAAGTCACTGTGTAAAGTACAAAAGTACCCAACTTTCCCCTCGTGGCTAATATGAGTGACTGGTGCTTCTTTGCCTATTGCAGACTTGGCTCTTTTTCATTCATTCTGTCTTAGAGAAAATATATTGACATCAAATCATGGGATCACCCCTGCTCCCTGATAGCATCTGATCCAGAGAAAAAGCCACATATAGAATCACCTATCATAAACAACTAACATAATGCCAAATCATGTAGAACTCTTTCTAACACCTTCCTATTGAGATGATCTATGGTTCCCCATAGTGTACGGTCCTCTTCACTGAAATAAGAATAAACCAAACTTTGTTTGACTACAGGTGTCTTTTTCCTGAGGGTCATTGACAAGGTCTTAAAAAATCTATAAATTCAATAATATTTGACATGTGCCTTTATTCATTACACTGATAGATAACATGGATTCTTTTTTCTAATTTTTTTTTCTTTTCCTTTATTGATTTTTGAGAGAGAGAGGAAATGAGAGGGGGAGAGAGAGAGAAATATCGGTGAGAGAGAACATTGATTGGTCACCTCCTGCATGCCCCCAACTGGGGATTGGGCCCACAACCTGGTCATGTGTCCTGGTCAGGAGTCGAACCAGCGACCTCTTACTGCATGCGATGCTCAACCACTGAGCCACACCAGTGGGATGATAACATGGATTCTTGAGACTAGATGGAATATTCTATGACTCAAACATTAGTGATAATTTTTTTATATGGGTGTAGAGTTTAAACTTTCCTATTTAAATTTTTTCTTTCTTTATTAATTTTCTATAAAGAGAGGAAGGGACAGGGAAAGAGAGATTAGAAACATCCATGAGAGAGAACATCAACTAGCCGCCTCCTGCATGCCCCCCAAATAGGCATTGGGTCCACACCCTGGGCATGTGCCCTGACTGGGAATCGAACTGGTGACCTCTTGGTGCATGGATTGATGCTCAACCACTGAGTCACACCTGCCAGGCTAGACTTGCCTATTTTAAAATAAATTTTTTGGCAGACAGGAAAAAATTATAATATTTTGGTATGAAAAGCACACCAACATTTATAGGAAGAAACTGTTCATTATCCAAGTTAAAGAAGAGATTAAAGATCTATTCTTATCAGTAAAACATTTTAACTGCTAACTCTTCAAAAATATTTTTTGGAAAGAAATCTTCAACAAAATATTTTATCATTTTAAAAATTATTAGCCATTGACTCTCCTTTTCAGTACTATTTGGGATTCATGAGTAATGTTTTTTGTTGTTGTTAAAACTACATTGCTAAACTTATTTTAATAATATTAATTGGTTGTCTCTGTGTACTAGACTCCATTCTGAATACCAATTTGTTTCATAAATCTTATGAAGTATTATGATTTCTGTTTTACAGTTGATTAAACTGAAACAAGAGAGTTCAGCGCATTGTCCAAGAGAATGTAGTGATGAGTCAGAACTGAAACCCACGCGAGCCACTGTCAGGGTGTACACTTGAGTCATAGGACCCCGCAGAGCTGCTTCTGGCTCTCAGTTTTTTGAAAAATTAACCATTGTTTCTCTGCTGTGTAATTTATTTAAATTGTTTGTCTATCTATTCTTTTCTCTAGTTCACATAACTCTAAAGTACTTTTTAAGAGATTATGTGGTCCTGGCCAGTGTGGCTCAGTTGGTTGAGTGTCATCCCATGCACCAAAAGATTACTGGTTTCATTCTCGGTCAGGGCACATACTCAGGTTGTATGTTCGATCCCCTCTTGGGGTGCAGATGGGAGGAACTGATTGATGTTTCTCTCTCACATTGATGTCTCTTTCTCTCTTCCTCTCTCCTTCTCCCTCTCCCTTGCTCTCTCTCTAAAATCAGTAAAAACATATCCTCCAGTGAGGATTAAAAATAAGAGAGAAACTGAATGTTTAATTTGTGTTTATGTATAACTTAAAATTTGATAGCAAAAATTTTTTTTTTAATATCAGATAATCCAATTCTACAGAAAAGGAGAAATGCAGGAGGCAGCTGATAGATGTTTCTCTCTCTCCCTCTCCCTTCCTCTCTCTCTAAAATCAATAAACACACACACATATAATAAAAGTTTATGTGTAATACTCTTTATTCTGTCTACAATTATTTATAACTCAATCAGACATTAAAAGTCTAGTAAAGGATTGGTAATATTATGACTTTCTATCATAAAAATAGGTCATTATTTATTTATAACATTTTAAATTACTCAATTGGAACAAAATGAATGTTTGCAAAAGTTAAGAGTTTGTCTTATATGGGTACTACTTTTTTAAAAAGAATATGAAAAGTTCCTAACTTAAAAAAAAATTACAACCTGTTCAAAAGTTGCCTATTTACTCTATAAATTAGAGAGTTTATATCTATCTGCAAAAATGTGTTTTGGGTACATATATTTTTATTACCACCCCTTCCATGGAAGATCTGCTGGGGACACATTGGTAACTTGCATAGGCTAATACTTTAGTAAACTTCAAACTATTAAAATGAAAAATAAAAATTTAGAGTATTTATTTATTTTCTATGGGATACTGACACCGAAAATAAGAAAAGACTTCAGAAAACTATTGGTGGTACCATTCAGAAACATTGAAGTTCTTTGAAAATTTCAGGGATGGTTTTAAAATATCATAGGACATTCAATACAGATGTTTTATATTAATTATAATATAAGTTGGAGATTGGGGAGGGGAGAGCTCACCCCTTGTTACTAATATATTCCTGGAGTGCTCAACACAATACAATAACAAATCACTACTTTTGTGGGGAAAAAAACAAAACAAAATTGGAAGCTTGCTTTCTTTCACTTATTCTTCTAACCTTTCTTACTCAAGAACCAAGGCCACCTGAAGATGTTGGCATTTTTAAGAATGGATGTGGATTTTTTTTTTCAATTTATTTTTTCTTCCTAAACCTTCTTGTTCATTTGTTCGTTTTTCTTATTGTCTTTCCTTTTTTTAAACATTAATCTTTATTGTTGACAGTATTACAGATGTCCCCTTTCCCCTCCATTGCCTTTAATCTCTTAACTCCAGAAGTTAAAGCATGGGCTTGTGATTTAGCAGAACTTTCTGAATCCTACTTACAACTAATGTGTAGTCTCCGGCCACTTATTTTACCTCTCCTTATCTCTGATTCCTCATTTTTTAAATTCTTAGATCATTATTGTGGTGCAGTAAATATAATGATTCATATGATAAGGATAAAGTCCTTATCATAGAATTTGGTGAATACCCAATGAAAACTTAGATAATTTGTCCTCTCTTTTTTATTGTGATGATCTTAAGAATACACCTTGTACACGTCCAACTATAGGGAGCATTATGGATCAAGGGCCCCAGCTGCTGTGGTCTGGAATCCGCAGCTTGTTAGCACTGAGCACATGTTTCCTGAAGGCTGTTCCCAGACAAGGACTGAGGGTGGGTGGCATACTTGCCAAGGTGAGGCGTTCCAGCGAGACAGAGGACCCCTAAAGGCTGACTGCTTTGCAGGCTTCTGAAGACCTGACCAGACTTCCTTAGACGGCATGCAGAGCCCACTTGCACCAACCTCCCCTCCTGCTCTCGCTCCCTCAGGGGCAGACTGCATAATGCTCTGATTTTCCATAGTGCTTCGCATAGACCTGCAATTTTCAACCTTTTTCATCTCATGGCACACACAAACCAATTCCTAAAGTGTTACGTGAGGCACACCAAAAAGAAAATGTGCTCCCCATCTGACAAAAAAATAGGTATAATTTTGATTCGTTCATGCCAGGCAAGTATTGTTGTGTTGGCTGTTGTATTTCATTTTATTTTATTATTTTATTTTATTTTATATTATTTTATTTTATTTGACAATCTAAGGAAAAAGAGGTCAGTGCCTATGACTAAATAGTCAGGTATTATATGTTTTATTTATTTTTATTTTTTAAATCCTCACCTGAGGATATTTTTCATTTATTTTCAGTTAGAGTGGGAGGGGGGAGGGAGGGAAAGAGAGAGAAAGAGAGAGAGAGACCATGATGCAAGAAAGACACATCAATTAGTTGCCTCCTGCACGACTCTGACCAGGGAACTCTGACCAGGGCTAGAGAGAACCGCAATTGAGGTACATGCCCTTGACCGGAATTGAACCCAAGACTCTCTGGTCCACAGGCCGATGCTCTAACCACTGAGCAAGAATGGCTAGGGCAGGTATTGTGTAAACTCTTGTGGCACTGAGGTTGAAAATCACGGATGTAGACAGTTATCCTATTAAGATCTTTGCAGCTCTGTTCCCAACTTAGTGTCTGACTCTTGAAGAAATCAGACTTTACAGAAGTTATCTTTAGAAGACCTAGCCCTTGCCTTGGGCTCCCCTTGGACCGCGCATCCGCCGTACGTTTACCCTTACCTACATTTTCCTGCCCGACTCCTTTACCTGCAGTATCTTGCCAGTTAAGTCCTGGAATCAGTAAATCAAATGCACAAAAGGCCAATTTATGAATTTAAGGTATGCTTCTCAAGAGATAAATTCGACTGCCCCAACATTGCCCTTAGGGATACATCCTGAAAATATCAAACTCAAAATAAATGGATAACTTAACCTAGTTTAAATCACTGTTAGGGAATGAATAAAATTCCTCTTGATCATTTTTGTAGAGAAATGGAATGAAGTACTTGCCGCATCCATGGGTGTCAGTCATTTAAGAAGCTGTAAAGTACATTTCACCGAAATGTAATTCAGATTATAGCAATTACCACAGATTTTCTTATACCGTCTTTATAAAAGTCTATGTATGTAAGAACATTTGCCACCGTTTTTATAACAAGACTTTGCTCTTCGGTGGTTTAAAATTAGAAGATGACTCTCCAGATAGGAAGGGATGTGTCATTAATCAATCCAGCACTCTTCAGAGTCAATCCTCTCTTTAGAGTTCTCACACTTTGACTCCAGGGACTCTGACAGGTAGGCACCCCAGAAGTACATTCGTTTTACTTTAGAGTTTTGATATAAATGTATCCCTTAACTGAATTCTTAGTTCAGTTTTAGCTCAGCACAGGAAGCCTATAAACATAAATAAACACAAACAAACAAATATATGATTTAATAAATATTACGAAAGAGCAGAAAAGGAATCAAGACCAACACAAGAACAGAAATACAGTCTGGCTTGAACAGGACAGGTGTTGCCTGGCACAGAACTTCCTCTCCGCCTGAAAGGCCCTGTTCTGTTTCTTCCTGGAACACACGTTTGTTGGTGCTTCAAAGAGCTGGTCCGGCTTTGCAGGTGTCATTTAGGATTTCTTCTTGCCTAGCTGCCCATCTCTTTACCCTCTTCTTTCCCAGTGCTTTGTGGTAAAGATACAAAGATAGAGCTTATCTGAATGCAGCCCAAATAGACTGCCCTCTGCAAGTCCTGTCTTTTCTAGGCAACAGGTGCACAGGGAATGTTCCCACCACTTCAGGTGAGACCCTGTTGCTACACCAAGAGGTGTAACTTAAACTCCATTTTAACTCCAAAAGAATAGCTCTAATTTAATACATCAAAGCATTTATCTCATGGGTATCAAAAAAGAAACAAACACTGGATTGCAAATCCATGAAGGAAGTGGAGTATTAAACCCCTCACAAGGCCTTCCATGTATTTGAAGCTCAGTGTAATTTTGAGAAGAAATGTTTAACCTTTACCTTTCCAAACACTGGATGCCTGAAAGGTTCAATAATGCCCCGTGTCTCCTCTGAACTGCTGGCCCAGATGTTAATTAGCAAAGTGACTCGGTCCCAGCCTCTGCTCAGTCCCTAACCATGCAGTGCAGGGACCTTTTCATTTCTTCTTCTCTGCGTGCCCCAATTTGAAAAGAGTGGGGATTAAGTGAAAGCAGTAAATCAGGTTAGAAGTGCTAAAGATGCAGTGTCTCAGCTCTGGATTTGAAATCATCTTCTCTCCAAATGCTATTTTCATGTAGATTGTTTTTTTTTTAGATCTCAATGATGACTCTAGCTCAGATGTAATTATTAAAGGTAACCAGAATTAAACCAAATATTTCAAAAGGCAAATAATTTACTTTATTTTATAGATTTCCAAAGTTAGATATTATAAACTGCTAATTTTCCTGGTTTTATTGTAATGAATTGAGATTGAAATATTCTCTCCAGATTCATTCATTCATTCATTCATTCATTCATCCATGTATCCAACAGATATTTTCAGAGTTGTGCAATGTGCCAGGCTCTGAGACAGGTAATAAAGTCACAACAATGTAAAAGGGTTGAACAATAAACAAAACTTTCATTCAATGTGGCAAACACTAAGAATTCCAAGGTAGACAGGGGACCAGAAAAGGCCCCTCCCACAAAAATACAATGACTTCTATGGCAGTCCCTGAGATCTAATTAATATCCAGCTCTGAAAAAGTATATGGAGGCAGGAAGTAGGTATTGAATAAGTGTTTTCTGGCTTACAGAAAAAAAGAGTACTAAGACCCTAAAGAAAAGACAACAACATGACCAAAACAGAAATGTAAATGTACTAATTGTGATTGCAGAGGGCTAAGGGCTAAGAGTCACACTCTGCCCCGCTCACACAGACACCAAGTTAGTGTTCTACTTTTATGAATATACTAGTCAAACACTGATGTAACTGCACGCTGAGCAGAAGTTGATGTAACTGAATTGTGCAGGATTTTTTAGGGGTTCAGTTTTGTGTTTACTGCTATTACAGTAAGTGGTAGCTCTTTGCTTTCAATTGATCTAAGAAGAGTATTTGATTTATGAAATTATGACAAAAAAGAAAAGCATAATACAAAACCTACTACAGTTTTACTTTTTCATCCCATTAAATATTTTCTACTTTTTCCATGGCTCATAGGGACTGACATGGATGGGTCTTGCAATGTTCTATAGTGAATACACCTTGAAGTTCAGTTCAGGAGAGATCATTTCTCATTGCTCTGTGTGTATTCCTGGATCCTGCCCCCTAAACAGAGTATACTGAACCAGAAGTGGACATATGACCCAAACAAAGACAGTCAGATACTTTCTCTTGGAAATTTGGATTCAGAAACATGGGTCAGGTTACTATTTTTTTATCTCTTAAAATGAAACTTAGATTCTGTGAATCCTTATGCACCGAAGAAAAAGAGACATATTTAGGAAGTATTCATTTTTATTTTAGTAAGCACATTATGCTAACTGTGCATCGGTCAATATTGTAAGTAGGCACATAAAGAATGAAGAGATAAGAACTTGCATCCGTCCAGGGAGAAAGAGATGAATAATATGGATAGCTGTTTGGGTTCTTAAATTATTTCAATTTCAATGTCTAGTTTCTCCTGGGGCCTCAAAACACCAAATAAAGTTTCTGCCATTGTTTTCAGGGAGGTATTTTTTTACTTTGTACTAAAGCTCCCTGATAAGCATCTAACTTATTCAATTATTTATCCACTTTACTTTAGCAGGCTTATTCTATTAAAACACTGTCTAAAACTAACCCTAAAATGGGACTGGGCAGATGGTACAACTCTTTCCTCAGAAGTTCATTAATTTTGGAAATTGAAAAATAACTGAACAGTTACAATTTAAACAATGATGTATACTTATTTAATAATTTAATTCTTTCCACAAATTGTTAAAGAAGAATTTGCACATAATTTAATATTTATTTAGCAATCTCAATTTCCTCAACCTAAGTTTTTAAACCGTTATCTTAAAAAAGTGATACGAACTACCATTTGGGAATTATAAATTTTATTCTTAATTACAATTCATGTGACCATTATGCCTTGACACTGTGCCTTTTCTATCTATAAAAGGTATTTTATAATTATTACTTTAACTATCACACCGTCATTTTATAATAAAAAGTTGCATTAAAATGAATTTATAATCTGGAAATGGTTCTTCTCTGCATGAATTGATGACTAAATGTCTAAATGTGGGGATATTTGAATTTATTTTCCACTTGACAATTTTTTTAGTTTCTCTTATGCATCCAAAGTTTTTCATATATTGTTTAAAATCTTTACAATTATCTTCACATACAGAAGAGAAAACTGAAAGCAAGAAAGTCTCAGTGAGTTCCCTAAGTCCATATAGAATCAAATTCAAGTTATTCAGATTTCATAGTAAAAAGTTTCTTCATTATGTCATCCTGGCATAAATGGAATTAGAGCTGTTTTCTAGAAAAAAGATATTTAATAAGAAAAAAATATTTTATTTCTATAACTACTTATACTTTAAAAATATCATTATAACATTTTCCTGTTCAAGATAATTTTAATAAACTTATTATTCCTTGAATATGAGGAGTCTTTCTGCTTCTGTGGAACGTCTGAAATGCGAGGGCGGTGGGGCTCAGGGTGCAGCTATTAGGTCCCTTCTGCAGGCGCAGAGCATGGAACCCAGGGGACAAACCGACTGCAGGCAAGCGAAGGCCCAGGAAAGGCAGGGGCCTTGCAGAAAGGGCCAGGGAACTGGGTTCACTGCTTCTCGGGTATTGGTTTGCTATTAAAAAAGAGGCTGGGAGGAGGCTCTTGTAAACATTTTGTCCCTTTTTTATGGATTTGGAATTATTTTAGTGAAAAAAATTAATATAAGATACTGTTGAAGGTTTAATATACCACTGTTCATTTTTAGTGACCAAACATTAAGAAAACCATAACAATAAAAACAATAGGTATTTTAAATTATACTTACTTTCACTGGATCTGTACTTTAACGATTAAGAATCGTAGACCAAAACAATTACATTTCATACTTCTGCATGGGATTCTTTTAGCCATTCCCCTTGGCCCTCTGCATGTTCTGTGATACGTTTTACAGGGCCCACTCCAGAGGAGGTGGGTTCTCCTGACTGTGATGATCAACACCAGTGATTTAACTCATCCGAAACCCTGTTTGAACAAACTCACTAATTCTTTACATTCTGTAATAGATTTATCTCAGCCCCATCTGGTTAAAGCCACCAGCACTTCCCTTTAAAACACCCCTTTTTAGGATTTGTACTTACATTTTATAGGCTTTCTTATTTTTAATCATTACTTATGTTTTCAACAATTCATTTTTCGGCTCCAGTGTTTCCATTTATATTTCATTATGCTTTGCACCTGTCTGTCATAGCTTCATGTCATGCCTACTCTTTGCTGCAATAGTTTCCTTCTGCCCTTTATTGAAGTGTCAGTTTTATGCCTCCTACTTTAATCAATATCTATTTAGAAATGATTCACTTTTCTTCAATGAATGGCTTTCGTGTATAGAACTTTTGTCATTTATTACAACAAACTCTGATTGCACATATCTATTTTTCTGGATGTCAGCCTTCTATCAATGTTTAAAAGTGCATCTCATTTTACATCTGTTCAGACAATAACTTTAAATTTAATGTCTGTCTTCCTACCAAATATCGCTTCACTAGTCAGCATATTTAAAAAGCCCTCCCCTCTCCCAAAATACAAAACAAATAAATTTCTGAAGTTGCTCTAGAGTAGAAAATGCATCTTAACAAAAAATCTGGTTTAAAAAATAATTGTCAATAGAATATATTTGTTTATGAAAAATACTATACTTTGTCAAATAATGTTATCATTTGTAGCACTTCAAAATTACTATATTAGTAATCAGTTAAAACACTGACTGTACATTAATTATATATAAAATATTTTATTCCTTTCTTTAATCATTTAAAGTATTTAAATGAATTCAATATTCTCTAATGCTATGACTGGTAATACATTTTTATGGAGTTCAGTACAAAAAGAGTATGTAAAAGTATAAAATTCTGTGTCACTTCCTTCTCTCACCCCAGCTATTACTGTCTCTTTCAATGTTGAATTGAAATATCTATCCACTCATTACTCATACATTTTACTCTTTAGATAAACTACATAAGCTAACCCTCAGGGTATACCGTGTCAATCTTTGAGAATATATGATATTGACATTGATAATCTTAACAAGGCTGAGAAAAACCTAAAATCCTTCCAAGTAATATTTTTTCTTCAATTCCTGAATAAACTAATTTTTACATAAGGAATCCTGGAATAATAGAGAACGCATTCATTTAGGATCAGAGGGACTTGAATGTGCAGTTTGGGGCATTCTCTTACTAGCTGTGTGACCTGGGTCATGTCATGTGATCTTGATGAACATCTGTTTTTTTTTTACAGACAAACTAGTTTCATCTATTACCTAATATCCTTCTTCACAGGTTATTTGCAAAATTAAAGGACCTGATGCTTGCCATATGCTGCAGGTAGAACTTGGCATATATTCATTCATTAAATCATTGTTGTTTTTGTGGTCCTTACAATTAAAGACATGGAAGGACATCCAGGATGGGAGTGGGGAGCAGGGAGCAGTGATCTGCTTTCCTTCCAAAGCCCAGCATCACCTGCTGGAAAAATCACAGACAAAAATAGAAAATAATACCAAATGTGCTCTAGTCACGAGCGGTGGTAGAAAGAAAGAAGATAAATTGTCGTCTCCCTTTCCTCTTTTTAGTATGTTTAGAGGGGCTTTAAACAGTAGAGACATGAAGTGATTATGTAGGATAAGTTTGATGTTCCCAAGAGCGAAAAACTAATTATAAATGTTTAAATTATCTCTAAAAATCTACTTGTGTGTTGGGAAGTTCTGTAGACAACAACTAAAACTAAAATAATGTTAAAAATAACACTGTAATTTGTTAAAATATAGGGTTCTTCCCATAATCAAATCAACCTAATATCAAAATGCAAACTTTTTTTAAGCCTCCCCCGAGGGTATTTTTTTCATTTATCTTCAGATAGAGTGGAAGGAGAAGGAGAGAAGGAGGGAAGGAGAGAGAGAAAGAGAAAGAGGGAGAGAAACATTGATGTGAGAGAGACACATCTATTGGCTGCATCCTGCATGGCCCTGGGACCATATGTGACCCTGACTGGAACTGAACCTGCGACCCTCTGGTCCACAGGCCAATGCTCTAACCACTGAGAAAAACTGACCAAGGCTCAAAATGCAAACTTTTAAGGAAATTCATGACATTAGTCTAGTTGGACACAGAAGGGCATTATTGAACGTGAGGTTATTTCTTATACTCTCTGGAGGATAAGTATTGAATCTACATATGTCAAAAGTCAATCAATGTACACAAATAAAACTAAGTCAAGGCTACAAACCTTCCTGTTTTTATAATCAGTTGTCCGGATTGCTCTACATTTGTTAAACTGATGAAGACCCTATGACTGGTGCATTTTGGACCATTTATGCAATATACTTGTATTCATGCAAAAAATTAGCTAAATTTTAAAGGTTTAAGTTAAAGGAATAAAAGAAAATACAAAGTTACATCTCAGTTTTGTTGTTCTTTTTAAAGTATATAGCACTTTGGATAAAGATTAAGAACTTTAGTTTAAAAACATTACTGTTAAAATGACATAAAAGTTTTGAAAATAAAAAAAACACATGTATTCAAATAAAATTATGAATTAGATGTCAATTATACTTCCACAGAGCTGAATTAAAAATGAATATATAATACTGAAACAATGATTATAATATTGGGGAAAAATATTAAAACTTTTCATCTACCTATGTGATAAATCACCAAGTTGTAGATTCTACTTCTAAATATCTTCTCAATTCACTGTTTTCCAACCAAGTTGACTCTGGGTTCTTCAGGTTCTAAGAAAATAGTTATTGTGGGCTCCCTAGTCATATAACAAGTTTGATTTAAAAATTATTTATCAGTTGATAACAAGTTAGTGATTTATAAATGAAAATTTAGAATAATTAGTAGAGATGATGCACTAGGTATAGCAATATTTATTAATTTTTTTTATCAGCTCAGGTAGAAATTATTCATCATGAGGCATCTTATTTTTTTGTGCAGGTCCAGGAGCCATCTCTGTATGTTCTTTATTGGCAAATGTGTCATTCCTGACTAATGTCTTATTTCCCACTGGGAGGAATTGCTCTCAAGTTCATCATGACAGTGAAACTCTAGAACATGTTTGTATTGAAACAATATGAACCATCTTGCCTTTGCAGTTTCCTCACACTAAGTATTTACTGCTGGGGTTACATTATGACTCAGGATGCTGTATCATCCGTTGCCTCTGCCCACCATTTTCCCAACCCTGGATCCCATTGCTTTTTCAAAGGTTGTTACTATACTTAATTGCTGATCACCATGAATGCAAGCTTACCCAAAGTACCCTGGAAAACATAAGCTATTATTCATTTTCTGGACAAGTTAACTTACCATTAAAATTTTTCAAGATAACCCTGTCTGGTTTGGCTCAGTGGTTGTAGCATCGGCCTGCGGACCAGAGAGTCCCAGGTTTTGTTTCCACTAGGGGCACATACCAAAAAAAAAAAAAAAAAAAAAAATTAAGATAAATAGAGAACAAAAATTGTCTAACCATGTCTTTTCTTCATTGAATTAGGATTACACTGTGATCGCTGCATTCTTAGAATGTGATTTTTTTCAAGATTAATTATACCCCTTGCCCTTCACACACATAGTCACTGAGGACAATGGGCAAGAGGTCTGCAGGCAGAATGAGAATAGCATTTGCACAGGAACATCTGGCCCTAATCTGACATGGTTTAAGACTGACAATGTCACCACAATGACTAGAAGAATCTATTAGCATTGCAGAGCTATAGTGTAGAACGCCCTCAGATAAAACAGATGTAGCCATAACCAAAGACTGACTGGCCTGGTACATGAAGCCGGCATAATAGGGTCACTTTCCTGGGTGCCATGGGTAAGTGGGTACACAGGGTAAAAGATGCTGTCACCACCCTAACTGAGGTGCTGTAGGACAGTGGTTCCATCCAGGGCTGATTTTGTCACCCAGGGGATATTTGTAATGTCTGAAAATCACATAATTTTAAGTGATCACAACTGGGGAAGGGGAGCAAGGATTTACTGGTTTCTAGTATAAAGAGGTTAAGGATGCTGCTGAACATCCTGGAATTCACAGACCTTTCCCTTGCCCCACTTCCAAAACAAGGAATTATTCAACTTGAAATACCAGTAGTGCCAAAGTGGAGAGACTGCTGTAAATCCAGGGCCACAGTGGGGTAGAAATTCAGATGGGTGAGAGCTTAGGAGGATTAAATTTAAACATCAGCCGTGGACTGTAGTGTTTCAGACTCCTGAGCTTATCCTGTGTCTAGTGTGCACATCATCCCAAGTCAGTA
This sequence comes from Molossus molossus, assembly GCF_014108415.1. Classification (NCBI taxonomy): domain Eukaryota; kingdom Metazoa; phylum Chordata; class Mammalia; order Chiroptera; family Molossidae; genus Molossus; species Molossus molossus. The sequence continues at coordinate 42,040,233 of NW_023425344.1, forward strand.
GCCAGCATCATACTGGTGCCAGTCTCATGAGATCCTGATCACTGGTAGCAATCCACTCACAAGAGGGACATCCTGAACCTGGGCCTTTGGGCACGGGACCCATGGGCAACCTTACGGTATAAGATCTACAGCGTCTTGAAAACTGTTCAACTCCACTAATGTAGATCAGCAATTTTCACCCATTTTCATCCCATGGCACACATAAACTAATTATTAAAATTCTGTGGTCCATCAAAAAATATATCTTTTTGCTGATCTGACAAAAAAAAAAAAAAAGTAGGTATAATTTTGATTCATTCACAACAGATAGCTATTGTTGTGTTGGCTATTATTATTATTTTTATTTGACAATCTAAAGGAAAAGAGGTCAGTGCCTCTGACTAAATAGTCACTACTGCATGTTTTAAAAATCCTTGTGGTGCACTCTCTCTGAAGATTGCTGATGTAGAGGATTGAGAATTGAAGGCAGTCCTAAAGGGAACAAATAGGTCCCTGGGCCCAGGTAGGTCACGCCCTACACTTAGATGCCCTGCCTAAGTGGCACTCCGCGCACCAGAGGGAGACTTAGAACATTTCAAAGAAAGCACTTCAAATTCGAGCCCCAGAGGTATACACCTGGTACCACTCAATTTTCAGTTCCTGCAACAGCGTCCTGTCTTGATGTGTGCTCTGCCCAACTATTCTCTCCAAGCCACACCTGCCAATTCAATAAAGGTGAGCCCCCTAAAATCCACACTCATTAAATTCTACTTCAGGTCATTCAACTTTTTACTTTTCTCAGAATAAAACTCAAATCTTTAAACTGATACGTACGACCCTCAGCTGTTGTCTAAAATTCATCTTACTAATACCCCCTCTTTTCCTGTTTGTTTTCCCACTATATGCTGAACTTCTTTGTACTCTTTAATAAATCATGCTTTGAAAAATATACATATATTTTTTTATCCAGGGGCCTTTCTTGAAGTGGTAAGGCATACCACCACCCACTGCTTTGCCATTATCTGACTTGAGATCTCTTCTTGCAGACACTTCTTTCTAGAATTTTTTGTTTCCTCTTAGGCTACGTTTGTTTCAGCTATGACACACACATTTTTAGCATCGCACAGTTTATTCACACTCCTAATAATGACTGGGTGTCGATCTTCCCCTTGGTATTCTGTGTTCCCTGGGAGCAAGGACTGATTGGACCTGCTTGCTGCACTACTCTCATCGGTTGACTGTCAATGAGTAATTGTTGGCTAAATAGATGAATGAAAACTATTATTCCTGTTTAACTTATTATCAAGTAGACTCTACCATTTTATTATGTAGACTCTACCATTATATTACTTTTTAATATTAAAAAGACTTCAAACATACAGAAATACAGAAATTGATTATGAATTCAAATCCCCACCACTGAGATCTAATGATTGTCACCATGTAAGCGAGACCCTTGTGATTTTAATGTCCATAATATTTTTGCCAGCTAGAATTAAATAGTTTAATTCTTGATTAGAATATAGGTATAGGCTTTAACTTAGTGTATAGTAAAAGATTAGGAAAGTATGTTAATCATGTTCTGAAGGACTATAAAGCACGTTCCAGAAGAAGGGTTTAAAAGGACACTTTGCTGAGACAATAAAAAATATGAACATGAAAACAGTGATAGCTTAAACAACGGCAGAGGTACACGATGTTCCGTTTCTTCCTTTTGCTTTAAAGATATCATCACTGATGCACAATTATGAGTTATTTTGCAGAATCTTGGTTCTTCAACGCAGCAGCCTTTGTTCTCACAATGGAATTTTGTGTTGCTGGTGCACTGTTTCTTTGTCCAGCAAGAGGAGATAACTCCAGGGCCACAAGGAGTCTGATACAGAAAATGTGTTATTTGTTACTAAAGAAACACAGACTTCTCTTTCAGTTCCCTAAAACTAATCCTCATTGACTCCCTAGCCAAATAAAAACTCCCTACGGCTTTTTAGAGAGACGGATTTGAGAGCACTTGCTCTCCCATCCTCGGGCACTGGCCAAATGGAATAAATCTTTCTCTATCTTCAGGCACTAATGTCTTAATGCTTTGGCCTTCTAGTGCTTCGGGTACACGGACCCCAATTTTAGTAGGTGATTTTGTGACAACCATATCCTTATTTACGTCATCTGTTTTTCTCTAGTATTTAAAAATAACTAAGTTATCTACCCCTAAAATACTTTAGTATGAATATCTAAAAACCAAGATATTATTGTATATAACCTAATCAGAACACTTCACATCAAAAATTTTAAAAAAGTAATTCCTGGGTGTCATCTAACTCCCAGAGTATATTCTTATTTCTCCAGATTTTCCCAAAATATCTTTTTCAGTTTCTACAAATCAGTAACTGATCAAATCTACTCATTGCATTTGGCTATTATGTTCCTTAAATCCATTTGGTAGAAACCGTGCTGCATTTTTTTCATGACATCAGCTTATCGTAGAGAAAAATTGTTCTGTAGAAAATTCCACCTTCTGGATTTGATTGAATTCTCATATATATTTTACAGTGTATTATTCCCTTATATTTAAGGTCACTAGAAGTTAGCTTTAACAGGTTAGTATGACTCAAGTTAAGATTTTTTTTTTTTTTTTTTTGGCAAGAATACTTCACAGGTGATGTTGCATACTTCACACCACAATATGTCAAGATGTACTTAATGTCAAATTGTGCTACTGATGTTAGTACTAAGATATATCAGTGTGTATTTCCAGTTTTATCCCCTGTCATGGAGGAGACTTAGAACATTAGAATAAAGTATAGAACTTTATTAAAAGAATTCCATGGACTTCTTGAGTATTCACTGAATACATTTTGCTTAGTTTTCTTATTTTCCATCTCAAGTCTTTCCATTTTAAGTATCTAACTCACTGAGATGACCTCTCATAGAAAACTTTGGAAAATTTAGATGACTTACTAAGGCTGAGGGAGGAATTTAAAAATCCATAATATATAAAATGTAATTTCAACCAGTAAATGGCCAAATCTCCTGTAAAAAAAAAAAAAAAGATGAAAATATACGCATATCTGACAACATATTTCTAGTCAGTCACTGACTACAAGCTATGGATTTAGGCATACAATTAAGGCGCATTGCTATCCAGCTGGATTCAGAGATCCCTACAAACTAACAAAGCCGTAACAGGTTTATAATCTAATTCGTTAGTGCTCTTAAAATTGTCCCATGCTGATTAAGCACTTTTGCTTTTGCTTTTTATTCCCCTTATACTCAATTCAAAAATAAAACTTGAATTCCAACAAATTAATTAACCCTCTTACTTACTTGGTTGTTTCAGCTCCATTAAGCTAAAGTAATCAAATCACCTCACTCCTAAAAGCCTCGAGAAGATAGATTTAAAAGCCTTCAACTGTGAAAGGACAGAAACAAAGCTCACTAGAGAGATAGGATCTGAACAGTCAAATAATTCTGAATAGGCATTAGGTACTTGGGAGTTTCCACATGAGCAAGTGATCCTTGGTTAGTCTTATAAGTTCATTCTAAATGTAATATATCATACTCAAGAAGAGTAAGTGTGTTTAGGTGCTGTATCTACAGATGTAAAGAAATTGTTTGGTACAAGTGCTTGTTCACTTGGACTCAAAGTTAAGTTTCTTTCTCCTAACTCCTTTTATTTCTCCATCTCCACTTTTGAAACAAGCGAATGAACAAAAAACCCCACAAATAAACAACAGGAAACACCTTCTAGCTAGATCTGTAATTTGGAATTTATATGCATTTTGTCTTATAAACCTTTGTCACAAATCTAGTAATCATTACTAGTCTTTGCATTTTACAGATAAGGAAACTGAAACTCAGTAAGGTAAAAATGTTATCAAGGTCACATCAAAGTGATGTATACTGCTGATGAAGCAGGGACTGATACTGATACTATTGTACTGATCTAATTATTAATAATAAGAAAGGAACAAAAGAAAGGCCAGATATTATAGGAATGTCATTTAGGCATCTTCTTCCAGAAAATACAACTTTACACTCCCCAGGGGTCCAACAAAGGGAAGATAGACACATACCCAGTAATGTTGGGGTGACAGAGGAAAGGTACTTGACTGTCAGTCACAGCTAGGAACAAAGATGGTTGGCCAGACTGGGTGTGGCCACTGCAAGGGCTCAGTGATTTAGGATTAATTTCCTAAACAAAGAAGTTTGTCCTCTTGGTTCCTCTCGGCACAGTTGGCACACTTGGTTCATGGCTCATGCTTAGCTTCCTGGCATTCTCCCATGTGGCCCATGGCCATGCGGACCCCCCACACAAGGGACTAATGGACTGCTATTAGCCAGATGCTGTATTGGACCTGTCTCCAACATGGACAGACAACTCTGGACAGTGGCTTTGCTTCTAACCCTATTGGAACCCTAGCTACGCTTCTTCTATGACTGGACTAAGGAAAATGAAACTTTAGAAACCCAGGGATTTAATTCCACACAAATAAAAATCACGCCTTCTTCCATATGAATCTTAGAAAATTGTTTTCCTCGAGATATCATAAGTACTCCATTCCCAGCAGCACCCAGTGGGGAAGACTATTTCCCACTTTCTCTAATAAGAGAACTGGGCTCCCAACTCTGACTGAAGACTATGCCCTTAAATGCTAATGAAGGGAACTAAAGGAAACAACATGGTCCTGTCTTTTCTCCCTATTCACATTAAAAAAAACAAAAAAACACAATAAGGGGTTGTCTTTCAACCACTCATGTATTTTTATTATACCAGGATAAATGCACATGTTCATTATTCCATTATAATAATACAAATACTATGTTAAAATATAAATTTTGAATCTTTCTTTATCTTCCAAAATACATCTTTATCAAATTCTTTCATGATTCTATCTTAATAAATGTTAGAAATTTTGGAGAATTTTAATATGTAAGACCACCATTTGTATATATTTGAAATTAGTTGATTTTAAGTTAGCCATCAATATTTTACACTTTTGCCACCCTAAAAATATTGCCATCCACTCTTGCTGCAGAAATTTGGAAATGGAGCTATCGAAAAGCAAAAAGAAATCAAAATATAACCTCCTGAAGAGCAAACATTTCAATCTATGATGTTAGAAGGAGGTGGAAACTAGACGGTCTCACCTGAAGAATGAGCATACTTCCATCGGAAAGCAGAGGCACTGAGTCAAGGCATTCAAAAGAACAATGTGTTTGCTTCATAATTAGTCAGAATCAGTCTAGCTGTGCTAGTAACATCGCCTTGCATCTGTGTCTATAGAAGATGCCCATGATGCTTCTGTGCACTGATATCTCACTTGTACAACATTATGCCACACTAAGAAAGGTGGCTTTGATGTCGGGAGGGAAGGGACCTCGCTAGAAGCAGGATTCCCCATGTGACTAGCTTTGTGGGCTTGAATTAGTGAAGTAAAGCTCCTGAAATTCAGTAAGCTCATGTCTCAAATATGAATAAGAATACCTACCTCATAGCATTCTTTTATTCAAATTAACATTTTATTTCCTAGAACATAATAAGAGTGTAATAAATGTATGTTGAACCCTGAATATTAATTAATGAAAAGTATTTGGTAGATTTGTATGCATTAATGTGTCTGAATATAGAGAAAAAGGTCAAGGGTGGGTACATTTTGGGAGGTTTTAATTGAAATAATTTAGCCTTTATTTTATACATTTCTTTTTCACCAATTTTCAGTTACCACAATTAAACACAAATACTAACTAATAGTCATGCATATCTCAAGCAAGTCCCATAGTCCTTTAACCTATCATACCATATCGCTAAAGCCTGTTTCTAAGTCCCTGATTAATAGAAAATTTCAACCTACCATAGTGAGCAGATTTAATCCCTAAGGCTTTTTGCCCACACTACTATATGCCCAGAGTAGTTAGCCTTTTGGATTCCTGAAAATTATTTTCTTTCATTCTCCATTGATGTATTTGTTACCTCATAGGATTTCCATATTTTATTTCTCCCTTTTGTGAATTTAATTCTTCTGATCTTTCGAAGATAGTAAACCACTTAAATAATGTGGTGTTTACTATTAAGAACCAATGGATGCCTGGCTGGTGTGGCTCAGTGGATTGAGCATCGTCCCATAGACTGAGAGGTCCCAGTTCGATTCCTAGTTGGGGTTTATGCCTGGGGTTGCAAGTTCGATTCCTAGTTGGGGTTTATGCCTGGGGTTGCAGGCTTGATCCCCAGTAAGGGGCATGCAGGGGGCAGCTGATCAATGTTTCTTTCTCAATAAAAACATTAAAAAAAAAACAAAACAGCCAATGGCGTAAATAATAGAATACAGACCTGAAGTACAAGTAGAATATGCTCTTTTAAAAAAATTGTTGTTGTTCTAACATCTGTGATAGAATTATCAGAAAGTCTGTACTATTTCTGTTTCCTAGTGCACACTTCTTGTATAATTTCTTCTCCTTGATTATAGATAAAACCTGTGAATACGATAAGATAGTAAATCCTTTGATTAAGTTACATGATATGGCACTCTCAAGACTATCTTACATTATGCAAGATTTCATCTTATCAGCCTCTAGGGCAGCAGTTCTCAACCTGTGGGTAGCAACTCCTTTGGAGGTTGAATGACCCTTTCACCTAAGACATAACAGTAGCAAAATTATAGTTATAAAGTAGCAACAAAAATAATTGTATGGGGGTCATCACAACATGAGGAGCTGTATTAAAGGGTCCCGGCATTAGGAAGCTTGAGAACCACTGCTCTAGGTAGATTGGAAGGAGAGACAGACTCTTATCACCTGTGAAGAAAGCAAATAGCCTTGAGGATAAATACCTATAGGAGCTAGATGGCAGAAAGCTGCAGGCCTCTTTTAGTTGCTTCTAATTGTCCTTGGCTGGCATGTTAGGGGAAATCTTGTTTATAAAGGTTCAAGGAACCTTAGTTCTTCCAACAACCTGAATTAGCTTGAGGGAGTTGGGCCCCAGATGAGGACCATGGCCCTGCTCACTGTATTTATTGAAGACTTGAGAGATCTAAAGAGAAAACCTAGCTAGGGTGTGCCCAGACACTTGACCCAGGAAAATTATGAGAAAATAAATGTGTATGGTTTACACTGCTAAGTCTGTGTTAATTCATTATGGAGCAATAGAAAACAAGTAAAACATCCAATTTTGTGCTTCAAAGTTGATTTTATTATTACAATCTGGTCTTCTCCTAAATTTATAATTTCCTGAATAACTAAATTATAAATAGAGATAAGATATGAGCCTCCTCCATTCCCTTAATTGGTAAATATGAGAAGAAAAAGAGAGAGACAGAGAGAAAAGCAAACATATATCATCATGATACTTTAAGAAAACTATGAATGTAATGAACTACACAACTTTAATGGTTAGCCTCTTTCTCCTTTGTAAATACACTGTCCTTAAAAATACTTGATTGATTTATATAATTTTACCTGTAAGATTTCTTATCAATTTTTTATATATGGAATGTAATTTGCATGAAGAAAATTACAAATAATACTTTCTTGTTTCAATAACCTTTATTTTAAAATTGTTTTAGATTTACAGAAAAGTTTTAAAGATAATGCAGATAATTCCCATTTACCTTATACTGTTTCCCCTATTATTACCATCTTACATTAATGTGATATATTTGTTACAATTAATGAACCAATATGGGCACACTATTATTAACTAATGTTTATAATTTATTCAGATTTTCTTACTTTTACCTAATTTTTGTTGTTGTTGTTGTTGTTGTTTCCCTCTATTCCAAGATTCCTTTTAGGGTACTACATTAGCTTTAGTTATCATAGTTTCTTAGATTCCTCTTGGCTGTAAGAGTTTATCAGACTTTTCTTATTTTTGAGGAACTTGGATAGTTTTAGAGAGTATTGGTCAGGTATCTTGTAGAATTTTCTCAGTTGGGATTTGGCTAGTGTTTTTCTCATGATTAGACCAGGTTTATAATTTTTGAGATAAAGACTATAGATGTAGACTAAATGGCATTTTTATCACATCATAATATGGGTATATACTATCAATATGAGTTTTCACTGTTGATGTTGATATTGAACACCTGACAGAGGTAGAGTTTATTAGGTTTCTCCATAATAGAAGTATTCTTTCTATCCCCCCTTACAGACTGTTCTCTATGGAATGAAGTTCCTTTGCAAAGCCCACACTTAAGGGGCGGGCAGGTGTGCCCATTGCTCCGCTTACTTGAGTGTGGATCATCTGGGTAAATATTAATTGGAATTCTTCTGCACTGGAAATTTAGCTCTTTGTCCCAATTTCTTCTTTTATTTATTTATGCCAATGAGTTAATATAAATGCATGGATATTTTTATTATACTTTGGGTTACAATAAAATACTAGGTCATTTTTTTGTTGTTGCTTGAAGTATTCTAGCTTTAGCCCTCAGGAGATCATGGAGTTGCCTCCTGGGTCTTTTTGGCACAGCCTCACTATTAGTGTTGTTGTTTTTCTTTGCATTTAAATTTGTGAAGCTTTTATTGACATATACTAAGGCTCACTAATTCTTTCCTCTTCTGTGTTCAGCATATTTCATTTCTGTTGCAATGTTTTTGATTACTAACATTTCCTTTGATTCTTTATTAAAATTCAGAACTCTTTAATACATTATCGTCTGTTCCCACATGTTTTCTAGTTTTTCTATCATAGTTTTTAACATATCAGTCATAGTTACTTTAAATTCCCTCTCTGATCATCCCAACATCTGTTGTCATAACCGTCTGGTTCAGATGTTTGTTTTCTCTCTTCAGACCATATTTTTTTCTTGCCCTTTGACATACTTTGTACTTTTAGAAATATTTAATCCAGGCGAATTCTATCAGATAAGGGAGTTTAGGTAAAAAGGCCTTCAGTGTGAGAATGTACATTGTTCTAGCTGGGGGTATAGGTGTCAACAAATTCAAGTTCCTCTTGTGACCATGGTTTGTTTTCTCCTTTGACTTTGTGCTTCCCTAAATACGCTTCCTCAAAGACAGTCTGTGTTTTGTAGCTCTTTCAGCTGTAATCTGTTGTTTACTGGAGTCCAGTTGGTTGGTTGTAAGGTAGGGGGAAGGAAAAGCATTCTATTATCTAATAATTAAATCACAGTCTTGTAGTGGGTCTATGTCCCTGGGCTGTGGTTTTCACAAGTGTTTCATCAGTGGTTTAGATTTCTCCCACCCTTAGTTAAGACAGGAAACATAGATGGGCTGAGGTGGTAGAAATGGCCTTTGTTTAGGTGGGAAAGGCTCTGGTGAATTCTTTTCCCTGGAAAAAAGGATTACTTTTCTCTCCTCTTAACAGCTGGCTGGGCCAGGAGATCTCTGCTGGATCATCACCATAAGAACTTTATTGAGTTCCCGGAAGTTAAAAGCTCCGGAGGAATTGGGATATTCCTAAGACTGGCATCCCTAAGAGTTTCCCACTTTTACACTAGTCTGCACTCAATCCCAAGCAAGTCATAAAGGTAACCAAAATTAGCTACTTTTCATATGCTTAGAAATTATTTCAGGTTTTAACACATAAGAAATAATTAAGATTTTTTTAGGCGATGGCAAAAAGAAATTAACCTCAGCCAAGGTTAATTTATTTGTGCATTTCTTGCCAAGACACATAGGCAAGAAATGCACAAATAAATAAAGGGAATCCAAACTGAAAAGGAAGTTACACTATTTATTTGCAGGTCATAACCTTATATGTAGAAAATTTCAAGAAATCACCAAAAGCAACATAAATGATAAGAATTTATAAATGATTAAAGTGCATAAGTTAAATATGTAAAAATTAATGGCATTTCCATATACTGCCATGAACAACGTGAACATTACTGAAATGAAGAAATCAATTTCTCTCATAACATCAAAAAGAACAAAATACCAAGAAATAAATTTAACAAAGATGTGTAATACTTCTATACTGAAAAATACCATTAATCTACAGATTCAGTGTAACCTCCATCAAAATCCCAACTACTTTCTTTGTGGAAATTGGCATTCTGGTCCTAAAATTCAACTGAAAATGTAAAGACCCGTTTCTGGTAGCCCAAAGACTGTTGAAAAAGAACAGGTTTGGAAAGATTAGGAGTTCCTGATTTCAGCATCTATATAAAAAAAAATAATAGTAGTTAAGACTGTATAGCATTGGCATGATAGATATAAATCTATCTATATGGGATAGAAATAATAGTACATAAATAAACCCATACATCTATTGTCAATTGATTTCTAACAACAATACCAGGATAATATGAAGGCAATAGAAAATTTCTTCAACAAATACCCAAGATAAATGAGAACATACATCCATATAGAGGCTGTACATCAATGTGCATGGCAATATTTTCCATGATAGCCCAAATGTGGAACCAACCCAAATGTACATAAACTCATACATAGATAAACAATTGTAGAACATAAATAAAATGAATTATTATTTAGCCACAAAAAGTAATGAAGTGCTGGTATATGCTATAATATAGATGGAACTTGAAAACATTGTTTTACTTTTAAAAAAATTACAAAAGCCCTGGCTGGTTTGGCTCAGCGGTTGGAGCATCAGCCTGCGGACCAGAGAGTCCCGGGTTCAGTTCCCGCTAGGGACACGTAGCAAAAAGAAAAAGAAAAAAAAATTACAAAAGATCATGTATTGTATGGTTTCATTTATATGAAACATCCAGAAAAGACAGGTCTACAGGTACAATAAGTAAGTTAGTTGTTTGGGGAAATGGTAGTGAGAAGAAACTACTAATCTTTACCAGAATTAATTTTGGGGATGATAAAATTGTTCCAAAATGAAATAGCAGTGATGATTGTCATGTTTTATAAATATATGAAAATATTTGATATTTAATGATATACTTTAAATAGATACATCTTGGGCAGTGTGAATTATGTCTCAATAAAGTAAGGATGAAGGGAGGAAGAAAGACAGAAAATAATAATAAAAAAAAAAGTCATTTCTTGAGCACATTATGGACCAGATAATGTGCCAGGCTTTTACATGCATTACCTTTTGTAATGCTCATGACAAAGAGGAGATATGTTTTGCTATCTTTCAATTTGTACAAAAAGAAATTAAGGCTTAGGGAATTTAAATACATTTCTAAAGGCTATCAGATAGTATTGTGATTTACATCAAAGTTTAACTGACAGCAAAACCCATGATCTTTCAGCCATATACCTGCAGGAATTATTTTATCAAGTTAACTAGAACATAACCTCATTTTTCTTCCAAATTGTTAGAATTAATGTTTTATCTCCAAATGTTAAAAAAAAAAAATGAGTACTGAAAAATTTTAATCAGTAAGATAAAAACTGGGGGAGATAAGTGAAACTATTGGATCAGCTGATTAAGTTAGACATACATATTTAAGCAGCACTTTGATTTGCAGCATGCACAATGATTATTTTGTCTGTTTTTTCCTGAATTAAAAATAACCGGGTGATTTTCTGGGTCTATTTGAACTCTTGTTAATTCTAAAAATTATAGTTATCAAGAAATATCTATTTCAAATTCAGAAACATGCTGAAGTTGGATTAGTAACCTTGCCTGAGCCAGACAAGACTGAAAATACTCTGATTTCATTTTGAAAGAAGTTTAAAAAATACAGAATATGGATAATTTTAATTTTTCTGTCTCAAAAAATCAATTTCTAATTTATTTTGTGAAAATTAAATAAACTAAAATACTCTTTCTTACAAAGCTTTAACACTTCTGAATGAAAAGAGATACTATCATTAGCATACCAGGTGTTAAATAATTATAGGCTGAATTAAATTTCTTAGAATAAGGTAAAATTTTTTTGAGTATTTCTTGTATTGTCTTTGTCATCAAAATTATTTTTATTGCTATTCACTTTTTATGTTAATATATCCTCTATAACATATTGAAGAAAAATTTGAAAAGAAATATTTAACTAGCTTAGCATTATTTATAACTCAACTATAGTATTTTCATTTATTGAAACACTGAAGTCTTTAAAATACAGGTGCTAGGACTTGATTAGATTAACAAGGAGTTAATTTAAGTGAACATCTGGTTTTTTTAACTGCCTAGGGTGGATAAAGGGATCCAGATGCTTACAGAATTTATCCCTCCAGTTCAGAATAAAAATATCTTTGCAGTAGATATAATAAGCAAAAACTCCATGTTTTGAGGGCTCACATATGCCTAACAGAAATATATGCATATATTTCCCTGAAATTTCTCAAAGTGGAATGTGCACAACCTACTACATACATATAAGTATATATGTGCATGTATTCTGATTACAACTCTGGAAAACATGTATTGCAGCTACTTTGACCACTATAGAAAGATAGGTGTGGTAGACAGAACTCTGCATGGGCCCCAAGGTCTCCACCCTCTGGTGTGCATGCTCTGTATTATTCCCTCCCCTTGAATGTGGGCAAGAACTGTGTGGTAGGCGTCACTCCTATGACACATTATATTATAGGGTAGATATGAAGAATTTTGTAAATATAAAGCTAGTCAGGGACCAGTTAATTCAAAGGGAACTGATTCTGAGTGGGTCTGATCTAATCTGCTGAGCCCTTTAGGAAAGCTGAGAAGCAGCAGAGAAGGTATCCTATAGGCCTTGAAGGAGCACTGTCATTAGTTATACGGTTGCAAGGAAATGAATTCTGCTTACAAGGACATGAGCTGAGAAGAGAACTCTGCTTCTCAGCCGAGCACGGCCCAGGCTGGCACCTTGGTTGCAGCCATGTCAGATCCTGAGTGGAAGACACAAATAAGCGGTGCTTTGACTCCTGGTCCCTAGTAACTGTGAGATAAGACATGCATGCTGTGGTAAGCTGCTAAGTGTGTGGAAATTTGTTGAACAGCAACAGAAATGTAATTTAGAACTTAGGCTACAAGGTCTTTCCTTTGATAGCGGTTTATATATGGTAGTCATTAATTAATACTCCCACCGTGAATTTTAGTTTAACAAACTAGCATTAATTTAAACAAAAGGTTTGATAATATCAAGGATTGTTTTCTGTCCTGATATTTTCAAAAATTCGTAAGGAGAAACTTTTTAAGTGTGGCCGCCACAGGTGAATCTCAAGCACACTGTTCCTAGCTACAATTGATTTAAGCTATATCCTAGAATTTAAAAGATGCTATTCCAAAGACAGACTGGGTAAGAAAGAGGATTATTGTAATACATTGAAAAAAAGAGATTCACAGTACAACCAATGGAAGTTTAGCTTCTAATGCTAGGAATATTGTCTAAGTTGACTGGGTTTGTAAGCAGAGGTGAAAATGGCTTACAAAATAAAAAGGGATTATTTTTCAAGACACACAGTTGCAGAGGGAGATCTAGCTGGAGTCAGTGTAAAAGGATATATTCTTACAAGAGCATCACTTAGCTCTGCAGTAATACTTAGGAAACTTTTCTAAGGAAAGAATAGAAGAAACAAAAGAAGCTTTCTTTCAATGTGTGTGTTTTTTTAATTGAATTTATTGGGGTGATATCGGTTAAAAATTATATAGGTTTCAGGTATACAATTGTACAATTCGTCACCTGTATGTTGTATTGTGTCTTTACCACTCCAAGTCAAGTCTCCTTCCATCACCATTTAGCACCCCTTTACCTTCTGCAACGCCCCAATCCCCTTCCCTCTGGTAATCACCATACTGTTATCTGTATCCATGACTCTTTTTTTCCCCTTAATTTCTTTACCCTTCTCACGCAGCCCCCAATACCCCCACCATAGCTATCAGACTGTTCTCTGTATGCGTGAGTCTGTCTCTACTTTGTTAGTTAATTTTTTTCACTAGATTCGGTACTTATCTTTCTCTAACTGGCTCAGAAGTACAATAGTAAATGAGTAAGAATTTCTTTATATCATTAATAGAAAACTTGCCATAGTACTAGCAGCTATTAGGGTCATTAAGTAAAGTTAGAAATACGGGATGACACAAAGGAATATCCCAAACAATTTTTAATATCTTTGCATGAAAAGAATCATGATCATAAAAACAGCAAGTATTCAGAAGACCAATTACAAGAGAAATAAGGTACAGAATATATTATATTATCTGAGAACAGCTTAGAAGCATCCATCCCCAGTGGTAAAATAAAGGGCAAAATACAGGCAAGACAGTCATCACTTTTATATAATTGGAAAACAAATAGAGGAGTTATGTCATTGTGAATACCCATTAACTATTACAAATTGTATTGGAACATTTAAGAAGTACCATGAATAACCAATGAGCTTATTCTACTCATCATTGCCACAGTGAGTGCTTTACTAATATGAAGTCTATAAAGTGAAGTTTAAAATTTATTTATCAAAGTCTCTTTATTTGTTATTTTGTCTGAACTTTGATGAAGAGTTGAACTTTATCTGTACCTTACATGAAATTTCAGTGTTTTCTTTTTTCTGTCCTCCTCCCTAATTAATACACATTCTAACATCCTAAATAATAAGCTACTGACATTCATCAACCATGTATTTATTTAATTCACTCAATCAAAATAGCTTTGTAGATAGAAAGATAAGATAAATATAAACAGGAAGTTTATAATAAAAATATAAATTTAAAGATCCATCTGTTAAATTTCCTTGATAAGGGTTAAAAATGTTATTATCTGTGTTTTACAACATTTTTCATTAAGGATTTCCAGTCAGCCTTAAGACTATAAGCACAGAAAGTTATAAATTTTCAGAAAAGTGCTTCTTGGCTTCCCGCTGATATGGTTCTTTATTTTCATGCCTTCCCTTAATCTTAATTCCACAAAATTTATGTATGATTTCCTCAGGATAAAAGAAGTACTTGCGCACTATCCTTTGATAACTATTTCTCCTTGAAACTCACTCTGATTATTTTATATCAATCTTTCTCAAGTATTCCTCCCAAAAATGTCCAAATTTTGGAACTATTTGTTCTATTGGTCTTGATTCTGAAGGATTAGTTCCCAGCTGATATAATTATGAATACCCAATCAGCAATTTTAAGAGAACACTTATTTTTCCCTCAAGATACTGGTTCCCTTTGGTGAGAGTTTTTAAATAAGCTCCCTGACATTTTATTCATATTTTTATGAGGTTACTTCAGAGTCTGATTTCCTTTTCTGTTCTAGTAACAATGATAGAATCTCTTCTTTTTCAGTAATTTAAGGTCAGAAACAGAGACTACTTATTTATTTCATTTTAATTTCATTTTATCTTAACAATATTACTCTCTCCCTCTTGCTTTTTATCAGCCTACATTTGTTTATTTTGTTTTCATTATTCTGGTATGCCTTTGCTTGCAAAATTTTGAAGCATAGATGTTTCTAAAGCATTCCTTAAAACATAGCCTATATATGCCCTGGCCTGTGTGGCACAGCGGTTAGAGCATCAGCCTGCACACCAAAGGGTCACAGGTTTGATTCCCAGTCAAGCAAGGCACATATTTGGGTTGCTGTTTCGATCCCTGGCTCAGGCAGGAGGCAACCAATCGATCTCTCTTTCTCTCTCCCCCCCCCAGCTCCCCTTCTCCCTCCCTCCATTCCACTCTCTCTAAAAATCAACAGAAAAAATATCCTTGGGGGAGGATTCACAAACAAACAATGAAAGCATATAGACCAAATATTCTGTCAAAAGTCCTTAAAATTATATTCTTCAGTTTTATGTGTGCTCATGTTAATTGCTTGTTTCTCTAAATCTACCTCAGATTACGACATATTCTCTTTAAAACAATGGTCCCCATTTCTCTTTATTCTTTTCTAATGAAATATATTTTACCTTTTGGATAAAACCACATTTTGTGTCTCTGAAATCTCAATAATAATCAGAACTCATGTATTTAATGAATCTCGGTCCTGACATTGCTCGGTGTAAGGATAGGAGACAGGAATGGATATGGTGTGCCCATCTAGGCCTGCGTTCTTTACCACGGGAACACAGCTGTCTCTGTAGTTTAAGTCCTAGCCCGCAGTCTAAGTAAGTAAACATGGTAAAGATAACCAGAGGGGAGGGGGATGTTCTTTTATGCCTAGTGTACACAATGGTTTTCCTCTATTCAAGTTGTTACCTTAGTTGGCCTACCAACCTGTCTAGCACGGCAGCCTGCATGTCTTTGTTAAGGGCTACCATGGCCTTCCATCATGTGTACAGTGAGGCCTGCCTTTGTTTGCTAAGATCCATTTCTGTAGTTCTGCACATTTCTGCACCGGGCTCCATGCTCGGTAGCATAATTCTCTGCTGTCATTATCTTGACATTCTTAATAATTTTTAACAAAAAGGTCATATTTTTATTTTGTACTGGGCACTACAAATTATGTAGCTGGTCTGGGCAGTCACAGCTACTTTTTATTATAATTAACTGCCATGGTCACAATTCCATGTAACTGAGTTTTAAAGTCAGTCATCCAGGTCATGTCAGTTAAAAAGTCATGCATACATATAAAAACAAACACAGCCAAAGAGAAGATATTATAATCTGATATGACTGAGAAATTCCAGTACTCATGTTTACTATAGCACCCCTAAATCTTATAGCCACCACTTCCAGCGGTCAAGGTGTCTGTCAGACTGTGCATGTTGCCTCAGTAATTTCACCATCTGTCTATTTTCCATCTTCCAAGCCAAATATACTAGATGTTTTGGAGTTTTGAAGAACTCAAGAAATAAGACTCTTCTATTCTGTCTAGATTCAAAACCATTTAAAATAGAGACAAGAATCAATTTTTTGGTGATCAAAGTATTATTGGTAAAATGAAATGGGAAAGCTTGGTCAATTTTGATCCAAGGTCATGTTAGCATCCCTCCAGCTGAAATGATCTTCCCAAGCTGCAGTCTACCCTATGGATCTTGCCCCACTAAGGCTAGTACATTACTAAAAGAAGTTAGGAACGAATGCTCTTATCAGCTGTGGTCCTACTGGCCATCTGTAGAGAAAACAGAAAAGAGGAACCGTACATGCCCCATTACTTCTCCCAAATAATTTAACCCTCTTCTACTGAGGAAGAAATGAATGAAGAGATGTATCTATAAATCATAAACTCGACTCACACAAATTACTGAAGGCAGGAAGAACGGGTTCTTATAATGGAGGGAAGAGGTCAGGACATTGTCAGGGCGCATTGATAGCCTTATTAGATATACCTTTAGTCCATCTAAGAGATGGATTTAGTTTGAATGTTTTTGAAGAAAACCAAGGACCCTTTTCTCCAAGAACTTATGCAAAGGATAATTAAGAGACACAGAATTTCAGAATACAATTTAAATGTTTTAACGAATACATGAGAAAATTAAGAATAAAATTAAACCAGTGATTGTGTTTGTGAAGTAGCAGAAATTTAAGACTAAACGTAAGTATTTCAGATTCAACTTAATATACCTACTTTTTTTATTTTCACAATTTTAAAACAGGATTACTCTTAATTTGCTACTACAATTTATATTACAGATTATAAATTAGAGATTTTCCCTGATATTCCATTTAATTATGAACAGTGAAGTCTTCAAATACAGTGCAATGTTCACTATGACATATTTTACTCAGTGATATGCTCATATTCCTAATTTCTCTATTAAAGAAATAGAAATATGTTCTCCTAGGTACTTAGGAGTATTCATCACCTCCATAATTTCCCAAGACTAGACTCTATCGAATAAAGAGGAGTCACTAAACTTACCAGGGTAATCCATTGCTTGTGTCTGGTGCCACAAAAAGAAGCCAAGGTGTCATTGTGTAGGGATATGTAAGGCTGTTCAAGTGTTCCACTTTGCCTTCCTTGCCCTCACTTTGCCCTCCCCAGGTGTTTCCAGATCCACTGTACTCTTCACTCTTCTCTGCCCTAGGACAATGACCTGCATAGATTACATGATTAAGTTCCCTGCCTCTGGCTTCAGAGTAGGTGGGACAAAGGTGAGCCCAGGCAGAGCGTAATTAATGGTTACCCCAGCTTCAGCACTGAGGGGAAGCCTATCATGTCTCTCCTCACAGTGAACATCACTGCTCCTCAAGATTCTCTCCTCCACATGACACATTCTTTCCAGTTTCTAGGAGCCACCACTCTGGTTTTCTCCACCCCAGATTACTGTGCTTTCCTGTTCCCTTACACCCAACCACACCTTTCTAAATAGTTCCTTTTTAAACACTCCTAGGACTATCCTAATTTTATTTATTTATTTATTTATTTATTTATTTATTTATTTATTCCTCACCGGAGGACATTTTTCCATTTTTTGTTCAGGTAGAGTGGGAGGGAGAGAGAGGAACAGAGAGAGAGAGAGAGAAACATCGATGTGAGGGGACACATCGAGTGGCTGCCACCCGCACAACCGACCAGGGCCGGGGACAAACTGCAACCGAGGTACATGCCCTTAGCGGGAACCGAACCCGGATCTCTCCGGACCGCAGGCCGACGCTCTAACCGCTGAGCCAAACCGGCCAGGGCTGGACTATCCTAATTTTAATGTACCATCTATTTTATGTAGATTCCCACACATATACAACCTACAGTGGGAAGGTCTATCTAAAAGCATTTAATCTCTTAGTGTGTACTAAAACCAGAGTATTTTCTAGTTTTAGCCAATGCAACAAATTTAGGGGCAGGCTGGTAGGGAAAATCCTTAGCTCTTTTGTTTAGATCAATTGCATCTTAAATAAAGGTAGCTTTTACTGCGCCCATACAACCTTATTGGCCTCTTTATTATTGAAGCTCCCCTCATGGATGCGCATTTAAAGAAGAACTCCAAGAGGGGATGTTTTCACATCCATCTCCATATCTGCCAAGGAAAGGCCCTTTGCTGAGAGCATTATGATTATGTACGGGATGTTGTCTGATCAATACGTTTCTGCTTAAGGCTGCCAGGTACTTAAAGTGATGATCTTCCAGACTATACAACATTAGAATTCATTCCAGAGCCCTGGTGCCATTTTAATATAGAAAATCATTTATAAGACAACTTAATTCAAAGTGTGGGTTAAAAAAAAAGAAAGTTGCTGAATTAGTCAACTGGTACGTGGCAGTGACACTGCTCTCTGGAAAAATAAAATCAAGTTGCGTTTCTAAGCCATGGGACTCAGCCTGATGCTGTTTTTAAACTCTGCAGACTCACACAGATGAATATGAAAATCTCACAGCAGGAAAGCATTGAAAAAAATTGTGTCTTAAAAATGAGATAGCTAAATGCATCATGCTTTTATTTTATTTTTAAACCAAGTACATTCTCTTGAGGAAGCATTTATAGAAGAAGCTGTGCATTTTGAAATATAAGTGAAACAATATACCTTTCACACAAAGGTCTTCCCATAATGTGTCCATGCACATGGTCTGTTTATCTTCTTGATCTCCTAAATTTGTTTGGTCCACCTTAGGAAACTTGTGCTAATAAGAAGAAGTGGGGACATTCATGCTACTCCCTTAAATAGCACCATCTCTAGATTACTATAGATACATTAGATTAAATTGTGAACAAAGTGTTTCCTAAGCTTCTCTTCAGAGTGGAATGTTGCTCTAGAATACTGAGAAAATCAAAAAAGGAACACTGTATTTAGTCCCTCTAGGAATCAGGTTTCAACCTGGAGCCCTTGATAATAAGGCACTAGGAAAAACCCTGCTGGCAAAAGAAACCTAAGAGCTTAAAGAAACAATGTTGGGTGTCATGTATTTCTCTTGTTGGGGAACAAAACATCAAAGGACATTAAGAAAGCTTTTTCATGAAATTCAGTTTAAAGATACTGGTGATAGATTTTCTTTTCTCTGCTCTCTCCAGAATTCATTGAATAAATATGTGTCTAATTATAAAAATAACTAGAACAAACACAAGATAGGGAAATATTATGTACATATGATTCAACAGTTTGAAATGGATTATTAATGAAGTAAATTTCAAACCATCTGGTTTCCAATCTTGATTAAATTAGAGTGTAATCAGTATGAATGAATCAGCTGTGGAACATACAAAACTATTACATGTAAATGAATCATGTATAATAATTGTCTACATATTTAAAATAATGCCTTTGTGTACTGAACCATTAGAAAATATACAGATAATCAGACATCTACTCCCCCATTTCTTAAATGCAAATTACCATTAGGAATATTCCATTATTTTATATTTGTAGATATCTGTTTGCTTTTTTTTTTTTCAATCTAGCCCTCAAACTTTATTCAGATCTCACCCATTGTTCTACTTGTCCTCTGTATTAAGAATTTTTTAGGTATAGGACCCAATCCAAGATCACTTGTTGCATTTCAGTTATGTCTCTTTAGCCTTCCTTCATCTGGGTCAGTCTTAGTCTTTGTCCTCTCACCTTTGACATTTTGAAGAGACGGGGCCAGTTATTTTGTAGAATGTCCCTAGATTTGGGCTTGCCTGATATTTCATTAAATTCAAGTTACGCATAGGTGGCAGGAATACCCCAGAGGGGAGCTGTGTTCTCATCGATCCTATTCAGTAGCAGGTGCAGGAGACTGTGACTTGTTCCTATATTGGTGATGTTAACTTTGATCACCAAATCCTGGGCATGTCCTCCAAATTTCTCTACTGCAAAGTTACACCATTCCCCTCTGTAATAACTAACCTGTGTGGGGATTGTTTGAAGTTATGTGCATATCCTGTTCTTTATAGTACATGGATGGATCTAGCCTGAAATAAATTACTATACTGTTTACCGGATATTATTTTTAAACACTATCCTTCCTTCTCCATTTTGCAGTTAGCCTGTTACTGTAAGGGTCTTTCCTTCTCCTTTATTTATTTACTTCTGTCAATATGGGTCCATAGATTCTGATTTTATTCAGTGGGTTATAATCCATTACTATCATTATTTATTTTGATGCTCAGATCGTCCCAGATCTGGCCAGTGGGAGCGCATCCAGGCTGGCCTGGCGTTCTCTGAGCACATCCTTCCTTCCGGCACAGGATGGTCCAGGCTCACTCTCCCAGCCCAGCCACTTTGCTGAGGACCCCTGGTTCTTTTTAGTGGGGGGTGAGTTAGAACTTGAGATCTGGAGACTGGGTGTACTCATTGCCACTAAAGTGTCATAGCTCATGTTCTTCCAGTGGACAGACTGGGGAAATAGCCATTTCATATCATTCCTGCCTTTACCATTTTATGTCTGTAGCTCCTTTCTCTCGCCATAAGAAGCCCCGCTCCCAACCAAATCTATATATTTACTCCTTTGCTCAGTTCTACAATACACATAAACTTGTTTCAGAATTACTGTTTGATGTTTTTTTTAAATCCTCGCCCAAGGATATGTCTATTGATTTTAGAGAAAGAGAAAGGGGGAGAGGGAGAGAGATAGAGAGACAGAGAAACATCAATATAAGAGAGAAATATTGATTGGTTGCCTCCTGTATGCACCCCAACCATGCACCCTGACTGAGATCAAACCCACAACCTTTGTATGTGCCATGACCGGGAATAGAACCCGCCACCTTTTGGGGTATGGGAAGATGCTCTAACCAACTGAGCAACCCAACCAGGGCACTGTTTGATTTTTTTTTTTTTTTTTAATGATTTAACACTTGTTAATACATTTTTAATTTCTAGTCTTCACTCACTGCCAGATAAAAACAAAAGAATAAAAGAATGAGTTGGAGACCTTGTTCTCAAATAGAGTATAAACCTCCCGGGGAGGAAAATAGCTACGCGTGGAATGCCAGTGAACACTACAAAACAATTCCAAAACTGCTTCCAGGAATTTGTTCCTGATCAATGCCCTGTATAATTTACAGAGTTAACTGATCATTCATGCACAAAATTAAATAAAGTGTGTGTGCAGAGTTTCTGTGTTCTGTGAATAGCTGAAAGCATATAGGTATGGCTCTAGACAAAAATCTACATGTTATTTAATTATTTTTTTTAATTTGAGTGTCAGCACCTAGAAGTGTGTGGCAAGTTATAGATTTTCAATCAATATTTATTCAGTGAGAAAATAAGGGAGTGCGAGTCCCTGGGAACTGAGGAGATATCCTTCCATCCATCATCACACTCCCCTCCCAGTTCTGCAGGCATCTGGAGTCATGTTTCCCAGTTGCCATGGTTGCTTATTACTTAGCTACAATGCTGTTAACACTTTCCACTTTCGGCATTAGCAGTAATAGTGTTTGTTTTACAGTCATAATCAATCTCTCTGTCAGAAGCCTCCAACATCTCAGTGGAAGAATAGACATTATGAGGGCTTCGCAGAGAACCCGTCCCACAAGGGATGTTCTGCTTAACATTATGGTTCTGTTTGTGCTCCAGGAAATGTGTTTCTACCTTATCCTTCCTGAAACACCTCCCTTTCTAGTCTGTCTCTCTCATTTAGCTTGTTTTCATTTCTGGAGCAGTGTCTGGGCTCACTCGGGGTATTTGAACCATGTTCAGGTCCTGGAATCCTGCCTCTGGATCCCTCTCTCTCGTCCTCTGCTTGGTGCCATGTATTAAACTATTTCTGATAATTTCTTTTTTTGTTGTTTACTTAACCTTAATAATTGACTGTGTTGTTAATTGACATTACATGAACTATTTTCTAGTCTGGTTTGCTTTGTCACTATAGATCTTTGGATTCCAAACATACCTCGAGAAAGTACTTAGTTGGGCTAAAATTTCTCATAATCATAACAAAGGATGTGTGAGAGGAAAGAAATTGCCAGAAAAAAAAAATCCTCTAACTCCATTTGTAGTAGGAACCTAGGTGTCCTTCATGGAGCAGAACATTTCCTAAGAAATGACGGGTTATAAGAATTCAGAATTAAGTATTTCTCTGTGATTAATACAAGTGGTTAGCAGATAATAACCCAGTATCCTAGCATCATTTTGGGACCAGGAAAATGCAAACCTCATTTTTGTTTTCTCTTGCAATTACTATTATCTACTCAACAGCATAGTGATTTCATATAAACACTTATAACATAAATACAGGTATAAATATGTTTCTTTTAATGACTTACACTATAAATATTTTAAATTATTTTTACTTACATCATTTTGTTGGTTTGTTTGTTTTGGGGACTTTATATTTCACCTACCTTTACTAACACCTCGTTCCTTAAATATGGATGGGTTGTCAATGAAAAAGCACCAGCATTAAACTTGTATTGTGACTGTCAGTGGCTTCTAAGGGAATCCCTGAGAGAGTAATGGGACAGGCCCTTGAGAAATGCTGTCTCTGCTGGGCTATTAATAGTATGGAGGAAAATGTTATGGGAGTAAATATGAGCAATGAAGAATGTGTCAAGCAATCAGAAGTGTCAGAGTCTGAATGAAAAGATTTTAGGTCTAGCTTAATCAATTATACATTTGTATTCTTTTTTTGTACATATTCATGATGATATTTAATTCAAAAATCTAGGTCTAAATATGTCTAAAAAGAGTCATAAAATAAAGTAAAAATTGTAACTAAAGAGCATTTGTCATTGTTTAATTGGAATCATTTTATTTTTTAAAAAATCTTTATTGTTAAAAGTATTACAGATGTCCCTCCTTTTCCCCCCATTGAACCCCCCTCCCTTCCCCACCCCCATCCTGCTTCACCCAAACTGTTGTCTGTGCACAGAGGTTATGCATATATGCATATAAGTTCTTTGGTTTATCCCTTCATAATTCTCCCACCCCCCTTTCCTCTGAGGTTTTTCAGTCTGATCCCTACATTCATGTCTCTGGATCTGTTTTGATCAACAGATTATTTTGTTCATGATATTCCATAAATGAGAGCATGAGGTACTTATGTTTTCTCTGACTGGTTTATTTCGCTCTGCATAATACTCTCTGGGTCCCTCCATGTTGTCTCAAAGGCTAAGAGATCTTTCTTTATTGCAGCTGCATAGCATTCCATTATGTAAATGTGCCACACTTTCTTATCCACTTGTATATTGACGGACACTTGGGCTGTTTCCAGATCTTAGCTATTTTTATTTATTTATTTACTTACTTACTTACTTACTTACTTACTATATTTACTTTGTGGGTGCTCCTAGCAGGAACCGAACCCGAGACTGTCTGGTCCACAGGCCGACACTCCAACCACTGAGCCAAACTGGCTAGGGCCAGATCTTAGTTATTTTAAATGGTGCTGCTATGAACATAGGGGTGCATATATTTTTTCTGATTGGTGTTTCAGGCTCCTTGGGGTATATTCCTAGAAGTGGGATCACTGGGTCAAATGGCAGTTCCATTTTTAATTTTTAGAGAAAACACCATATTGTTTTCCACAGTGCTGCACCAGAATGCATTCCCACAAGCAGTGTACTAGAGTCCCCTTTTTTCTACACCCTCGCCACTACTTGGCTGTTTGAAGATTTGTTGATGGTGGTTATTCTGGCAGGTATAAAGTGATATCTTACAGTCATTTTAATTTACATCTCTCTGATGATTAGTGATGTTGAGCATTTTTTTTTTATATGTCTCTTGGCCATTTGTCTGTCCTGTTTGGAAAAGTGTCTATTCAGGTCCTCTGCCAATTTTTTAATTGGATTGTTTGTCTTCCTTTTGTTGAGTTGTCTGAGTACTCTATGTATTTTAGATATTAACCCCTTATCCAATGTGTCATTGGCAAATATGTTCTCCCAGAGAGTGAGTTCCCTTTTCATTTAGGTGCTGGTTTCTTTTGCTGTGCAGAAGCTTTTTAGTTGATGTAGTCCCATTTATTATTTTTTTCCCTTGGTTTTTTCTTGCCCTAGGTGATGTATCAGTGAAAATTCTGCTACATGTGATGCCTGACATTTTTCTGCCTACATTTTCTTCTAGGATTTTTATTGTTTCATGAGTTACATTTAAGTCTTTTACCAATTTTGAGTTTATTCTTGTGTATGGTGTAAGTTGATGGTCTAATTTAATTTATTTCCATGTACCTGTGCATTTTTACCAACACCATTTATTGAAGAACCTGTTTTTTCTCCATTGTATGTTCTTACCTCCTTTGTTGAATATTAATTGCACATAATGTCTTGGGTTGATTTCTGGGTTCTCTTTTAAATGTTATGTGATATAATAGTACATTTTAATTTTAATAGAACTTAATCCAGTGAAGTAAGGTAAATATGTAATACTTAATGAATGAACCTACTTTTGAGCTACCTATCTTAGTTTGAACTTCCAAGGAAAGACTCTGAGGTGGTGATGTGTGTGTAGGAAGTTTATTAAGAATACTTCAAGTTCAAATGAGGAAGAGTGAAAAATGTGGGATTGTATAAAGGAGTTAAACTGAAATGGAGCAATAACAAAGGTATCAACCAATCAAATACGGGTTCTTTTCAGAACATTAAAAAACACTTCAGAATATGTTACACCCTAAGCACAGAGATCTTGGCATATATGTTCACATCATGACATTAGATGTAAGCTGCCCTGAAGGAAACGGCTGTACCAGGTACCATCTTTGGCTAAGGACAGCTTCCAGAGAAGGACTCACCTAAGATCCATTTATTGACTCTAATCCTAGTAGCTGGTAGTTTCTCAGTCCTACAGGGAACCTCTGGGTGGCACACTTTATATCTACTACAATTATCCCCCTTTTCCCCAACTTGGATTCATTTGTTTCATGGGAAAGCTCTAGGAAAACCTCCTCTAAGTTTTTGGTTATTTTCTAAATAACCAAACTAAAACTAAAACTAAAAGTAGAAAAAACCTTAGGGGAAACTGTGCTCTGCTGCTAAAATTTGTTTTAAGGTCACCACTGATTCTCATGGCCACCTCACTCTGTTACCCTTTATGGCTACCCCACATACCCAAGGAGCACCTCTGCTAGTCTAACACCTCTGCCTGTGAGCTCTGAATTTCTGATCAACATAACACTTCTAGGCCATGAATGTTGCACTTGCCTCTTCGTCCACAATTGGTAAGGGTAGACCAAGAACCACCCCAGTAGATCACAGGTGTCTCAAACATTCTTTTCTGCCCTCATTATGGAACAGCAAATCTTTTTCCTCCTGATGTTCAGAATCAATTATTCCTGGAAAGTGTTGTTATTTATTTATTTTTTTCTTCAACTGGTAGAACTCACAGTATGAGGACCCCAAAGCAACTGGATTCTACTCCATTAGGACTCTTGCTCAGTTTCCTTATGAAAGCATCTTCTCTCCTACGGATGAAACCCTCTACAAATGGATCTCTGGGAGTAACGGTGAACATCATCATTGCTTCTGCTTCTAGTCCTTGATTCCTGGATCATGTATTCTATTCACTGGCAACACAATATAATTATCTTTGATTAATTTAGAAGATTTATGTACATATGTATATTAATATATATGTAATAAATACATATAATATGCATATTAAAATTATATTATTTAAAATACATATATATTTTGTAAGTACACTTATAATTTATAAATACAATATTTATAAAACATACATTCTTTCTCTTCTTATAGGATGGCTTCTTCTCTTGGCAGAGTATCATCTAACTCGGAGCCTTGGTTGCACCTTAATAAGACCATCCTACACGCCATCACACAGCTTCTGAGTGGTAAGTTATACAGTGGGATCACTGGATCCATGCCATACCTCTTTGCCTTTTAAGTGAGTTCCTTTGTTTAATCAGATGTTAAGCAAGATCCTATGTTGGTGCACATCCACTTTCAAAATATATGGCAATTTTACTTACAAGTAATAGCTTTTATAGGTTGGGAGAGAACCAACTTCATTCACTTGCCACAAAGTGGCTCATTGACCTAAAGGGACAGTATCACACAGTACTGATGGTGACAGGTTAGACACTATACACTTGCTGTAATTTTATAGGGTGTGTCCCCTGAAGATCAAGCTTCCGTTTCTTAGTGGTTTCTAGGTCCAAAACCTGGCTAAAGCCCTAAAACGGAGCTTGAGAGTGTGACTTTTATGGGGGTTGTTTTGTTAGTTTTCTGATCATCCAATCCTATTTATTTAGATTTTATAGATTGACTTATACTCTTATTTTCTGGCCAGCTCTCTTGCTACTATAGATGAATATTCTCCTTATTACCCTTGTAACTATCCGTGGATAAAACTCTCCCAGCTGCCATGCCAACTGCTGCCCATTATGATATGCATTTCTACTTTTATTTTTCTGATACTTAGGCTCTGATATTTGGCTTCTATTTTGTCATGATCCTATCATCACCATTGCTCTCAGCAAACTTATTTGTATTATAACATCCCCTACCATTAGCCTGACCTACAGGAATACAATCATTCTTGAGCTTCACCAAGATACCCAATGAGACTCTCACCAGCATATGCTTTATCACTTTATGAAATGAGATGTCTCTGGGCTTCTCTGTGGAGCATAATCAGTTGATGGGTTTTCTAAATTTACAATGTATAGCTACTCAAGCATGCTTATTCCTCTAAGGCTTTTGACCTCTCTTCCACTGTTTGTCAAGGTAGTCAGAGACATATCTGCTGCATATAATGTGGTGCATTGCACTTTACAGTGTTCCAACAGGCATCTTAGCAGTATTAGCATCGCAAGGCATTAAGTCCTCGCTATTTAATATCCTTTCCTAGTGTATTAAATCCTATATACTGAGAGAATACTCCCAAATCATAAGTTTACCCTTCTCCATTCCTATTTCCCACCTGCCTTACTACAGCTCTTTTGGAGTCTAGTATTATACATACTTTCAGAGCTTTTTCCAGTATGCGTGGACTAGGTCTTATAGCTCCTTTGGAATATAGACCCTTTCCTCCTTCAGGAGGCCCCTTACTTCACTAGCTGAAATACGTTGTATGGTGACCATAGTTAACAGCCTAGTGGTCAGGATAGGTGGTGGGGTTAGATCCTTACATCTTTGCCATTTTCATGCAAGTGAGAAATGCTAGCCACTAAGAGAAACGAAGGAGCTACTTCCACATAGCTAGGAGGTTCAGAGAAATACGAATTTCAAGGCTTTCAAGAACACCAAGTCAGATGTCCACATGCAGCCTCAGAGTTCCACTTCTCAACCAGAGCCCTGACTTTGGTTGTGCAGACTAACCAGATGAGAATTCATTTCTCTGGAGCTCTGCTACTCTTATAATCTTCCTCTGCAGGAGATAAGTATCATTGTATGCTGCCAAGGAGTCACTTTGACTTTTAGCCAGTATTGCTAAAGCAGCTGTAATTGATAATTAATCACCCTCAGCATTTCATTTTCCTCTTCCAAAGCATTGATGGCACTGAACATAGCTGTCTAATTTCATTGTCCTTGTAATTAGTATGTTTTAAACCTCTTAAATGCCTGAGATATTGTGACCACTAGTAAAATACATTTCACTGGAGTCCTATATCAATTTTCTACCAATAAATGTTTTAACAATTGTACTGCTGCAGCATGCCAGAGGTTATTAGGGCTTCACCTACTACAAGTGATGAGGTTCTTATCACCAGCCAGTCTCTAAAATATTCTCAGAGACCAATTCATTAGATAATTCTTGGCACCAAATATATTATCTTGGATTCCTTGAAAAACAGACTTTGAGCTGGAAATATGCATGTAGGACTATCATGGGGAGGATTAGTATTTGGGATCAACCTTAGCCTCAACAATTGGTGGATAAGTAAAGAGGTAGGATTGGGAAAAGGGAGGAATTGAATTGTGATATGGTCACAAGGAGTTTAGCTAATCCCATGGAGAGTTGGGAGGTCACTTTAGATTGACTGACCTTGGGGCAAGGTTGACACTGTCCTCCCACCTCTATCTTCATTTATGAGAACAGTGCTGGTTTCCTAGCACCAGTTTTTGGATGTGGACTTCCCTGGAGGAGGAGTCATGAATGACATGGATGATGGGGTTTCTTAGCCCGAGAGTTATGCCTCTAGAGATACTCAGCTCAGGGCTCTCAGCCACTCAACATGGGGTGGGTGGGTGGGTGATGCACTACTCAATCCACTGAACTTCCTAAGACTCTTTATTTCCATCTTCCTACTTTTTTGCTAGTTTGCTGTTTCAGTGCTGTCCTTAGTACTCCCCTCTTTCTCCCAGTGACTTTCCATTTTGCCCACAGCGATAATCACCCAGTTGCGATGACTCACACCCCATGGCTCGCCTCTTGCTTCTGGATGGCAGAGCACTGTTGAAGCAGATGTAAAACAATGCAGACCTGTCCCAGTACAAATTCGTGCTGTGCCACTGCAGCTACATTTTCACAATTATAAGCACAAACATATGAAATCACCTCAGGCAATGCTTTGACAGCTCCCTAGGGTATTGCTCAATTCAGAAGAACACTAGGAAATAGCTTTAAAAAAAATATGCTTGACTACCTGGCAGCAGAATACACAGACAGAACTAACCCAAGCCTCAAGCAAAGTAAATTCCTTCTCCAGCCACTTGACAGTGTTATGAAATGATAATGAAAGCTATGCATAACTAACAACTTCAAACCCGAATCTATTGAACTATTTCCTCGTGTAAAAATTAATGTTGAACTCATTGTGTGAAACAACATGAACAAAGAATAGTAATTTTTTTTTGTATCCGTTTCCTTTTAAATTCAGAAGTACCTCAGACAAGAAGAATATGAAAGAATATAATTCAGTCAGGGAACATTACTGAACACCTACTATGTGGCAAGCACTATTTTAGGAATTGGGGGAATAGCAGTGAAAAGTAGTAACAGTAAGAAAACTCCTCTATTTTGTTGAAATTGCACTATTTCACACTTGCTCAGTTGCTCCTTTGTCCCATCTCTCTGACTCTGCACACACTACTTTGCTGTAGCTGCGATGTTCAATTTGTAAAAGCCTAGTTCAGCTCAAGCATAACCATCCCTTTTCTTATTCATCCTCCTTCTGCAGCAATGCTACATTTTTATATTTCTTCTTTCTCTTTTCCTCTGTCTTCTTGTTTATAATAGTTTTAAGTTCCTCAATGACCAGAACAATTACAGTATTTTGTATCTCAAGTATATAAACAGTGCATTTTGGCATATGTTGCTTGAATATATGAAAGAATTCATATACACTGATAACCTATGAGGAGCAAAATATGAACTGATGTGTTAATAATTACAGTTATGTATCAGTTTGGATAATTTCTCAAGAGAAAAGAAAACTGATTCATCTATAATAAGAATAGGAAATATATTTTATCTCACTTGCCATTTTCAATAAATTGATAATGATTTTCTGGAGTATCAACCTAAGAAGAAATCACAGCTGTGCTCAGGCTCAGAGGGAAGGATTATCATGACCCAGTATCTAAGCCTGATATGAGGTCCTGAGGAGGGATACAGCCATTTGGAATATCATTCTCTCTTTCCCGTCCTCCTACCCTCCCTTCTCCCCCTTTCTCTCTCTTTCCTTCTCTCTCTCTCTCATTCTTTATCTTTCTTCATCTCCCTCTTTCTCTTCTTCTTTCTTGCTCATCTACTTTTAATCATAGTAGTAAAAAAGAGAGAAAAAAATCATGTTTATATGAGGAAGATATTTTTCTTCTTTGAATAAAGGAAAACAATTAAACTGAGAAAACCTTATGTTCACCTTGGGGTTTGAATATCAAAGATCAAGAATTTGACACTTCTGTTTCCCCTCCAGAAATGAACACTGTGGCTAAAACTGCCCAATGATGGAAAAAAATTAAAGATACATAGAATACCAGTGAAGAACATATCTATTAATTTCTCAAAATGCAATACCACTATTGCCTTCTATGGCTTAATCACTAGCAGGCCTAACATATATTTCCAGTTTTTATTTATTTTTTCAAAATCTAAGAAACATCTTAGTGATCAGAGAACAATTTCAGCAAATGCATATTGTGTGGTATTACATGTCAATTGAAAAGAGAGTTATTGGCTTGAAAATCACTTTCTGTCATGCTGAGAGTAATCATACTGACTTTACATGGACACTAGTCAGTGTTCCTTAATTATGTTGCCAGGAAGACACCCAAAATGAACATTTAAAAAATGTTAATCCAAAATTGGTATGTGTGGGTACATATATTACATAATGTTAACTTCTTGGTTTCTCTATTTTGAAAAAGACTGATGCATAAATTATTGTAGTTATCTATTACTATATACTGCCTCAAAATTTAATAGTTTAAAACAGGAACCACTTTCTTACCCTTCATGATTTTGTAGAATGACTGGGATTGTCCCAGTGATTCCTGTGGTATAAGTGATGTCACCTCAGGTAGATCTATCTGGGTGCTCAACAAGACTAGGCTGTCCAAAATGGCTCACTCGTATGGCTCATGTGGCCATTGGCTGGGAGCTTACCAGCAGCTGATGAATATAGTTCTTTGGTTATGCTCCATTTGGTGTCTTTATTTGACTTAGGCTTCTTAGGGCATAGAGGCTATATATGAGGAGACAGGAAGTAAAAGCTGCCAGTCATCTTAAGCTATGAGCTTGGGAGTTTCAGAACAACACTTTCATTGTATTCTAGTAAGTAAATCCATTCAGATTTTAAAAGAGGGTACATTTCTGAGGCCATCTTTGGAGACTAGCAACCACATATTTTAATGGCACATGCATTGGAGAGTAGTTGTATTCATGAAAAATTAAGTTCTGTACCATTTTATTTTTATATAAATGCATATTTTCCCGAAAGTCATATAATACTGCTTGAATGTGTCATTCTTTGCATTTATGCCTCTTTCATGGCAATGCAAATGCTTGAAGTTAGACATAATGACATGGTTTCTGATTACAAGTTAAGATTGACAATGTTTCTTACACTCTTAGGATGATGATTCATCTAAATGGAGATATGGCCTCCCAATTCTTTCTTCTAATTCAAAAAATATTTTGTTGTGTTCAGTTTTGAGGTACCATAAATAAACTCATACTTTGCTGTTGGGAGTGTAATTTTATAAAGCCACCCAGAAAAAATGGTTGTCAGTATCTATCATAGGTAAACATATGTATGTCCAAGGACCCAGAAATCTACTCCTGGATATACTCAACAGAAATGGGATGATTTCTTGTTACTTTCAAAATTTTAAATATTTAACAACAAGTGGAAGTTTAATTTTTGACTTGCTATATTTTGTAAAATATAAGGGGCATGACAGAATAATGATCCTATTTGTAGGCTCTGGAATAAGCCAAGAATATAATTTGATTCAATCACAACTGCTAATGAATTGGCTTAGATAAGTTCTCAGTCTCATTTCTGCATTATTTTAAATCTTGTTAAAATAGCACAATTTTGTAAAAAGTACTTCTTAATAAGCATCAGTTTGCTGTTATTTGAAATGCTTATTACAGATCTACAAGACTTTACAGTATTTAAAAATAGTTAAAATATGAAAAACTTGGGTAATCTTTTAGATTACATGGAAAGTGCATAATAAAATTTGATTAATTTATCTTCCTCTCTTAGCAGTAAATCACAACTATATAAATAAAAAAACAAAACAAATAAATAATCAATTATAATCTGTTTTAGTGATTTTCTTTTTTTTTAATTGTCTTCTTTGTTGATTTTAGAGAGAGAGGAAATGAGAGGGAAAGAGATATTGAAACATCAATGAGAGAGAACATTGATTGGCCACCTCCTGCATGCTGCCCACCAGGGATTGGGCCCACAACCTGGGCATGTGTCCTGACTGGGAATTGAACTGGTGATCTCTTGATGCATGGGTCAACACTCAACCACTGAACCACACCCGCCAGACTGGTGATTTTCATATTGGCATGCTCTCTTGGATATATGGGCAATCTTAAAACTAGAAGAACAAGTTGTATAAATATATAGCTATTAACATTCATTCTAAACATATCTGAATGAAGCTTAGAAAAATGGCAGCAGAGTGAATGGAATCTACAAAGACTATCTCCCAGGACCAAACTGGAATTACAACTCAAATAAAGACAAAAAACTGAGGAAAACCAACAGAAAAGCCACTGCAAAGAGCCCGTATAACTAGGGGTGCCAAATCAAGGCTGCCTGCAGCCAAAACCTAGAGGATAACTGAACTTTTGATTGGCCTGCAAATCTACCCAGGAAAGTGAGACTTGACAGTGGAGTTTACCATGGGTCCTCCCACACTCATCCAAACCCAGTAAAGGGAGACACAATCACCAGAACACCAACACCCACAGGGAAAATTTGTCAGCCTCCAAAACCCACTAAGACAGCCAAAATGGTAAACCATAGAACAAAATTCCAAATAAAAAAATGAAAATTCTACAGAAAAAGAGATAAATAAAGTGCAATTAAGCAAGTTGTCAGAAGTTGAGCTTAGAGTAACAATAATGAGAAAGCTCAACAGTATAAGTAAAGAGCTCAAGAGCATGAGTAGAGATATAGAAACATTGAAAATCAACCAATTGGAAATGAAAAACCATGAAGCAGAAATGAAGAACAACATAGCAGAAATAAATAACACATTGGGAAGAATAACCAGCATAGTAGAGGAAGCTGAGGATTGGATAAGTGAAGACAGGGTAGAAAAAAATGATCCAATCAGAGAACCAAAAATAAAACTAAAATAAAATAACAAATAAAAACCAGGAAGACAGCTTGAGAAAATGTGAGACAATATGAAACATAACAACATCTGCATCATAGGAGTTCCAGAAGTATAAAAAAATGAACAGGGGTTAGAGAATATATTTGAAGAAATATCAACAGAAAACTTTCATAACTTGGTAAAGGAAAAAGGCATACATGTTCAAGAAGCACAGAGAGCCCCAAGTAAGAAGAACCCAAACAGGTCCACACCAAGAAACATAGTAATTAAAATGCTAAACATTAAAGACAAAGAGAGAATCCTAAAGGCAGCAAGAAATGAGCAACAGGTTACCTATAAAGGGAACCCCCATATGGCTATCAAACACTACAGGCCAGAAGGGGATGGCATGCAGTAATCAAGGTCATGAAAAACAAAGATCTGAATCCAAAATTGCTATATCCAGCAAGGCTATCATTCAAAATAGAAAGTAAAATAAAGAGTTTCCCAGACCCCCACTCAAAAAAAAAAGCCTAAGGCTATATATTAGCATTAAACCAGAACTGCAAGAAATGTTAAAAGGACTGCTGTAATAAGCAGAAGAAATTGGAAAAAAAACAAAACAAAACAAAAAAAACATAACCACAATAAACAAAAATTGCAATAAATAAGCACATCACTAATAACCTTAAATGTAAATGGATTGAATGCTCTAAACAAAAGACACAGAGTTGCTGAATGAATAAGAAAGCATGATTCATATATATGTGGTTTACAAGAGACACACCTCATAACAAAAGACCCATATAGGTTGAAAGTGAAGGGATGGAAAAAAATTATCCAAGTAAACAAAAATGAAAAAAGAGCTGGGGTCGCAATACTCATATCTAATAAAATGGACTTCAAAATGAAGGCAATATATAGAGACAAGGAAGGCCACTATATAATATTGAAAGGATCAACTCAACAGGAAGATATAACCTTGATAAACATATAGGCACTCAATATAGGAGCACCAAAATACATTAAAAATTTCTGGAGGACTTTAAAGGAGAAATTGACAGCAGAACAATCATAGCAGGGGACTTTACCATGCCACAGACAGCACTGGGTAGATCCTCTAGACAAAAAATCAACAAGGGAACAGAGATTCTAAATGATGCACTAGATCAAATGGATTTAACAGATATCTACAGAGAATTATACCCCAAAACCGCAGAATTTACATTCTTCTCATGTGCACATAGGACATTCTCAAAGATAGACCACATCTTATGCAAACTACATTCCTTCAAGTTCAAAAAGATTGAAATCATATCAAGCATCTTCTCAGATCACAATGGCATAAAACTAGAATTAAATTACAATAAAAACACTCAAAAATATTCAAAGACATGGAGATTAAATACCATGTTATTAAACTATGAATGGGGTACCAAGGAAATCAAGAAAGAAATTTAAAAACTTCCTGGAAACCAATGAAAATAAACATACAACACCACAAAATCTATGGGATGAAGTGAAAGCAGTCCTGCGAGGGAAGTTCATAGCACTACAGGCCTACCTCAAGAAATAAGAAAAAAAATTCTAATTGACTATCTAACTTCACAACTTGGAGATCTAGAAAGTAAACAAAAAGAAAAACCCAGAACAAGTAAAAGGAAAGAAATAGTAAAGGTCAGAGCAGAAATAAATGACATAGAAACTAACAACAACAAAAAATTCAAAAGATCAATGAAACAAAGAGCTGATTCTTTGAAAAGATAAACAATATTGATGGACTCTTAGCCAGACTCACCGAGAAACAAAGAGGGAGGACCCAAGTAAACAAAATCAGAAAAGAAAGATGAGAAGTAACAACTGACACCACAGAAATAGAAAGCATCATTAAAGAATACTATGAACAATTATATGCCAACAAATTGGACAATCTAGCTGAGATGGACAAATTTCTAGAATCACAGAATCTCCCAACACTGATCTGGGAAGAGACTGAAAACTTGAATAGACCAATAACAACTAAGGAAATTGAAGATGTAATCAAGACTCTCAAGGCAAACAAAAGCGCAAGCCCAGGTGGCTTCCCAGGGCATTTTACCAAACATTCAAAGAAAAATTAACACCTGTTCTCCTCAAACTATTCCAAAAAAATTTAAGAAGAAGGAAGACTTCCAAACTCATTTTATGTGGCCAGCTCAATTCTAATTCCAAAACCAAATAAAGACACTACAAAGAAAGAAAACTACAGGCCAATATCCCTGATAAACATAGGTGCCCTTATCAAATATTAGCAAATTGGATCTAGAAATACATTAAAAAATTCTTCACCAGGACGAAGTGGGATTCATCCCAGGGATGCAAGCTGGTACAATATTCGCAAATCAATAAATGTGATAAACCACATAAACAAAACGAAAGATATAAACCATATGATCATATCAATAGATGCTGAAAAAGCATTAAACAAAATCGAGCACCCATTTCTGATAAAAACGCTCAGCAATGTAGGAATAGAGGGATCATATCTTGACATAATAAAGGCTATATATGAAAAACCTCTAGGCAACATCATACTCAATGGGCAAAAACGAAAAGCATTTTCCTTAAGAACAGGAACTAGACAGGGATGCCCACTTTCACTGCTCTTATTTAACATAGTACTAGAAGTCTTAACAACAGCCGTTAGACATGAAGAAAAATAAAAACGATCAAAATTGGAAAGGAGGAAGTGAAACTGTCATTATTCACAGATGACATGATATGTTACATAGAAAATCCTAAAGACTCCATCAAAAATCTACTAGAGCTAATGAATGAATTTTGCAAAATAGCAGCATACAAAAATAAGATCAAGAAATCAATGGCATTCTTATACAACAATAATGAACTTACAGAAAGAGAAACTAAAAAAATCCAATTTACCATTGCAGCAAAATAAATTAAGATACCTAGGAATAAAGGACCTGTTCACAAAAAACTACAAGTCATTGAAAAAAGAAATAGAGAAAGATATGAAAAAGTGGAAACATATACATTTTTCATGGATTGAAAGAAATAACATCATTAAAATGTTCATACTACCCAAAGCAATTTATAGATTCAATGCAATCCCCTTTAAAATACTGAAGACAAATTCACGGAACTAGAACAAATATTCCAAAAGTTTATATGGAACCAAAAAGACCCAGAATAGCCACAGAAATCTTGAAAAAGAAGAACAAAGTAGGAAGGATCACAATACTAAATATCAGGTTATACTACAAAGCCATTGTAATCAAAACAGCCTGGCACTGGCACAAGAACGGGCATATATATCATTGGAACAGAACAGAGACCCCAGAAATTGACCCAAGATATTATGCTCATTTAATACTTTACAAAGGTGGCAAGAGCATACAATGGAGTTAAGACAGCCTCCTTAATAAATGGTGTTGAGAAAATTGGACAGCTACATGCAAAAAAAAAAAAAAAAATAGAAACTAGAACACCAACCTACACCATACACAAGAATAAACTCAAAAGGGATAAAAGACTTAAATGTGACTCATGAATCCATAAAAATTCTAGAAGAAAATGTAGGCAACAGAATTTCAGACATCACACACAGCAGAATTTGCACTGATATACAGTGATACCTCGGTTCTCGAACATAATTCGTTCCAGGAGGACGGTCGAGAACCGAATTGTTCGAGAACCGAAGCAGTGAAACCAATAGGAAAGCGTGACTCCACAAAGCGTGACTCTCTCTCTGCACTCACACTGATGACGCAAGCAAGGCGCGCTGGGCCGAATGAACGCCATTCAGCTCATCTCGGAAGTTCGAGTTCCAAATATTTGCTCGGATTCCGAGACAAAAGTTTCTCGAATCTCCATTTGGTCGAAAACCGAGGCGTTCGAGAACCGAGGTATCACTGTAATGCCTAAGGCAAGAGAAACAAAGGAAAAAAATTAATTCATGGGACTACATCAAACTAAAAATTATCCACAGCAAAAGAAACAACCATCAAAATGAAAAGGGAATCCACTCTATGGGAAAGCACAATTGCCAATGATAGATCAGATAACGGGTTAATTTCCAAAATATAAAGAGTAGTCATATAACTCAACAAAAGGAAGACAAAGAACCCAATTAAAAAATGGGCAGAGGAGCTAAATAGACACCTCTCCAAACAGGACATACAAATGGCCAAAAGACATATGAAAAAATGCTCAATGTCACTAATCATCACAGAGATGCAAATTGAAACAGCTGTGAGGTATCACCTCACACCTGCCAGAATGGCTGCCTTCAACAAATCATCAAACAAGTACTGGTGAGGGTGTGGAGAAAAGGGGACTCTAGTACATTGCTGGTGGGAATGCAGACTGGTGCAGCCACTATGGAAAACAATATGGTATTTCCTGAACAAATTAAAAATTGAACTGCCATTTGACCCAGTCATCCCACTTTTAGGAATATATTCTAAGAAGCCTGAAACACTAATCAGAAAGAATATATGCACCTCTATGTTCATAGCAGCACTATTTACCATCGCTATGATCTGGAAACAGCCCAAGTGTCTATCGATAGATGAGTGAATAAAAAAAAGCAGTGGTACATATACACAATAGAATACCATTCAGCTGTAAGAAAGAGAGAGCTCTTATCCTTTGAGACGACATAGAAGAACCTGGAGAGCATTATGCTAAGTGAAATAAGCCAATCAGAGAAAGATAAATACTACATGATATCATTTATTTGTGGAATATAGTGAACAAAATAAGCTGATGAACGAAATAGACCCAGTGACATAGAAAGAAGTAGGATTCAGACTGACAAACCTCAGAGGAGGGGGGCAGGGGGAAGAGAAGAGATAAACCAAATAACTTATATGCGTATATACATAACCAATGGGCACAGACAACAATGCTGGGGGTGGGGGTAGGGAGGAGGGTGTCTATGGGGGAAAAAGGAGAAACATATGTAACAATAATAAATCAATTTTTAAAATAAAACAAAAATATTGAATGAACTCATAAGGCCATCTGAAATTTTTCAAGAAATTATGGTATAATATTAATGCAAAATATGATATATTTAATATTGAAAAATAAATCTGTGACGGCAGTATTATATTGCCTTAATTTACTTTGAAATGATTCAGTATACAAAGTGCAACATAAGTGTGTATATGCCAGCTTTAATCTACACTTATTAGAGAGGTTAACCTTAATAGATAGAGAAATGCACACTCTGAAAATAGTTTCTTGTTATTTCAGCAATTCTGATTCAGAGTCCGTGCTCTTGATTAGTCTAACTTGCTCACTGCTGGCAGGTTTGTGAGAGCAAGGGGTCTGGAGTGTTGGAGGAGGACCAGAGCCTGAGGCTGCAGGGAGGACTTCCTATACTTTTCTCCTGTTTTGTGTTCACACACACACACACACACACACACACACTCACTCACAAGACACTAGAAATTGGGGCCCTAGCAGCAGCCCACATTGAAGTAGCATAATGCATGGAGAGTAAATTAGAGAGAATCCCCAATGACAGCCAAAAAGATCCTAGGAAAGGGAAACTGAAGTTTCTGCTGAAAGTATCGAATGTCTAAGTGCTTAAGATTGAAGGTCCTATTTATCAATAATAGCCGAAGCAGTTCCCACAAGTTAGGGACAGTGATGTGTGGAGGAGCAAAACTTGCCCCTCTTTCTCCTCTTTCCCAGCAGTCCTCTCTCTCTCTCTCTCTCTCTCTCTCTCTCTCTCTCTCTCTCTCTCTCTCTCTGTCTCTTAGAAGGACAGAGAGAGAAAGAGTGAAAAGCTATCAAGTTGTCTTTGTGATGTGTGAACTTTTTTTCTAGACAGTTCTTCACTGAGCTGGAGCAAAAGCAGGAGGGGGAGGGGCTTATCAAGGAAGCTGTTTAATCTCTTGGGGTTACCTGTGGAGGCACCAATGCAGAGTTTATCCCTAACAGCAAGAAAAAGAAAACTGTACTGTGTCATTACATCTACCTAGAGGATGGTAATTGGCTTGTCAATAGTTCTTTGTGTTCTTCTCTGACACACTAAGGAAAGAAAGCAAAATTCAAATCAGTTCACATTTTTTCTGGGTAAAGGCTAACATTGATAAACGACCCTTGTGGAGATAGCAACAGTGTCAACAACGTCATGCTTGGTCTAGATATAACTGTATTCCTCTCCAGGTAGACACAACTGTTCCCAAGGGTGCCAGTTTTCCCTAAGCTGTTTTCATGAGAGTCAGTTTGGGCTTGTCCATCAGTGATCTGCCACTTCATTGAGATTGGTAAAAGGGGCTGTCTTGAGAGATGTACCTTTCTCACTGATGTGAAACAAAACACAGAGATGCAACAGATACTAGCTAGCAACTTTGCAGCCCTGTCCCTATCACGTTCTCAGAGGACGTGCAAATTTGGACAGAGTGCTAACACACTGTGTGCTCTTTTCAAACTCTTCCGCCTGCCTCACTGGATCTCAACCAAAATTTTATTTGACTTCAACTTCTTAGTGAATGTTACATATAAAACGATGGAGATTCAGGCAAAACTTACAACTTAACTTTTTCTAATGCAAAATGATGGTCAGATTGTCATGATGGCTGGGTTGATGGCAAAAGACTAACTGTACCAGCGTACGAAGCGTTAGAAATAATTCAACTTTGCTGTTCTAGATGTATGAATTAGGTCTAAATATTTTTCAAGAACTTTACCCTTGTATGAACAAAAATATAACAATCTATACCTTTCGCATTGGTGCTCTGTGAATGGGATGTCCATTTGATTCCTTTTTTTTTTTTTTTTTGCCACATAATGTCGAATTCTGTAATGAGATTCCAAGTAAAGGTTAGCTGGCTCCTGCTGCTGAAATATTATTGCATGTACCTTGAATCAATCATACAAAGTGCTTAGGAATGTCTGCAACTTTGCTGAGCTCACAAGAATATGTTGTATGACTTAATTTTTGTCTGCTTGCTAGTACGGATACATTCAGAGACTTGCTCTCATCCGGTAACTCCACCTAGAAGAAAGACTGTGAGAATGGCAAATGAAAGCCCTCA
The DNA here is from genome assembly GCF_014108415.1 of Molossus molossus. Lineage (NCBI taxonomy): Eukaryota > Metazoa > Chordata > Mammalia > Chiroptera > Molossidae > Molossus > Molossus molossus. The sequence continues at coordinate 42,080,582 of NW_023425344.1, forward strand.
TCTCTAATTTCTGAAGCCTACAGATTGACTATCTACCAAAGTAGCCTAATATTTTAAATGGCCAAAATGACTTAGTTTAGTTCACAAAAGCTGAGTGCCGTGAAGGAAAGATGACTGGCTCACTGATGTAATTGACTGTCCCCGGCAATGCCCCTCAACATGGGGGATACCCGTTTTATTAATCACATTCCAGGAATTTGACTTGAAGCTTCTAATCATGAAAACATTTTTATTTTATTTTTTCCCTAAAATTGAAATTTTAAATGATTTTCATGAGGAGAAATCATATTACTCAATTTCACACAGAGTGGTATTAATCCAAACAGAATTATAATCCAGTAATTTGCAATGAAAAAATTAACTGTGCAGGAGACTAAAATGTCTGAATAATGAGCTCAGTACCTTCCCTATCCAGAGGAAAGCTTCATGGTCAAGTACATTATAATCAGAAGTTGAAAGTAGAATTAGAGCCACAGAAGTTAATGGGCTAAACCAACACAGGGAGAGCCACACCACAGGGACCGAAGCATTCATATTTTCAGACCAAGTCACTTGTCTTCTGAAAATACATGAATGAGCACAAGGAAATCTCTGGGTGGTTGGATTATCCTTTTCTCTGAGAACATGTTACCAACTCCTGGAATAGTATTTCCCTAAACATAGTTAATATCAATAATCAGATTTTTATAATTAATTATAATCACCCTGAAGTACAGTACTTTCTTCAAATTGTAATTTCAAACTATAGTTCCATATAACCTGCTTGGTGTGCTAGGAATTTATTTATAAATGTCTCAGGGAGGCACTTTGTCTAAATTGTTGTATTATCCTCACCATTTGCTTATATCTGAATGTATAAATAAATTTGGCCAGTTTCAGTCCTCAAACTACTATATCTTTCACAATCTCAGAGGGCTGCACACTGTTCCACAGAGCTAACAATCATATGTTTATAGTGCACAAGCAGATAATCCATTTGTATTTCCCAGATCTGGTCGTTTATTCTCATTTTTAAATCTTCTACCCATTTCTGTACTTCTGCTCATAGTTTCTTCAGAAACGGTTTGAAGATGAGACAGGTTGCACTAATTGGCATGAACAATCACGGAATTTATAAGATACAAAAGATGAAGGAAAAACATTGTCATTATTTCCCTTTCTGCGTTTCTTCTGGAAAGAATGAGCATAGAATTGAACATACATTTTTCTATTTCTTACTATTTCATCTACGACTTGTTTTAAATACATTTACCATTTTGGTCATTACTAAACAGATATCTTCACAAATTAGTTACGCAAGGATTGGCCCAGGTCTGGAACTAGGGAAACAGCGGCGTGGCCTCGTTCTGATCCGCTCGGAGCACACAGACCGCTCGTGTACCCCGTCTTGCTTTCAGTCCTCATGATGCCAGGAATGTGTTTAATGTTTTATTAAAGTGTGGGCGTCTTCTGATTGTTAAATCTGCGCTCGGGTAGAGTCCCAGACCAAAATGTCCTGACGGCCTCCTGCGAAGTCTGTCACAAACGGCGGCAGAGACAGTCATGTTCACAGCAACATGGCAGCTGCCAGAGGGAAGCAAATAATAAGCCCTAAAAATGCCAATTTTAACCTAAAAAGAAATCAATAATTCTCACAAGATAAGAATCCTGCCTCACCACAGAATTTCTGAACAGTGTACCAAGGAGTATGGATGCTTGTACCTTTGAAAGCGGCTCTAAGTCCGCTTTAGAGACAAAGATCATTTAAAACCCTCTTGTTTTGGCCTCTAAGCTCCAATTAGACAAAAAGTGGCACCTTTTGGAGAGGTAGTTCACCAATATCAATCCTGTGTGGAACTCACCTTTGCAAAAAATAAAAATAAAAACCGAATAACTCGTAAAGGTGTCTTATGTCAATTCCATGCAGATAGGACTTTAGGAAAGAAAAGGATGTTTAGAATTTTCATGTCTCACCTAAAGGAATATCATAATGCTATGGATGGTTCTGTCAACTGGGGCTCACTAATTCTGATCACAACTATATTTAAAATCCTTAAAGCCGAAAGTGACTACAAAAAAAGGTAACATGCTTTTTAGACAAATCTCCCATGTTGCACAAAGTATTAAGTATTTTACCCAAGAGTTTCAAATGTATGTTTCTGTGTGCCAATCATTTGAATACTTCTTTCATATTTGCTTTTCTTTAGTTTTTCAAAGAGATTATACAAAACTGCTTTAAAATATGCATGTATTTACATTTTCTTTAGGTGATGTTCCTGGATTTCATTAGATGTGCTAATGGATCTCTAAGAGTCCAAAATTAATAAATGCTTCAAGAAAATATTATTTGTACCGTATGCTTAAATACTATTGTTATTTCTGCTGTTTATTTTCAATAAGATATCTTCTTTTTCCTGGTGTTGTTTTTGGCTAATTCTGTAATGTTATCATGCTTACGAATGAATATAGTTTGTGAAGTCGGATTGTGTGGCTTTGACCCCCCCTATTTTACTACTTACATCCTGTGCAACTTTGAAAAATTACTCACATTTTTGGATTTATAGTTGTTTCATCTATAAGCTGAGGGTTGCAATGCTACATATTTTTATCTGTTAATTGTGAGGATTAAATGAAGTGACATATGTAAAACACTCAGCTCAGTGCCTGGCATATAGTAGAATTTGAGTCTGGAGATAAAATTTTCAGCAATGCTGAAATGTATGGTAGAATTTTAAAATAAAAAAATAGATTTAATATATTTCTGTAATGATTTTTTCTTAGCTTAAATCTCCATAGGTTTCAAGAGATCATTATCACTAATTTTCATCTACTACCCATTCCCATAACACCACCGTAAACATTGCCAACACCCAGAATGCCTGTGATTCATAATAATAAATTCAACCATTTCACTGTCTGATTTTAACTTAAATTCTTTCCATCCATCTTCCTTATTTAGTCAACTGTAACTGTTCCTCAACCTCAGGACAACCAACCTCTTGAATCCTGTTACACATTTGGTTTCTTCTTTTTCTTATTTTTGCTTTCTATCTGCCAACTTGATTGCACATCTGTTGCACGTTTGCATAAAACAAGCTTCCATGGGAATTTATAAATGCTGCTATACAAAATAGAAAACTTACATAGACATTTGCAAATGGGCCACAAAGTGAGTAAAACCCCTTAAAATAATATTTTACTTAAAGATTGTTTTTTACAAATTTTTGCTCTTAGACAACTCAGACAATCTTCAGTCCTTTTTTGTATGTATAGTTCTTTAAATAAGACATTGTATTTTAATTTATTCTTTTTCTTTGTTCCAGTTTTATTTTGGAATGATTATTGGTCGACAGAAAATAGTGCATGCATTGAAATGCAATGAATGCATTTTGGAGTGTGGGACAGTCATGTCTTTCTTTTATTTTTTTCTTTATTGATTTTTAGAGAGAGAGAAAGGAAGAGGGAGAGAGAGATAGAAACATCAATGAGAGAGAACACGGATTGGCTGCCTTCTGCATGGCCTCCACTGCGGATCGGGCCCACAACCTGGCATGTGCCCTGACTGGGAATTGAACTGGTGATCTCTAGGTACATGGGTTGATGCTCAACCACTGAACCACACTGGTTGGGTGGCACAGTTATTTCTTAAGAGATAACCAAGTTCCACAGAAACCTGGTAATTTTTATTTTATGTCATGTTCAATGAAATATGCTAGGACATCTGAGCTTTAATATTTAAAACAACAAATTCGATAAATATGGATTCTATTTTGAGGTATATTTAATACTTTACTTATAAAGTAATAAAGGATTAACTCACTATAGAACATTGATGTAGGTAAAATTAAATCATTCCCAGTGTCTTTATTAAAGAAAAAGTTTAAATTCTCTAATTTTGTGAATTTGAATCTATATGTTATATCTGTCTCATAATTATTTACACTGATTATCTCATAACAACATGTCTTTGATGAATCTTTAAAGAATTTTAAGCCTCAACAGGGAAAAAACAGTTCTTAAAAACTTACAATCCTCCAGTATATTATGGAGGGAAAATGGGCTATGAAATTAGTACAACTGATGGAACAATCAGCATATTAGATAACCATCTGATATTTTGTACATCTGGAATTTTGTACATATCTAACATGTAACTTGTTGAGAAGTGTACTTGGTGGCACTGTGTTCTCATTATCTTGGCATTGCTAGGTGCAAGAGTGTTTACCTTAGACTTCAAACACTTTGTCTCACCTGTTCATTTCTAAAAACATCTCTTTTCTGGTCTGAACTCCTTTTAAAAAATAGATATTTCTCACTTCTCCTTAATTCTTCTTCTTCTTCTTCTTCTTCTTCTTCTTCTTCTTCTTATTATTATTATTATTATTATTATTATTATTTTGTTAATTTTTACCTTAGGATATTTTTTCATTGATTTTTAGAGAAAGTGGAAGGGAGGGAGGAAAGGAGGAAGGAAGAAAGAGAGAAATATTGATGTGAGAGAGACACATTGTTTGATTGCCTCCACACGACCCAGACTGCGGCAGGGGGTTGAACCTGCAACCCACGCATGTGCCGGTGAACTGGAATTAAACCCACTACCTTTGGTCCACATGATAATGCTCTAACCACTGAGAAAAACAGGCCAAGGTTTCTTTATTACTAATCAGTGATTGCAAACTTTAATTGCATTTCTTTGTGTTTCAGATTTTTAGAATTATTAGATTTTCTATATTAATTGTAGAAAATTATGAAGATTTGTCTCTCTCAGTGTCAGTTAAAAACTTTTTCAATAATTCATGTACTAGAGACAATTATTTTTTAATTTGTTTAATGTTTCATTGAATAATTACATTGTATTTAAAAGTAGCAGTATTAAATTATTTTAGTTTAATATACTTCAAATATCTTAGTGCAAAAATACAAAGGAAGTATATAAGTATCACTGCAAGTTAAATATCACATAAATCAAAACTTTTAACGCTCAAACCTATATGTACATTTGAAAGGTCTCCTAATATAGTTTCTCACTTATATGTAAAACAAAACAAAACAAAACTAAATTCATAGAAACAGAGAGTGAATTGCTGGCTGCCAGTTGTGGGGGATGGAGGAAATGGGTAAAGGTGATTAAAGAGTACAAACTTCAGTTATAAATGAATAATTTCTGGGAATGTAATATACAGCATGGTGACTATAATTAATAATACTGAAATGTATAATTCAAAGTTGCTAAGTGTGTAGACCTTAAAAGTTATTACCACAAAGGAAAAAAAAAAGGGTAACTGTAGGTGATGGGTATGTTAATTAATCTGATTGTGGTAATCATTTTACAATATACGTTTATATCAAGTCATTGTATCATATACCTTAAATTTACACAATGCTATATTGTCAATTATATCTTAATAAAGCTGTGGAAAAAATATATATAGTTGTTTGTAACCGTGTCATTTCTATCCAGTCACAGTAATGAAATGCATTAATTTAAATTTTTTAATCCAATTGGCCAAAACAAGGCTTTACTTGTAGAGCAGATTTGCACTCTAACGTGAATCGAACATGATGCAGCTCTAAATATTGCAAATTATGTACAGTTTTGTAAACTATATTCTTTTTTTGTAATGAGTGAATCTATATGTCTTTGTAGTGCCTTCTAGGAGCCTCAGTATTTTCCAATATAATTTTGTTCTTGCCATTCATTGTTCAAGACAAAATGAACAAATAGTATTTTTCTCATTGTAAGAAACCAATGGGGTAAAACAGGAGATATTGGCATGTTGCTTCCATGCTCAGGTTGAATTTGAATTCAACTCAAAATTTTACTATACTCATTTGGATGACTGACGACTCTCCTTTGCATAATGGTATAAAACATGCAAACAGAAATACAAAAAAATATATGTTGTGTTTAACTTTCATTGCACACAACTTTCATTGTACGTTGTCCTTAATTTTTCAAGTTCAAGTTCCAGTCAGATAAAAATTAATATTAGCATTTCATGTTGACTCTAATAGAAATAAAACATGTTTCCTCATTTAAACCTACCATACCCATTTTCCTGAAAAGCTACTTTCTATATATTGGTTACTCTTCTTGACAGCATTTTATTTTCCTTTTTTTCCCTAATCAATATTAAAATTATTGTGTATATCACCCAGAGTATGGTTTTGGCTTTCTTGTTGGGATCCAGTATATCCCCTTTATCTCTCCGGATTTCAATTTAATGTCAAGACATTTCCTATGGAAATGGTATTTTTGGTAAATGTGTCTGAAATGAATATAAAGAAAGGTGAGAAAGGGTTTGATGAAACAAATTTTTGAAGGAGTAGCAAGGTGCACCAAATAGTCAAAGCTAGACAGCAACATTAATTTAATGCTGCTACTTTAAACAATTTTTTCTACATGATCACCAAATCTAAGATATATAACATCTATTATTTTTAATCACCCCTATTTTTCTTGTCCTGTCCTATTCATAGAATATCTAGTGTAAGTATATTGATATTATACTTCCTGAACAAGTAAAACCCATAAAAGGGTCTTAGTCTTTGTTTTTGCTTATTTACCTTTTCTTCCTTGAGTGTCCTCTCATCGTTTCATTAATCTGGAAGTGTTTGGCTTTAAGCAACATAATCTTAATTAGAAAGAGCTAAAATATATGTAAATTTAAAAAAATCAAACCAGTTAAAGTTTAGGATTTAAGCTAGATTTTAAGGATAAACAGAATCTTGGACAATTCTGTTTTTCTTTCTTGGTTTAATATTTGGTTCTCCTTTCAAGATCCTACCAATCTTTTAGAAATGCATCCTCTTTAGCTTATAAATAAAGTTCTCAATAGCTTTCTGTTGAATACCTGTCAGCTTTACCATTGGAGAAATCTCAGAATTATTACTATTTAAATTTTTTTAAGTATAATTGACATACAATGTTATATTGGTTTTGAGTGTACAACACCGTGATTAGACATTTATAAAACATATAAAACAATAACTCCAATAAATCTAATACCCATCTAATACCATACATAGTTATTACAGTATTGTTGATAATATTCCCTATGCTGTACTTTACCTGCTCATGACTATTTTGTAACAACCAATTTGTACTTCTTCTTTTTTTAAATCCTCTAATACTTTTCCATTTATCTTCAGATCGGGTGGGAGGGAGAGGGAGAGATAGAGAGAGAAAAACATCAATGTGAGAGAGACACATCAATTGGTTGCCTCTTGCATGACCCCGACCAGGGCCGAGATGAACTGCAACTAAGGTACATGCCCTTGACCAGAATGAAACCCACGACTCTTTGGTCTGCGAGCAAATACAATAACCACTAAGAAAACTGGTAAGGGGCAATTTGTACTTCTTAATCCCTTCCCAATTTTCACTCGTCCCCCCAACATGCCTCTCATCTGGCAACTGTCAAAATGTTTTCTCTATGAGATTCTTTCTATTTTGTTTGCCAGTTTATTTTGTTGGTGTTTTTTGTTTTGTTTTTTTTTGTTTTTAGATTCCAAATATAAATGAAATTGTATGACACTCTTTGTTCTCTGTCTGACTTATTTCAGTCAGCACAATATCCTCTATGTTCATCTATGTTGTTGCAGATGGCAAGATTTAATTCTTTTAATGGCTTAGTCATACTACTGTACATGTATGCACCACTTCTTCTTTACCCATTCATCCACTGATGGACACTGACGTTGCTTCCATAACCTGACTGTTGTAAACAATGCTGTAATGAACATATGGATGTATATGTCTTTTCAACTGACAAATACCCAGAAGTGGAATTGCTTAGTCATCCTTTGTCTCTTGTTATTGCTTTTATTTTTCTATTTTGTCTAAATATTGCTATCCCAGCTTTTTGCTGTTGTTGTTTCCATTTTCATGAAATATCTTTTCCATCCCTTTATTTGCAGTCTGTGTGAGTTTTCTATCTCAAGTGAGTCTCTTGTAGACAGCAAATGTAAGCATCTTGTTTTGTTATCCATTCAGACACAGTATTGCTTTTGATTGGAGTATTTAATTCATTTACACTTAGAATAATTGTTAATATATATATGTGTGTTTACTGATATTTTTATTATTCATATTTTAATCATTTTTCTTCTTCTTAAAAAAGTTCCTTTAAAATTTCTTTCTTATATACTTGCTTGGTATGCTGAACTTCTTTAGCTTTTTCTTGTCTGAAAAATTCTTTATTTGTCCTTAGATTCAAAATGATAGCTTTGCTGGGTAGAGTAATCTTGGTTTTAGGTCCTTGATTTCCTCATACTGAGTATTTTATGCCGATCCCTTTGGTGTGCAGTTTCTGTTGAAAAACTAGCTGTCAGTCTTACGCAGCTGCCTCATAAGTAACTAATTGCTTTTCCTTTGCTGCTTTCAAGATTCTGTCTTTGTGTTTAACCCTTTGCATTTTGATGATGATGTGTCTTTCTGTGGGCCTCTTTAGGTTCATCTTGTTTGGAACTCTCCGCATTTCCTGGACTTGTTTGTATATTTCCTTTGCTAGATTAGAAAAATTTTCTGTTATTACTTCATATAGGTTTCAGTTTTTTGCCCTCTCTCTCTTATCTTTCTGGTACCCCTAACATGTGAACATTAGTATGCTCAATGTTGTCCAAGAGGGTCTTTACATATATTCTTTTTTCTTTGTCCTGTTCTGACTGGGTGTCTTCTGTTATCTTCAAAATGACTGATTTGATCTTCTGCTTTATCTAATCTGTTGTTCTTTTCCTCTAACGTATTCTTCATTTCAGTTATTGTATTAATAATTTCTGACTTTTTAAAAAATATTTCTATGTCCATTTTTATGCTGTTGAAGTTCTTACTAAGTTCCTTGGGCATCCTTATAACCATTGCTTCAAATTCTATATCAAGTAGATTCCTTGCCTCCATTTTATTTAGTTATTTTTCTGTAGGATTCTCCTATTTTATTTATTTTTTAAAATTTGGAACATGTTTCTTTGTCTCCCCATCTTGGTTGTAACCCTGCGCTGGTTTCTATGTGTTAGGTAGAGCTGTTATGTCTTTTGGTCTTGGTAGAGTAGCATTATATAATAGGTGTCTTTTGGGGACAGATGGCACAGTCTCTCTGGTCACCTAGGCTGGATGCTATAGGTGTATTCCTCATGTGGGTTGTGTGTGTTATGTTGTAACTGAGCATTGATTGCTGTTTGGAGAGATCAACATTCAGGTTAATTTTTTGTAAGACTGGATAGGACTTCAGGTGAGAAGCCATTGTTTGGAATATGACCCTACATAGCAGGGTTGACTTTAGTGGGGCTCTGGTTCCTGCCAAGTCTGCCCTTTGAGTGTGTCATTTGTGGAGGTGTTTGGGTGGTGCTTGGTATGGTCTGAAGCTGGCCACTGAGTGTGTTGGTTCTGGGCCTCTTGGAAGGTCCAGGTCAAGGTCAGCTGCTGCCTATGCTCTGAGGAGGGCTACCTGGTATGAGCTACAAAGTGATCTGCAGATGGTTATTATTTGTGGTGGGCTTGGAGGTAACTGAGAGAGGCTAAGCTAACATCTGAGGCCAGCTGCCGATAGTACTGAAGTTGGGGCTGCTTAGCAAGATGTATGGGGCATGCCAAGGCTAGATGCTCCTTGTTTGGGGTTTGTGAATCCTTGAGAGATTTTAGGAAAGTCCGCAGCATGAGCCAAGACAGTGTGAGCCCAAAATTTGGATGGGGCAGGGTCTCAAGGAATCAGCAGAATGGGAAAAACCTTGTTAGATAGGTTGATGGAGTCAGATATGGTGCCAACCTGCCAGCTCTGTATGGGGAGAACTCAGCAAACGAACAATGGCTTCTGCCAGAACTTCTGTCTGAAAGAAAGCTGCCCCCTCCAGCCATCACCCTGAAGCCAAAAGATTCAGTTTTCCCATATATCCCTGGTACCTTTTGAGCAGCTGCCCCCACGCTAAAACTTATAGGGAGTGAGTCTGAGTAAGTTTATGTGCAGGCTCTTTAAGAGGAACTGCCTGGGACTCTTGAAGTCCTCTGTCTCACTAATCTGAAATCTTTTCTGGCTTTCACAGCCACAAATTATGGGGATTTCTCTTCCTGGCACTGGAACCCTGGGCTGGGGAACCTGGTGTGGGACTTGGACTGCTCCTTTCTCCGTGTGTGTGTGTGGGCGGGGGGGCTTCTGCAGAGGAGATAGTACTCCAGACCTTTAAGCTCCACATGTAAGAGTAGGACAAGCCTGTTCTAAGCCTCTGGCCCTCCTACCAGTCTCGATGTGGCTTCTTTTATATATCCTTGGTCATAAGACTTCTTCTGTTCAGCCTCATTTTAGGCAGTTCTCAATGATCATTTTTCTGTAGTTTAGTTTTGATTTTGAAGTTTCAGCATTATTGACTTTAATCTCAAATTTAGAATTCCTATCAAAGGAGCTAAGAATGTGGGTCACAAATCTATCTGTAGACCAACCACTGTGGTTAGGAAAGCACAGTTTAGAAAAAATTGCAGAAAACGTTGCAGCTGCATTGAGCATTGTATTGTTGGAGTGAGGACATTCTCATTAACAGGAAAGGAGGGAAGAAGGATGAGCTTTAAATTTTTTAAGGTCTAGCATGGAAAACGCTTTGTTCATTAGACTTTTCAAAACTGCACTAATTACTACTTGTACCATGTTTCCATCCCAATAAAACTTTGTTTATACTAATTTTATGCTATCATGGACATTGCCATATAGCATTATATGATCTTACATACCTGTCTCCTCACAATATGAGCTATTTGAGTTTGTATCATGTTTCATTCATCCAGGGATTACAGTAGTTCAGAAACATTTTGGCTGCTCACTGCACATTTTTTAAATAAATTAATTAACAATCTTAAACATAGATACAAGTACAATTTATGCATCCTTTCTTTGTTTTTTTTCCTCCATTCCTTCCTTCCATCATTTTATCATATTAAGTGCTTTAAGCCAACTTTGTCAATAAAAAATATTTTTACGTACTCTCAGTTATATTATTTCCATTATTTTCCTCCGAGCACTGCTCACTCTTCTAAACTATCTTATGATGATGCACATTCTTATTTAATATCTGCTTCTTCCATTAAAGAAATGAAAGTTTTATAGGTCAGGGGTCTTGTCTAATTTAGCTCTGTATTCTTAATACTTTGAACAGTATCAGCTTTCCTATATAAATAAATTAATAATACATGGGAAATACCATACAGATCCTGGCCTTGAGAGATTAAGAGGCTAGCAATTAGGCATACAAAATCACTGTGAAGATTGAAATGTACATAAAATTATTTCTTGGTGTGTAACCTGAGGACTTGTCATTTGAATGAATCTGGGAAGATGGATTGAACTTGTCTAGGTAGAGCTCAGAGTGAAAAGGAATACCAAACAGAAAGATCAGCATGAATATGTGGTGGAAATAAAGCAGGCTGGCACACATATTTAAAGGATTTGATAGGAAAATAGGATGCTGGAGGGTGAGCATTGAAGAATGAGACTGGAAATAATTTGAGCCAAGACCTTAGAGAATTTTGAATCACAACCAAGGAAACTGTATTTATTTTTTAAATGCTAAAAAAAGCATGGCGCATTTTTTATCTGATAATAACAATAATTATTATCCTAGGTATTGTTAACAAATATTTCCAGTATTGGTTTTCTAGGAGAAAATATCTTTTAGCAATACATGGGGCAGTAATGCAATCATTGGAGACTTTTAAGAAACAATTGTTAAAATCAAGTTGAAAGGTAATGAATGTATGACCTAGGAGAGAAGGGATGGAACAAATACGAAGACTGTTTGAAAATATTATGGAGGGAAGATAAAGTATAATTAGCAACAAATTATAGTGACAAGCAAGGAAGACACTGAGGTTTTGAGCTTAGGTGTCAGGGCAGATGCAGGTATCATGACAGCAAATAAGAAAAATATTAAACAAAACAAATTTGAGATGAAAGATAGATCATATTTTGCATGGGTCATAAGATATCTGGAGATATCCAGAAGGAGGGACTGAAAATTCAGGACTACAAAACAGATAAGTCAAGGTTAGAAATATAACTTTGGCAGTCATGCACATAGAGATAAAAATTAAATTCCGATCCGGTAAAACAGTTCAGACTAAACATGTAGAGAATGATGAGAAAAGGGACCATAACAGATCTATGGGGACTTTTTACTCTTTAGTAGTCTTTGTAGAGTGAGCGTAAACTACAAAAAATGTTTTTGGAGTAAATGAAGTATTATAATCATAAAATGAGTATATTATAGAATTAACCCAATATAATATAGTTGTAGATAGATTTGTCTGTATATTCTTTCTTCTAAAGTGTCTTGCCTTTTTAAAAAGTTGACAATGTTTTTACTGCTGTAAATTCGTGATTCAGCAACGAAAACTGGATGGTTCCCTCGTGGGTGCTCTGCCCCGGATTTGACAGTTATTTACACTCCGCCCGAATACTCTGCCCGCCCACCCCCATGATTAAAATAACTTGCGGAGCTAATTGTGAGGCTTCCAAAGGAAATGAATATTAGAATGTAATGTAATTTGCATTTTGAATTTTTCTTAATTTGCTGTGGAAAATTCATTCATTTGTTCATTTAGCAAACATAAAATGATTACCATTATTGTAGTTTATTTGCTTACCAGACTAGACTCTTACTACTTGGAGGAAATATACACAATTTATTCTAAGAAAGCTGAATTTCTTCAAGGTTAATTGAGTCATTCTCTCTCTTTTTTTCAATTTATTGGGGTGACATTGGTTAATAAAAGTATGTAGGTTTCAGGTGTACAATTCTATAACACACCATCTGTATATTTGTATTCTGTATTCACCACCCCAAGTCAAGTCTTCTTCCATCACCTTTTACTCTCCCTTTACCCTCTTCTACCTCCCCCTCCACCCTTTCCCTCTGGTAATCACCATACTGTTGTCTGTGTCTATGAGTCTTCCTTTCTTTGCTTTGCTTAATCCCTTTATGTTTTTCACCCAACCCCAGCCGTCTTCCCTCTGACAGCTGTCAGTCTGCTCTCTGTATCTGTGAGTTTGTGTCTGTTGAACCTGCAGAGCATTATGCTAAGTGAAATAAGCCAGAGAAAGACAAGTACCATATGATTTCACTTACATGTGGAATCTATGAACAAAATAAAATAAAAATGAAGTCATTCTTAAAGAAAACTAGCCAACTGCAGTTTGGGGACATTTTAAAATTTGTTTTGAGGGTGCTAAAATTGAATAATTTAGCATAAGATTGTGATGCAAATATGAAAAAAGTTTTAAGAAGTTTTAGAGGAAGAAATTTTTAATATGTAAACACATTTGATATTATTTTTGTTCAGCTAAAGAAGTGCAGACATATGTAATATTAAAAATGGTATTTTCTTTGTGATACTTGATACTTTTTTTCCTTTTTACCCCACAGCGGTCTTTCCTTAATGAAAATAACTTAATGTATATGACTGTAGGAATTACATCATTGTTCATTTATATCTCTTTGCCAAATTCATCCTTGTCACTTAGTTGTCTTTCACTTCACATGTCTATGTAACTATTTTCTAACCACAATTCAAATGGGGAAATTTTAAAACTTGCAGAATAAACACTTAACCCATATAAGTCTAGCTGCTCTGAGGACTAAAAATAGCTTAAAGCTTCCCCCAAATTAGTTATTAGTGTTAGTGTTTTACATAACATTTTTAAAGTATATTAAATATAATCCTCAAGCCAATTTCAAGTTCTGCATAATATGTATAATGAGTTTATATATTTTCAAATACATTAATTAATGTCATTGTTTTTCCCATTAATTGTGAACTTGTTTAAAATGAAATACTGACATTTATGACAATTTTTAGAGATTACATGCAATAATACCAAAGTGTCAGCGTTGTCATTTGATCATATATTGCAGTCCTTTGATTAGATGTATGTAAATTTGTCTTATTAGTTTTCAAATCATATAGTCTTGTATAACTGTAATATTTACCTTCCATGCACTAATCTGATTTCAGATATATTTCACAAATGCAAATATTTAGATTAATTCAGATTGATGTGTAAGTTTGCTTCTCTTAGGAATACTTGAACTTTATATAAGATTATTTCTAAAGGTAAAGGCTAATGGTCTATACTAGTGCCATCTTACAAATCATGTTATATATGATTGATCAAGAATTTTCAATGAATAGAAAACTCCCCAATTTCATTACGTTACATTTTGTTGGAAATAGCTGCTAATGTGTTTCTACTTAAAGATTATCTAATATTTTATTCAATAAGAGAGATAGTTCATAAATTGATACTCAGTGAATTATTGTGATTTATTTTCCTTCCTTAAACATATCTTGATTCTTGTTGTAGAGTCACCTTCATCTGATACCCACAAAGTGAAAACCACATCTTAGGATTCACTCAGTGCTAATCAAACTGGAAAATGGTATTCATTCTAAACGGATACTTTTCAAATGTGGTACAGTCACTCCTTGTTTAGTCTTCAAATAACTAAAACACAATCATCTATCATCCCAATGGATGATTTTCCCAAATTCACAAAAAACTATTTCCATTAAAGTGGCTAGTGGAAAGATCCCCATTGACGTCACAAGCATAAGACTTCTGTTTACCCGTGCTGTAGAAAGAAAGCCTACAACTGCTTTTAAAAAATGAACTTGAAACTTGAAGAGGTTGATAAACAGATAGGTGGTGAATTGGCCTCAGGACAAAGGACTCTGAAAATAGTTTTGAGGGAATTCTTTCCCAGAATAGTTGCTTAGATGTTCACTTTCTTTCAAGGTGCAGCTGGTCATAACAAAGACAATTGCAACCCTGTCTCTGGGGTTCCCTTTCTCTGTTGTCACAATTTACACCCTGCTGAATGAAATATCAATGCACTGAACCATGGTCGGGGCAATGAACATAATGATAGGGACTCGGTGGCATAAATTAGGTTAATAACTTGTGAGAAAGTGGAACTTTTTTTCCCTAGATCCTTCGCATTTTCTTCTCTGCACACTGTCGCTCTTTAAAAATATTGCCTGTCCGTGGAGAGCTAATGGCTCTCATCATAAAGCTAATACACTGTGCTTGAGTAGTCTTGGAACTCATTTCTGAACTCACACCAATCTGCCTTTCCTCTGCCATGTTTTGTTTTTGTTTCTGAAAGGATTTCTTGTTCCCCAAGCCTTCAAGCTGAGCAGAAAGCTTTTCTGCAGCTCTTTATGCCATTTCTAATCAGGGTGACACTTTTGTTTCCAGAGACTACTTTTTTTTTTTTTTGTAATTTCAATATTTTTTAATACATGAAGAAGCATCTTGTGAGGGAGAGGAGGAGTGTTTTGAGACCGTCACAGCCGCTGTGACATCACAGACGCCCTTGCACCCTTCTCTCTCGCCATTTTCCCTCCCCTCCTCCTTAGGGGGTGTTCTTCGTCAGCCCCTCTTGCTTATTCCTTGCATTCTGTCTCTCTTACAAGCCAGTTTGAGGATGTTTAGTCTCATAAGGGAAGAAAACAATATTGTTTATTCTTTGCCAGGGACTATCAAAGGGCAACTGGATCCATGTGATTGTTCTCTGCACCAGCGTGTTCCTTGTAATGGGTGTGGATGATTTCTTTGGCTCCTGCCCACCTTTGGCTTTCCTTCCTTACTCCTGCATTCCAAAGGTCTGCAAGCTTTTAGGGAATGAAAATAAATAAATCATACTGAAGCGGAATCAAATCACAGAGAATGAGAAAATATATATACGTCTAACATCCATCACCCATCACAATGACTGAAACAGGATCAGCCATGTGCAAAATTACTCCAGTCTGTCATTGAGTTCGTACCCTTCCCTTTTTTTTTTTTTTTTTGTTAATCCTCACCTGAGGACATTTTTCCATTTTTTTTTTTTTTTGTTCAGATAGAGTGGGAGGGAGAGAGGAAGAGAGAGAGCAAGAAACCTCAACGTGAAAGGGGCACATCGAGTGGCTGCCACCTGCACGGCCCAACCAGGGCCAGGGACAAACTGCAACCAAAGTACATGCCCTTAGTGGGAACTGAACCTGGGTCCCTCGGGACCGCAGGCCGACACTCTAACCGCTGAGCTGAACTGACCAGGGCTGTACTCTTCTCTTTTGGCATGACTTTTTCTTTTTGATATTTTAGTTTCTCAGTATGCTTATAGTATTACTATGTTAGGAGATAAAGGGTATACAGTGTTTTTATTGTGCTAGGCACTGCTTTTATATATAGTAAGTCCTGAGAGGAAGATGATATTATTAGCCTTCTTTTACAAAAGACAGCAACCAAATAATCTGTTTCAAAGTAGTTCAACAATTTGCACAGATTGTTCAAGCAATTTGCCTAAGGTTGCTCAGATAACAAGTAGCAGACCTGTGTATCAAGGTAATCCAGCTCTAGAGATCACGTTCCCAGGGACTACACCACACAGAGTGAAACAGGTTCATGCAGAATTTAGGAGCAGAAGTAAGAGCATTGTCAGCTAACTGTGGTTGGAAGCACTGATCTCCTACTTGATAAAAATTTTGATGGTGGGGATAATTTGCTTCTTGAGTCTCATCTTCATTATTGGTGGAATGAAATCAATAACCTTGTTCTAATTATGATTTGATAAGGATTAAATATTAAAAATATATATACACTTGCCTTAATTTTCTGCTGAGAAAAAAATAGTACACATAGAGATTAAATGACATGCGCCACAGAGCATGGAAAAAGTGAAACCGGTGCTTGAGTAATATTTTTCCTGTGTCTATCAAATCATGACCTCGCCCAGTAAAATTTACTTTTCCACCTATCCCCATTCCTTGCGCTTCCACCCAGTGTTCGCTCTGCTTTTGAGATCCATTGATTTGAATATTCTGTTATTTCCAGCAGTATTGAAACTTGGCTATTATCTTCCATAATGACTGCACTGCTTTTTACATTTCCAACAATAGTTTACAAGGGTTCCAACAGTATGTATTTCTGTATAGCCTTGCCAGGTCATATCTTTTGTTGTGTTTTTTAATAATAGCCATCCTAACAGGTGTGAAGTAATATCGCATTGTGGTTTTGCATTTCCCAGACAATTAGTGATTTCGAACATCATTTCATATACCTGTTAACCAGGTCTTACATGTACATCTTAAATTTATTTTGAGTTGATATTTTCATATGGTATAAGATAGGAGGTCTATTTCATTCTTTTGTAAATGTATACACAGTTTTACAAACACCCTTTACACCCCACTGTGTATTTTTGACATCATTGCCAAAGATCAGTTGACCATGTAGACGTGGATTTACCTCTGGTCTCTCTACTCTGTTCCATTGGTCTACACTATGCCTTTCATGCCAAAACCAACAGGGTTTGTGTAGCTTTGTGATAGGTTTTGAGGTTAGGAAGTGAGTGATCTCTAGCTTTGTTTTTCTTTCTCAAGATTGTTTTAGCATTTTGATGTCTATTGTATTTGTTTTTTTCCCTTTTCTGTAAAAATGCCACTGGGATTTTGATAGGAACTGCATTGATTCTGTAGATCACTTTGAGTAGCATAGGTATTTTAACAACTCAGTTCTTCTGATTCATTAACATAAGATGTCTGTGGATTTGTCATATATGGTTTGTATTATATTAATGCAACTTCTTCTGTTTCTGTACCTGGTTTGTTGAGAGTTTTTATCATGAAACATAAAAGGATGTTCAGTTTTGCTAAATTCTTTCTCCTCAAAAAAAAAAAAAAAAAAAACCCAAAAAACAAAACACTCACTCTTTGGGGTATATAGCCAAAATAATTGAAATCAGGTTCTCAAAGAGATATCTACATTCTCATGTTCATTGCAACATTATTCATAATAGCCAAGATGTCGAAATAGCATAAATGTCTATCAATTAATGATAGAAATAAAAAAAATGTGGTATGTACATACAATGGGATATTATTATTCAGTCTTAAAAATAGGTTATCTTGCCAGATAGGATAGCATGGATGAACCTGGAGGACATTGTTAAGTGAAGTAAGTTGGTCACAGACTGACAAACACTGCATAATTCTACTTATATGAGGTATTTAAGATAGAAAGTAGAATGGTTGTTACCAGGAGCTGGAGGGAAGGGAAAATGTGAAATTTTACAAGAGGTACAAAGTTTTACTTATAACAGGTGAGTAATTCCTGGAGATGTGCCTGTAGTTGACAGTACTATATTGTATGCTTAACAATTTATTGAGGGTAGAACTCATGTTAAATGTTTACCACAACAAAAGGAGAAAAGAAAGAAATGTGCTATTCTATATCTAGAACCCTAAGGAGTAGCTTGGTTTCTTTCATACCCAATTTTCTCAAGTTAATCTCAGCATTAAAGATTTTCTGAAAGTGAGACATGTAAAGGGTTGCTGCACTTCCTAGATAATTATAAATTTTAATAGCATTTATTGACAGTGCCATTGATGTTTGGCCTCATAAAGCATAAGAACTTCTAACCTGGCAAGAAAGACACACTGGGCCACAAAAAGCCTGCTGCTCTGCTCCCTGCACACCGCATTGACTGCCTCTGCCTCGCCTACAGGAAGTTCCCAGTACTGACCTCCAACATCGCTTTGAAAGGGAGTGTTCAGGGAATACATGGATCAATCTGTGATGCTCTTTTGCTCTAAGAACTTTGAAAGATTATAAATCTGATGACCAGGCACTTAGGAAGTAACTACTATCTTGTAATCTCCTGATAAAGGTCCACTTTCATGTTCTCTTTAAGTTTTATAATTCAGGATCATCAACACGTTTTTCATTCCTTCCAGTTGTTGCCCATGCATGTCCCACATGGACCTTAAAAAATGAAGAGAAAGAGAGAGAGGAAGAGAGAGAGAGAGAAAGAGAGAGAGGGGGAGAGAGAGCAAGAATGTTCTGTACCTACTTGCTAGTTACCAGCCAAATTGCCAATTACACAATGTGCTGCTTTTTTTCTAATCTATAGGGTGTCCCTGTGTAAATCCAACATACTCTGAATTAAACTTTGAGATTACTTTCAAGTAAGAAGTTTCCCAAAATAGATTTATTTCATTGTCTTCTTTGTTGTACTGGCACTTTGTAAATCCCTGGGTTGTGTAGAACTTGTTTTATCATATTGTTACTTTGGTTTTTATTACTCTAGTTGAGATCATATGACTATAAAAATTTTTTAAACTTTTTCTTTATTGATTTTAGAGAGAGAAGAAAGAAGAAGGAGGTTCACAGCTTTCTCTGCAATTTTGGGAAATGTTTTTTGCTTCATAACCTTGTTTGCTGCCCTAACTACAAAGTTTTTATTTGTTTGTTTATTTATTTTCTTTACTGATTTTAGAGAGAGAGGAAGGGAGAGGGAGAGAGAGATAGAAACATCGATTGGCTGCCTCCTGCATGCCCCTCACTAGGGATCGGACCCACAACCTGGGCATGTGACCTAACCGGGAATCGAACTGGCGACCTCTTGGTGCATGGGTCAACGCTCAACCACTGAGCCACACCAGCTGAGCGACTATAAAATATTTGATAAGAATTTGGCACCCCACACAACATTTAATTTAGTGGGAAAGATACAGTCTGCAATAGCCTGAAGGTGATTATAGTCTAGCTAGGAGAGGGGCAATATATAATCATGAAATAATACAAAAACTATATATAACAGAATAGCCAATTTACCAAATCCCAATATGTTGTCAATAATTTCTATGGCGCCCTGGCCAGTTTGGCTCAGCAGTTAGAGTATCAGCCCGTAGACCAATTAGTTGCATGTTCCAATTTGGTCAAGTGCACATACCTCGGTTGCGGTTCATCCCCGGCCCAGGTCAGGGTCTGTGCGGGAGGCAACTAATGGATGTGTCTCTCTCACATTAATGTTTCTCTCTCTCCCTCTCTCCCTTCCACTCTATCTTAAAAAATCAATGGAAAAATGTCCTCAGTTGAGGATTAACAACACCAAAAATTAAATATTCTCTTCATAAGGTGTTATGCATTGATTATCTGGATTGAAATGAGTCAAGATCCCCCATTTGATGGAATTCACTATGAAACAAAGATGACAGATTGAGAAACAAAACACTCTCTCATGGTACCTATAATAGTAAATGCATACACAGTGCAGTCTGGGAACACAGAGGAAGGGATTTGGGCCCTCCCGGTTTTAGTAGGTCAGAAAGAACATCCTCACGAAGATAAGTGCATCATAGACACAGACAGCAGCATTTTGCACAAAGGCACAGAGATGAAATATCATGAAGTGTCCTTTGAGCTGCAAGCAAATCCCCACAACTGGAGTATCAAGAGCAGGACTAGCATGTCAAGCGATAAAGCCGAGAATGTCGAACGAAAGGAAATTCTGTGCAGATTAAATGCAATGTTCGTCCCACATTCTGTCAACTCAGACCTTGCGCAGAGACGCAGGTCCATGAAGAATCTCCCTAAATCACTGACGCTCATAGAAATAAATATTTCTGGTAATTTTGCCTTCACTTTTATAAGCAATAAAAATACCATATATTTACCCAACAGGATCTATCAAAATATATTGTGTCTTTACCTTCCAAGTACATTAAAATCGGTGGTTTTCTACCAGCTTCCTGATTAATGTGAGAGGAAGGATGACATAAGAAATGGACGCGCTCTTAAGGATTTGGATGTTGTCCTTTGCATTTTCATCCTCCTCATGTGTTTGCTTCAGTGTTGAGACTGACTTTTGGGGAATAATTAACTTTTAGAAGAATTACTTTTACATCAAATCTGCAAATTAGAAGATTGTGGTGGCTTGAGCTAATGCCCAACCATTTGTTAACTGATACGTGATTATGGGTAGAAAATCAGAACAATTAGTTTACATAGTGTGGGTTACTAATTAAAACTATAACTGCGCTTTTACTATAAACCTCTTGTACTTTTTCATAACTCATATTTCTCAGATTTGGTTATATTCATAAATTAATGCCTTTATATTAGTGGCTTGTTACTAAATACAGGTTTTATAATATACATGACAAAGTTTCCAATGCTTTGGATATTCATTTAAAGAAACAATAGCAAAACTATCAATTTTATTTCATCAGCAGGTGGCAGTGTTTCTGAGTTGGTGAGCACTGTACAACTTTCTGTTACCTATCAGATCTGAAGTTTTAGCTTTGAAATATAGGCTTCTCATACTCAGAATCCTAATACGGCATAGTGGAGTGGAGAAATGTGTTAATATATTTGAAAAGATTGAACACTGTGAATCTGGGAACTGCATCCTTCGTCATTCTGGTCCACACTTGTTCCTAGCAGTCCTTCCCTGCCCCCTCCCTCCCTTGTCTCTTCCTCCCTTATTTCTTCTTTTCCTTCTAATTTCCTTTATCTATTCTTCAGGCTCTCATTTCCTGCCTCTTCCTATATTTTTTATTGCTCTTCTTTCATTCTTTACACTTCCCTGTTTAAAACCATTCTTTAAAAAATCTTATTTGCCAACTTAAACATGAATATAAGTGAAAAGCATTTAATGTAAAGATTAGTTTGACAAGAGAGGAATTTTAGTAGAAGCTACCTGCAAGAGTGTGTATGGACAAATTTTTTTACTCTTGAATAATGCTTTTAAAGTTAGACTAATTGATAAATTGCTGACATTTAAATAATCCAAATTATCTCATTTTTAGTGTATAAAATATTGAGTATTTTTAAAATCCACATGGCAGTTCTGACTGTTTTGATGGATAAAGTGTTAGTTAAAGCTTTGAAGATGCTGGCTTTATCTGTATCTCAGGAATTGGGAGAGGATTTAGAGAGTGTGAAAAGTAATCTGGCGCTGTTAAGGAAGTACTTTTTTGTTTGTTTTTGTATCAAATTATCTTATTGTTTGTCTAAAGTAAAGTCTTTTAAAAACTTTTAATATGTGTTTATGGATTTTTTAAAGAGAGAGAGTAAGGGAGGGAGAGAGAGATAGAAACATCAAAATGAGAAACATTGATCAGCTGCTTCCTGCACGCCCCCTACTGGGGATCATGCCCACAACCCTGGCATGTGTCATGACGGAATGGAACTGGGACCTCTCAGACCACAGGACAACGCTCAGTCCACTGAGCCCACACCAGCCAGGCAAAAATAAAAATTTTTACATAGGATTCTGCAGGGCTTGCTTTTGAATTTTGTCATAGACATGGATAATGTTTGAAGGAAATCAAATGGTGAACTATTTAATGAATAGGGGCTCTCTTTTCCTTCTGAAAGCTTACTGTTCTGTATAAGGAAAGGGCATTGATCAATTACATTTCATTGAGATTTAAAATATATATTTAACTTTTAGCACTTGTGTGCTTCTTATTAAGAAGCTAAACTCAATGAACCTGTTTCCTTATACAGAATGTTGCAGGTTATAAATCCTCAGTCTGTTGTCACTGCAGAAATTGTTGCCAGGAATGGGGATTTCCTATCACCTGCAAACAGGGCATCCACCCATGAAAGCTTCAGTTATGTTTGAGGGAAAGTAACATCCTGCCCGAGTTCAAGTCTTTGCCTGCTGTAATTCAACACTCCTCTGAGTACACCTTCTCTGAAGTGCCCAGGGAGGCCCCTGAAACATGGCTGGACATGGTCCAAGGTTGTGGGAAATTCTGATCCTAGTAGTTTAGAGAAAAACCTGAGCAGACCACAAATACCTGGGCAGGAAGACAGAGAGTAGAGTCTTATACAATTAAAAATTTAAGTCAACGCTCATTGTGTTTGTTTAAATTTAAACTCCAACAGGTAATATGTTGCTATTTTAAATGTACATAATAAAGATACCTAGCACAAGGACCCTAAGCACTAGTGTGCTCTCTGTTTGTTTATGGTATAGCTGAGGAAATCGAGGCTTAGGGCACACACATAGACAGACATTGGTTTATTCCTTAGGGAATAAGGACACATTAAAAGTCTTACAAAAATAACCAACCCACGAACACATGGACACACAATGGGATAGTTCAAGATGGACTGTAGAGAAGTACCTCTGAGGGCCCTGTAGGAGAATCTTGGTGGAGAGAGAACACAGGGGCTCTGAGTGGTCCAGAAATTAGGAGGTAATTCAGGTCTGCACAGTGGCAGTAGTCCAGAAAATTGAGGAGGAAGTATAGATATAAGGAACATCTAAAGTTGAACTTGATATAATTCATTTATTTTGTTGAAAGCAAAAGAATGTAGAGTTCACTTACCTCTATAATAAACTCTCTGAAGTTCTTTTTTGGGGTCAGAAAAGGGTCAGGAAACTCAATAAATAAACTATGACGTGCAGCTGCTTTTAGAGATCCTGCATTCATGAAATCGGGCATCGAAGGAAAGAAGCAAGCACCACCTTCCCTCTGGGTCCAGGGAAAGTATTGAGAAAAGTAATGCTAATGCTTTGGGAATTAAAGGCAATTCACATTGGAGTAATCAAAAGTGAAATTATTTTTTAGGCAAAGAATGCCATGAATATAATAAGGAAAAGAGAAAAGGCATGCTATGGATACAAACCATGTATCAATCTCAAGAGTAAACGAACAAAAAAGCCTATTTTAGTTAACTATAAAAGGACAGACTTGAATTCAAAACATTCTAACGATGGTCTATGACCGACCCAAGCTTGTCTTTCTCTTCATCTTGGTGGGTGCTGTTGGACAGCCTCAGTTATCATGTCAGAGAGTTCACTCAAATGGGAACGAGAGACCTGAGGAGAGGACAAAGACTTATTCCTATGTCAAATAAGAAGGGCTCTTCTAATGTAATTAGATTTGATTAGAAGGTTAAATGTTCACTTTATTGGAATGTATATTTACTAGAATATATAAATTTCTTAAATTTTGCACATGCCGGAAAAAAAAAAAAAGGATGAGAAATATAGGCAGGTAGGACAAAAGATGATATACTGAATTCTTGCTGTGTACCAGATACTTTAGATTTTCCCCCTCCATAGCCTTATTATTATCTTCACTTTAAGGTGAGAAAATTGAGGATGAAAGAAGTTAAATTCTGTGCACAAGATCAAACTCCAAACACTCTACCTTTATACCCCACAGTTATAATAACTTTGCTCCATTGTCACCTTGGATATTTCACTCCTAATAAATGCTAAATTGAAATATTAATATTTTATGTTTAATGTTTAGCATGTATTTCCTGAGGGCAATAGTATGCAATGTTGTTTTTTGATTAACACAGTTATGACATTATGAAAATATCACAAAGCTATATCTGTACACTTCAGAGTAATTGCAGAGGGAAAATATTAAAATATTAACATTATAGAAGACAGCTTATTCTCTACCTGCATATGTATTTTGCTTCTGTGTAGTTTTTTTTTTTTTTTAATTCGGTTGCATATTTATAAAATTTAAATGCAAATAAATTCCCAGATGGTCATTGCTATTTGCATGTCTCTAGATATTCATTATTATACTTTAAATGGCTGGAAGATAATTAGTTTTCAAAATATAAATGTCAGACTGAAAATGATTATAATGTATATATTATAGACCAAATGAGAATTACTTCTCAATGGCTTAATGACTAATCTGGCTTTATTTTGGTGGATATTTATAAGGTCTGCATATATAGAGATTAAATTAAAATGTAAGGTTTATATACATTTTCAAGAACTTTTCTGTACTTAAAAATACAGAAATTTTATGTTATTTTAAATTCAATGTAATTTTTATATAATTGTGATTTGGATTAATTTTAAAATGCATAAAGTTTATGGAAAAGTTGCACCCACAAAAATGTTTCAATGAAACTTTCACATGTACTTTACCCAGACTCCCCAGTTGATAGTTTACTACATTTTCTCAATCACTACTGTTTTACTCGCTACATAACAATGTCAAGAATTATGAAGGGCCTGCGATTTTATCCTGCTTGCAGACTAACTAGTTATCTTGTCACAGTCTCCTAGATGCCGACAGAAGTCAAGAGACTTTTGGTTCAGAGACTTGATTATTAGTCACTACGACTTTATCACTCAAGGCACAGCAGGTAGCATTAGCATCATGATTCCACAGGTTCCTGTTGCCCACTGCAAGGGGATGATGATAGGGATGATGAGAAGGCAGGCTCAGATGGTGACTGCACGTGAAGTGGGTCTTTGTCACAGCTGAGCAATGGCAACCTTAGAAAGCCTCTGTTTATAAGTGGGCTGCAACTATACCTGTCCCACTTTTCCCCCACACGGAAACATTAACTTTATTATTCTGGTCACACGACAGACCTACCTTCTGCCCAGTGGAAGGAGACATCATCTCTGTCTTTCACAGCTATTTGCTATACAGGCATCTTGAAAAGATAGTATGGGATAAAGTTGTTCTCAAGATATGTAGGATGCAAAGACTCATAAGTGTTCACTGTTCTCCCAGCAGTGAGAACTTATCATTCTTTCCTTTTTGAGCCATTGAAAAAGTTCCAGAAACGATGTTCCATCATTCTTTGATACTGCAGTACATATTTTATAAACGTAAGACATTCTCCCACATAACCATAGCACAACCATGCAAATCTGGAAATCAATACAATATTACAATGCGATCCATAGATTTCATTCAAATTTTGCCAACAGTTCAACAATATATCTTTTTCCTTTCTTGTCCAAGGTATTATCCAGGATTATGTGTTGCATTTTCATGTCTCTTCATTCTTCTTCAATCTGGAACATTTTCCCAGTCTTACACTATCTTCCATAACCTAGACTCTTTTGGGGAAAGTAAGGCTTACCCTCTAGAGCAGTGGTTCTCAACCTTCCTAATGCCACGACCCTTTAATACAGTTCCTCATGTTGTGGTGACCCCTAACCATAAAATTATTTTTGTTGCTACTTCATAACTGTAATTTTGCTACTGTTATTCTTAGGTGACCCCTGTGAAAGTGGCGTTCGACCCCCAAAGGGGTCGTGACCCACAGGTTGGGAACCGCTGCTCTAGAGGATTTCCCTCAGTCTGGTTCCATTGAATGTTTCCTCATATATAGAATCAATTAATGTCTAGGGGAGCTGATGCTATGTCTTTCTCTGTGTCACATCATGAGAACAGAACATCTTTCTATCCCCCACTGAAGCTACACCTCTGATCAGCTGGCAAAGTTTCAAACAAGTCTGCAAATATTATCTACTGAAAAGTCATAAGTTTGTTCTTGTGTCACTTTTAAATATCTGGGGGGAAATTAATATGAGTCTACCTTAATATTATGTCACCAAGCCTCCATCCACTAATTTCACAACATTGCTGCTCCTTGTCTCAAACATCCACTGAATGGTTTATTTCCTATTTCTCTCATTAATCCTATATGTGTTGTGATTCTAACATAAAGAAGGTATTTTCTTTTAGCCCCATATAATTACTAATTTATTCTTTTATATCTATATGGAGTTATGAATTATGACTTATCCAATATGATATAAGCCATTACTATTGATATTTTTGAAGCATAGATTTTTTTTTAGATTTAGTAAGAGCACTTTTAAACTATTTTTTTCTCCTTGTAACATGTTCTATCTGAATACTTCTTTGAGAACTTTAATTTCTATCATGAAAATGTGTTCTAGTTCCATGTTGTACTTTCCCTGATTGAAATTAGTCATTAAGCCATTTCTTGAAGGAACTTGGCTCCTTTAATAGAGGATGGTATGTAGAGACCAGGATCCATGCACTGGGTATCCTCATTGCTACATAGGTGTCATAGAATCCAGGTCCTCTATATAACAAGGCTAACCATATATGTTTCATATATATTATGAACATATATAATATACATATAATTGCATACATGATGTAATAAAATGCATGACACTACATATAAAACTATATACAATATAATAAAATGTGTATTATATATACATATATACATTTATGTCAAACATAAATATGTAAAGATCTATTCATAACAATACCACCAAGTCCAATCTAATATCTTCCCTCTTTTCATATTTGTAAATGCCTTCTTTGGTAGTGAGAATCACGATTCCTAATATCTCAGTATATTAACTGAGTTCCTCAATTCCCCTAGATACATACCCAATTTCTTGACTGCCAGTCACTTTCTCAACGGGTGGTCACACGGCGATCTTACTGGCTTTACTGACTCTCAGCCCCTGCCCCACCACCAACTCCATGGCACTATACTTTCTTTTATTTATTTATTTATTTATTTATTTATTTATTTATTTATTACAGATATTTTACCTTTTTACCCCATTGGCACCCCCACCCCACCCCCCCTCCACCCTTTCCCCGGCTTAGTTGTCCATGTCCATTGGTCATGCATACATGCATATAAGTTCTGTGGTTAATCTCTTCCCACCCCCCCACCCCCCATCCCCTCTTCTGAGGGATGTCAGTCTGTGCCCTACTTCCATGTGTCTGGGTCTACTGTATTCCTCAGACTGTTATGTTCATTATATTCCGTATATAAGTGAGATCATGTGGTATTTGTCTTTTTCTGCTTGGCTTCTTTCACTTAGGATAATACTTTCCAGATCCCTCCATGTCGTCTCAAAGGATAAGAGATCTTTTTTTCTTACCGCTGCATAGTACTCCATTGTGTATATGTACCACAGCTTTTTGATCCATTCGTCTACTGGTGGACACTTGGGCTGTTTCCAGATCTTAGCTATTGTAAATAGTGCTGCTATGAACATGGGGGTACATATATTCTTCCTGATTGGTGTTTCAGGCTTCTTAGGGTATACTCCCAGCAGTGGGATCACTAGGTCAAATGGAAGTTCAATTTTTAATTTTTTGAGGTAGCACCATATTGTTTTCTATAGCGGCTGCACCAGTCTGCATTCCCACCAGCAGTGTATTAGAGTCCCCTTTTCTCCACACCCTCGCCAACACTTGTTGTTTGATGATTTGTTGATGGCGGCCATTCTGACAGGTGTGAGGTGATACCTCATTGTTGTTTTGATTTGCATCTCTCTGATGATTAGTGATGTTGAGCATTTCTTCATATGTCTCTTGGCCATTTGTATGTCCTGTTTGGAGAGGTGTCTATTCAGCTCCTCTGCCCATTTTTTAATTGGGTTCTTTGTCTTCCTTTTGTGGAGTTGTATGAGCACTCTCTATATATATTGGAAATTAACCCCTTATCTGATACATCATTGGCAATTATGCTCTCCCATACAGTGGGTTGCCTTTCCATTTTGATGACTGTTTCTTTTGCCGTGCAGAAGCTTTTTAGTTTGATGTAGTCCCATGTGTTCATTTTCTCTCTTTATTTCTGTTGCCTTAGGTGATGTATCAGTGAAAATTCTGCTCCGTATGATGTCTGAAATTTTGTTGCCTACATTTTCTTCTAGAATTTTTATGGATTCACGGGTCACATTTAAGTCTTTTTTCCATTTTGAGTTTATTTTTGTGTATGGTGTAAGTTGATGGTCTAGTTTCATTTTTTTGCATGTAGCTGTCCAATTTTCCCAACACCATTTATTAAAGAGGCTGTCTTTACTCCACTGTATGCTCTTGCCACCTTTGTCAAATATTAATTGAGCGTATTGCCTTGGGTCCATTTCTGGGTTTTCAGTTCTGTTCCACTGGTCTATATGCCTGTTCTTGTGCCAGTACCAGGCTGTTTTGGTTACAGTCGCTTTGTAGTATAACCTGATATCTGGTATTGTGATCCCACCTACTTTGTTCTTCTTTTTCAAGATTGCTGTGTCTATTCGGGGTCTTTTTTGGTTCCATATGAACTTTTGAAGTATTTGTTCTAGTTCTATGAAATATGTCGTCGGTATTTTGATGGGGATTGCATTGAATCTATAGATTGCTTTGGGTAGTATGGACATTTTAATGATGTTAATTTTTCCAATCCATGAACAGGGTATGTGCTTCCACTTTTTTATATCTTTCTCTATTTCTTCTTTCAATGACCTGTAGTTTTCTGCAAATAGGTCCTTTACTTCTTTGGCTAAGTTTATTCCTAGGTATCGTAATTTTTTGGCGCGATGGTAAATGGGATTGTTTTTTCAGTTTCTCTTTCTGTGAGTTCATCATTGATGTACAAGAATGCCGTCAATTTCTTGTCGTTAATTTTGTATCCTGCTACTTTGCCAAATTCATTTATTAAGTCTAATAGATTTTTGATGGAGTCTTTAGGGTTTTCTATGTACAATATCATCTCATCTGCAAATAATGACAGTTTCACTTCCTCCTTTCCAATTTGGATCCCTTTTATTTTTTCTTCATGTCTGATTGCTGTGGCTAAGACTTCCAGTACAATGTTAAATAAGAGTGGTGAAAGTGGACATCCCTGTCTTGTTCCTGTTCTTAATGGAAATGTTTTTAGTTTCTGTCCATTGAGTATGATGTTGGCTGTAGGTCTTTCATATATGGCCTTTATTATGTCGAGATATGATCCCTCTATTCCCACATTGCTGAGCGTTTTTATCAGAAATGGATGCTGGATTTTGTCGAATGCTTTTTCAGCATCTATTGATATGATCATGTGGTTTTTATTCTTCATTTTGTTTATGTGGTGTATCACGTTTATTGATTTGTGAATATTGTACCAGCCTTGCATCCCTGGAATGAATCCCACTTGGTCATGGTGAATAATTTTTTTGATGTATTTCTGGATCCCATTTGCTAATATTTTGTTCAGGATTTTGGCGTCTATGTTCATCAGGGATATTGGCCTGTAGTTTTCTTTCTTCGTAGTGTCTTTTTCTGGTTTTGGAATTAGAATTATGCTGGCCTCATAGAACGTGTTTGGAAGTCTTCCTTCTTCTTGAATTTTTTGAAATAGTTTGAGGAGAATGGGTGTTAGTTCTTTTTTGAATGTTCGGTAAAACTCCCCCGTGAAACCATCTGGGCCTGGGCTTTTGTTTGCTGGGAGAGTCTTCATTACCTCTTCAATTTCCTTAGTTGTTATTGGTCTGTTCAAGTTTTCTATCTCTTCCGGGAATAGTTTTGGGAGACTGTGTGTTTCTAGAAATGTGTCCATTTCGCTTAGATTGTCGAATTTGTTGCCATATAGTTGTTCATAGTAGTTGTTAATGATCTTTTGTATTTCCGTGGTGTTGGTTGTTACTTCTCCTCTTTCTTTTCTGATTTTGTGTATTTGGGTTCTCTCTCTTTATTTCTTGGTGAGTCTAGCTAAGGGTCCATCAATCTTGTTTATCTTTTCGAAAAACCAGCTCTTTGTTTCATTGATCCTTTGAATTGTTTTTTTGGTCTCTATGTCATTTATTTCTGCTCTGATCTTTACTATTTCCTTCCTTCTACTTGCTCTGGGGTTTTCTTTTTGTTTGCTTTCTACTTCTTTAAGTTGTGAGGTTAGATAGTCAATTAGAAATTTTCCTTGTTTTTTGAGGTAGGCCTGTAGTGCTATGAACTTCCCTCTCAGAACTGCTTTCGCTGCATCCCATAGATTTTGTGTTGTTGTGTGTTCAATTTGATTGGTTTCCAGGAAGTTTTTAATTTCTTCCTTGATCTCCTCGGTGACCCATTCATTGTTTAATAACATGCTATTTAGCCTCCATGTGTTGAAATGTCTTTGCATGTTCTTGTTGCAATTGATTTCTAGTTTCATGCCACTGTGATCTGAGAAAATGCTTGATATGATTTCAATCTTCTTGAACTTGTAGAGATTTAGTTTGTGTCCTATCATGTGATCTTCTATTTTGAATGATAGCCTCGCTGGGTAGAGTAGTCTTGGATTCAGATTCTTGTTTTTCATGACTTTGATTACTTCATGCCATTTTCTTCTGGCCTGTAGTGTTTCTTGTGAGAAGTCAGCTGAGAGCCTTATGGGGTTCCCTTTGTAGGTAACCTGTTGCTTATCTCTTGCTGCTTTTAGGATTCTCTCTTTGTCTTTAATTTGTGGCATTTTAATTACTATGTGTCTTGGTGTGGGCCTGTTTGGGTTCTTCTTACTTGGGACTCTCTGTGCTTCTTGAACTTGAATGCCTTCTTCCTTCACCAAATTAGGGAAGTTTTCTCTCACTATTTTTTTGAATATATTCTCTATCCCTTGCTCCTTTTCTTCTTCTTCGGGGACTCCTATGATGCGAATATTATTACGTTTCCAGTTGTCCCATAGTTCTCTTAAGCTGTCTTCCTGTTTTTTAATAGTTTTTTCCTTTTGTTCTTCTGATTGGTTGATTTTTTCTACCCTGTCTTCTAATTCACTGATCCGGTCCTCAGCTTCCCCTACTCTGCTTTTTAAACCTTCCAATGTGTTTTTCATTTCTGATATGTCATTTTTTATCTCTTCTTATTGGTTTTTAATTTCCATTTGGCTTATTTTCAGTGTCTCTATGTCCTTATTCATGCTGTTCAGCTTCCTCAAGATCATGGCTCTGAATTCTAGCTCTGTTAACATGCCTAATTGCTCTGCATTGATCTCATCTTCGGTGGAGGTGTCTTGCTCTTTCATTTGGCTTCTGTTTCTGTGTTTCACCATTTTGGCTATCACTGTGGGCTTTGGAGCCTGTCAAGTTCTCCCTGTGGGTGTTGGTGTTCTGCTGTTTGTGGCTCCCTCTCCTGTGTTTAGATGAGCGAGGGAGGACCCACGTTGAACACCACTGTCAAGTCTTACTTTCCTGGTTAAAGTTGCCAGCCCAGGAAACTTACTGTTATCCTCTAGCTTTTTGCCTGGAGGCTAGCAGTCTAGGTTAATTGATGAGTTTTGGGTTGTCAGTTGATTGAAAAACTCCCTCTGGTGCTCAGCCAAGGGGCTTTCCCGAGGGTGGGGCAGATGCTGGTTGTTAGTGAGCCTCAATTAGCACTTCAATGGCCCACAGGGTGGGGTTGGATCTCCGAGGGAGGGGCTGCTGCCTCTCCTCAGAGCCCTGGGAAGGAGCAATGTGGCCACCATCCTGAGTGGCTGCACTCAGCCAAAGCTCTGAGCGCCCTCCAAACCCCGAGTGTCCCGACAGAGTTCCAGTCCAGTCCGTCCTCCCTCTGCCGGAGCCCAAGGTGAGTGGCTGTGGCTGTTTCAGCCTCTGTCCAGGTTCTGCGCTGTGGAGCCGCCTGGGAGTGTGACCCGAGGGCGCTGCTCCCAGCTGAGGCCGCTGCGGAGCTGCCGACCGTGGGCTCCCAGCCCCGTCTCGCGCCTTCGCAAGCCTACCGGGATGGAGTCAGTGTCCCTCGTTGTATCGTCCTCGCAAGCTGCTTTTCTGTTGGTTTTTCCCGTCGATTTGTCTGTGTTATAGTTGTAATTCCAGTTTGGTTCTGGGAGATGGTCTGTGTAGCTCCGTTCACTCCGCCGCCATTTTTCGGTCAGAGGCACTATACTTTCTTAGCTCAGCAGGTTCTGGGCTCTGTTGCAGTCTCCTCTGTACTACCTACTGGGCCCCTTCCAGGGAAGAGAAGTGGAAGAACAGAGGAAATTGATTTCAATGATTATCTTTAAAATTAGCTTTATTTTTTTACATTGACCATATAAATGTTTGTCATTAGGCATATGGCATTTGCAAAATAGCCAAGAATCAATAGAATTTGGGGAAGATGTCATGCCACCCTACCTTTCCTAGGACTGTCTTCATAGGATTACATGCAAATTTTAGTGTTAAGACATAATATTTTGAACTCTTTTTGTATCCCTTTTTGCTATGTTAGGGATGAAATTCTACTAAATCAATGAAATGTGTAGTCCCAGTGGTATGGAGTTTCTGAGAAAAGCAGAAACCAGTGACTTATCAGAAACAGTGTCTTTGAACCATGACAGGCTATCATAGACCTTCAGTGGAACTGGGACACTTGGATCCCAAGAATTGAAAAGAAAACTGACTAACTTAGATGCTATAAAAAGAGAAATGTTGGAAGTGTCTTGTTACCTCTTCAGATTCCAATATGATTTTCTAAAGATATGTACACTAAAAAGGGAGGCTGCATCACTTCTGAAATAAATGTGAAATCAAACCTGATTCAACGTGAACTGAAGCCTTAAAAAAAGGAGGTACTCATATAACACGGTGGTATATAAAGATATTAACACAACACTAGTAAAATGCTTTGTGATTCAAATAATCTTCCAAGGAATCTAGTCATATTCATGCTATGTTATGAGTAAACATATGACAAATTAAAATTTAAAGAGAAAGACAAAATCAGAGGAAATTTCTAAATCACTGGGATTGTTTCCTTAAGGAATGTTTTTGGAATGGGCGTGGATAGTGAACACAGCTAGAGTGAAATTCTAAACATCTCTGTGTAGAGAATGTCTCTGAACCAAGAAATGTTAGGGACATGTGATGATTTTATAATAAAATGACACTGATAAATATTAGGCTCTCAAAAAATGTTAGCTGCTAATATTTCGTGATGCGAACATTGAAGATATGTTTTTGAGAGAGGTGTTCCGTTACTGCATACTAGATCTGACTTATGCAGTAATCTAGGTGAACATAATATAGCTTTCTTCAATTAATCAAAGCCATATTAGAAACCATGATTCTGGCATCTATGTCCAGGCAAAAGCTCAAATAAGAAGTTCATGCAAGAAAATAAAAAAAGTCAGTTTTTATATATTTAAGTAAATACTCGAACTTTATTTTTGTAGTGAACTGTCATTTACATAAAAATAAAAATGATATGAGTAATTCGTCACTTTAGATATTCATCTTGGAAAATACTTAAAAAGAGCACAATTAAAATTTCAGATTATGTCACTAGAAGGCTGCAATTACTAGTACGTATGTTAACCTTAGTGTTTCTCACATAAGATGGACATCAGCACTGTGAATACTGGGATTTCTAGTAGCTCCTTCCTAACCCTTCCTAACCCTCCTTCCCCTCCCCTGCCGGTGTTCATTTTCTCATCTTTTTTCCACCATGTGGCTCATTCCACCCTCACCTGCTTTTTTTATTTTTTCCAACCTAACCTGCTTTACCAGTGTCTCCTTTGCACTGATTTTTCTTTCTGTATGCATGGTTTTTGAACAGAGGGACTCAGTCACCACAGAAAGCAACCCCTGGTTGACTTACTGGAGTAAATAGAACCCAAAACTTGATGGTAAACATTGATAGTTGATATAATTTTATTACACAGAATTAATTAAAGCTTGACAGATGACAAAAAGTACCTTGACAAATGTTAAAGGTCATTCTACACAGAATAATAATTAGCTTGTATCCCTGTCTCTTTTGGCTGTGTGTTAAATTTTATAGACGCATACTCAAGGACGTGAAAGAGAATGTGGGAGAATGGCATTAAATATAGGAGATGTTCCCAGAGAAATTATGAAATAAGATCTAGATTTCTTAAATACGAGGCCAGTATTCTTCTGAATGGAAACCTAAGTTCTGGCTAAGGGATCAGTGGGATGGGTTAGGGAGCCAGGCCCCTCTCTAGATTTTGCAGTATTATGAAAAGGCGGCTGGTCAAGTTGGTCCAGCGCGATAGAAAGTCCCTGAGTCATCAGCCAGCATCAGTATCGGACTGAGGTGGTTAGGGTAGTCCGAGTGACTTTATGGTAGTATGTAGGGGCAGAAACAAGCTATGCTTAACCTGCTTTCTTGGCTACATGCTGTAATGATTTTCATTATCAGCATCATTATCAGCATCACCGTCACTTTTTATTGCTTTCCCTGGAAAAAAAAAACAGATTTTCTTATGTTGTGTAGCTTAGAAAGCTTGGCCTACTACCAACATAGAATGAGGGATAAAACCACCTAATAATAGTAAACTTGTAAAAAGACTTCATCTAAATTAATCCTGTGATTATTATTAGAATACAGACTTAAGCGATAGATTAGAATGGAGTTAAGCAATTGTTTGTTGTTCATTAAGGAGATTAGTCATATAAAAATAAGAAATTCTCTGAGATGAACATATGCCTAATTCATTAAGCTATTCCTCTGTTTACCTTTGTCTAATTGCTTAATGATTTCTATAAAATTATCTGAATTAAAATAAAGCAATATTTCAAGAACACTTTGGATGTTAATTCCAATATATTCATATTTTTCTAATGTAAACAATATTAGTTCCATAGTGATTGTTATTCTTGTGATGTATTAGTGTACCCATGCACTCATTATGCTCCAAATTTTGAAAGGCACTAAGTAAGTTTGGTTCATAGCACTACAAATCTTTAAAATAACATCTTTGAGTTAATGTAGAGTAGGTTCATGTTCTCCCTCTCACCTACTAGACATTGAAGATAAATTATTTTACCTTCTTGTCCAAATAACTTAATATTTGTGAGTCCCAATTTTGCTCTCTGTTAAATTTTACAAGATTAAATGAGTTAAGGTATGCTGTATATCGAGCACATTTAAAATGATCAATAGTTGTGAGTTCTTATAAAGGTCATCATCACTACCATTATCATATATAAATGTCCTTTCTAAGTATCCCCAGAGATGCACATGATAATTTGGCTTTAAAAAAAATGTTTACAAACCTATTGCTATTGGAATGAGTTAAATTCTAATGTTAACATAGTGTATTAATCTAAATCCATTCTGCATTGTCAAATATGTATGCAATTGATCTTCATTTCCTGACCTAAGATGCTCTGGAGAAACCACGTTCATCAATAAAAAGCTCATACAGGACAAGAATGGTGGGTGGAAAGTCTCAAAATAGTTTGTATATTATGTTTGCATCCATCAACATGAAAGTGGAAAACTGCAAAACTCATTTTATTACCTGACAGGCATCATGAAGTGCCTACTACTACTGTATATAAAAATCATATTTTATTCACACAGGTTAACAGAAGAGAGCAAATTTGCCTCACCACTTGAATTTGTAAGTGTGTAGGCCCTTTCCGTGTATATATCCATAATCTCAATTTAAAATTCTTAGACACTGTGGAAAATCTATTGCATTTGATTTTAAGCAGTTTGTATGCATTCATTAATGCACAAAACACTGATTGAGAATTAACATTATGTCTAGCAAGTAATTAGATCCTGGGTACCCTCAAGAAAGTATACATGTTTTTCTGTTCTCCAAAACTCACAAGCTAAGGAGAACGATTATTATCGGAATAACTATATTGTCTGTGGCGAGATCACATCCATATCCTGCTTAATACAATTATACTCATGGGCCCCCAAACACCCCTCTGCCTCTGTTTGTGTGTCTGTTGGGGATGGAAAGGTAGTGATGACAGGGATACGAAGCATTACAGAAAACTTCACTAAGTAGGTGTCACAGGGAAAAATACATTCATAAATACTTACACCTTGGTGGGTTTGAGAAAGGATTTTGGAGAGCATACAGTTCTGCAGAGACTGAAGATGGTGAAATGATCAGCAATGAAAGTGGAAATTCTTTCATTCCAACCTCGGCTCTTTTGGCTTTTTTTTTTCAGTTGTGTAAAGTGATCAAAGATTTCTGAAAATCCATTCATCCGTTCACTCATTCACAGCCATTCATTCAGAAACCATTTCCTGAATGCCTAAGGAGTTCCAGGCACTGTCTCAATGGTGTGAATACAGTGTTAAGCAAATGTGCACACACTAGCACACAGAGTTTCCAATCCAACAGAGGAATTAGATAGAAATTAACCTTACAAATGCATGCATATAAACATTAATTTAAAAGGAAAAAAGAGCCCGGCCGGTGTGGCTCAGTGGTTGAGCGTTGACCCATGCACCTAGAGGTCGCTGGTTCAATTCCCAGTCAGGGCACATGCCCAGGTTGTGGGCCCAGTTCCCATGGGGGTCATGGAGGAAGCAGCCAAACAATGTTCTCTCTCATTGATATTTCTATCCTTCTCCCTCTCCCTTCCTCTCTCTCTCAAATCAATAAAGAAAAATTAAAAGGAAAAAGAGAGAGGTACTCGGAAGGAAAGGAAGAAAGTGCTATGGCAGCATATATGAGAAGAAATAAATGCTGGAAGAAGTCAGGGCAGGTTTCTTGAAGAAGTGAGCATTAAATTTAGACCTTATATTATGAAGATTTACCCAGAACAAGGGGATGAGGGCAGGCGTAAATGTCGTTTCAGGCAGAAAAATGTGCTTATGCGTTTAGACGGTTTGAAGAATTGTGGAAGGTCCAGTGTGGCTAAAGCACAGGCCAGAATAAACAGAGGCAGTTTGACATGAAAATATTAACACCTCATAATGTTAAATACATGTTTTATCTTAACAGAAATTACTATCAATAAAATTAATAAAGAATTATATAGGTTTACTTTGTGGCTAGTGGCAAAGACTTCTTAATGCCATGATTCCCCATGGAATTGAACACTAGAAAATGACCGAATTTTGAAGGAAATGGAATGATATTTTAGAATGATGATTCTGCAAATAACTTAGACTAAGACGGGATGTGAGAAAATAAGGACCGCAAGAAGATGATGCTTCCAAAGATAAGGCTGCATCAGTTTTCTTTAGAGTGTAACAAACTACATCGAAATTCAGTGACTTAAATTTCAACGTCCTCAGGCAGAAGTAATATGCTATAGGACAAAACCTGTATCTACAAAAAGAAATGAATACTGTTGAAAATGAAATAAATGAAGGTAAAATATAAT
This sequence comes from Molossus molossus, assembly GCF_014108415.1. Taxonomy (NCBI): domain Eukaryota; kingdom Metazoa; phylum Chordata; class Mammalia; order Chiroptera; family Molossidae; genus Molossus; species Molossus molossus. The sequence continues at coordinate 42,117,950 of NW_023425344.1, forward strand.
TTTTATTGTGTTTACTGGTGGTTTAAAGCCATAAAAATACTAATACATTGTGTGTTATAGTGTGTGTCAAAGTGAAATGTTTGATAATACAAGGGACAGAGAAAAGAATTAGAAATATACTTTCTAAGGTTTTTATTGTATTTGAGAAACAGTATATTATTTAAAGATGGACTTAAGCTATTTTAAAATTATACTGTAAATCTCATGGAAGTAATTTAAAAACTTAATAAGATAGAGGAATAAGTAATAAGTCAAGGAAGACAGACTCAAAATTGTATCATAAAATATGTACAAATAGTCCAAAGAAGGCAGAAAATTATTTTAAAAGAAACAAAAAATGGCCAATAGCAATCTAATTATATTAACAATACTTTAAAACTAAAGCCACTGTGAAAAAAGTTTGGTGGTGCTGATTTCTTTCCTTTCTCTCTGGGGCCGCTCTCCACTTATTGCCTGATACCCAGTGTCTTGAAAATTGTTGCTTCATAAACTTGGTTTGTTTTTTCTGGTTGTTTCAGGTGAAAAGGAAATTTTAGTTTAAGTTAATCCATTTAGATGGAGCAGATGTTGGAATTTTTTGTTTGTTTGTCTGTTTTAATCCTTACCTGAGGATATGTTTATTCATTTTAGAGAGAAGAAGGGAGAGAGAGGGAGAAATATCGAAGAGAGACAGAAATATTGCTTGGTTAACTCCTGCAAATGCCTCAACCCCCCACAATTTACGTGTGTGCCCTGACCAGGAATGAAACCCACCTTTTGGTGTAAGGACAATGCTCCAACCACCTGAGCCACCTGGCCAGGGCAGGTGTTTTTTGTTGTTCTTTTTAAAAAAATTGTATTTGGTGTTTGAGAATAGTTTTTAGCCCTGGCTGGTGTGGCTCAGTTGGTTGGAGCATTGACCCATACACCAAAAGGTGGTGGGGTCATTTTCTAGTCAGGGCAAATACCCAGATTGTGGGTTTGGTCCCCAGTCAGGGTGCATGCAGGATTGATGTTTCTCTCTCACACTGATGTCTCTCTTTCTCTTTCTCCCTCCTTTCATCTCCCTAAGATCAATAAAATTTAAATTAAATTAAATTAAATATGTAATTAAAAAAATATTTTTTAAAGTCCAGCCGGTGTGGCTCAGTGGTTGAGTGTCTACCCATGCACCAAGAGGTCGCCGATTCGATTTCCAGTCAGGACACATGCCCGGGTTGTGAGACCTACCCCCAGTGAGGGGCATGCAGGAGGCGGCCAGTCAATGTTCTCTCTCATTGATGTTTCTATCTCTCTCTCCCTCTTCCTTCCTCTCTCTCTAAAATCAATAAAGAAAAAAAAAAACTTAAAAATAATTTAAAAAATAAATAATATTTTTTATTGGGTATAGAGTCATAGGTTGTCAGTTATTTTCTTTCAGCTTAATTTTTTTTTATTATTCCATGCAGTTACATTAGTTCTTGAGAAATAACTATCAGTCTTATTATTTTTTTCCTCTGGAAATCATCTGTCCTTTTTCCTCTAGCTGCTTCAAGTTTTCTTAGTTGCATTTTACCAACTTTACTATAACATGTCTAAATACAGTTTTCTTTTGCTTATATTTCTTGAGTTTGTAATAATGCTTGATTTTATAATTTGCTGTCATTTGTGTTTTTGAAATTCTGAGCCATCATCTCTTCAAATATTGTTTTTTTTCCTCATTCACTATCTCTTGATTCTGAAGATGCAGATTATCATGAATTTTATTTCCTACATCTCTCTCACTTTTCTGTTTTTCTAACTTTTGCATTTCTGTTCTTTGTTTTACATACTTATTTCTTATCTATTTTTCAGTTTTCATAATATCTTTTCTATTGTGTTGATCTGTGATAAATCCATCTATTAAATGCATAAATTCACCTATGACTTTTTCATATCTAGAATTTTTCTTAAATATTTAATAATAGTTTCTGCTTAACTGTAAGAATTCTCTATCTTGTCTTTTATTTTATCTAACTTATCTAACACTAGTTTTTAGAATCCCTATCTGATAACTTCATCTTCTGTCTATTCTTCCTCTTGGTATCAATTATGATTTATCTCTTTGTATGCCTGTTTATTTTATATTGTGTGCTGATAGTCCTATTATGGAGATAATTGAGTCCTGGGGCATTATTATCTTCTTCTAGAATGTATTTTTGTGATTGTAAAGTAGTTGCAGTAATTTTCACTCTAAGATCACCTTTATCCAATCAGGTCTTAAATTATTTTGAAGCTAGTCTTTATGATACGTTACTTGTGAATTGACACAAATCTTTCTTCATTAACTCCTAACTCCTTTAATGTATGGACGTTAAGAATGCCTTGCCAACCCTGGCCCGTTTGGCTCAGCAATTAGAGCGTTGGCCTGCAGACCAATGAATTCTAGGTTCAATTCCGGTCAAGGGCGCATACCTTGGTAACAGTTTGTCCTCACCAGGGCTGTGCGGGAGTCAACCAGTAGATGTGTCTCTGTCACATGGATGTTTCTCTCTGTCTCTCTCTCTCTCTCCCTCCCTTCCACTCTATCTAATGATAAATAGAAAATATCCTTGGGTGAGGAATAAAAAAATGGAAAAAAAAAAAAGAAAAGAATGCCTTGCCCACTGTTGTATTGCATACAGTATTAAGTGGAATCAAGTAACTCTCACTTTTTGGCAAATAATTCTTTTAAAATCTGCTACCTATTTCTATTGTGTCATTTTGTTTTCTTATTATTTATTCTCTGTAGTTCCATATATATTCTGAATATGGGTTCTTTATGAAATATTTAATTTGCATATATTTCTTCCCAGTCTATGATTTGTGCTTTAATGCTCTTATCAGAGTCTTTGAAATAGCTGAAAATTTTGATTTTGACAGAGTTTAATATATCAGTTTGTTCTTATATGGATTGTGCATCTAGTATTTTATCTAAGAAATGTTTGCCTACACAAAAGCGACAAAGGCTTTTTATGATATTTTCTTCTAGAAATGTCATAGTATAGCTCTTACATTTAGGCCACAACCCATTTTTACTTAATTTCTGTATATAGTGTGAGGTATTGTTTGGAGTTTGTTTTTTGCATATGGATATCCATTTGTTTTGGAACCACTTACTGAAATTGCCTTTGTACCTTGGTCAAAAATTGCTATTTGTATCTATGTGGGTATATTTTGACTTGTTGTTATGTTTTATTGATCTGCCTGCCTATTTTTATACGTTTACCACATTGTCTTGATTAGAATAGGTTTATAATAAGCCTGAAAATCAAAGAGCATAAATCTTCTAAATTTACTTTAAAAAAAAATTGTTGTGAGTATTTTAGCTCATTTGAATGGCCATATGAATTTTAGAGTCAGTTACTCTTTACAAAATAATCTGATAATAACTTGTCATTGTAAAGGTCTTTGACATATTTTATCAAATTTATTCCTAAATACTTCATATTTCTTGATGATATCACAAAGGGTATTTTTAACATGTCAGTTTCTGATTGTTCACTACTAATATATAGAAATATACAATTTAAAAAATATTGATATTGTATCTTGGAAGCTTGCTAATTTTGTTTATTAAACGTATTATTTCTGGTAGCTTTTTGTAGATCCTGTTGGATTTTCTATATAGTTGACCATGTAGTCTGCAAATAATGATAGTTTTACTTCTTTCCTTCCTATATGGATGGATTTTTTTTTTTTCATATTTCACTGAATAGAACCTCTAATGCAATGTTGAGTAGAAGTGGTGAGTACTGACATTCTTGTATTATCCCTGATCTTAGAGAGGGAAATTTCAGTAGTTCACCATTAACTATGATGTGAGCTGTAGATTTTTTCTAGATGCAACTACTACAGAGAATATTCCTCTATTCTTAGATGGTTGAATATTTTTGTGGGAAATGATGTTGGTTTTTGTGAAACAATGATTTTTGCATTTACTGAGATGTTCATGTAGATTTTCTTTTTCTTTCTTCTTATTTTTTTTAAATCTGCCTGTTTCCACCTGGGCTCTTCCTTCCTATACTGTAGCCTGGAAACTCCCTCATAGCAGTAATTCTAGCAATGGTAAGGTTACCTCTGTTGCTTCCCACATATCAGGAATCATTGTCTTTCAAAGCCTCATGTCCAATGTCTTGATAAGCATTGACTTTTAATTTTATCTGTTTGCTTTGTTTCTTTTGTTTTGTTTTGTTGAATGCTTAGGTGGGAAGGTAATTCCAGGTCTTGTTATTCTGTTTTGGTTGTGTGCAGAAGCCCTTCATTTCCCAGGTATGTTGAGATAACATTATAGTGTTATAGCAGATCTAGCATTGCAAAGTTGGTCCAGCAACAAGAGTTCCATATTCTGAAAGAATAAAATGTTGATATGAAGTTGTTAAAATAATAGAACTTAGGATTTAAGACAATATTAAAATTAAAATTAAAAAACAAGTATTTCTGTCTAAAATTCTGGAATAAATTTTGATGGATATAGAGACAAGACTACTTATTTTTTGAAACATGTCTGACTGTTGCACGTTGGGTTCTCCAACAAGCAGACTCTTGAACATTGTTCAGCTTATAAGATATTTTTCAAGAGTGCCCTTGGAATCAATACTTTTGTGTTCAGAGATGTTGGGAGGCAGGATTGAGCAGAGGGAGATGAGCTGCAAAAAAGTCCATTAACTCCTTGGCCAGGCTTACTGAGCGCTCCAGAACTGAAGTGGTCCATCACAGCTGTCCTGGTGTAAGGTGGAATGGCTGTGGAGGCAATTCTCCACAGGAAAGAGCTGCAGAATGTCTATAAATGGCCCTCCTGGCAGCAGGGGCGAAAACCCTTTCCCGAAGGGGGATCTGTGATTTGCATCACCATGTTCCTTCCATCACAGTGACATAAACAATAAAAGCATTAAATGAATAACTGACATATATAAATTCCTTAGTGTCCTTAGGTAACACTAATTTGGGTATGTATTCTAGTATACTTGTTAAGTAACATAACATCAAGTATTTCTAATTTACTTATTTTTATGAGACTGAATAAAATCTGTAGAACTTCAAGCAAGATAATAATAAGGTATTTAATAGAAAAAAATGTTACTTGTCATTATTAGTCAGGCACTTTGTGGAAAAAAAAATCATACTCATCTGTAGACCTTCAGAAAGTAGACCTTGACATACTTTTAAATAAATTGCTTTGTAGTTAGGGTAATATGTTTCTGACTCCTATCACCAAAGAGTGTATTTCCAAGGACCTTTAGAATTACACTCTGAAATGAACTTAGCTATTGATTGACTAATCAAGATCCTTATTGAATACAAGTCAAATTTTGATCTATATACTCACTAGTGACCTTCATAAATCAAAAACAAATTGCACAGAAATTCTAAAGCACACTGATGCTTTAATGCACACACACACACACACACACACACACAACCACAACACAACACATATACCACTTTGGTGGCCAAAAGTTGCCTTGTATAGTCCCCTGTCAGTGTGCCTTCAGTCATGCATTGAAATAATACCAGCAAGTTTCTTGAATATGAAAAGTGACACAGTCTTGAGATATAAATGACAATCCTCTAACTATTCACTAGATAAGTAGCCTGGTGTCCAATATAGAAGACATGAGCCATAAATATTCAATCAGTGAATAATATCTATCTGTCTACCTGGGACTTCTCTGGGGACATTTATTTCTAGTTTATTTTGGGAAACAAGCCTTATTTTGTAATTTGCTAGATCCTAAAATTACTGTTATGGATAAATAAGTCTGGTAAGTTAGTGGCAAAACCAAAAAAAGGTGCACATTTATTGACAAATTCCATATCTTGTGCATGATTGTCTGTGAACACCCAAGTCTTTATATTTTACACTTAAAATTCTGTTGTTTGCTTAGATATATAAAACTTCCCATGCATTCTTCAGTCACCATTAACATAGTATTTGTTTGATAAGGGATATGTTATATTTTACATAATTTTTAACAATGTCTATTTTAGAGGGCAAATGTGTCAGCTCTTTTAGGTAGGCTAATTCCTAAGATTATTAATAACATCTATTTTAGTGGTAGTAGAAGTATTTGACCTCTGAATCTTGACTCACAGTTCTCTTCTCTAAGATCAAAAGAGACAGAAAATCACCAATGTATTTTTGTTTATTTGTTTTGTTTTTTTAATCCTCACCTGAGGACATTTTTATTTCTTCTATTTATCTTCAGATAGAGTGGGAGGGAGAGAAAAAGAGAGAGAGGGAGAGAAAGAGAAACATTGACCTGAGAGGGACACATCGACTGGTTGCCTCCTGCACGACCAGGGCCAGGACAAACCACAACCAAGGTGGTTTGGAATGGAACCCACAGCCCATTGGTCTGTGGGATTACGCTTCAACCACTGAGCCAAACAGGCCAGGGCTAGTTTTTTTTTTTAAATGTTCTGTTTAAAATACTTTTAACGGGACTTTCTGTCAAGATGACAGTGTAGGTAAATGCGATTTTGCCTCCTCCCACAACCACATCAAAGTTACAACTAAACTACAACACAACCATCTTTCAGAAACACCTTAAATTGAGTTGAATGGAAGTCCTAAAACTACAAAATTAAAGAAGAAGCCACACCGAGACTGGTAGGAGGGGCGGGGGTGCAGTCAGGCTGGTCCCAGGCCCACGTGTGATGGATAAAAATCAGGGGGGCTACTTTGGCTGAGAAGGTCCTCCCTGAAGAGTGAGGGGTCCTCGTCCCACACCAGGCTCCTAGCTCAGGGTTCCAGTGCCAGGAAGAGAAATCCTCATAACTTCTGGCTGTAAAAACCAGCAGGAACTGAGGCTGAGGGAGGCTGAGGCTGTTGGAGCCCCAGATAGCTCCTCTTAAAGGGCCTGTGCATGGACTTACTCGGACTCACACCCTCCAGGCTCCAGGGTGGGGAGGCACCTTGGAAGGCACCAGAGACATACGGTAAAGAAGTGAGTTGTTTGGCATAGGGGCGAGATTTGGAGGGGCAGCTTTCTCCCAGACAGACATACTGGTGGAAGCCATTGTTCCTTTGCTGAGCCCTTCCCCAGAGTAGCAGATGGCAGTCATATCTGGGTCTCCAGCAACTTGGCTCACACTGTTTGCCCCACCCTGATGATTCACCTGAGGCCCTACCCACTCAACTTTCAGGTCCACCCAACCTGTTTCCAATGGCTTTACCATAGAATTGCCCTGTCTTGGATCCTGCTTCAGATTTCCCTAAAATCTCTCAAACAAGCAGTATCTGGTCTTAGTGAACCCCATACCTCTCATTAAGTGGCCTCAGGCCTGGCACTTGAAGAAGGGAGGCTTGGTTCACAACTTGGCTTTTCCTGGGCACCTCCAAGCCCAGCACAAGAAGCAGCCATATGCAGATCACTCTGTAGCTTATGTCTGATGGCCCTGTATACAACACAGGCAGTGGCTGACCTTACCCCAGAGTCAACACACCCAGTGGAGAGCTTCAGGTCATGTCAAATCACCCCACCAAAGACCTCCACAAATGACACACTCAATTAGTGAACTCAGTAGGTACCAGAGCCCTGCTGAAGTAAGTCTTGCTCTGTGTTATGGGTCCCTACACAGCTGATCCTCCAAGGTAATCAGAGGCCTGTGGTCAATGGGCACAGCTAGTCCTTCCAGCTGATCACCTGAGTAAATCCCTCCTATTGACATGCCAACAGCAATCAAGACTCAATTACAACAGAAGGTTGTACAGTCCACACTAGGGGTGCACCTTGAGGGTCCAGCTGGGGTGATCATGGAGGCTGTGCCACTGGATTCTACAGGACACCTGCAATGACAGGCCACCCTATGAAGCCTAGGAGACATAGTAATTCTACCTAATACATAGAAACAAACATAGGGAAGCAGCCAAAATAAGAGACAAAGAAACATGTCCCAAATGAAAGTAAAGAACAAAACTCCAGGAAAAGAACTAAACACAATGGAGATAAGCAAACAATCAGATGCAGAGTTCAAAACACTGTTTATAAGGTTATACAAGGAACTTAGTGAGACCTCCAAGGAACTTAATGAGAACATCAACAACATAAAAAGGGACCAATCAGAAATGAAGGATGCACTAACTGAAATAAAGAATAATTTACAGGGAATCAATAGTAGAATAAGTAAAGCCAAGAAGCAAACCATCGATTTGGAATATAAAGAAGCAAAGAAAAACCCATAAGAATCACAAAAATAAAAAAGAATCCCCCCCCCTAAAATGATAGTGTAAGGAGCCTCTGGGACAACTATAAGCATTTGCATCGAAGGAGAAGAGAGACAAGCAGAAATTGAAAACCTATTTGAAAAAATAATGACAGAAAATTGCCCTAACTTGGTGAAGGAAACAGGCATACAAGTCCAGGAAGCACAGAGAGTTCCAAACAAGATGAACCCAAAGAGGTCCACACCAAGACACATCATCTTCAAAATGTCAAAGATTAAAGACAAAGAGAGAATCTTAAAAGCAGTAAGAGAAAAGCAGTTTGTAACCTACAAAGGAACTCCCACAAAACTGTCAGCTGATTCTCAAAAGACAAAAGAAACTTTGCAGGCCAGAAAGGAGTGGCAAGAGATATTCAAGGTGATGAAAAGCAACAACCTACAACCAAGACAACTCTACCCTGCAAAGCTATCATTTAGAATTGATGGACGTATCAAGTTTCCCAGACAAGAAAAAGCTAAGAGTTCATCACCACCAAAACAGTATTATATGAAATGTTGAAGAGTCTTCTTGAAGGATAAGAAGAACAAAAATATGAACAATAAAATGGCAGTTAATAGATAACTATCAACAATTGAATCTACAAAGAAAATGAGCAAGCAGAACAGAACAGGCTCATATATACAGAGAACTTTTTGTTGCTTGCCAGATGGGAGGGGGCTGGGGGATGGGTGAAAAAGATGAAGGAATTAAGAAGCACAAATTGGTTGTTAGATTGAGGAACCTCAAAGGGAAGGAGGGATGGAGGGCGGGAAAAATAAACCAAAGAACTTCTATGCATATATGCATAACCAATGGACACCAACAATAGTGTAGGGAAGGCAGGAGGGGGCAGGATTGGGGAGGAGGGGGGACAATGGGAAAAAAAGAGGGGGCATCTTTTATTCATTCAACAATAAAGATAAGTTAAAAAAAAAAGAAAGGAAGAAATGTTTAAGCCACCCCCCCTTCAAAAAATACTTTTAATCTACAAAAAATCGAAAGAGGCGTACAGAGAATCCTTGTATTCTTTAATTTAATTTACAAAATTGTTAACATGTTACTATATTCTCTCATTACTTGAAACTGTTTTACATGTACACATACACTCCTACAATATTTATTTGCTATTGATGAAACTAAGTTGTAAACATAATTTCACATTCAAATATATCTGCATCTAACCACCAAGAACAAATGCATTCGCCCGTATAATAAAACTGTCATCATCATCATTGCTAGGGAGAGGGGCAGTGGAGTGGAAAGTGGTATAGGGGGATAAATGGTAATGGAAATAAAACAAAGAAAAACAAAGATTAGAAAATTTAAACCAGAAAAAAATGCAGATATCCTAAACAGTACACATTGTTTTGTTTTGTTTTTTGAATCCTTACTTACAATTAATGAGTCAAAACAAACAAAAATGCATCTTAAACATAAAATAAAATCTTCATAAGATATCGAGATTTAAAGGAAAGGTCAGGACAAATAGGAGATAATGCCAAATCCCCGAAGTATCATTGGATGATGTAATAAAGAGAAGGAAGCAGAGGAAACTGTCCTTATGAGGAAAGATTTGGTACCAGATCTCAAATTCTGGCTCCTCACCAAGCAGCACTTACCTTCTTCAGACCTCAGTTTCTTCATCACTAAAATGGGAGCAATAATATCTGTCTCTTGAGATTGCTGTGAGGATTGAATGGATCCAATAATATTTCCTGCCTGACCCCGAGGGACAATGACATTATGCCCCATATGATGCTGGGTCACATGCGGGGAGAAGGGTAAGGAAGGCTCTGATCTCTAATTCCTGTGTCTCCCCAACATCAGGTGTCAGCTGGTGCTTTAGTTAACATCCCAGTGTGGAAATAAACTTCTTCAAATTATGCCTAAAATATCAACTAAAAATTGTACTGTACCATATTGCTCAATAAAATTAATAGGCATATGACACCTAAGAAAGTTCATTTTATGGACAGTGTGTATACTGACCTGAAGTTATTTATAGCAGCAGGACCTTAAGTACAACCATTTTTGCCTGAGAGACAGGCACTGAAGTCTGCCAATGCTTAACATCTGTATTTGTTAAAATGCATCACTTTAGAAGTGTAATTACTTCATTCTCCAGGAAAGTATAACTTCTGTCTTTAGTTTTTCCTTTTGTGATCTACTGCAGTGAATGGACTTCAGGATTTACACGAAACTGAACCTAATTGAAGGAGAAGGACAAGGAGGCTAGGGAGGAAGAAGGAGATATATATATTTTTACATTTATGATTTAAAGTTCCCATTATTAAATACAGATATTTAGAAATGCAAAAAAAATCACCATCATATTCAATAAATATAATTTGAAACATTAAATAATATCTAATACATACAGTACATATAAAAATTTCCCAACTATTCCATTAATCTCTCTTCAGGTTTTATCATCCATAGTCCAACCAAGCATCACCTATTGCACATAATTTTATGTCTCAAATATCCAGTGTCCTTAGTTTCTCCCTCCTTTAGTGGGACGATGAATGGTAGTTCCTAAAAGATAGATTTATGTCCCAGAATCTGTGAATGTGACCGCATTTGGAAAAAGGGGCCTTTTTAGATGTAATTAAAATAAAGATTTAGAAAAGATATCATCTTGAATTATCCAAGTGAGTTCCAAGTCCAATGACAACTATTCTTGTAAGAGACAGAAGAGAAGACATGTAAAGCGGAAGGCCTGGTGAAGACAATGGCAAAGACTGGAGTGATACAGTCCCAAGCCAAAGCAAAAATAAAATAATAAAATAAAATAAAAGGCTGGAGGCAAGAAAGGAGTTTTCCCTAGAGCCTGCAGAAGGAGCACGGCTCTGATGACACCTTGATTTTGGACTTCTGGACCACAGAACTTTCAGAGAGTAAATTATGCTGTTTTAAACCATTAAATTTTTGGTCATTTGTTACAGTAGCCCTAGGAAACTAACACCCTACCCCAACCTTTTTACATTTCAATACTGTATATTTTTTCAATCTCATATCTATTGTCTAATAGATGTCATCTACCTTTACTTTCTTGTTTTCTCATGATTAGAGATGATTATTCTCTTATGTATGAAATAAGACACTTTAGGTAAGAATATTGTATAGGTTGTGCTGATTTATACTGTGTCACAATAGGAGGAATATATTGTAAGATTATTATACTATTTGTGTGCTTATTTTTCATACACTGTTATTTTGGAATAATTTAGATTTGTAGAAAAGTAGCAAAAACAATACAGAGAGATATCACATAATTTTCAACTTGATTTCACTAATGTTAACATTTTGTAGAAGCAAAGTTTATTTACCAAAAGTGTAAATTAATACTAACATAATATTAGTTGAACTACAAATTTATTCTGATTTTACCACTTTTTTCTTTTAAGGGTTTCTCTGTTCAGAGATACATTCCACAATACGAGTTTGCACTTATTCATTCATTCTCTCTTCTTAGTCTATTCCTGTCTGTGACAGTTTTTTTAGTCTTTGTTGTTCACGACCTTCACGCTTTTGAAGAGATTTGGTCAGGTGTTTTTTGTGGTACATGCCCCTAGTGGGAACCGAACCCCAGATGCTTTTGTCCGCAGGCCAAACCGGTCAGGGCATGGTCAGGTGTTTTTTTAAAGTCATTTAATTTGGATATGTCTAATGTTTTCTCATAATTACACTGGGGTTATAGATTTTGTAGGATAAATATAATAAAGAATATATGATATCAACATTGTTTATTGCTGGTGAAACTAATGTTGATTGCTTGGTTAAGGTGGTGTCTGACAATTTTCTCTGCTTTAGTTAGTATTTTTCCAATTCCATATTCTATCCTTTGGAAGAAGGTTACTATGTCCAGCCCATGCTCAAGGAAAGGGGGATCAAGCTCTATCTCCTAGAAGAGGGCATATCTATCTATTTATTATTTGAAATTCTTGAGTACAAATTACTTATTCCTTTTTCTTCACTTGAATTTTTTTTCCATTTTTTATGTGTCAATATGGGATGCATGGATAATTATTTTGATACTTTTGTTATAATCCATTATATCATCATTATCATTGTTACTTCCCCACCTAATTCCAGTTCAGACTCTTGGGAGTTCTTTCAGCTTGGCCCCTGTGCCCTTTGCATGCCCCTGTTCTGTGTTTTGATCCTGATTTTAGTGTCTGGCACTGGAAGAGGCCCCACACTCTTTTGTATTTTCTCTGCTGGAGTTCTAGGATCATCCATTTTTCCATGGAATTTTGGTTTCTTTTATTAAATAATGTCATATAGAAACCAGTATATAGACAATGGATATGTTTATTATAGATAGATATATAAAAATGGATTCATACTGATATCTTCATTTTAATTGCATTCAGTTTATTCTAGCCTACCCACCTGTTTATTGTAACAGCTTTGCCTACTAATTTGCAAACAATTACTCTAAAATGGAGAAACTTGACTTTGATATATTTAATTTGTTGAACCCTCCTACACATGTAAAGTGGTTTCAGAATTTCTAATCTGGATCTGTGTATGTGTTAAATTACACTTGATGCTGCAGTATTTATGTATATTTCATTTTGTCAATAGCCTTTGTAGAATCCAGTAAAAATATCATATTCTGTAATTCAATGACACTGGAGTCACCACTGAGAAGCAGATGAACAACCATCCCAGCCTCAAATGAGTCCGATGTTGAGATTGATGACACCACACATGCACCCAGTGGCTACAAAGAGATTTATAATTCACATAATGAGGCTTTGTGGGTAGAACAGGCTGACATAGAAACTAGTCTAAAAATTGACTGAGAGACAAAGGAGGGACAACTAATTGTGTGTGTGTGTGTGTGTGTGTGTGTGTGTGTGCATCTTTGTTTAGGGGGTTGGGCTAAGTTTAGGGTTTTCATAGGATTATAGGCTGGGGCTTACATAGTTTGAACTTTTTATTGGTGTCAAGAAACAAAAAATGTGGGATTTCTTATCAGCTTGTGTGCACGTGGAAGAAGAGGGGAACACAGAGTGGTGGGCTTGAAAGTGATCAGCAATCTAACATCAAAAACAGATTCAAACTTGATTGTAATCACCTCCTTTTCCTCTATTCCCCTTATTAGATTACATCATGCATTTGTAGTAGAACTGGCTTCTCTCCAAGACCCCCAACATCGTGGTTAACTTTTTACTTTGTACATTCTTTATTGGGTTTTCCATCATTTTACTTTTAATCTATCTATATCACTATATATAAAGTGAGTGAAATGTAAACAACATAAAGTTTGGTCTTGCTTTTTATATAATTTGAAATTTCTGCTTTGTAACTGTTTTGTTTATATCACTTATTTTTTTGTAATAAAATGATATTTTAACCATTTTAAGTGTACAATTCAGTAGCATTAATTACTGTGATATTGTAATTTATAATAAGAAATATGTATTTGGTCTTTGTCCCCCTTTCTGGCACAGAGCTCTTAAAACCCCTGAAATTTCTTAAGTTATGAGAGCAATAAAGGTGTCTTTTATTATGTTAATAAGGGGACTTTTGGAAAATCCCAGGTTACTTAAGGATGGAGGCTTATTGCCAAGAAAGCCCATCATGTGATTGGTGAACTGAAACTTTTAGTTCCACCTTCTGGCTTCCAGGTAGGTAAGAGAGAGGTGCTGGAGACTCAGTTAAATCACAGCGGCCAATGATTTATTCAATTATGCCTGTACAATGAAGCCTCCATAAAAACCCAGTAGGACAAGGTTCTCCGAGCTTCAGAGTTGAACACATGGAGATTCAGGGAAAGGAGCTCACTTGAAGAGAGCGCAAAAGCTCTTTGCCCTTTCTGTAGATCACTTTAGGTGGTATACACTATTAACAATATTAATTTTCCTAATCCATGAACAGGGAAACTATTTCCATTTGTGTCTTCCTCAATTTCTTTTATTAATATCTCATAGTCTTTAGTGTACAGATCACTCAATCACTCACCTCCTTGGTTAAATTTATTCTTAACTATTTTATTGCCCTTTACACTAATGTAAATTGAATTGTTTTTATTTCTTTTTCCATTAGTTTGCTATTACTGTATAAAAATGTAATTGATTTTTTAAAAAATGTTTTATTGATTTTATAAAAAGAGGAAGGGAGAAAGATAGAAACACTGATGAGAGAAAATCATTCGTTGACTGCCTCCTGCATACCCCCTTCTGGAGATTGAGCCCACAGCCCAGGCATGTGCCCTGACAGGGAATGGAACATGTGACCTCATGGTGTATGGGTTGATACTCACCCAACTGAGCATACCAGCCTGCCTGGGCTGCAAATAATTTTTGTATATTAATTTTTTATCCTGTAACTACACTGAATTCATTTATTAGCTCTAACAGATTTTTGGTGAAGTTTTTATGGTTTTCTATATGTAAGATCCTATCATCAGCAAACAGAGGTAATTTTAATTCTTCCTTTCTGATTTAGATACATTTTGTTTCTTTTCCTTGCATAACTGCTCTGTCTAGGACTTCTAGTACTATGTTGAATAGAAATGTCAAGGGGGATGGGCAACCTTGTCTTTTGCCTGATCTAAGAGGGAGAGTTTTCAGTTTTTCACCACTGAGTATGTTGTGAGCTATGGGTTGGTTATATGTGGTCTCTACCCATTTTGTTGAGTGTTTTTTATCATAAATGGAGATTTCATTTTTGTCAAATGCTTTTTCTGCATTTATTGAGATGATTATATGATTTTTATGTTTCATTTGTTAATGTGGCTTATCACATTGATTGATTTATGAATGTTGAATTCTCTTTTCATCCCTTCAATAAATCCTTCTTGATCATTGTGCATGACCCTTTTAATGTACTGTTGTTTTCAGTTTGCTAATATTTTATTGAGGTCTTTTTTGCAACTATGTCCATCAGGGATTTTGGCCTGTAATTATCTTTTCTTGAGGCTTTCTTGTCTGGTCTTGGTATCAGGGTGATGCTGGCCTTGTAAAATGAGTTTGTATTTCCTCCTCTTCTATTTTTAGAAGAGTTTAAGAAGAATTTGTGTTAATTCTTCTTTCTCTTTCATTTCTGAGGGATAGCTTTGTCCAATAAAGTATTCTTGATCAAGAGCCTCTCAATCCTGCAAAGACAGGACTGACAGCCTCCTGTTTTCTTTCCATTGGATGGTGTTGAACCCTTTTTTTGTACTTTCCACATATGCTCACTAGCCATCTGCAAATGCTTTCCCTCCCGGCCCTCAGGTGCAAGCACAGGGAGACAGCCATATTGTGGGAGTGTGCGTGGTGAGGTGCACAGATTAGGGCTGCCCAGGCTGCAATTGGGAGGATCCATAAGCAAAAAATCCCAGCATCTCATGGACTGGCTTTCTGATGGAGCCCATCAAGCACCTGGTAGAATTCGAGCCCCTTTGATGTGCCCAGAGAGCCATGGCTGCTGTTCTCCCAGCTCCCCCCAGTCACCTGCTGCACAGCATACCTTAGTATCCTGGATGGTGTGAAAAAGGATTAGCAGCATGCACAGTGGGCGAACCAGCTGCTTACTCGTGAGCTCTCACTTTCCACCACGAAGAAATTACCAACCAAGAAGGTGTACTTGGCTCTGAACTGTGCTTCCTTGACAGAGGGGTGACACAGGTCAAGTGAAAACATCACTTTTAACCAGAGGGTTTGTCTGGGATTTTCCCTTTGCTCCAACAGTGTGCTGACACTTTTTCCTGGTTTCCACAAGGGACTTTCATCCACAGATAATTATCAAAATTCATGTTCTTTGGTGGGAAGATGATAAAATCTATGCCACCATTTTGCTGGTATTGCTTCCTGTTTATATTTTAAAGCATGGTATTTATGAAATACAGTATTCTTTTCATTTTATTTTTAATTAATTTTATTTAAATTTAAGCAAATATTTTACCGGTAGCATATTTTTCTTCTATAAATAAATCTAAATATACTTATTCTTAATTTATGTTCTTCTCTAGATTGCTGCCATTTATTTTTCTGTAAATTACATTCCTTCAAAAATGTTACAAAAAGGCTGCTGTGACTCAGTTGGTTGAGCACTTACCCATGCAGCAGGAGGTCACCAGTTCGATTTCCAGTCAGGGCACATGCCCAGGTTGTGGGCTCAATCCCCAGTAGAGGGTATACAGCAGGCAGCCAATCCATGTTTCTGTCTCATAGATATTTCTATCGCTCTCTCCCTCTCCCTTCTTCTCTCTGAAATCAATAAAAATATATTTTAAGAAAAGAGAACAATGTCACTATATTAACAAACTTTGACCAAAATAAATAAATAAATAAATACATTATCATGCCAGATAAGTGCTATAAAATTTAAAAAAACAAAAGAATACAAACAGTTCTGAGTACAAGAAGTTATTCAAGGAGGGCTCTTTTTTTTGCAGATGGTCTCTCTGTATACTAAGAGCAGAAGAAATAAAAATTAGTTAATTTTAAAAGTAAACTGGACTTAGGTTAGAGGAAAGAGTGTCTGATGTGGCAGTACCGAAACTAATTACTGAGAATCTCTGTAACATAGAAATGTAGTTTCTTAAGAATGGCAGAGTTTAGCTTTACCTTTTGAAAAAAATAAAGTATTTTCTAATTTAAAGATTAGGGCCATTATCCTCTTAATACCATGAATATTCAATGAAAAATTGAGGAATTATTTAAAAGAGAAAAATGTATACACTTTGAAATATATATTTTTTTATATTTGCCACTGATTTCAGAAGAGATCCTTAGTTGGAAAGCAATACTAGGGATGAAAAAATAGTAAGTAATAGGCCCATTAGTACAATCTGAAGAAAAGAATAATATCTTAAATTATGCATATGGATATATTTTCTCTCATATCTAAGACAAAATGTACTAAATCTTAGATGTGATTTTCAGTATAAATTTCCCCATAATTACACCATTAAGTGGAGAGAGAGAATCACAATTAAACAATGATTACATGAAGGAGTCAAAGTGTAAGAAATAATAGATGAATAAAACAATAAGATTTATAAAAAGATTTTACACTTAATTTATCCATAATAGTTCATTCAGAGTTATTCAAGCAATCAGCCTAATGGAATAGAATGTAATGGAATAATCCCCACTTGGGGTCCACTGTATGGCAATCCAGGGGCCAATGCCGCTTTCCCGGAAGCAGGAATTTCCTAAATCATCATTACATTAGCAAATCTTCCTCTATACTCCATAGTCAAAACATTTTCTCTCTAATTGTGTTTCCCTCCTTGGTAAGCATGTAGTTCCTGATTAGGTTAAGACATGTTCTGTGGTAAACTTTTATGAGGGTATTAGGAATTTGGCAACTTCCTCTGAATAATCCTGATTAAATGTTGTGTTTCATTTCATCTAAGGTGGTCTATGTTACTAAATATAAGTTGTGTTTCATATGTATTCATTTCTATGATTTTTGGAGCTTTAACTTAGTACCTTAATTCTAGCCTCACTAGATGGTGTACTTGGGACCTCAGGCAACACACAGTGATGTAGTACTTATTGTCAAAATCATACAGGCATAAAACTTTGCTGAGTAAGAAGTCTTTTCATTTGAACATTTAGGACCATATAAACATATATTCTAAACTAATAATCCATTAAACCAAAACCTTATTTTTGCATTTCTAATAAAAATGACAAATTGATATACTATTCGATGTGACATTATTTAGTTTACTGCATTTTTTAAACTTGCATTTCAATCACTTGCTTAAAAGGTCATGTTTAATGTCACATTAGCACTTTCCCAGAAAAGATTTATTTTTGTTTAGACTTTGTATGATAAGATAAAAACTTTCTGGGTGTTAATTACAAATGGAACTTTCTGAAAGTTTCATTCAAGATTTTCGCATAGTTTCATTAAGGTGTCCATCTTTAGTCAGTGACATCCAACTGCTATAAAACTTTATAACATAAATAGTATACAGTGATATTTATTCAATAGGTCTTTCTATTTGGGCCTTTTGGATTTCACAGACAAGTAGATAGAAGACAGATATGAATATAGTTATAGATATACTTATATCAGAATAAAATGTTATTCAGAGTCTTTTCTCTTATACTATATTAAAATTAAGAAAATCAATGGGTCTTATAATTTTTTTTTTAACATCTAAGTAACTCTCATTCTTTTATACACTTTCTTCTTCCACTAGCCAATGGCTTTTTCAGGCATAACAGAAAACATTATTTATTACCCAGCAGCCATATTGAGTCTTATAAGTATGACTGTATATATAAGCACTTCTTTTGTGTGCTGTGCCGTTGAAAACAATCACCCAGAACTTTAGTGAACCAGGCAAGCACACATCATGGCAGTGGCCCCTGCTATTTTTGGCAGTCTGGTATCCTTTCTTTTACTATTATTATTAAGAGAACCCCAATTTGTCATTAAGAGTGGCTTACTTACTACTCATTGATAGGGAGTACATGTTGCAAGAGATTTAAGGAGTGTTTGGTGATGGTATCAGGGGAACAAAATGTTTCCTGATCTTTTAAGATAGGAGAAATGTTCTCTATTACTGATTTATATTTAAAAATGGAAACACATTGATCCCAGAGCTACTGATGTACTTTGATTTTTCGGGAATTATTAGCTTTAAATAGAAGTAAATACAGTGAAGTTTATCGAGGAGAGAAGAAATGAACTTCTTTTTTCATTGACTTTCTGTATGCTCCTAGATGAATTTTCAATTATATGTACCAAAAATATCTCTTTATTTTTAGGTCAAGAATAACTGCTAAAGTCCCCATTCTCATAATCAAAATAAAAATGCAATTAAGAAATTCTGAATTTTTTTCCTACATTTTTTCAAGTCTTTCAAGTTCTGAATCCATGATATGAAATTTGTTATTTTTCGCCCAAAAAATGTATACAGGGTAGACATGTTTGTAGATTCTATTATATTTTGATAATGAAACAATTTTATTTTCATGACACATTTTAGTAAACACTGGCTTTATAATTATTCAAAGTATATACATTTTGGGGAGACAACATATACATATGTATGTGCTGGCTAACTGATAATATATTATAAATTATTTGACACCTAATAATAAACTACATAGTATTGGCATTTAATATTTTCACATGAATATATAAAATGTGAAGAACAGGTATTTTTTATTTTTATATCAATTACAGCACCTGGAAGAGCACTACACATCTTCACAGGAGAAGAAGAAAAATATTGAATGCCTAGTTTATGACTATCACTGCATTTTTTATATAGAGATATGAACGTATTAACTAGATTATACTATGCATGCCACCTCATAATAAAAATGATGAAACTACTAAAATAAATTTTGCTTTAATTTTTTATTTAACATAAGAAAACTGTGATGAGATGGAAGGAATTGCTACACTTTATATACATATTTCATCAAGAGACGTTAATTCTTATAATTTCAAAGGTTAAAAATAAATTTCAGCACATTAAGAATTTAGACATTATACTGCATTTAGAAAAATAATTTAGACTAGTCACAATTTATTTTACACTATGAAATACAGGTTATTTGCATTCACAAGTCACAAACTGACTTCTACCACCTTTTTTCTTGATGTTTGACAAAAATATTATTACCTAGTAATAGTATTGTTTTCTGAAACTATTGTCTCCTACCAGTCTTTTTACTATGACTTCTCTGTTCTTCTGTTTATATCTTTATTCATCTTTTACCAATCAATTTTTTTCTCAAAGAGTCATAGTTAAAAATGTGTCACCTTTCCACTTATGTGATATTATGGCTTGAAATAATAATTATGCATTATCCATTATTTTCTATAATTATTACCATGCTGAATTCTGAGGATGACTTTTATACTTTTTGTTTATAATTTTTTTTCTATCTGCATCACTGGAAAATTTATTTGTGATACTTAAAATTCAGTGGTGACTAAGATATGTCTGTATCTCTATACTTATGTTTCAGATTTTCTTATAATATATGTCCATTCCACTTGTAGATCTTGCATTTTCTCAAACTTATTTACACATACACTTAATGTAGCTCAGTTGTTTACTTCTCACTACTGTGCACATCATTTTATTATGGCCTTTGAAAATTGTCTTTTAATCCTGATCTTTGAAATTGATCTTTGAAAGTTTAAATATCTCTCTCTCTTTCTCTCTCTCTCTCTCTCTCTCTTTCTTTTAAACTTTAACCTCACTGACTACTTAGAATACTGTCTGTGATGAGTTTTCCCTCAACATTCCGGGTTTTTCTTTGCTTGAAGGAGAACTAAGTGCTCTACTTGTTCCTTCTTGTAATTTTCCATTTTTTCCCTCCTTTCTCTTCAAAACCTCCACATTTTTGAAGTTTGTGTAACTAGACTGTACTAATATCTATAGCTCTTTATTACTGCCAGCTATCATATTCCAAGTCACCCATTTCTTTTTTTCTTCCCTTAATTTTTTTTTTTTAATTGAAGACTTAAGCTTTATTCAGTCACTCTATTTCTCTATACTTTCAGTTCTTTCATCCCTTTTGTTGACATTGGAAGTCAATCAAAAATCTTGGCCTCTTATATTTTTTACCTCCTAAAATCCCAGCATCTTTTTTTTTAAAATGTTTTTATTGATTTTCTAGAGATAAAGGAAGGGAGAGAGAGAGAAAAACATCGATGTGAGAGAGAGACATCAATCAGCTGCCTCCTGCATGCCCTCCATTGGGGATTAAGCCCACAGCCCAGGTATGTCATGTGCCCTGATCAGGAATTGAACCAGGACCTCTAAGTCCATGGTACAATGCTCAATCCACTGAGCCACTTCAACTGGGCAGTCCCAGCATCTCTTTAATAAATAACTAATTTCAACTACTTACTTTATAGGAAGAATTTTGACCCCCAACTCTATAACCCTCAGTTTAGTCATTTGATTCATTCTTAACCTATTCATCTCTCCATTCATATCCTTTGTTTTTCTTTTTTACCTATTTAAAATTCTATGTCCTGGAAATCTATTCAACCCTTGCTCATATTCTTAATACCACTATTTTTTCCTCTCTCTCCCAAAACCCCAACCCTGTATAACCTCCAAAGCAAGCATATTTAATGTTCAGACTGCACATGTACAAGTGGATGTCACAGGGAAAATATCACTCAGTTGGGTGGCTGTATTTCATTTAAAATTTGGAGACCAAACCTCAAATGGATATACCCAAACTTTTAGCTATGTAGTTGTATTCCCAGGCAAATATGCTTTTTCATTCTCTAAAGCAATCATTTTATAACTACTCTTTCTTCAAATCTCTAATATCCCATTGATAACTAAAAATAAATTGGCTTAAATTTGTTAAGAAAATGAGAATACATGGTTATTCTACCACCAAACCTATAAGCCAATTTTTCTACCCATGTGCTCTTTCTTTCTGTATACAAAGCACTTTGGGAACCAGTGCTGGATACATTATGTGTGGCTATCCAGAAAAAATTACAAGCCACACCAAAAGGGAAACAGAACACAAGCTGAGAGACAGAGTATGCTTGTGAATTGCAAGACCGTATCTTTCCCAACCAAGGACACTTGAGAGGAAGTAGTTTATATATCTCCTCTCTAATCAGAGAATACATAGTTTAAATCATCTTGGTCTGGAAAAATAGAAAACAAAGACCTAATCAATGTTATTTGTGCCAGCTAAACCCAAGGACAGATGAAGTCTGGGGGACAAATAACAAAAATCCCAAAAGCATTTGGATAGTATCACTTGAGGAGGGAATGTTAGGTGGGAAAGAGCTCTTAGGACAGGAAGAGAAAGAGAAAAATGGGGGAATTGATTGATCTCACCCTCTGAACAAAGAAGTCAACCATCTTAGAATTTGCCAAGATAACATATCCGATGTTCTCATGAATTCTGGGGAAAGCTGCAACAATGTAAAAAGGGACTTTGAAATCTAGTCTACCCAGAAGGAGAACCTTGAAACTTATAGGGGGAAATAGTATAAATCCCTTGAACTCCTACCAGGCAGGGCATTCAGACTGAGTTGCTCACTTGTGTTCATTTCAAGTGTATTCTTAATCAATTCACTTACTTCGCTTCAACTTTACTTTCTTTAACTCATCTGAATTATTTCTCCTGAGCATGACAAAAGCTAAAGAGGGGAGATTCCCCCTGTGACTGCAGCAGCTCTCCAGTAACAGATCTGCCTTTTGACCCAGTGTTCCCACTTCCGGGAATATATCCTAAGAATCCCAAAACACCAATAAGAAAGAATATATGCAACCCTATGTTCATAGCAGCATTATTTACAACAGTCAAGATCTGGAAACAGCCCAATTTCCCATCAGTAGATGGATGGATAAAAAGCCATGGTACATTTACACAATGGAGTACTGTGTGTCTGTATAAAGAAGGACTTCTTACCTTTTGAGACATCATGGATGGATTTGGAGATTATCATGCTAAGTAAAATAATTCAGAGAAAGACAAACATGGCACCATATGATCTCACTTATATGTGGAATATAATGAACAAAATAAACTAATGGAAAAAATAGAACTGGAGGCATGGATACATGGAACAGACGGCCAAAGGTCAGAGGGGAGGGGAATGAGGGACTTGATGAAAGAAGATGAAGAGAGATTAGCCAATCAACATATATCATAGAACATGGACACAGACAACAGTGTGGTACTAGCCAGATGGGGTTGGGGCCGGGGCTGGGTAGAGGTGGATAAAGAGTGGGAAAAGGGGTCCATCTATAATAATGTCAACAATAAGTGAAAAATTTATTTTAAGAAAGTCTTAATACAAATATACCATACTTTATTAATCTCTATGCTTACTTGTAAACCCAGGTCTATGTCTCTTAAAGGCCATTCTTTTTTTCACCACCACATAAGATTTTTAGTTTAAAATGTGTAGTTTGTACATGTTTCTTAGAACATGGAAGTGAAAGAGAAATTTGTTTTTTTATTCTCATTTATTTTATTTTTTTTTTACTATTTCATCTATTTTTATTATTTCTTAGTTTTAACTTCCCAGTCTATCTTTATTTACTTCCAGTTTTTGAAGATTAATATATTGTGACTTTTCTTAGTTATTTCTCTTAATGTCTATTTTCTCTAGAATTTAGCTAACTTATTTTCTTTCTCTATGCATTAGGTTACAGTTATCTCCAATACTTATCCCTTAAGATGCAAATTGCAATTTGATACAGAGATTTTACCTGTTTTTGTTGGTTGGTTTTTTAATATTCCAGTTCTAAATGGTTACCTCTGTTTATTTTATTTACTCTTGGAGTGCATATTTATAAATTAAAGTGTCATCTCTTTGAAGATAAAATGCCAATAGTTCAGATCATTTATAGGGAAATAATCAGCTAATACTAAGATGAATATTTTTAATATAATTTCTCTTTAATGTTCAATAAAATAATTTTAAATATCATACACTGAATCCTCCAAACTCATGGAAACTATAAAAATATTAGAATAAAAGGAACATATTGTAGAAACTATATACTGTTATAATATTAGAGTCTTACTCAAATGGACATTACATTTCTGTATTCATAACATTGTCTAACACTAAGAAGAATTAAAGAGATATAATCAATGGACATTCAATGGAGAATAAAGCTCAATAAAAGTAAGGCTATGTTAGAAATGATAGCATGCAGAAAGTGCTCCTTTTTTTTGTATTTTTCACTAAATTCTTGAATATCTTTTATATCTTATACAGATTGATATTTAAATGAAAGACAGAGGTCAAACTTCTTTATACTTTCAGATATTTCTAGTACTTAAATGATAACCAATTAATTTTTTGGCTTTTCAGCCAGATGGCTTGTGTCATGTAAGATACAAGCATTAAAATTAAATGCTTATAAAGCCCATCAATTTATTTAAATATAACTAAGTAGCTATTAGATTTTGACAAAATTTTTTATCTAAATATTTTCAAGATAACATTTTTAGAATAATGTCTATATTCTAAATTAAATTGTGGAACCAAGGAATTTAATTTTCATACTAAGCATAAGAAAAATATTGTATAACATGAGCTCTGTAAGGCATCAAGGAGGCTTATTATATTTCAATATAATAAATGCCAAAAAAGACATAAATGCCAAGATGTTTCTGAACACACAGCTAACGTCCCGACATATATGTGGTATATAAAAATGATTTTTTAGTTTATTTATGAAAAGAGAATTTCTAAATTTTCTCTTTACTTTTAAACTGGACATATTCTTAAGAGAAAGAAAGTCACAGAGTACTGAGGATAATAACTTTCATAATTAGTTGTTTAAGAGTATGACCTGGACTTGGGACATACTAAATGCACAGTTTTACCTTGGTTGTAAGATGGCATCATTTGAAAATGCACCATTAGCCCTGGCTGGTTTGCTCAGTGGTTAGAGTGCCAGCCCCAGGGGACAAAGGTTCATGGGTTTGATTCCAGTCAGGGGCACGTACATGGGTTGTGGGTTCGATCCCTGGCCTTCATTGGGGTTGTTTAGGAGGCAATCAGTCAATGTGTTTCTCCCACATCAATGTCTCTCTTTCTCTCCCTTCCACTCTCTAAAAACCAATGGAAAACTATCCTCAGGTGAGGATTAATTAAAAAAAAAAAGAAAAGAAAATGCACCATTGATTTAATATCTGATGATGAGGTTAACCACAATATTCTTCATGATAGTATCATTTTGTACTAATAAGTTGCTATTTGATGTACTTAAATTGTACTTTGCCTTTAAAAATAACTCAATTTGTAACATGTATATAATGTAGTTATGTAATTACTTAATCTTGGTATTGCGATTAATGAGGGAAATAGCCTGTATCATAGGGATATCTCAAAAGATGCTTTTATCTTTCCATGTTTAAAATTAAAACAAAAATTGTCCCTAATGTTCACAAATAATGAAACTTACATGTTTGAACTGAAAGCATATTATAAATAAAAGAACTATGGTTGACAATATGACCCAACTAGGAAAGAGGAAGGTTAGTACTAATTACATATTGAACTGCCATTTGATCCAGTGATCCCACTTCTAGGAATATACCCTAAGAAGCCTGAAACACCAGTCAGAAACAATATATGTACCCCCATGTTCATAGCAGCACTATTTACAATAGCTAAGATCTGGAAACAGCCCAAGTGTCCATCAGTAGATGGATGGATCAAAAAGCAGTGGTACATGTACACAATGGAGTACTATGCAGCTGTAAGAAGGAAAGATCTCTTATCCTTTGAGACGACATAGAGGGACCTGGATAGTATTATCCTAAGTGAAACAAGCCAAGCAGAAAAAGACAAATATCACATGATCTCACTTCTTTGTGTAATATAATGAATATAACAGTCTGAGGAACGGGGTACATGGAAGTGGCATACAGACTGACAATCCCCAGAAGAGGGGGTGGGGAGGAGAGATAAACCACAGAGCTTATATGCATGTATGCATGAACAATGCACATAGACAACAAAGCTGGGAATGGGGGGGAGGGGGAGGGAGTGGGAACCAGTGGGGGGAAAAGGAGAAACATCTGTAACAAAAATAAATTAATTAATTAAATAAATAAATAAATTACATATCTCCAAAAAAAAAATCAACTAATTGAGCTAATGGTAGTTAGACAACCCACCTTTCCCTCTTCTGTTTCCCAGTCCTGGAATGAAATGGAACAATGAGAAATAAGATGTAATTGGGAAGGAGTAGAGATCTAAAAGATCTGAGTTTCTGTTACAGGATTTTCTTGCTGTGATTGCCCTATAACCATTGTTTTATAACACCCTGAAACCTCAAACTATTCTTTCAGTTCCTTTTTGACTGGGAACTCTCAGAGGACCTTTGTGTAAGAGGACTCATTAACATGGTGTCTTTCCAAAGACCTTCGATTCTGCGACAAGAGACAAAATCAGCAAGAGGTGTTGGGGAAATTGGTTCTTTCCACCTTCTTTTGGGTGACACATTTAATACATAGATGTTTCTTTTTCTTGTATGTAATATATTGGTGATGCAGAGCTTAGTTCAAGATATGTGAGGAGTAACATCAGCACAATGGCAGAGTAGGCATCCCAGGCACACATTCTCCCACAGAACATCAGCACAGCAGCCAGAAGCTGTCTGAACTAGGAGTTCTAGGAGACAAACAGTGCAGGAGCTCTAGGGAACAATCAAAGCAATGAAGCAAAGGCCTTATCAAGAAAAAAAAAAAAAAAAAAAACTATCTTCAAACCATTAGAATATTTTGCAGTGTTTTTACTCACCCTGGCCTTCTCCCCTTGTAGTGATGGTCTTATTCTTGAGTGGTGGTAACTGCGTTCCCAGTTCCCCCTTTTCAACTGGAGAGAGTAGAGCAGACTTTATTTGCAAATTACTATGTAAGTCTCTTCTAACCTGTTTGGAGGGCGTTTGAAGGACTAACTTATACATCTTCGTCTTGCATAACCAGAAACACTGGGAAAAAAACAGCATGCACTGTTGCAAATTACCTAAATGTGATTTTAAAAAAAAAATCTGTAATACTCTCAACAGTAATGATTTAAAAGAAAAAACTGTTACATATCATACACTTCAGCTAAAATAAATAAATAAATAAATAAATAAATAAATAAATAAATAAATAAATAAATAAAAATAAAAATAAAAAGTAGGCAACATAAAAAAAAGAGTGTGGACAAAAAAAATGTAAATACAATGGACTATAATCAAGCCTTAAAAAGTAATGAAATTCTGATACATGTTACGGTATAAATGAACCTTGAAAATATTATGCTAAGTTTTATAAACCAGACACAAAAGGACAAATATTGTACGGTTCCTCTTGTATGAGATGTCTAGAATAAGCAAATTCATGAATACAGAAAGTCTAGAAAATATCAGGAGCTGGGGAAAGTTAGCTTTTGACTAAGAATTAAAAGCATCAGGTGCTTTTTTTAAGATTCTATTTTGGTTTTAAAGAAATAACTCTCAGTGAAGGATTTACTGCCTGCATGTAAGCATGAAGAACTTTAGCAAAATGGTAAAATAGTATTTTTTAAAAAACCTTCTAAAATATCTAGAAATGTTACTAAGAGCATAGATAAAAGAAGAAACAGTTACTGAACAAAATCTTGGTTAGAATAGCGAGAGCCTGGGGCGTTGGAACCACAACCTAGTTATTCTCTACCCCCCCAACCCTACCCCCAACTGAGCATCATGGACACTCTACTTTAAATGACTGTAGCTAACAACTTCTAAATGTGATCCAACTCTCAGTCAACTGTTTTTCAAAAAATATTTGAACTATTTATAAACCAAACCAACCAAAGTCCACAGTGGCACTCAATATAATCAGCCATTTACCTATAATGTTTTGTTTATTGTCTTTATTCCACCATCACCAATTTAAAATTTGGGCCATTTAACTTACAAATCTTCTATCAAAGTGAAACATTACCCACCCATCCCCACCCAAAAGATGTCCTATTTAAGTTTTCTGAATACCTAAGCCAAGACAGGAGGCTCTTCTTAACTTACACCAGACACATCTCTATTACCATGTCATCTGTTTTTACTTCATAGTCTCAAACTTTTGTTTTAAAGTGGTTTTCTATTCAACTTTTTATATTTTTTGGAATATTTTTTCTAAAAACAAACTACTTGAGATGTTAATATAGTTGACACTCTTCTTAAAGGTTTATGTCATGTTTTCATGTTTGATTTTCTCTGTATGACTTTCCTTCAAATTATTAATATCCCTTTAAAATATGAGCTTACTGGAGAGCTTCATTAATAGTCACGTTGGTTTCTTTAGACACAAACATTCATCGTCACTGATGACAATTTGTAATAATATCATTTGATAATTTCAAGGTCAGAATTTTATGTCATTTCTACTGTCTTTAAAAATATTTCTTGTTAAATTTATGGTACTCAACAGATGATACCATCCTCTTACATGGTTAATCTTAGATGTAGAAACAAGTTTTATTTGCTTCTCATGCTACTGTTATTCCCTCCTTTTCTATGTGGTCTAGTATAGAACATGTAAGGAGCTTTTCTTTGGTCCGTATGGTGTATTTTGTATCAAGCTTAATGACAGGTACTCTCTTCCAAGTTATCTCTGAAGTTTTTTTAATTCATTCCTACTTATCATTGTATTTTGTGTTTGTCTCCTGAATTCACACACTCTTGATTTTTCTACTGTTCTTATTCTTCCATCCTTTTGCCCATTTTTAAGTAATATTTAATTTTTCTGACTATGATCAATATTTTTTCTTGCAATTAGTAAGAATAACAACAGCCAAAGTTATTAAACTTATATTATGTCAGAAATTATGAGAAAAGATCTACATAGATTATCACTCTTTTAATAACATGCTTATTAAATGCATTGGTTAATACACTCCAGGATTTCTCGGGATCTGAGGACCTTTACCAATAAAATGCCTTTGCAATTCGATCTCACCCAAAAATAAACGTTCATGTATTCAAGGCTGTGAGGTCATCGCTGAAGGCAGTCTTGCCAGTAAGAACAAGATTCAGAGAAGGCAGCAGCTGGCCTCATCACCTTTCATTTCCTAAGAGGTAGGATCAGTCTTTAGAATTAATTTTCCACATTCCTACATCAAACTGCTACCAAACATTCTGAAACAGTCTGCCGTTCTTGGAACAAAGTGAAGCAAATGTAAGAAAAATGTGTTATTTTTTGTTTACAACTTGATAATAGTTGTGTTTTAGTTGTTTTTGTTGTGTTTTGTCCCTCAAGTGAGCCCAGTAAAAAATGTTTAGGGCAGCCCTGGACAGTTTGGGTCAGCAGTTGGAGCATTGGCCTGCGGACCAGAGAGGCTTGGGTTTGGTTCCTCGCGAAGGGCTCGTACCTTGTTTGCAGTTTGTCCCCGGACCTGGTTGGGGATGTGTGGGTGGCAACCAGTCGATGTGTCTCTCTCACATTGATGTTTCTCTCTCTCTCTTCCTCCTGCTCTATCTTTTTTTTTATCCTCACCTGAGGACATTTTTCCATTTTTTGTTCAGATAGAGTGGGGAGAGAGAGAGAGGGACATCGATGTGAAAGGGACACATCGAGTGTTTGCCACTCACAGGACCCAACCAGGGCTGGGGGCAAACTGCAACCGAGGTACATGCCCTTAGCAGGAACCGAGCCTGGGTCTCTCTGGACCGCAGGTCAATGCTCTAACCACTGAGCGAAACTGGCCAGGGCTCTATCTTAAGATAATTGCAAGAATGTCCTCAGGTGAGGATAAAAAACAAAACAAAAGTTTAGGAGTAATGTAATAAAAATAGGTTTCCGATTGGCTTCCCAGAATTTAAAGAAGCCTACAATGAAGCAATTTATGTTTCTACTGGTGTCCACAGCTCCCTGAATTAGATGCCAGTACAGAAATTAACATGTCACCGGCCTCTCTGCCGGTCATAAAGACGGATGCTCTTCGGGATAGTGGTGCTCTCACACTGCTACAGCTCTGAGATGTCTTCTGTCCCAAAGGTGAAGGGACAGAAGTGATTTCTGTACTTCATATGATTAAACCTTACCCAAACACTGTTTTATATCTTGTATCTTCTAGAAGAATCCAAAAAAGTCTGTCCTTAAATATTTTTATGAGCCCAGGTAAGGATAAGTCTTTTAGCTGTTCTTCTATTTATTCTTATCATACTTGGGCAATAATCATATTCCCTAGTTGTTTGGTTTTGGGAACTTTGTATAACCACTCTAAGATTTAGTTTCCCTTGTCTCTGAAATTGAAATAGTGATAATAGATTTTATTGTGTAGCTGTGAGGATAAAAGTAAGTGAGTACAAATTACTTGGCAAGTCTCTCTCTCTTTTTTTAATCCTCAACCGAGGATTTGTTTATTGATTTTTACTTTTAGAGAAAAAGAAGAAGGGAGAGAGAGAAACATTTATGTGAGAGAGGAGAAACATTGACCAGTTCCTTTCTGTAGACACCCCAACTATGGATCGAACCTGCAGCCTAGGTATGTGCCCTGACTGGAATCCACCCCCACTCACAACCTTTTTGGTGTACAGGACAATGCTCCAACAATCTGAAACATATGGCGGAAGCCAAGTCTCTTTTTTTAGTGTAAGTTACTTACTCAAAATCTAGGTCATAACAATTGTTAATTATTGTCTTTAATGCTGCAATGAATACATCAGTAAGTTATTTCCAATAACATACCTTTTATAATTTCATGTAAAAACAAGAGAAGAAGCTCAAGGTCTACTTAAATCTTTAGGTCACCCTAGGACAGTGGTTCTCAACCTTCCTAACACCACAACCCTTTAATACAGTTCCTCTTGTTGTATGTGGGCGTATCTACATGTGGGCGGACCCTCCTGGAGATGAACAGAATGGAGGAGCGGTGTCTCGATTCCTAAGACCATCGGAAATATGTGTTTTCCAATGGTCTCAGGCAACCCCTGTGAAAGGGTCATTCGACCCCCAAAGGGGTCGCGACCCGCAGGTTGAGAACCACTGCCCTAGGAGGCTTGTTAGAAAGTAAATATTAGTTATTCATATGATATTAGAAATCACTGTGCTTCCCAAACAGGGCACCCTACTTAGTAAATACAATAATTCCAATTCCCTTTCTTCTGAGGATGGCAAAACATCATATTGCAAGGAAGCCCTAATATTTTTCTTTTTTTTAAAGTTCCCCATTGAGTAGATAATAAATGTTTGAATTGCCCACCTAGAAAGATTTTCTTTGAGGAGAAAGTGCAGGGTCATTTGAAAAGTCACTTGATACTATGCTAGAAAGGGAATAGTTTTTCTCTTGGCCTGGCTATCAATAGATGAAATAGCTTCTTCTCTCTCCTTGCCTCATCCCCCACCCCATCACTCATGCCCTTTATAATATTTGACAAAAGCATTGCTCAACTGCATCTTGTCTGACAGTGAAGGTACATAAAATGCCCATTTTGTTTAAATGAATGGCAGTAACCTTTTTGCTACACTAACTACTACTGCACTGCAGGAAACAGCATGGGCTCTGCTTGCATCTCTTCCATTTTGTTTAAATGAATGGCAGTAACCTTTTTGCTACACTAACTACCACTGCACCACAGGAAACAGCGTGGGCTCTGCTTGCATCTCTTCTCTTTCAGTTTATGGTGCTTTACAGGTGATATAAATCACAATCCCCTTTAATCTGATCATCATTTCACATTAGATCCCTGTGTTGTATGCAATTTGGTTCTTTACTTACTTGAGACACCTGATGTTTCCAAAGTTATATGTTAACAAACATTGATAAACAACAATTTTTTTAAAGAAACAAAACTGACCAATAGCACAGCCTCAAGTCCTGAAGTATTATCCTGTCTTTAGAAACAGTCTCAATGACTATTTCATCTTTGACTGTAAGACATTCTTTTCCAAAAAAATTAGTAATTTTTATTAAGTATGTATCTCATGCTAAGGACTGGGATTTAATAGTGAGCAAAAATGATCGATCACCTATTACTTTTTTTCATTTCCCTTAGGGTATAAAAATCTCATATTTATACATGTATTTTTTATTATATATGTCTTACATATATTTACTATTTATTTTATTTTATTTTTTCATCACTATTTATCTCTCATATCCTCTTCCCCCTCCCCCTAATAATCACCAAATATTTACTATTTTGAACTAGTAAAAAATAGTCATAGAAATCCTTTCCTAGAAAATGTGTACCACAATTTTATTGCTAAATGACATGCATACTCAATATATACAAAGTGGCCATGGCAGAATTTAAATATCAAAACCAACAATACAGAAGCAATATCTGAGAAGAGTTAGACAAATTAATTAATTTGAAATGCCAAGGATCATGCAGGAAATGTGACATTGGTGACATCATGCAACCACCAATGTTTAAAGTCTACTTTTTTTTTTTTTTTTGGATTTACCCAGAAGAATATCCTGAGACAAGTATTGCTGTGCAAATTTATGTGGGAGGGTCGTCCCAGGATCTAGATGTAGGGGGATATAAAAATGAAACTGGAAGGAGACAGACAATAAAGTGTTAACAGTCAAGCATGAGGCTGTGTGGCTAAAGTGCTTAATCTGGGGGGACTCAAATCT
This sequence comes from Molossus molossus, assembly GCF_014108415.1. Classification (NCBI taxonomy): domain Eukaryota; kingdom Metazoa; phylum Chordata; class Mammalia; order Chiroptera; family Molossidae; genus Molossus; species Molossus molossus. The sequence continues at coordinate 42,150,177 of NW_023425344.1, forward strand.
GGCATCCAGTGTAGACCATCAGACTCAGAATGATCTCACCTGAGGGCAAGGGGCTGATGCTATGAAGACTTCCATTTGCTCTTGGTTGAGAGCTGTTCTTCAGGGACACTCACTCGGTGATATATCCAGCTTACTGAAATGTTGGATAACACAAATCCAAAAGCCAAAGAAACTCCTCAGGCAAAGAAATGTAAGTACTGGGAATTGGAGGTTGGCCCAGCATGCGCTGAAGAGGTCAAGATGACATGGGTCAGGAACCTACTGTTTCTAATACCTCGTCCTAATTCAGTAATAAGTTTAATAGACAAACCAGTGGGGAACAACAGCAACAAAAACTAAAGGAAGCAGTTTATATTAGTGACACATAACTGGATTACCATCCAACAAATACTGAGGCGTTATGATCACCCCATTGACCCCTAATCCCCCAGATTCTATTCAGTGCTCATCTGCAAACTTCCAAAACACTTTAGATTACTTTAGTTATAACGTATGCACTCCTGTTTTTAACTCTAATTGTCTACATCCTTTCCTAGTAAAGAAGCTGTAGGGCCCTGGCCAGTTTGGCTCAGCGGTTAGAGCGTTGGCCTGCGGTCCCGAGAGACCCGGGTTCGGTTCCTGCTAAGGGCATGTACCTCGGTTGCAGTTTGTCCCCGGCCCTGGTTGGTCGTGCGGGTGGTGGCCACTCAATGTGTCCCTTTCACGTTGATGTTTCTCTCTCTCTCTTCCTCTCTCTCCGTCCCACTCTATCAGAACAAAAAATGTCCTTGGGTGAGGATTTAAAAAAAAGAAGCTCTAGGAACGCAATGATGTTATGAATCTTGTTTAATGCCATCCGTCTTGGTGACTAGCAGAATGCCTACCCCACTGTAGATTCTTTGTAAATACCTGGTGGATAATGGTTCAGTAATACTACAGATATTTTGCAATGCCATATAGAAAATTGGGAAGCTATGTTTATAAAATAAAACATAATGAAGTATAAATTCAGGTACTGCATTAAAAATGATTTTAAATAGAATTCATATGTCGTAATAACTCAACTGAAATAGCATTTGTTGTACTGTTACTCTCCGTACATATCCCATATTCACCTGGCAGAAATAATTGTAGAGTTTTGTGATTTCACTTAAATTGTTTTTGGTTTGTTCAGTTTACTTGTATTTTTAAATATTTCTAATAGTGTATCAGGGTTAGCTTAGAATTTGCTTGGTGTTATGGTCTGGCAGCATTTGCTTTTTCATCTAAATTTCTTTCAAACTCAGATAAGAATGTTTCTGAACTAGCAAAAACAAAAAGTATTGAACAGCAAGTGTTATGAGATTCAGGTGATGCTACTTTGAAGAAAAAATAAAGCCTCATAAAGGGAAAAGGAATCAGTGAGCACTTAATAAGCACTTAGCCAAACCTTTCTAAAAGCATGTGTAATAACAACCCATGTGATATGTAACATGCATTTCTTTCTAAAATTTTGAAAGTGTTTAGATTTGGTATAATTTCTAAATAAATGCTTTTAGGCTTAAGAAAAAAAGATCTGCACTCTCTGGGGTACATTCTATATTGTATTTTTAATCCAGTAGCTTTTGGGGGGTTGTGAGAAGCAGTGAATTTCTTTGCTCATTTGTAAGAAGGTGTGAAAATATGGAGGGGAGAAAACTCAGGGCTTTGAATCATGTATATACATACAGAGTGTCCCCCAAAATGTATCGAGTATCTGTAGATTGCATTACATTTTGAGAACAAAATGTATTTGAATCGACACTGACTTTATAATTATTCAAAATTGTGGATACTTATTGGGGGACACCGTATATATGTCTTTCTCTTGAAAAACTTTACAGATTTGTCTTTTTTGAGAAAGTAGAGGTACTTTGTTTTCTTAAATAAATTTGGCAATTAGATAACTATTGAAAATAATAAAGTAAGTTTCTCATCATGTACACTAATGTAAAAAAGCTGATATTTAGATGATGTTTGTTTTTCCATAGTTCTAGAGATTTTATCTATAATTCTTAAATAGAGAATTATGATGTAATGTAATGTGCAATGTCATAGGACAATCTATTTAGTAGCAGGAAAGATTCAAAACTTACCAGTCTTCCATGGCCTTGTAACATGAATAATTTGTGCCTTTGTATGAGCCAAGTTGCATACTACAGTGTGCTAAAATCCAAACCTAGAAGATCTGGTACCCAAACTTGAGAGACTTAACCTATACTTTTTTAGCATTTTCATTTCAATGTCTCATCAGCAACTGAACATATGCGAAAATGTTCATGATTTCCCTTTAAGCCTATTTTTTTCTCATATTCAGTATCCCACTAAAAGATTGCACTATCTGTACAGTTGTACCCAAACTAAACTTGGGAGTTTCTCCCCATCCTGCATTCAGTTTGATACTTGTTTTTATTGTGTGTATCTCTCACATTTCTCTTGAATCTGACTGCTTTTCTTCATCCTAATGGCCAACCACTAAAAAGAAGCCAAATGACTTAAAGAACTGTAATGCAGGAAGAGCAGCAAATAAAGGAAAATAAACAGGATATTTTGTGGATTTTGATTGTCTTTCCACACCTTTGTTAATGTTACCAGATCAAACTTTAAAAGTTTGATATTATAGCCGTGTGTGTGTGTGTGTATATTTATAGTATATTAATTTATATTTATGTGCATTTATATTTACATATACTATAGTGTTACTCAAACTATTTTATGGCTTTATACACATTCATATTTATATACAATATATTGTTTTATATACATTTATATTTATATAAGTATACTGTTATTTAAACTCTTTATCTTTTAATAAAAATATACCTCTTTATATTATAATTTAGAATTGAGAAATTGTACAATTTATGGAATTCTCAGAGCACCTCAAATTAAGCTCATCAGTCTTTAGAGATCGTTGACTAAAATGTACTTTTGGCTAGACAGTGAATGAATGACAGGTTAAATTCCCTTTGGCTTCCTCATTGGGGATTTGATTGTTCACCTTTGTAACTGCCATAGATCATTGATTAAGAGGGATCAAACTCATTGCTAACTCTGGAATATCAAAGTGGAGAGATTAATCAAACTCTACGAACCCACAAAGATTGTCAGAAGACCAATGACTTTTCCTGGACTATAAGGAATAGACTTACTCTGAATGAATTAAATTGATGAGTTTAAGGAGAAGGGGGATGCTGTTAAATATATTCAGGGTGGTTTTACTAAAGTCTCAATAAAAATCAACTCCTCTAAGTGAAAGCTGAAACATTTTAGCTTTTAAATGTCTAAGTTGGCTGACTCATGACCATCCTGACTTATCATATATCAGTTTTTTCAATAGCCACTCAATCAGCACTGACAATTATGGCAAAGTGAAACCTATAATTATAGATTAGTGTCACTACTTCGGCAAAAGGGGAATTACATCTTACACTTTGCTGTAAAAAAATAAATAACTGGCTCTTATATTACATTTTAAAAGTTTTACTTTCACTTTTTAATAAAAATGTTAAATAATTTAATGGGTAAGTTTAAGACTAGGATTGGCATCAGTATTATTCAGATGCAGATATTTTTAACTTTCACATGAGCATACTTTTTTTTTTTTGCTTGTACTAATAGTTTATAATGTTATTTTAACAAAAATTACTTTATAAATATACATTCTCATATATTACATAAACACATGTATTTAGGAGAAATATATCTATATGTAGTATTCATACAGTGGATATGTTTTTTGTTTGTTAGGTTTTGAATGATGGCTGTAACTTAGTCATTAGTAGCATTGATAACACGTTATATTATAATTTGTTTCTTTTGAAGTTATTAGAGATTCTTGTGTCAAACACCACTTGCTACTCCCTGATTAAAAAAATATATAAAAAAAATGAAGCATAATTTCGACTGGCAAAAGACACATTCTTATTACATACTTTCATTTTCTCCCATATGTTACTTTCCTCTAAGATTCTTGTATGGAAATCCTAATGGAAAATGAAAGAGAAAGGTCAAGAGGAGTATCTTGATCTCATCTGGCTTTGGTGAACTTTAAGAAAACGATAGGTCGAAATATGTTCTGTTCCCACTTTAGCTTTATGCTTGAGTCATTTTATTCCTTGTGCATATAACCTTCTACTTAACAATGCTCCCTCAGACCCAAAGGTAGCTTGTTATTGTAACAATACATATGCTTAGTTCTGAGAAGAATTTGAAGGGATAATTAGGTTACAGATGTAAGACTACTGTAATCTAGTTGATTAAAGAAATTAAATAATTTGAGGCAAACTTATATATAAGAAATAAAAATACAGCTAGCCAGTTTTAAAATTTTAGGCTTTCATGAAGTAATATAAATTTATCATCAGATATAAAAATTCATCAGAAACATAACTGCAGATATTTTGAAATCCTTAACCCATTTATTCACTACATAGTTATCAAGCACATACTATCTGTTAATGTGTTAAATTGGGAAGGGGAACGATGAACAAGACTTTTCCTTGTAGAATGTAGTATTTTTGATGTAGAAAAATAGGTGATTATAATATAGTTTTAGAAAGGCCGTGGCTTTTATTATAATAAGCGACTGAACCATGATATGCGTGGTTATATGACACAAGTGGGAGCAATTAGATTTTTCCCAGAGATATTTCTAATTGGAATTATTTTAGGGGAAATTCTTTTTGCTTCTCTGGTTATGCAGCTTCAATAATTGCCCTGTATCTGTCAGGGGCCCTACTTACCATGAAAAGACATCCAGAGGGAAGATCCACCATGTTGCTAGAGCATCTCGATTTCTTTTAACTCTCTTTGATTTGAAGTCTTTAAATGCACCATCCCTCACCATCAAGCTTATTTACATTTTATCAGGGGTCAATATGACTAATGACTATGACCATGATTAGTCAATATGACTAATATGCCTACATAATCACTCTTATAGAACTGTCAATGTGATACAGTGAGGTGACTTTTCTCCAGGAGGGCTTATACAGACATTTAGATGGCAAATATTTCGATGACTCTCATGTTAGAATTTTGATGGGTGAAGGAAAATAATAAAATTGAGCTAAAGGTTTTAGCAAAAGAATGAGAAACCATCGTAGATCACACCTCATCAGTGATTCCTCTATACTAATTTATACAAGTATAGCTCCCATTCTGCCAAACTAAATCATTAGGCTGTTTAGACCTTCTGCAAGAGGGTAACACACTACAGTTTTTTTTTTTTTTTTTTTTTTTTGATCAAGTGGAAGGGAGGAAGGGAGGGAGAGAAACATCGGTGGGAGAGGGACACATCGACTGGTTGCCTCCTGCAAGACCCTGACCAGGGCTGGGGACAAACCTGCAACCCAGGTACATTCCCTTGACGGCAATCAAACCCATGACAATTTTGTCCACAGGCTGACACTCCAATTGCTGAGTCAAACTGGCCAGGGTGTTTTTGTTTGTATTATTTTGCCGTTTTCTCAAGCATGTTTCCCTCTACCTCCTTGTTCCATCAAAAACCTTGTTCTACCCCAGAGAAACAGTTCCCCTAAAAACCTTTTATATGGATGTAGATCATTTTATAAAAATAAACAGGGACGCCCTGGCCAGTTTGGCTCAGCGGTTAGAGCGTCGGCCTGCGGTCCGGAGAGACCCAGGTTCGGTTCCCGCTAAGGGCACGTACTTCGGTTGCAGTTTGTCCCCGGCCCTGGTTGGTCGTGCGGGTGGCAGCCACTCGATGTGTCCCTTCATGTCGATGTTTCTCTCTCTCTCTCCCTTCCTCTCTCTCCCTCCCACTCTATCTGTGCAAAAAATGGAAAAATATCCTCGGGTGAGGATAAAAAATAAATAAATAAATAAATAAACAGGGAGACTCTTGCATTATTTTTAATCTCATGTATCAATTAAAATTACCTTGACTAAAACCAACTTTGATGGAACACTTCATTCATGCTAGGCACTGTTATATATTCATGTCATGTATATGCTAAAAGCTCTAGTTTTTATTTGTGTTTTGTAACTAATAATAACAGGACTTGTGTGGTTATTTTATTAAAGTGGCACAGCTAGAATAACTCTTCACAAATTATTGACTTCTACACCAGAATTTCTATGAATATAGTTAAAATTGTCATATAAGAGAACCCATCTATGACCTGCTCATCAAGACTGGGATTATGGGACTCAAGAATCCAGAAATTATCCAGGTGGTACAAATGTATCCTAAAGTTTGAGAACCAGTGAGTTTAGTAATGCAAGAGAGGAGATTTTAACCCAGGTACTCAAATAATCTGAAATCATACATTCTTATCACTATTATAATACCTATAATAACAACTTTCAATATGTTATGGATTTGGGTGACTGGGTTTCAAGGGACTTAATTCAGGTATTTTGTGATATTTATTGGTATTTTATATGCTAAATATAATTTAACCAAAAACATACCTTATGGTGTGCATACTTTTAAAATTTATTTTACCACCAGTTGCCATTAGACATCTGCTCTAGTCATTATATATTCTTATATTTAATGCCAAAATGTCTTAAATATAGTTATTATTAAAGTTGAGTAAACTCTAAAAATATTTTGTAACTTGTTGAGCATAATGTTGATTTTATATATATAGATTCTATATATACACACATACATATATATACACACACATATATATGGATGACTTCTTATTGAAATATTTAAATTGTTGCATACATTGAATAGTATCCTCAAAAATGTTTCATTCATTTAAAAACGTCTCATTTGTTTCTGCAATTGATTGATTTTGAGTGTTCATAAATTTTTTTTAAAGTTAATGTTTAGACATTGAACTAATCTTTTGCAATTTTACATGGTTCAATGAAGGCTGTAAATTTTATACTTGGTTATACTTAATTAACTCCATCCCAAAATTTATTTTGTGTATTTTATATATGGCATGAGCTTATATGTTTAAGCATGTTTTCTCTTTTTCAAACCATGTTGGTATGAATGTATTTTTAGATAAAAATTTTTATTTTGTTTTTGATTCACAACCATTTTGATACGCATCAACAATTTGAATGCTGTGACACAATAATTTCCTAGAGCTATTGCAGCAACCAGGACCAAAGTAATGCCCCTGCTAAGGTGTTCCTTTTGCACTCGTACGGAAAGAAAATCCAGAAAAGATATTTTCTTGTAACTGTCTAAAATAACAGTAAAAAGCATCAGATCAAGAAATTATCCTGTAGATTATGTTAATGAATCCAGGACATACAAGTGCTTAGAGACCTTTAATTTTACCTTTGATATATTAGTTTGCTTTTTGTTGTTATTTCTCAATTCTTGTCTATAGCAGATGGCAGTAATAGACTAGTTAATAATAAGAACAAAACATTAGCTTCTGGCAAAGGAAGGCTTTGATTGTAAAGAGGAGAGCATACTTATAGAGCATAATTTGTTATTCATAACTCACTCTATTTCTTCTTAGCCTCCTACCAGCACAGACTTCTTTTTTACCCTTTTTCTTTTGCTGAAACAAGAGAATTGAAACATCATATACCACCATTCCTCATAGGCGTAAAGTCTTTAATTCCTTGTCTTCTAGTGAATGCTGATGACGAACTGTCAGAAACTCTAGGAAAATTATCTCAGGTAGTAGCTCCGGCAAGAGAAAGGCACATTGCTCCTGAAGAGTCATTGATTCTGACTGAATGCCCTGTATTAGATGACCCTCCGTCTCAGCAGGTTTTCAAAAGAGATTATTGACTTGCTGCCCCAATGTCTCCGACCAACAACCCGTAAATCATATGACAGAGACCACAGAAAGTTTTCCTTTGGACAGAAAGCAAAAGAACTAGGATTCCCTGGAAGACGATTGAAATTCCAATTATTGATTTTTGACAAAGGTAAAAATTAGTAGAGGTTTGTCCTGCTTTATCCAGGCCTAACTTCAGTTAGCTGAACATTTCCTTATCTTTTAAAATCCAAAATGTAGCACAGAATCTATTGTTAGTTTTCAACCCAAGAAGTTAAACCTGAGTTTGTTTTTATTAATTTGATTTTGATTATTATTACTTATATTATTTTTCAGAAGAAAAAAGTTTTACTTGTGAATACATTCAGGGACATTGTGCTAGTATTTTCCTGACATTCAAATCAGTTTGATTAAAAGTTATGTTTAATAGACTCAATTCTCTACTTGTTTTCTGAGATATTTTGGCATTTATAGATGTGTATCTATCATGCTGTTATTTTGTAATCTGATAGTCTACTTGTTAATTTTGAGTTCTTTATGGTAGGTCAGTACAGTTGTAAATAATAACAAATACTCACCTACCTTATGGCTGCTAGTTTTTCCCAACTTGAGAGTATGATCTTTCCAAATCTTTTTCTTCTATGGACCTGGATTTACATTTTCTATCTTAATGCTCAATTGTCAATAACCTGGAGATACAAACAAATGAGTCTCCTGCTGGGTCACAGATTGCAAAGAGATCTTATGAGCACAACCAAATAGCACTGTAAATCCTGTGCCGTGTTCACATTTGGAAAGGAAAAGGAGATCTAGAAGTAGAATCTGTAGTTTGGGTGTATGTACTCATGAAGCAGGTGACTCCTCTCTGCCTCTACAATGTGCATTTCCTATCTTTCCACTATCCATTGGCCTCACTGCAGAAGTTTTCTATTTCCTCTTCTACCTCCTTTCCCACTTCTTAAATCTTCTAATCCTTTATCTTACCTATCAAGATTTGGTCTATATGTATATTTAACATTGATATTATTTAGCTCTGGCTTGTGTGGCTCAGTTGCTTGGAGTGTCGCCCAGTATACCCAAAGGTAGTGGGTTTGATTCACGGTCAGGGGTTAGGGCACATACCCTGGTCTAGGTGCATGCAGGAGGCAGCTAGCTGATCGATGCTCTCTTTCTTTCTCTCTCTCTCTCAAATCGATAAAATAAAAACAAATTTATATTATTTAATATTAGCTGAGACACATACAACAATTGAAAATATTTAATTTAATAAAAATTTTATATTAGCCACATTAAATATATATATTATTTATTGAGTGGTCTTTTACTTGCTTGCCTTGACAAATCATAAACAAAAACAATAAGCAGCCTTTTTCCTACTTTGTATTTTATATACCTCTATTATTACTCCTATTTTTCTCCTTTCTAAAGAAAAAAAGTGGTAATGAGACATTGGTAATAAACAAAAGCAGTTAAATGCATGATCTACTAGGCTCATAATGCTTAATGCATTCTATTTTAGAGCATGCTTACCAACGAACCCTAATCAGTTTTTGTATTGCTTTATAGAATCCAAAGCTTTATATAAAGCAGACACTATTATTTCTATACATACACATATACACACTTAATATTCAAATATTTGGTTCAATTGTATAAAATTCTAAACACAGTACAATTCTAAACTGAATTATTTGTTCACATAATGCTGCTGATTTTCACATAAATTTAGATTTAATCTTATCTCAAAATATTAGAAATCTAGGTATTCTAGGCTCATATTTTGGCATAGCATTAGTTTGCTTATGCTAACGGTTGACTGCTTCCCTTGGTTCACTACTGTCACTTTCTGATGAAGCACAGTCATTTCTCTTACCTCCCTGATCTGTGAACATCTCCGTTTATAAAACTATGACCACTTCCAGCCATAACCATAGACCCAGGTTAATTCATGCTCTCTTCTATTTCAGGCTTCCTTCCTATATTAGCCAAAATAATTTCAGTGAAAACAATTTGTTTTCTCAGAATGTCATTTCTTTTATTGTTTGACTGTTTTAGTTAGAGGCATGCCTTTTATTAGACCCATACCATGTCTGAATAAGGAAAAACATAGGTATATAATAGCATCAGACATGTCGAAGAGTATCATATGAACTAAGAATTCATTATATCTTGTGAAGTTGCAAAAGTGACAACACAGATTGATGGGTTCAAAACAAGTTCTTAGAAAAGATTTTTCAGTATAGGAATGCATTTTTGTTGGTAAATTTTAGCTAGGTTTTGCTGTATAACAAATGACCCCCAAATTCAGTGTCTTAAAACATTTTATTTAGCTCAGTGGTCAGTGGGTTGGCTGCATAGTTCATCTGATCTGAGCCAACCTAGCAGATCTCTGTGGGGAAAATTCATACAACCTGTCACATATCTGATGGGTGGTAGGCTGTACACCAGGCTAATGGGACTGATTTTGCTACATGTCTCAGCATCCAGTAGGCTTTACCACATGATGTTTGCAGAGTTGCAAGAGAGGAAAGATTGGAAGCTTCAAGATCTCTTGAGCTCAGGCTTAGAACTTGGTACAGTGTCACAGAATAATTTCCAAAACTAGCCTGAATTCAAGGGATAGAAAAATATTCCATCCCTGGTGAGCTGAAAATAATTATTTTTGAAAATTACCAAATAGCCATATAGATATAGATATACGTATAGATATATTTTTAAAAATACCTCTTAGACAGTAGATGCAACACCTAGGAAAAAGTTTCCTCATGTAAATTCACCTATTCATGTATAATTGGCAAAGTTTACTTTGCTGAAACTTATTTTCATTTTTCATAACTGTCTCCTAGAATTTTAATTGACTCTCCAATTATTGTTTTTTCTCTAAAAAATTATATCAAGTTTACTATTCCTGGTAATATAAAAATGGAAATATTATAAGTGCATAGGATCTATCTACTATGACTGAGACTACCACCAGCCTTTTTTTTATCTTCTATTCTGAGTCTTTTTTCTATTTAACTACAAAGTTTTTATAACAGATTTGTTTTAATTTTTTGCCATTGATATATTTAGCTTATCCATGCAGCATTCATTTCCTTTTTTAAAACTTTTAAATTGAATTTATTAGGGTGACATTTATTAATAAAATTATAGGTTTTAGGTGCAAATTCTATAATACGTATCTGTATATTATATTGTTGGTTACCACACTAAGTCAAGTCTTCTCCCATCATCATTTATTCCTCCTATACCCACTTCTACCTCCCCCCACCCTCTTTTCCCTCTGGTAATCACTATACTGTTGTCTGTGTCTACGAGCTTTATTTTTTCTTGAACTCTTTACCTTTTTCACCCACCACCTCAATCCCTCTTCCTCTCTTAAAGCTGTCAGCCTGCTCTCTAAGAGTCTGTTTCTATTTTGTTCATTAGTTCATTTTGTTCATTAGATTCCACATATGAGTGAAATCATATGGTACTTGTCTTCCTCTGATTCATTTATTTCACTTAGCATAATACTTTCCAGGTCCATGCATGATATCACAAAGGGCAAGATTTTCTTCTTTTTTATGGCCAAGTAGTATTCCTTTGCATAAATGTATCCGAGCTGTTTTATCCACTCATCTACTGATGGGTACTTGGGCTGTTTCCAAATCTTGGCTATTGTAAATAATGCTGCAATGAACACAGGGGTTTATATATTCTTTCAGATTAGTGTTTTGGGTTTCTTCAGATAACTTCCCAGAAGGGATATTGCTATGTCATAAGGTAGTTCCATTTTTAATTTTCTGAGAAATCTCCATACTGTTTTCCACAGTGTCTGCACCAGTCTGCATTCCCACCAGCACTTGTTTCTTGATTTATTGTTAATAGCCATTCTGCCAGGTGTGAGGTGATAATGCATCACAATGAGATATCCTTTTAATTACATTTGTCTGATCATTAGTGATGTGGACATTTTTCATATGTCTATTGATCATCTGTATGTCCTATTTAGAGAAGTGTCTATTTAGGTCTTGTGCCCATTTTTAACTAGATTACTTGTTTTTTCATGTAGTTTTTTTTTTTTTTTTCTTTATTGATTTTAGAGAGAGGAAGGGAGAGGGAGAGAGATAAAAACATCGATTGGCAGTGTGCTGTATGCCCCACACCGAGAATTTGGCCCATAGCCTGGGCATGTGCCCTGACTGGGAATCAAACTGGTGACCTCTTGGTTTGTGGGTTGACACTCAAGCACTGAGCCACACTGGCCAAGCAGTGTTAAGTTTTTGTTTGTTTGTTTGTTTTTTTAAAGAGAGATAGAAATATTGATGTGAGAGAGAAACATTGATGGGCTGCCTTCTGCACGTCCCCTACAGGGAATTGAGCTCACAATCCAGGCATGTGCCCTGATCAGGAATCAAACCTGAACCTCTCTGTCCATGGGACGATGGTCAATCCGCTGTGCCACACTTGCCGGGCTGGTGTTGAGTTTTATAAGTTGTTTGTAAATTTTAGATATGAATCCCTTATCAGATATATCATTGGCAAATATGTTCTCTTATTCAATGGATTGTTTTTCCATTTTGTTGATAGTTTCCTGTGCTGTGCAAAAACTTTTCAGTTTGATATAGTCCCATTTTGTTAATTTTTTGACAGTTGCTATGAGAAATGTTTGTGGTTTTACCACCTATGCTTTCTTCTGGAATTTTTATGGTTTTGACTCTAAAATTTAAGTCTTTAATCCATTTTGAGTTTATTCTTGTGTATGGTGTAACAGTGTTCATTTCATTTTTTTCCATTTATCTGTTCAATTTCCCCAACACCATTTATTGAATAGACCACCATAAATGATGATAGGAGAAGACTTGACTTGGTGTGGTAAACAACAATGTAATATGCAGATATGTATTATAGAATTTTACTCCATTGTATGTTTTTGCTTTCTTTGTCAAATAATAATGTACCATAAAGTTTTGGGTTTATTTCTGGGCTCTCTATTCTGTTCCACTCATCTTGGTGTCTGTTTTTATGCCAGTGCCAAGCTCTTTTGATGAGTATGGTCTTGTAGTATAGTTTTATGTCAGGTAGTGTGTTTTCTTCAACTTTGTTCTTATTTCTCAAGGTTTCTGTGGCTATTAGTGGCCTTTGGGATTCCATATTCAAGTTGCCTACATGTTGGCAGGAAAACACCACATACAAGGCATACATCCACCACTTATTGACCAAGGACACATAAACTTAAAAGACGCTAAGTGTGTACATTGAACTAAATAAAGTAGATGAAGCTTCTGTTTTTGTTGTTGTTAATATTATTTTCAAAGTGTATAATTACTGGTTACAGTCTCTGAGTAGTAATAATTTTACCAAATTTGAGAACCTCTTACTGTGTCTATACATTGTTTTATATCATATTTCCAGAAAGTTTTAAATCTGTGCCCTTGCTTTAAAGGAAAGGATTCCCTGAATATTCTGTCTCCCTTAAGTTCAGTTCCTAATTCTAATCCAAAAATATGATCACAAATCTATACTGTGACAAATTTAAGACTTATAAGAAGAGCTTCCTTTGGGGCATCTTTATTACTAGGGTACCAGGTGCTCAGGTCATTGCATAGCATATCCACTTTGACTTAACTACCCTTTACATCCAGTATTGACTAATTTATAACTACCCTATTCATCCGGTATTAACTAATTTATTTCCCCCGCAACTTTCTTCTCATACTATTTTCTACACATTGTTACTTTTTATCACCATCTTCCTAATCACAAAGGTCCAAACCTTAATTTGATTTCTTCTTTTCATTGTGTTTCACACCCAAGTCACTTCTGAATCCTGTTATTTCAATCCTCAAATCTGCCTTGTCATCCAGTTTCCTATTTCCTCTGCTCAATAGGACATCCACCTGGTCTAGGTAGATAGATATGCCCATGGTAGTACCCTGATTTTACTAAAGAAAAATGTTGATATTTCTACTCTCTTGCTTTTAAAAAAGGAAAAAATAAGGCCCCGGATTCATTTGACTATTATGAAATATACTTAAAGCCAAAATTCAGTTGTACTTGTCTGATATGTCCCTTTGGTTCAGCTGTTCAACATGCACACATCTTGACATCCCTCTGCTTTACCTTTTCTGTTTTGTTTGTTTTTTGAAATTTTTTTCCTTCTTCCATTATGGCTAATTCATACATTCCTTATGGTCTACTTTTAAATGTTGTCTTCTATATTGACTACTTAATAAACTTTATTGTATCTCTTTTTACCAAACTGACATATTTTATCTATACCTCACTATTAGTGATCTCTTTTTTTAAATCCTCACCCGAGGATATTTTTCCATTCATCTTCTGATGGAGTAGGGGTGGGGGGGGGGAGAGAGAGAGAGAGAGAGAGCCATCAATGTGAGAAAGACAGCCCATGGCCAAGTCCTGCACAACCCTGACCAGGGCCTGGGACCAAACCGCAACCAAAGCATCTTCCCTTGACCAGAATCAAACCCACAACTCTAGTGTGAGGGGCTGACACTTCAACTGCTGGGCCAAACTGGTCAGGGCTAGTTATGATGTAGTTATATATAATGTAGTTATAACTAATTTGTGCATATGACTCATTTCCCACATTCGTGAACTGTCTGGTTCAACTTCATAATAGTGTACACAATAGGCAGTCAGGTATACTATTAATTAAAGAGTGAGTTATGGCATCAAGATCCCACATCAGTGGGCTTGCTTTTCCCTCTATCCAGTCTATGGTGTATTCTTTTTAAAGGTAAAAACCATGTAGGGAATTATTTTATTCAGTATGTATATGGGACATTTCACAATATAGCATGTGGTCTGCCTTCTTGTAGATGCTTGGTACATGTTTGTGTAATCACTGAAATAATCTAGTCTTTCAACTGCCTTCTTATAAAGAAAATACAGTTCATTGAATACCCTGCTATTGATATGCTTGTACTAGCTTGAGATGATGTGAGATGAGTACTTCTCTATATTGATAATTCTGTTCATATTTCTATAGGCTAAAATTTCATTAGAATTTGGTTGCCACATATATTGCTAATTTGTAATCAAATTATAAACAGCTGGAGTGAGTGTGAGTTTGTGTGTGTGTGTGTGTGTGTGTGTGTGTAAGTAGCTATTAAGGAAGAAAGCCCGTCCTTTTCCAAAGCGTTACTCTTTTCAAACTAAAGTGAGATCCTGCAGGTACCCCAACTTTCTTTTAGTTTTTATTCCATCCTCTTGAAAATTTTGTAATTCTAATTTTTTCACAACTGTTTTAGTTTATGTCAAAATTAGATTTGAAAACCATGCGCTCTACTTCTTAATTCAAGAGAAATAGAACAGGACTGCTTCTATGAGAGTAGGCAAAAAAAAACAGGGCTGACATAAAAACGTTTACACTATTTGAATGTCATAACTCTCCATATCCAGTTTGCCAAATTATTTAAACAAAATGAAGAATTATTACTCTCTTTCCTACTCAGTATTAATAATAATCACAAAAAATGCAGGCAAACTAAACATCAGGCAATGCTTTCAAAATTTCCAACATATCTGCAAATTGTTCAATTAAATTAATTACTATAGGAAACAGATTAGGCATTTTATATACATTGTTTTTTATCCCCTTATCTTAAGTAATAGTATTTAAATGAGAATATTTTATCCTTTGTTAAATTAACACACACACACATATTCACACAGTTTTCATAGGATGATCAAGAATAAAATGAGAACAGAAAAATTTACATTACGAATCATAACTATATCTATGCACATCTTATGAAATATATATAGATGAATATTATCTGAAAAAAAGAGAAAAACTGAGCTTATATTTCTTATCTTGATATAAATGATCATGCCAGAATATTGTGTTCAACTTAGTATCACTAATAAGTAAAGCAGTGTGGAATGTTTTTTTCTGGATTCAAAACAATGAATGTGTATCAAAAGGGGAACACAGATATATGGATGGACAACTTAAAATGAAATATATTTCATACTGCATCTCAGCCCTAAAGGAAGTTTATGGCTTTTAGATTACCATTTGTTATCACATGCAAATGAAACAGTAAAAAGTAGTTACAAAGATATATCTCTGTCTTAAACAGTCTCATACACTTATAGCTCTTTGCACAACAGCAAAACATTTGCAACATCTTTTATAGCATTATCTAAACTGCAGAATTGGATAAAATTTTAAATATTACTTTATTAGTTTGGATACCCCACTAATGTGCTCACATGTTGCTTTTGTTTTTCATATGAAACTCTGTAAAAGGACTGTGTGAAACATATCCATGCAAATGAATGATATAAAGATTTTTAGAGTCATTTTTGACAAAGCATCAAACTTCATCTGGCTCATCCATTAGAAGGGTCAAAGACATAATAATAATTGAGTTTATCTTAAGAAGTGATTTGTTCTTAAGTAATTAATGTAGACTATACTTTGAAATTAGAGATTTCTAAAGTTTCTAAGAAGTTACCTTATGTTCCATATGTGATTTGAATTTTTGGAGGTAGGGAAGAAGAAAGAAAAACCAGCAACATATGATTTGTACTGTTTACTATTAATGCCTAGAAAGCATAGCTTGCTTGAAAACTTACTTCCAATTTTTGGAATTTACTGTCTTAACAATAATCTTCAGACAAAACTGCTTTTGTATGGTCAACAAAGGTGATATTTCAAATAGGCTCACCTTTTCATTTCTTGGCAAAAGTAATATTCTAAAGCAACCACATGATTTGTGAATATGTTCACTGGAGAATTGATCTTATGCTATCGATAGCTTCCAGGGTATAGTACATTTGGTAATTGAACCACTGACATAATTTTATTTGTATTTTCTGTTTCTGTTCTCTTATTTAGGGCTTTCTGTTTACCTTTTTATTTACTATAGTTTGATTTTTGTACTTGCAATATTCTGCAAGTGCTTTTTTAAAATATGTTTTTATTGATTTTAGAGAGAGAGAGAGAGAGAGAGGGAGAGTGGGAGAGAGAGAGGGGGAAGAGGGGGAGAAGGGGAGAAAATCAATGAGAGAGAGACATAGACCAGCTGCCTCCTGCACCCCCCCCCCCCCACTGGGGGTTGAGCCTGGACCACAGGCTTGTGCCCTGACTGCGAACAGAAACAGTGCCCTCTTGGTGCACAGGGTGATGCTCCTCCAATAGAGCCACACCAGCCAGAGCTGCAAATACATTTTTTTTAAATTTTTAATATTTTTTATTGGGATTCTTGTTCAGATACAAGCATATGATCTCTTTATTTTTCCTATATTTTGGGATGTACTAGATAATAAGTAGCATTTAATGGTATTCACATAAAATGAAAACTTCAAATTTTTGAATCACTAGTGTATTATTGCCTATGTTCACTAAGCAAACATTTGCAAGGAAAAACCATGTGGTATTCTACTGAATAATGAAACACATGTTCACACTAAGAAAGAAACAGTTCAAATATGAGGTTTGGAATAAAGGTACAGAGAAAAGGAATTAAAATGAAACAAGTCAAACATTTTTTGGGGGAAAAATGGTGATCTAGATGAAGTGAAAAGCAAGCATACTTTTTGAAATAAATTAGAAACAATTGACATGTTGGGTTAAACAGATCTTGCACAGTACTCAGCTTTTTACAATTTTTATTCTACTCGGACTCATTCATTTTGAAATTTGCATTTTAATATTGAAATGTATGGGTTTTTCTTAAGTATGCTTTATAATTCTAGTCAAAGTTTGTTGACTTGTATTCAGATAATGTGGTTGGAATATTATCAGTTTCTTGAAAAAAAATTACCCAAATTTCTGTCCTATGATGTCAGTTTCCCTAAATATATTCAATATATGCTTGGGAAAAGGTATTCTATATGTGCCCATTAAATCAAGCTGAATTACACCCTTTACTTTCTTCTATCTTCAAGTTTTGTGTGTTTATCTGCTTAATCTATCGATTGCTAAAAGAGTAGTTTTAAAATCTCACACAATGGTAGTCAGTTTTTATAAATAAATAAAAAATTTGGTTAACCAATTAATGATTACTTTATGTTTTTGGAGACTGTGTGTTGCAATATATGTAGTTATTATTGTAGCTTCTGAGAGGGTTTTAAACATTCTGTGAATTTACTTCATACAACTCTGACATTGAGAAGTTTCTTTGGAATATTGAGGCTATCATTCCACTCATTTCTGTACTACATTGTTGCCATTCTTTCGAGAGTTGTTTCATTTTGTTTTTCTTTCTTTGGACTCTAATATGTTCTTTCTGTGATTGGTCATGTACATTTCTTCTAGATACATTTAGGTGTAAAATTTTTAAAAATCATTCTTGGATGGGATGTTAGAACTTTTGCACTTCAGGTGTGGTGGTTTGAAAAATCATCAGGCATAATAACCTCTTTGATAATTTTTTAAAATTAATTTATTTATTTTGTTGTAGATGATGATTCTTTTTCCGCCACTGATTCCCCCCTCCCCCACCCTCCCCACCCTGTCCCGAAGTTGTTGTCCATGTCCATTGTTCATGCATACATGCATATAAGTTCTGTGGTTTATCTCTCCCCCACCAGCCACTCTTCTGAGGATTGTCAGTCTGTACCCCACTTCCATATCTCTGGGACGACCCCATTTCTCAGACAGTTATGTTCATTATATTTCACAAATAAGTGAGATCATCTGATACTTGTCTTTCTATGTTTGGCTTGTTTTGCTTAGGATGGCACTTTCCAGGTCCCTCCATGTCGTCTCAAAGGATAAGAGATCTTTCTTTTTTACAGCTGCATAGTACTCCATTGTGTATATGTACCGTACCACAGCCTTTTTATCCATTTGTCTACTGATGGACATTTGGGTTATTTCCAGATCTTAGCTATTGTAAATAATGCTGCTGCAAAACATGGGGGTACATATGTTCTTTCTTATTGGTGTTTCAGGCTTCTTAGGGTATATTTCTAGAAGTGGGATCACTGGGTCAAATGGGAGTTCAATTTTTAATTTTTTGAGGTAACACCATATTGTTTTCCATAGTGGCTGCACCAGTCTGCATTCCCACCAGCAGTGTAATAGAGTCCCCTTTTCTCCACACCCTCGCCAACACTTGTTGTTTGATGATTTGTTGATGACAGCCATTCTGACAGGTGTAAGGTGATACCTCACTGTTGTTTTAATTTGCATCTAACTGATAATTAATGATGTTGAGCATTTCTTCATATGTCTCTTAACCATTTGTATGTCCTGTTTGGAGAGTTGCCTATTTAGTTCCTCTGCCCATTTTTTAATTGGGTTCTTTGTCTTCCTTTGTTGAGTTGTATGAGCACTCTATACATATTGGAAATTAACCCCTTATCTGATATATCATTGGCAATTAAGCTCTCCTGTACAGTGGGTTGCCTTTCCCTTTTGATGATTGTATCTTTTGCTGTGCAGAAACTTTTTAGTTTGATGTAGACCCATGTGTTCATTTTCTCCTTTGTTTCTGTTGCCTTGGGTGATATATCAGTGAAAATTCTACTGCATATGATGTCTGAAATTTTGTTGCCTACAGTTTCTTATGGGATTTTTATGGATTCATGAGTCACATTTAAGTCTTTTATCCATTTTGAGTTTATTCTTGTGTTTTGTGTAAGTTGATGGTCTAGTTTTTTTTTTTTTTTAATTTTTTTTGCATGTAGCTGTCCAATTTTCCCAACACCATTTATTAAAGATAGGATGTCTTTACTCCACTGTATGCTCTTGCCACCTTTGTCAAATATTAATTGAGCATATTGCCTTGGGTCCATTTCTGGGTTCTCTATTCTGTTCCACTGTTCTATCTGCCTGTTCTTATGCCAGTACAGACTGTTTTGATTACAGTGGCTTTGTAGTATAACCTGAAATCTGGTAATGTGATCCCTCCAACTTTGTTCTTCTTTTTAAAGATTGCTGTGGCCATTCGAGGTCTTTTTTGGTTCCATATGAACTTTTGAAGTATTTGTTCTAGTTCTGTGAAATATGTCATTGGTATTTTGATGGGGATTGCATTGAATCTATAAATTGCTTTGGGTAGATTGGACATTTTAATGATGTTAATTCTTCCCATAGATGAACAAGGTATGTACTTCCACTGTTTTATATCTTCTTCTATTTCTTTTTTCAATGACCTGTAGTTTTTTGCGAATAGGTCCTTTATTTCTTTGGTTAAGTTTATTCCTAGGTATCTTAATTTTTTTGCTGCAATGGTAAAAGGTATTGTTTTTTTAGTTTCTCTTTCTGTGAATTCATCATTGGTGTATAAGAATGGCATTGATTTCTTGACGTTAATTTTGTATCCTACTACTTTGCCAAATTCATTTATTAAGTCTAGTAAAGTTTTGATGGAGTCTTTGGGGTATCATCTGCGAATAATCACAGTTTCACTTCCTCCTTTTCAATTTGGATCCCTTTTATTTTTTTTCCTGTCTGATTGCTGTGGCTAAAACTTCCAGTACTATGTTAAATGAGAGTGGTGAAAATGGGTATCTTTGTGTTGTTCCTGTTCTTAAGGAAAATGCTCTTAGTTTTTGTCCATTGAATATGATGTTGGCTGCAGGTCTTTCATGTATGGCCTTTATTATGTCGAGATATGATCTCTTTATTCCTAGATTGCTGAGAGTTTTTATCAGAAATGGGTGCTCAATTTTGTCAAATGCTTTTTCACCATCTATTGATATGATCATATGGTTTTTATCTTTCATTTTGTTTATGTGGTGTATCACATTTATTGATTTGCAAATATTGTACTAGCCTTGCATCCCTGAGATATATCCCACTTGGTCATGGTGAATAATTTTGTTGATGTATCTCTGGATTTGATTTGCTAGTATTTTGTTCAGGATTGTGGCATCTATGTTCATTAGAGATATTCGTCTATAGTTTTCTTTCTTTGTAGTGTCATTCTCTGGTTTTGAAATTAGAATTATGCTGGCCTCATAAAATGAGTTTGGAAGTCTTCCTTCTTCTTGAATTTTGTGAAATAGTTTGAGGAGAATGGGTATCAGTTCTTCTTTGAATGTTCAGTAAAATTCCCCCGTTAAGCCATCTGGACCTGGGCTTTTGTTTGCTGTGAGAGTCTTGATTACATCTTCAATTTCTTTTCTTGTTATTGGTCTGTTCAAGCTTTCTATCTCTTCCCGGTTCAGTTTTGGGAGACTATGTGTTTCTAGAAATTTGTCCATTTTGCTTAGATTGTGGAATGTGTTGCCATATAATTGTTCATAATATTTGTTCACAATCCTTTGTTTTTCTGAGGTGTCAGTTATTATTTCTCCTCTTTCATTTCTGATTTTGTGTATTTGGTTTCTCTCTATTTGTTTCTTGGTGAGTCTAGCTAAGGGTCCATCAATCTTGTTTATCTTTTCAAAGAACCAGCTCTTTGTTTCATCGATCCCTTGAATTATTTTTTTGGTCTCCATGTCATTTATTTCTGCTCTGATCTTTACTATTTCCTTTCCTGTAGGCTAGTAGTCTCAGTGCCTTGGAATGTAGCCCTGGTGTTCTGCATAAGAGGATTTCCAGAGGGATGACAGATGCTGGTTGTTAATGATCCTCAGTTTGCATTTCTTTGCTTCACCTGGGAAAGTCTGGATCTCCAAGAGCGGTGCTACTGCTTTTCCCCACAGCTCTGGGAAGGAGCACACTGGCCACCTTCCTTTGTGGCCACAACTCAGCAAAAACTCTGAGTGCCCTTCAAATCCCAGGTGTCCCCACAGAGTTCCAGCCCAGTCTGACCTCCCTTTGCCATAGCCCCCAGGTGAGTGGCTGTGGCTATTTTAGAGCTCTGTCCTAGCTCTCTGCGCTGTGTGTGGAGCGGGCTTGGTCTTTATTCCCCAAGGGTGCTGCTTGCAGCTAAGACTGCTGCTGTCAGTGGGCTCCCAGTCTGCCACCCTCTCGCAGCTTCGCAGATTCTACCAGTGTCCCTGGTTATATGGTCCTGCCCTGCGGCTTTTCTGTTGCTTTTTTTCTGAGGATTTGTCTTTATTTTAGTTGTAATTCCCATTTGGTCCTGGGAGATCTCCTGTGTAGCTTCCATTCACTCCGCCTCCATTTTCACATCCCCTATGCCTATCTTGTGCACAGCTGGGTCACACAGGCCTTTCTGGTGCCCCCGCACCCTGCAGGTTCCACAGGTAACTGGATGGCACAGTCCCTTTGGGGACCTGGCTCTATGCCTATGTTATGGGCTGCTGGGTCGCACAGGCCTCTCTGTTGCTTCAGCATCCCACAGGTCTCATGTGTAACTAGATCACACAGTCCCTGCTGGTTTGCATATGCCTCTCTGGTGCCCCTGCACCCTGCAGGTCCTGTGGGCAGGCAGCTAGATTGCACCAGTCTCTTGAGCTCTGGCTTTCCACTGCTCTTGTGAACTGCTGGATCACACAGGCCTCTGTGGATCCTCAGGTCCCACCACTGGTGGCTGGGGAGTGCTGCTGCCCCATGGGGCTCAACTCCTGCTCAGCCTTTGCTGTAGTTTTTGTGGATGGGTCTCAGTTGCTGGTTTGTGCTTCTATTGCCTGGAGATGGATGTCTGCTCCCCAGCCTCTGTTGCTGGGGGTATATCTGGTCTCTGATTTGGCTGCTACTATGGGGGATGGTGCTGGTCTCCAGACTGTCTGCAGCTTCTGCAACTGGCATCTTGCAGCTCCACTACTTTGCACTGGTCTGTGTTGACACAGAGTGCCCACTGGTCCGACGGTGCCAGGTGCGCTGGTGGCTCAGGATGCTGGGCCCTAGCCGCTCCCACTGCCTCCTCCCAGGGAAGACCTGGGACCTTCCAAAATGGTGGGACCTCCCCGTGGCGCAGGGAGAACCGCCCTGAAGGACTGCTTACTGAGGTAGAGGTAGCGGGCTGACCCTGTCCACAGCACAGAAACTTTCTGCTCAGTGGCTCTGCACTGCTCAATTTTGGTTGTCCACCTTCAAGTCCATTCACATTCTCTCACACACTCACTCACTCTCTTACACACTCACACTCCCTCTGGTCCTGCCAGCTGCCATCTTCCCCTCTTTGAGTATTTACACTCTCCTCTTCTCTCTCATGCTCACTGCACCTTTGCTGTCTTTTATCTGTCTTGTTTTGCCTTCTTCTTGCCTCTCTCTAGGCTTCATTCTGGATGTGGAACACTGGAACACCCAATGGATATCTGAAACCAGATAACTAACTAAATTGGTTGCTTAAGTTAGGTAGAACCACACTAGACAATCGAAGTCTCAGTGAGGAAAGTGAAGTTTTGAGGTTTTGGAAAGTGTTACGGGGAAGTTATGTGGTTTCAGAAACAGGAAGGAGTAGGTTGCCATCTGTTCACTGGATTGATTCCCTGTTAGATTTGTTGACCCTTAACGTGTGTGGCTGTCATTGATTGGTTAATTTTAGAATCATAATCACTGAGAAAATTCAACATTGATTGATGTGAGAGGATTAAACTCAATTCTAGAATTCATCTATGTTATGACTATAAATAATCAGTCTTTTCCTAGGAATATGAGGACATTCTAATGATTGCAGATAATTCTTTCTGATACATCTCGTGTGGATCACTGATCTCTTCAACTGTGTCTAATCTGCTGAGTAATTCATGCACCAAGTTTGTAATTATTATCATTGTTTTCATATTCAGAAGTTTTGCTTGCTTCTTTTTTACATTTACTGTTTACCTTCTCGCAAACTACATTTTTCTTTATCACATACATATTATATGCAGATACTTTTGTTCTATATGAAATAATTTCATTATCTGATCTTTTTCACTAGTCTGTTTACTTTCTGATTTTTGACCCTAATCATCTTGTTTTCCTTGAAAATTTTTATCTGAGGCAATACTTTCAAAGTAAAGTTCATCCGGGGTTTGGGAGTTAATGTAATTTCTGCAAGTAGCCTGAAGATGACCCTGACTCAATTTTCAATTTAATTTTTATCTGAGATTTATCTTTTAATTAGAAGAAAATTTAATTAAGAATGAAAATATGACAGTGAAATATCATGGTGTAACTTCTCAGACTTTCTTTGCCTTATCATTGTTCCAGGTGTCAGATAGGTAAATTCATTTGTTATCCTCCTAGGGATAGCAGGGGTGTATTTCCTAGCCCCTCATGGTAGCTTGTAAACTTCTAAAGTCTCACCATTTTGTGGGGTCCTATAACATTCCCCAGCATTAGGAAACCTCAACTTTATCTAATGCTTCTTTGGACTAATGCAGCTGCCCAGCATTTGGCAGAAACTTAGTTGTTGGTTTTGATACTTTCTACCAACCAGGAATCATGATTTCACTTGTTTTTAATTCTTGTCAAATTCTTCACATTTGCAACAGCTTAACAATGGTTATAACTGTATCTAAATTTGTTTCTGTATCTATGTTAAATTCTCTCTCTCTATAAATATTATTATGAAGATAGATAAATATATGTGGACAAAAAAGGTTCTACAGAAAGCAATTTGACAGATGATCTGATCATAATTTTCTAACTGGGCAGGTCATGACATTTAACTTCTCAGGTAAAAGGCTTTTCTTTGCCTTAAACAAGCCCTGTCCAATGTTTCTGTGCATCTACATATCTTTGAAATGCCCCTTTTCAGACTCCTCCGTCTAAAGCATGAACACCTTCAAGAGAGCACATAGTTTTAACTACCCTGTAATCTAATCTTCTCCTCCTTGCTTTCTCCCACCTTTATGTAATCTGCCTTATGTTCCCTCCTTTATGTCAAATGCATAAAAGAAGCTGCAGTGTTATTCTCCTATGCATTTTTCTGTGTTGAGATCTTGTTCCTTCCTTTTCAGCTGTTATATCTCGTTCTTGTCTTTTAATAATTATAATGATACCATAACATCTTGTATTTAGTGACTGCCCAATAGGTTCTAGCTTGATGCTAAGCATTTAAATGCTTTATCTCATTCAACACTTAAAGCAGTTTTTTGAAGAAGATACTATTATGATCTCTATTTTTATATGAAGAGACTGGAGTTTTAGAAGTTTGAAAAACCTGAAAGATACTTTTCAGAGCTGAAAGTTGAACTAAGTATATCATCCGCCAAAGTTCTAATTACCTAAACATGGTCAGTTTTGATTTTTTTAATGATATACTTTTAATAATTAAATCAACAAGGCATTGCAATACATCTGACATCAGACATAAGGACCACAAGTCCTTTGTCCTGCTGTAGCATTGTTAGGTTTCAGGATGTAATTTAGAACAACTCTCCCTGTACCACAGCGGGTCTGACTGCAAACGAGGAAGCAGATATGTGTACATTCTTTCATAGGAAGATTGAGGATTTATTTGTTAATTGGCTTTGAGATCCTAGGATTAAAGGTTTAAGTACTATCTTTACTAAGGATAAAAACTAATTAAAGTTTTAATTTCAAATAATTTTAAGATTAAAGAATGTCTTACATGTGTATAATGGTTAATTGAGATAAACTGCTTTTGTATGGTCATACTCCCCTCTGCTTTTGCCTCTTCTTCTTCTTCTTCCATGATTTCATTCTAATTTCTGTCATAGGTCAGTGGCAGAATCTTTTTCCTATTCTTTTAGTGAAATATCACAAATAAAGTTTCTAATATTTGGATAAATAATGACTGTCATGTACCCTCAGTGGAGACAGCTTGCCTGTGTCATAAAGATTCGTCTATCTAGACTTAGCAGTTCCATGAATGGTTATAAAGTTTGTGCACCCTCATTAAAATAATTTCTAAGCACATTTAGGAAATTATTGTTGGTAACAGGAAATCAAAACAATTTATGTGTTTTGATACTCTCTGATTTGTCGTTGCACTGTTATTTATGCTAAGTGAGTTTGGATGGTGATACTTATTTAGAACTGGCCTTGATCTGCATGAAGAAATTAAAATCTATATACTAGGCTTTTACCTTCTCTCAAAGAAATAAACCGATCATGGAGAACCACCCATTCTCTAAACAGAAACAATTTTACTTAAGGTATTATAGTTACAGACATCTAAAATAAATGACGTCTTTCTAGTATACTTTTATTTAATAAAGTAATTTGGAAAGAATATATTATAGCCCTGGATGGTTTGGCTCGGCACTTAGAGCATCAGCCTGCAGACCAAAGGGTTGTAGGTTCGATTTCTGGTCAAGGACACATACGTGGATTGCAGATTCAATCCCCAGTCCCGGTCAGGTTTGTGTGGGAGGCAACCAATTGATGTGTCTCCCTCTCCCACATCGATGTTTCTCTCTCTCTGTCTCCCTCCTTCCCTTCTACTCTATTGAAAAATCAGTGGAAAAATATCCTTGAGTGAGGATTAACAACAACAAAAATGTATTATAGGTATTACCAAAAGGGAGTGCCCACTATATATTATGCACATGTATCTGTTTCAGTGTAGCAA
Source organism: Molossus molossus (assembly GCF_014108415.1). Taxonomy (NCBI): domain Eukaryota; kingdom Metazoa; phylum Chordata; class Mammalia; order Chiroptera; family Molossidae; genus Molossus; species Molossus molossus. The sequence continues at coordinate 42,176,248 of NW_023425344.1, forward strand.
GGGGAAAAAAAGGATATTAAACAATCAATTTTGTTTTCATGCTTCTGATAAAAATGAATTTCCCAAATCAAAACTTATAAACAAACATTTATAAAAGACTATGACAAGGTATCTATATTTGATAATATTGTAGAAACAAACCAAAAAGAAAATTGAACCCTCTCCCAGTGTTATCCAATTTGGGATAGTGTGAAATAAATATATACACTCTTATACAAAGTTGCTGGTTTTTTTGTTTTTATGTGTTTGTGTGTGTGTGAGTGTGTGTGTGTGTGTGTGTGTGTGTGTTTTAAGTAAAGACCATGATAACATAGTTGGACCATTGGAACTTGGAGAAAAGAAACAGCATCTATGGAGAAAGGGGACTTGAGCTTGAGACTGCGAGAATGGGTAGGAATTTAGATACTACTCCATTCTAGTTCTGACTGTTTTCCTCTTATGTGTTCATGGATTCCTAGAACTTCTATATTGTAAGCTAACTGAACTCTAGTGGCGTTCCTATGTTGTACCCTTAACATGTGTTTTCTGAATGCTTGGTTTGCACCAATATTTTAATTTTTTAGTTGTAGGTTTTGTCTGAATGAGCTTTGTGGTGTTTATGTCCTATCCCTGAATGCCAATGCCTTCAGATTCTCACTTATACTCAGAACATAGATATATATAGGCTGCACTGGCTATGAAGCTGTCCACCTGATTATTTCACACACATCAAATTCTACGTATCTAAAGAAAAAGACCCAGAAATATGTATTGGTAGAAGTAAAATCTTTGTCATAATTTTTCCATTGGTATTTTCTATTATCCACATTCCTCTCCAGGTGAAAAAACTGAGATCTGCTCTGTCCTCATTAACCCTATTCTCCATGTCCAATTGATCATCGTTTTATTGACGAAATGCCTTTCATATTACTGAATACACACTCTCTTCTTTATTCCCATGCCCACTGGCATATTTCTGAACCTAGGCATTTTTATCTATACTACTGCAACTCACCGTCTTTATCTCTTTTGTTGGAGCCTCTTTCCCAAGCCAACAAGTAACTCCTCTCAGTGCTTTCGCTAATGAGATGTTTCTAGTATAAAAATCTGTTTATATCATCCCCCTGTGTAAGATTCAATAACACTCCATCACCTATGGACTGCTCATGATTTATGTCCAACTGCTCATAGCTCGACCCATGGTTTTTACTTTATGGTAGCACTTGAGCATTTCCTCATAGCATCTATCTTGCACTATTGCACTGCTGGTACCTCTCCTCGTGGTTCTTACGTGTGTGTGTGTGTGTGTGTGTGTGTGTTATTCCCCATAACCTGTGAAAATGATCATTTATTCTATACTTCTGAGATTAATAATGCATTTCCCTGTGAGTTCCTCTCAATCATTTTGGTTAGACTTTAGTTTCCAATTGAACCTTAGATATTATGGGATTATAGAGTTTATCTGTTTGCATGTCTAACACAAAATATGCCCTTTCTTATTTTTCTTTTCCTTCCTCCTCCTATTTCTTCTTCTCTTTCTATGCTAAATAGCAAAAGTGTCCATCACAATCTAAGCATTTAATATTTATTTATTGAATTAATGTATGAAGTAATTGTAAATACAGCAAGTGACTGCATCAAATAGTGCATAGACTATAAGGTAATACCAGTGAGTGTTACAGGTAAAAGACAACCTTGCATTGGGGCTGAGACAAATCTCAAATACTGGAAAAACTGAATCAATGGCTAAATGTGCCCTGAAATGCTTTAGACATTATGCAAAGTTATCATTAGAAATATTAAGATAAAACAGTTTTCTGGAAGTTATGCCTACCAGGTTGGAGGAGACTAAAATGAGGACCACATGAGAATTTGGATCTTTCTATTCATGATGAGCATGACCAACCTCCAGCCAGATGTGAGATAGTTGAGCTAGGACTGATTAAGGCAAGCTATTACCACATATACATGTAAACACATGAATTTTAGGGAAGCTCTCTTGGCACTGGCCTGGGAAAACTAAAGATGTGTATGTGATTGGTAGTTGTGTGGCCAGGCAAGCAAGGTGATGTTAGGAGCTCAGGTTTCTGCGTTGTGCTAAAAGGGGGCAAAGGTTTCTTCAAGTCAGTGTTCACACACATAGGTCTTATTCCTGGAAGTTTCCATTAGTAAAACACTTTATTAGGCTCTGGACATTTGGCTAGGAAAAAAGATAGCACATTCCTTTACTCATATACTTTTTGTCAAGTTGGAAAAGGTAATAATACAATAACATTGTTACAATACAATACATTGTTATAGTTTTTATTCCAAATAATTACAATAAAAGACTGGAAAAATACCACTGTAAAATGAGACACAATGGAAAAGATTGTCTAAATAGTATGGAGATCAAGGAGAATTCAAGAATGGAATATTCATGCTGAAATCTAAGGATACACGGCCCAGATGAAAGCATATTTCGGAGAGAGGGTTGGCAGTGTAATGAAAGAATTGGTGCCCTGAGGTGTAAAAACGCTTGGGCCTTCTAAGGTACTGCCAAAACACAGTGCAAGGGGAATGCTGAAAGATATGGGGTGGGTGACGTTAGATGTGGTCAGAAGGATAGGATATATTCATGGAATCAGCTCATAAGCCATGCCACAGCTATATAATTCTCTACCTTGCCTTTTTCTTATGAACTGCAAATCAGTACAGGATTCTGTTCTATTTAGAAAAAATACTTCACTAAATCTGCTACACAGAAGGTATGTGTATGAACCACTAGCAATTCTGGCCAGCATGGAAGGAGATGGACAAAGGGGCAGAGTTACAGAGTAAAGTATGAGTCTGAACTACTACTCCCTAATGGATGAGGCCACAGCAACAGACAAAACCCGTATGGAAAAGTAGGGAGAGGTATCCTGTGTTTCTCTGTCTTCTTAAACCTTATTTCCTAAGCAGATATTTAGAAAATGCATATGCAAATTTCCTACATATGTTTTTAGTCTTTATTTCTTTTAAATGAATTAATTGCAAGTGTAGTCCTTCTGCAAGGCTAAAACTGAAACTTGAGGGTTGTCTTCCAGCCCATATTTTTCTGTATTGGTGACAGCTCCTATTCTATGGGAACAGTGTCTAGGCCTTGTCCACACCCCCAATGCAAGAATACTAGTCTAGTTCCCTTTTTTATACCTCTGTTTATGAATTTCTCTGCATATAATTAGAACAATTTGCACTCGAATGCTGATCCTCTCAAACAAATGGTGCCTTTTATTAAAGAAAGTCACTTAGTGAGTAGATATTAACTGGGTTCCTAACACAAAAGATTTCACAAGAATGATTCTTCTGCTGTTATTAACCACTGAAGTGTTTTGTTTTGTTTTTTTTATCCAAATAATTAACATGCCCCTCTCCAAATAAAGGTGGCTACTTAAAGAATTTTTATTTGGCTGATGAGTATAAATTATGTTTAGTATGTAAAACCTCATACATACATTGTCATATAGATACATTTAGTACTATTCTGTTTCTCATTTATCATGATGTGTTTATTGAAGTGGTTTTAAATGGATATGTGAAAGCATTTTTAATGGATTTATTTCTCTTTATTTTTTTCATCACCGTGTATCCCCCCTTTACGTTCTTCAGCCTCCACCCACCCTGCAGTCACCAGTGTTGGCATTGTCCATGAGTTCTTTCTCTCTTTTTTTCTTATTTGCTCAATCCTCCCCATTTTACATATGGCATGATAAAGCACGAGTAGTCATTATTCAAAGTGCTATCACAAGGAACGTTTTAATTCTAAACTTTTCTAATTGCTTTAAAGTGTAGTATAAGTACAGACACACTTGCACTTAAAATATGGCTTTCTTAAGTAAGCTGCAATGAAATGTCACTACTAAATATTAGGTACAGTGAAAGATTGTATATAAACACAGCCTCAATGTATGTACTTTTTTAAAAAAAATATGTTTTTATTGATTTTTTAGAGAGGGAGAAAGGGAGAGAGAAACAGAAACATTAATGTGAGAGAGAGACATGGATCGGCTGCCTCCTGCATGCCCCCTACTGGGGATCAAGCCTATACCCGGGAATGTGCCCTGACAAGGAATCGAACCAGGAACTCTCAGTCCACACGGGCTGGGCAATGTATGTATATTTGACTCTTTATGGTTGAGTGTTCAGCTTATATAGAAATTGCTATAGTAATATTTTAGCTAAAAGTATTAATGAAATGCAAAAAATACGCCGTGATATGAATTAAATATGGTTTGCAAAAACAAAACAAAACACTAATGTTTTTGGGTACATGGCAAAATGAGAAGTAGATAATTATATGACATAACAACTTTTCACCAAGTGATTACTTCATTCACTTATTCGGTAGTTACTTCTTTAAAATTTACTGCCCCAACATTCCAGAATGTTGATCTTCTAGTACAGTTAATGATGTCTTCTCTACAGAATGTAAGCATAACAGTTTTGTGTTCTATATCTAGACTATAATAAAAGACATGATAAGAAAAATCAGGAAAAAATTAAAAGGTTAACTAAAAAATTAGGACAAAGTGCAGGGAATGAAGCTCAAAATTAGGTTGGCTTGAAATTTCAATGGGAGAGAAAAACCCATAAAAAGAAGATTCTGTGGTCAGAAGAGACGGTTTAAAAGCTGGTGATTTCAACATGTCCATTCCTAATGGCAACTGAATTCATGTAAAAATTTTGTGAGTGGCTACATAGAAATGGAGATCAGAGTTTAAATTGTCAAAGAACTGTGAGGTGAGGACAATGTAATGATCCTCAAAGAAATTATAGGCACTACTAACTTGGAGAGATATGGTTAAAATTCTGTGTGTGAGATGTGAGTGATGATAATGAAACTCTGGGTGCTAAGTTCATCGATGGAGTGGGGTAGAAGTGAGAAATAAGAGCTCTGTGCAATCTAATTTTAATTTTTCATTCGAATGCCCCATTTTGTTGATCTGAGGTCACATTTCAATAAACTTTTAAGTGGTACTTAATCAAATATAAAAACATTCGAAATCATACGCCTTAATTATTCATTCCTTTACAATAAGCAAAGTGTAGCCTGCTTTTGATCTCTCATTAGATCCTTTTTGAAAGAAATCACTAACGTTATGACTGCTTTCTGAGAAATTACTGAATATATGCTAATCTTCAGGTTCCTATCTGAAAAGTAAGAGTGTCTATAATTCTTTAAGAAAATAACAAAGGATGTGCTGTGTGAGTGTGTGTGTGTAGGTGTATCTTAGAAAAATGAAAAAGGTGAAATTTAAGTAGAGATTAGAGTTAGAAAATATTAATTTAGTAATCTACTCATATATTTATAACTTGTTTATAAGTTAGTTTTTGAAGAATATTATATTTATAAATTCCAAAATAAGAGTAACAGTATTAATGCTAAAAATATGGGTGATTATAGGTGAATATCCCTCAATTTTATCTCCAAAAAATAAAAATAAAAATTTGCATAAAGAAATACATTTAGAAAGTCAAGCATTCAGTTTTACAGAATTTCTGTAGTCAATATATTGTGGCCTGACATAAGACCGACCATTACTTTTTTAAAATTTTTACCAAAATTCCATCAGGTATGTATGCTTGCAATACTATCATATACCTGAAATATATTGTAGCAATACCTGGGATTTTGTCAATAAAATGATTTACAGGTTTTTTTCTGAGTATATTGTTCAAGATATTTTAAAATAAATATATGCTTATCATTACTTAAAAATTATTATTAGGGCCTGGCTGGTGTGGCTCAGTGGTTGAGCAATGACCTGTGCACCAGGAGGTCACTGGTTCAATTCCCAGTCGGGTCAGGTGCCCGGGTTGTGGGCTCAATCCCCACTGGGGATTGGGCTGGAGGCAGCTGATTGATGTTGATGCTTCTCTCTCTCACTGATGTTTCTATTTCTCTATCTCTCTCCCTCCCTCTCTCTCGAAAAAAAAAAAATCAATAAAAATTTTTAAAAAATCATTATTAGATACTATCCTACATTGCTTTGTTAAATGAGTTAGTAATATGATTTATTAATGAGTTAATGATACATTAATTAATGTTTTAGATTGGTTACCTGGAGGCAGACACTAATTTGTTTTCATTTTTAATTCTCTTTCATCAGGAATAATGCTTGTGAAGGGTAAAAGCAGAGGGAGCAAGAGTCAATATGTTAGATTGTAATGCTGATCTAAAACCTGTGAAAGTCAGGGTAGAAGGGAGAATGTTATGAGGAAGCCTCGGACTTCACAGCACCTCTGAGAAAGGCTTGGCCAGACCCTCAAGAAGCCACAGTGCAAGGAGTGTTTGTTAGATGAATCCTGTGCTGGTTGGGATTCTCACAATGTAGGACTCTGCTGAGCTTAGTCATTGCCCAGCTAGAGACTGGTCTTTGTGTGAAAGCTGAATAGATCCTGAAGGTTGAAAGAACTGGAGACTATTAGTCAATTATGCTCCTCATAGACGGTTCTCCCTGAATGGAGAAACATCTGAGGGGTACACTATGATGCCTTCCACAGTAACTATATTGTTCATGTATTTTTCACATGTTTTGATAACTGTATGTATATATATGTTTGCTTCCTTTATAATTTCTTTTTGATTTAAAAATACTATTCTGAGGTTTTCCCAGACAATTGCCAAAGAGTTCATGGTTGAAAAAAATTTCGTGAAATCTTGACCTAGAAAACACATCGTGGATAGGGTATCAAGTCAAATTTCATATTGGAATATCAAGTTTCCCTAAACATTTACTCATGTGTGAGTCTAAAAATAACTCATTAGGTTGAAATGAATAATCTGCCTGAATTGTTTGGCTTGAAGAACTTTCATGAAATTCTCTGTTGCCTGCTTGTACGTGTGGCCTAAAAGTCTTACAAGAATGCTTTCTGTGAGATTTCAGGAAAATCTGTATTTGGCTCCAGAGAAAATTATTTCAAATGTGGGCATTTAAAAAAAAAATATTTCTACTTATTTAACTCTTCTCTCGGACCTTAGCTAGCAGAAAGAAAGGGAGCAAAAATTGATTTGAATTTGTAACTAAATCAGATTTTCTATTGTATGAGGGAAATATAATATTTCTGTTTGTTTTCAGAAGTTTCCATTAATTTAGCATTCAACTCGATAAATACTTCACTGAGAAGTTTCAGCTTTTAGGTTTTAAACAGAGTAAAACTATTAAATCTTAGACAATCAAGTTTCTTCCTATGGCTGGTAGAAAATAAAAGTCTTGCCAGAGTCAGACATAATGTTTTCTTTTCTGAAATGTTTTCTTTTTCCTCCTATATTGGTCCGCTCTAATCCCAATATCCTTTTGTTTATATTCCAGATAATTAATTCACATCAGGATATGCTTTTCTAGAGCCCTGCCTCTGTTGCTTATCTCTGTAAATTATCTATTAACATAGATTGATGCTTATCACAAACAATAGGTCACTCTGTACAAAGGCACTTTTCTAATGATTTTTCTGATTGTTAATTTTATGTATTATCTTGAGTGTGCCACAGAGAACTCAGATATTTGATTGAACATTATTGTATGTGTTTCTGGATGAGATTAACATTTGCATCGGTAGACTGAGTAAAGCAGGTTGCCCTTCCAGTGTGGGTGGGTCTCTTCCAATGTGTTGTAGGTCTAAACAGAGCAAAAAGATAGACAAAGGGAATATTTGCTCTCTGCCTGTCTTCAAGCTAAGATTTCAGTCTTCTTCTGCCATTGAAGTAGCCATGGCCTGGAGCTTACACCATCAGCTCTCCTGATTCTCTGACTTTTCAGACCCAGACTAGAACCATACCACTGGCTTTCCTGGGTTGTCTCCTGTTTGCTGAATGCTGATCTTGAGACTTCTCAACCTTCCTAATTATAAGAAATGTGTTTCTCTTTCCATATATAAATGATTGCAGGTAAATATATACATACACTCATATGTATTTGTGCATATGTGTATATATGTATATATACATGTGTGTGTATATTTGTATAGTCTGTCTATTTCTATCTGGGGAAAGGGAGAGAGATGGATCCTATTGGTTCTGTTCATCTGGCGAGTCCTGATTAATACCTTTTCTTCAGTCAGTGAGTAATAAGATTTGGTGGAAAGTTCTTCTTTTGAACTTAGTAAACAGTTTATTACATGATAGATTAGATAAAAGACTAGGAAGGGCATAATGGTCTCAATGAGAGGAAAGAAGTCAGATTTCTTATCAACCATAATTCACACATTTTGACCTGAGGAGTTAAAGGGACTAAAAGAACTCAAAACTTGATCTTTGTTTAAAACAGATCAGTGTTTCCTGATTTACTGACCCAATTTTCCATAGATTCCAGCAACATCTATTTTGTCAGTGCAGAAGAAAAAAGTCTCAAGTGCTGTAAAGTTTTGTGCTGAGGAAGTGATGAATGGAATACTCAAAGGCTAGCCCTGTCACCAGTAAAATAGATTTCTCTACAAACTGTGAAATTTAGGATTTGGGTTTTCGCAGGAAGAAATTTGTTTTGTGAGTAGAAATTCTTATTTTCACCATCTATTTCTCAGCTACTTTTTTAGGGAAAATGTACAAAGTCATTTCATGGAAGTAGGAAAGCAATCACTTGACGTGCTATGAGGTTAACAACAAAACTAGAAAACAGAGACGAAGACGTAACCTGAAAGTTATGCTTGAATGAGTATCTTTGGGATATTTTGTTTATGATGTTTACAATATGTGAGCACGGAAGATATTGAATACATAAGATTGTGCAAATAATGCTTGAAATTGCCCAAACAGCTGATATTTATTAAAATCAATACCTAGACCCTCGACTTCGGGCACATGGCTCTGGAAGTCAGCATACTTGTTGGTCTACATCATAACTTTGAGATTGAGTAGATGATTACTCTGTTTTAGTTTGGAATAGTCTCAATGTAGGCATTTCTGACAGATTTCTGGGGAAGAAGATTATTGCATATGTATAGACTCTACCCTTTCATTATCTACTTACTTATTTATTCATCACTGTTCTAGTCTCTGGAGACACAGAGAAACGAGTATCTTGCCACTGTAGCACTTACACAGTTCAAGGACAGGTGTACTAAAAGTAAATGATCATATAAAGAGTAAAATAATAACAGTTATAGATAAGGACTGAAGAAAATGCATGTGTAATAAAATAGATGTTAGGTTGAAAATTTCTAGTTTGAGTGATCACAAACTGTTTAAGAGGTACAAATTTTAGAAGAAATAGGAAATAAAAAAGGTTGCCAACCATTAAAAAAAAAAAAACTAGGGCAAATTATTCTAAGTAAATGAAGCAGCATGATAATTGCCAAATAGGAAGGAAATAGTTTCCTGTTTTAAGAAACAGAAAAGAAGATACTGTTGCTAGATCACACAGAGTGAGGGGACAATAATAAGTTAACATATTGAAGAGATTTGCAACATCAGAACATTCAGGGCATTATATTTGATTGTAAATATTTTGGATTTTTCTCTAAAAGCAATGAGAAGCCACTGAAGAATTTTAGGTAGTGGAGTAACAAGAACAAGCTAAGATTTAAAATAGTACTCTGGTTCTGCATGAAATCAAGGAAATTAACACCCATTATGGTATTTAACATGGACAAGAAGCTCAATAAACATTTTTTGTTGTCTTTTTTTTTTTTTTTTTTTTGGTACGTGCCCCTAGTGGGAACTGAACCCAAGACTCTCTGGTCTGCAGGCTGATGCTTTAACAGCTGAACCAAACCGGCCAGGGCAACATTTTTTGAATGAATAAATTTTTTATAAGTAAATGAATGATATAATAGTGGATTGAGATGCAATACTGAGGTTCTCCAGAAACAAAGTCCCAGCTAGAATTTGATCATATTATTTTGTCAGTATGCCTCAACCACTTTCTATTGCCTTACATTGAGAACACTACAGTAACTTGAAGCTAGATCCAGGAAAAGAAGAGAAACAAGTGGCCTGGAAATACTTCCAATACATTGTATTGTTCTGCAGCATTGCTATTGAAAACCATTCCAAAATCAGGCAAATGAGGACACCCCTTAACTTTTGAAGCAATGTAGTGGAACAGTTTCCATGTTTCTGCCCAACCTGATGTCCATTTTCAACTCATATCACAATCTAGAAGTGCTTGGATACAAGAGAACCATGTATATACGGAGACATCAAGAATGAGTTGGAACAAGACAGCTCTGGCCGGTTTGACTGAGCAGTTAGAACATCAGCCCATGGACCAGAAAGTCCCAGGTTCAGTTCCTGCTAAGCACACGTACCTCAGTGGCAGTTTGTCCCTGGCCCTAGTTGGGTTCGTATGGGTGGCAGCCAGTCGATGTGTCTCTCTCACATCGGTGTTCCTCTCTCTCTCTTCTTCCCTCTCTCCCTCCCTCTCTATCTGAAGATAAATGCAAAAATGTCCTCGGGTGAGGAAAAAAAAAAAAAAAAAGAATGAATTGGAACAAGACAGAGAAACAGTTGGATTTGGAAACTAAAGACAGAATAAAAATGTAAGCTGAGAAGAATAGAATTAATTCTTTTCTGAAACTAAGAGTTTCCATTATTTTCCCCATAAAAGGTATTTAAAGAAAAATATACAAATCAGAATTCTCTGCCTTACATCTTATGTCAGTGTCAACTGTATAATAAAATGAATATTTTTACTAATATTATAATTTAAATTTGCCGACATCAACCATTTTTATTTTTATGAACTTCCAAATTAGTGAACCCCAACTATTCATTCTTTCGTGGCTCTGTTATTCCATTAACTAAATATTTGTAGAGTGCTGATACATGCCAAATATTGTTAGGATATGGGGTAAACTAGTGAACTGGTGTCGGTGTTATCTCTGCCAACAACATACTTTACAGTCTAAAGGTTTATACATAGTAAGGTATCATTTTAATATGGTGTGATCTACACTGTGCGGGAATAGACATAGAGAATTATACCTTCATAGGAAAGTACTTTATTCCAAACATGTAGAATCAAATTTTTTTTTTCCCAGTAGAAGGGATATCCAGCTAAATACTAAAAGTTGAGGATGAAGCCAAATTAAAATAAAAGGCTGAGCACTTTTGCCATAAATAACTTGCAAGAACTACACAAAAATCATTGTCTCACAGTAATAATTACATCTGGATAGAAAATAGTATACAATGTGTGGTGTGTAGTGGTGGTCAAGTGAGCTGTGTGGGGTAAAAGTAATGTTCTCCAGGTCCATCCATGCTGTTGTAATGAGTAAAATGTTCTTTTTTATGTTCCAGTAGTACTCCATTGTGTAAATATACCACAGCTTTTTTTATCCACTCATCTACTGATGGACACTTGGGTTGCTTCCAAATTTTGGCTATTGTAAATAGCACGCAATAAACATAGGAGTGCATATATTTTTTTCAAATTATTGTTTTGGGTTTTTTCAGATACATTCTTAGAAGTAGAATTGCTGGGTCATAAGGCAGTTCCATTTTTAATTTTTTGAGGTAACGCCATACTTCTATCCACAGTGGGTGCACCAATATGTATTCCCACCAAGAATACACAAGGGTTCCCTTTCCTCCACATCCTTGCCAACACTTGTTTGTTGATTTATTGATAGTAGCCGTTCTGACAGATATGAGGTGATAACTCATTGTAGTTTTAATTTGCATCTCTCTGATGATTAGTGATGTTGATGATCTTTTCAGATGCCTATTGGTCATTCGCATGTCTTCTTTGGAGAAGTGTTCATTCAGGTCCTTTGCCAATTTTTCAATTGGATTATTTTGTTTTTTGGTTTTTTTTGTTGTTGTTTGAGTTTTATAAGTTTTTTTTAAATAAATTTTGGGTATTTGCCCATTTTTTTATGTATCATTTGAGAATATGTTCTTCCATCCAGTGGTTTGTCTATTAATTTTGTTGATAGTTTCTTTAGCTATGCAAAAACTCTTTATTTAGATATATTCTCATTTGTTTATTTTTTCTTTTGTTTCCCTTGCAGGAGGAGATATATCAGAAAAAAAATAGTGCTATGAGAAATGTCTGAGATTTTATTCTTTGGAGGGACTCTAGTTCAGAAAAACCTCAGAAACTGGCAGTGCTTGGCCCTGAGCAACCTGTCGCAGCTATCAGAAGTCCACAGCTTTGGCTCCATCTATTGGGCTTGGGTGTGTGTGGAAAGGACCAAGCTATGCACCAACGTCTGTTTTGCTAGCCCTGGAGCAGGTCAAAGAGATTCAGAGTCCTAGGGACCTGCTCCTGCCTACAGGCTGCGTTAATGTCAGTCACTTAATAAACCTCAGGCTATAGGCAGGGCTTAAACTCCACAGGGCAGGACGGGGTGAGAAAGATTCCAAAAGGTGGGGTATTGCTTCCCCCATTGTTAACGCTGGATTGATGGTAAAGTTCTGCCTGAGAAGATGGCTTCTGCCTTATGGGAGAATGACTCAGCACAGGGATTCAGGTGGCTGTCCTCTGAAGTCTCTCCCCAGAACCACCCACCCCAGACTCTCCTCACACAGCTCTAGTTCTCTCTGTCCTCCCTCTGGGGGAGCCCAAGGTGAGTGGCTGCAAACACAATTTTGTGTTGGCCTTTTAAGAGGGTGCCTGCAGTTCTAGTAGTCTCTCCCTGGCAGACAGAAACCCTGCTGCTTTTCACAACCAGATGTTATGTGGGCACCTATCCTGGTTCTGGTGCTCTGGTGCTCTGGGATGGGGAGCCTAGTTGGGGTTTAGACCCAGACTTCTCAGGGGAACCCCTTCAGCTGAGCTATCCCTCCAGAACTTCATCTTCTGTCTGTGGGAGTCCAGCCAGCCCACTCATACTCTGCATGTCCTGCCAGTGTCGAAGTGGGATCCTCTTTAAGTCTTTAGTTACAAGGCTTCTCTCTAGCTTGTCTTCAGTTGGTTATTCAGGACTATTTTTCTATATTTCAGTTGTAATTCCAGTTTGGTCCTGGGAGAAAGTTAGTGTAGCTTCTACCTAATCCACCACCATCTTGTACTGTCTCCAATAAATATTTAAGCACACATTTGTATATAAGAAGAACACACGAACACACCTACACACACGCATTGAATTTGAATCCTATTCTACTAAGCATTGTAATACTTTTAGAGCCCTACAGCCTCAGCCAAAACTGCTCTCCACCTACTTTGATAATGTTTCCACACCATAGTGAACTTGGGTGGTGAACACACAGTGCAATATACAGAATATGTATTATAGAATAATATACTTGAAACCTACATAATTTTATTATCAATGCCACCCGAATTAATTAAATTTTTTCTAAAGATATAATACTAAATTATTGTAGGCTTTTCATGCTTTACTCATGTATTAATATTAATTTGAAGAAGCATATAGACATCTTCACCCCACTTCCCACGCCTACACAGACCATTATTTATTAAAACTTTACATCTCCCTCTTCTATATTTTTTTCTGCTCCATGCGTGCTACTCCTCTCCCTTATGAATACCTTTCCCCTCTTCCGTTGTTTAAAATAAGCCATCTTTTTTATGTCTACAATCACTTATACTCTCCCAGTATATTTGATATTTAAAAATATTTTCCACTGAATTATAATTAACAGATAGCATTACATTAATTGCAGGTATACAACATAGTTATTCAACACTTGTATGTATTGTGAAATGAGCACCGCAATAAGTCTAGTTAATGTCTGTCACCATACATAGTTACAATATTTTTCTTGTGATGAAAATCTTTAAGATTTACTCTTACAACTTTTGAATATACAATACCATATTACTAACTTTATTCATCCTGTTATATATTTCATTCTTAAAGTAAATTTTATTATGATTTAGAATTAGTCAGATCTGAAAGTCTTATCTATTCAAGAAATATAAAACCAAAGTAAAATAAAGAAGAATCGTATTACATTATTGTTAGTGACATATAACTTGATAACATTTGGATCAAAATTATTTTGATACTGTAGAAAGCTTATCTGACTCCATGCTTGTGTTGTTCTTCTTGACTTCTGCATTCTATTGAAATAATGCAGAAACATTACTTGAGAAGATAAATTTTTGTTTGAAGATTACCAACATCTAATCAATTTTTTGCTGTGTCACCAAATTATCATCATATAAAATAATTCAGGCACAAAATGTCATTATACATATACCTAAAATTTATCTGTACATTTATAGATAAGATAAATGACTTAAAAATTAGATGAATTGGAAACATGCTCCTAAAACCTAACACTTTTATTTCTTCTGAACTCTTTGACTTAAAATGACATTTCACTATCTATCTTCCTTAATGTATTTGAATTTCCAAATCACTCTGTGAACTCTGGATCAATCACTTGAAATATAAAAAATATAGAAATTAACAGATATTACAATCAAGAAACCAGTGTCTGGGTGAGATAACTTAGTCTCTGTTTTTATTTTGTATTTCTAAGATAGTATATATCCTGTTTTCAAGATGAGATAAATTTGCTTAGTTTTCAAATTGCAGGATAACTAGTGCTGAGGGAGGTATGTATAAGAACATCTGAGAGAAAGCCTACAGGCTTTTTTAAAAATAGCACCGAGCATGTTAAGTTTCATATAAGCAAATGCACATTTATTTACTTATTTTTTGGAGCTTATTTTATTCTATTTTAATTAATTAATTATTTTTATTAATTTGTTTTTGTTACAGATGTTTCTCCTTTTTACCCAATTGACACCCTCCTCCCCGCCCTCCCACCCCATCCCCAGCTTTGTTGTCTATGTCCATTGGTCATGCATACATGCATATAAGTTCTGTGGTTTATCTTCCTCCCACCCCAAACCCTCTCCTCTGAGGCTTGTTAGTCTGTACCCCACCTCTATGGCTCTGGGTCAGTTTTGTTCATCAGTTTGTTTAGTTCATTATATTCCATAAATAAGTAAGATCATGTGATATTTGTCTTTTTCTGCTTGGTTTTTTTTGCTTAGCATAATACTCTCCAGGTCCTTCCATGTCATCTCAAAGGATAAGAGATCTTTCTTTCTTACAACTGCGTAGTACTCCATTGTGTATATGTGACTGCTTTAAATGTGCATTTGCATATACCCATGTACCACAGCTTTTTTATCCACTCATCTACTGATGGACACTTAGGGTGTTTCCAGATCTTAGCTACTGTAAATAGTGCTGCTATGCAAATGCACATTTAAAGGAGCCACATATACACAATGGAGTACTACACAGCTGTAAGAAAGAAAGATCTCTTATCCTTTGAGACTACATGGAGGGACCTGGAAAGTATTATCCTAAGTGAAACAAGCCAACAGAGAAAGACAAGTATCAGATGATCTCATATATTTGTGGAATATAATGAACATAACAGTCTGAGGAATGGGGTAGTCCCAGAGATGTGGAAGTAGGGTACAGACTGACAATCCCCAGAAGAGGGGGTGGTGGGAGAGAGATAAACCACAGAACTCATCTGCATGTATGCATGAACAATGGACATGAACAACAAAGCTGGGAACAGGGCAGGGAGGGAGGGTTAGGGGGGAATCGGGGGGGGGGGAACATCTGTAATAAAAATAAAGCAGCCACATCCAATTATCTGTATGTCCCTCATAGCTCTCTAGAAGTATAGGCATTGATGCTGTCCTACTGCTTTTTAAAGTTATTATTATTATTTCTAAAATGTAAGAATCTTGGAGGCATTTTGTTTCTGTACCATTTTTAAAAACTCAATTGCACTCTGTTCGTTCATTTACTCTTTCATATATTTCTCTTTTTTCTTATGTTCTGATTATGCCACTTTTGATTTTTACTACTTTTGATGTTGTCTCAGATTTCTTGGATGTACTGTTGTTGGTTTTTTGTTGTTGTTGGTTTTTTGTTTGTTTTTCTCTTTCTGTTTCAATTTGGGACATTGCTGTAAAAAATATCCCCAATTTTTTTTTTTTTTTACAGTGAAAACCTATAGATTAAAGGGAAAAACCACATGGGGAGAAGTCCAGGGAGAACCAGGCACAAGCTTCCCATGGTTGTTACCCAGTGGGGTTGCACAAACATGCGTAAATCTTCTGCAGTGATGTGTAAGAACACATACAGGGTAGGGCTAATGAGGCAGCTCACCCAAGCCTTTGTATCCAGAGTTGCGGTTTGATGTCAAATAAGCATGTAGCACCTGTGTGATTGATCTCGGCTACTCAGACTCTAACCTTCACAAACAACAACAAAAAAACATCCATTATGTTGACCTACTGATCAAACTAAACTCAAGTCCTCAGGCATACAAAAACATTCTTATCCGGCAGAAGAGTCCAAGGGCTCGGAGCTCATCTCACAGGAGGTAGTCTAAAGCAGTTTTTTCTTGGGAAATGTGCAGAGTTTGAACAACCTAGACCTGATGGATTTTTTTTTTTTTTTTTACACCGAGTATTTAACATTATTTATATATTTTTTAATTACTTGCCGAATAGTTCCTGGGTCTGGGTCATATCTAAGTCTGATTCTACTGACTACTTTTTCTGTTTAGTCTCTGTTTTTTCTTGCCTTTTGCCATGCCTTGTAATTTTTTTTTTTTTTTTTTTTTTTATCCTCACCTGAGGACATTTTTCCAGTTTTTGTTCAGGTAGAGTGGGAGGGGGAGAGAGGAAGAGAGAGAGAAACATAGATGTGAAAGGGACACATCGAGTGGCCG
This sequence comes from Molossus molossus, assembly GCF_014108415.1. Lineage (NCBI taxonomy): Eukaryota > Metazoa > Chordata > Mammalia > Chiroptera > Molossidae > Molossus > Molossus molossus. The sequence continues at coordinate 42,192,869 of NW_023425344.1, forward strand.
CCACCCGCACGACCAACCAGGGCCGGGGACAAACTGCAACCGAGGTACATGCCCTTAGCGGGAACCGAACCCGGGTCTCTCGGGACCGCAGGCCGACGCTCTAACCGCTGAGCCAAGCCAAGGCCATGCCTTGTAATTTTTGTATTTCTTTGGATATACTTAATTCTCCAGGTTTGATGGTATCAGTTGGCTCAAAATTACAGTTCTCTGACGGGTTAAAAAATGTCACTGATATTCAGTTATTACAAAGTTTTCTTGTTTTAAGAATAAAAATAACAGCCTCTAATATGTTTACATGGACTTTAAACCAGAAGTCTCTTCATTCACTTTTTATAGAATAAATTATAATATCGTCCCAGAAACACAAAAGGTTGATTACTTAGAATTTTAAGTATAAAATAGTGGTGAAGGAAGAATTATAAATGTTTATGAACTAGAAAAGCGATAGACATGCGACAATGGAAGTGGAATAATTCTTCTTTTGTAGTAATTTTTAGAGATTTAATGATTTAGTTGAAAGAAAGCCCGATCAGCAAATTCAAATCAGAAAATAGTAGCCTGTACAATTCCATCATCCCAGCACATTAAATTCTTCAAGAATCTATCGACTCCAATGATATTTGTGTAAAGTATACAAATAAGTGTGTGGAAATTTATTTTTTAAAAGTTATATTTTAACCCATTATTTTTTCTTTTCTACACACACTAAATTTTAACATCAGTGTGTTAATTCTACTTAAAAGTGACTTGAGGAAGAGAAGCTTCATTTATGCATCTGAACCCACCAGTGTTGAGCAGCAGGGGACAGTATTTTGGTGTGGACCCCAAAAGGGCTTTGCCATTTTCTTAAACTCTTTATTGGATCAGACAGCTGTTTTTGTTTGTTTGTTTGTTTTTAATTTTCTTTGTATTTTTTTGTTCCTGAAACATTCATATTTATATTGGGAAGTTCACTGAGTTTTCTTCCACCGGTGGCTTCCTAGCCAAGACTGAAAACCACTACGAAACTCTCTTCTTGGCAAATCTGTTTCGAACACTCCTGAGAATGGTTAAGGACTGTGTCCTCCATGAAAGAACAGTTACCTATTCACATGAGATAAAATGTTAGTATTGACCTTGAGAGATGAACAATCAGGTGGCTACTGAGAAGGTCTCTGTGCCCCTTACTAAAGGTTAAGACAATAGCTTAATGAGGAATTGTTCAATGACCATAATGCAACTAGAAAATGATTTTTTTTTCTTTTCTTTCTTTCTTTTTTTTTTTTTTTTTACTTTTGTTCCCCATCCCATTCTATGTAGACCAAAATGTACCCTTCAAGTGTCTGGGTTGTATTGGGATAAAACTTGAGCTGATGAATTATGCAGAGAACCCAGGCTTTTCAAACCCTCTTCTTTCCTTTTAAGTATAATTTGTATTCTAACGTATAGAACTGACATTTTAAAAATGTCAAATAACTGGGAACTTTTATATCCATAATCTACAACAGTCACTATTACAATGTATGAAAGGTAATTATGAAGGATATTAGCTTAAAAAATAAAACAAAATATATAAGTGCACTTAAGCAGATATATCTCAAATAACTAGTTTATATAACATTGTTTGAAACTGGACTTAAGTAAAACAAGCTAATCAATAGCATGCCCTTCTTATGTGTATGGACAGCATTAGAAATAAGTTGTCATTTTGCATGTATGAATTTCTAGTCAGAACCAAAGGTAAAGTTTAGGCTCCTAGACATAGCTAGAATTTTAAAATCTGACATTTTCATATCAGAATCTGTAAGCTTCATCGTATAAAAAGTTCTATAACTGTAATTTTGAGCAAGTTTGATTTTCAAGTACATTTTTTTCCATGTTGTTAAACACACAAAGAAATTATTTAAATTTCTCCAGAGGCCTTGTGTTCAGGAATTGACAAATTCTTTCCATTCATAGACTCAAATACTGTAAACCCTGTTAAGTATTCCTATTTAGAAACGTTGGTAGTGAAGCCTTTCTTTTGTCTTTTCTTTTTTATTTCTTTGTTCATTAAGTTGGACTGCAGAATGATCCATTTTAGATAATCAGAAATGAGTACTCATGTCAAAACTTGATTGGGTCCTGCACTAAAGGGAAAGGAAAAAAGTCAGTGATAAGCTCCTAAAGTTATTACTTTGGAAAATCAATTATCTGCTGTGAGGTAACAAGAATGAACAGCTTTCAGGAGAGAAGAGAGAGAAGTAGTGAAAGAGGATTAATGAAGCAGTTAGCACTGTATTGATTAGACCTCAGACCAGAAAATGTAAGTCTGGATCTTGCTAAAAAGGAACAAAAGTCAATTTGCCCAAATAATAGTTTAATAACTAGTTGATGAGAAAAACTGAGATGTTGCTCCATATTATGTGGTATAGAACAACGTAAGCTGCTGAATAAATCAGACACATAAGGACACACGCATGCACACCAACAAAGAATGTAAACAAAAGATATTCCAATGGCAACACTTAATTTTACTTTTCAGATCTTTGTCTTCTCTTCGTAATATGCTAAATATCAGAAAAAAAATTAAGTTAGAATATTCTCTTTTAGGAACTTAAAGAGTATAACCAAGACAAACAAATTTTTTATGCAGACTTTAAGGTTGTGCAACTTTGAGACCTATGATAGGGAGGTTATTTCCAGGGGAATAAAAATAAAAAATGAAAGACTTTAAAAACAGAAAATTACATTTAGCTGAATGTTTTAATCTACTTTAAAAATTTCTGACAGTTCTCCTGCTATATATATTTAGAGTTTTAAATTGATTCTCTGACTCAGCCCTCATTAGTCAAATATCAAGAATGATACTATTAACTAAATAAAATTTTGATAAATCTGTAAGTCCCTAAAATACCTAAATGAAAATCAAATGACTAAAAAAATTGTGTCTGTTGCTGTATGTGTACGTGATAGGGGTGGTACTATTTGCAATATATGTGATAGACAAAAATCATATAATGAACATAAAATTATTTTAATAAATAAAATATATACATATACACAAATACTCAGGAAGCTGTGATGGTCACATTTATGGAGAGGAAGTTGGGTTTATGTTTTTGATATACTTTTCAGCATAATTTTTTGTCTTATGTTTTTTAGTTTAATTTAAAAAATGTTAAGTATAAAGTGCAAATTATGATTTTACTCAATTTTGGTGCATATATATGTGTGTGTGTATATATATATATATGATTTTTCAAGTTTAAAAAGTTTAATTTACTTTTCTATTCTTCTAAATTATTTTTTAATTGAATTATTGGGGTGACATTGGTTTGAAAAACCATACTGGTTTCAAGTACACAACTCAATGAAACATCATCTACATGCTGCATTGTGCCCCTATTGTTCCAAGCAAAGTCTCTTTGTGTCCCCAATTTTAACCCCTTTGACCACTTCCACCTAGTCCCCACCCCCCTTTTTCTCTGGCTATCACCACACTGTTGTCTGTGTCTGTGTGTTATGTATATATGTTGTTTTTTTTTATTGTTGTTTATTTGTTTGTGCTAATCTCCTCACCTTCTTTAATCCAGTACCCCCACCCACCTCCCCTCTGACACCTCTCTATTCCATGTATCCATGCCTCTGTTTCTATGTTCCTTTCATCAACCTACACTTTCAAAATCATACTCTCATGAGTTGCAAGTAGAAAACAAACAAAAGTAATTATCAAGTTTGATTGAAGGCAAATAGTCACATTTCACATTATACTAATATAGTTATGTGTGAGCTTGATAAATGAATTGTATAGGACATTTTATGCCCTCTAGCATTCTACTTTGATTTGTTTTTATTTAGGATTTCTTTGGCAATCAATAATTTTTTCTCTAACATTTTAGTTTACACATTATTAAATTAAAAACAAAACAAAACAACTAAGCCTCCTGGTTAGATATACTGCAAAGAGTATTATAGTTATATTTATGCATATAGATCTTAGAAGCAAATTACTATTTAATATTTTAACTATTACCTCTTTATTGACAAGGTGATAAAGCTTTATATAAGCCAGGACTATGATACATAGTCATACCACAAACATTAGCTGTTTACAGATTGTTTTTTCAAATAAACCATCTTGCTACATGCTCTTCAAGCCTTCTAAGCAGAAAATATAGTTATATAATAACAAATCAAGGAATGAATAAAGAATTGTATGGAATATGTTTTGTGTGTTTATACTTATCTGCATAACTTAGTTTAAACTAGACAAAACCAGCCAGGGCTCAGCATTAATTTGATATAACCAAAGACATGCTATTTAAAAAAGTATTAAAGTGCCCTGGCCGGTTTGGCTTGGTGGTTAGAGTGTCAGCCTGCGGTCCAGAGAGACCCAAGTTCGGTTCCCGCTAAGGGCACGTACCTCGGTTGCAGTTTGTCCCCAGGCCCTGGTCGGGTCATGCGGGTGGTAACCACTCGATGTGTCTCTTTCACATCGATGTTTCTCTCTCTCTCTCTCCCTCCCACTCTATCTGAACAAAAAATGGAAAAATGTCCACGGGTGAGAATAAAAAAAAAGTACTAAAGTATAGTTGATGTACAATATTATAGTAGTTTCAGGTGTACAACATAATAATTTGACATTTGTAACCTTATGATGTGATCACCATAATAAGTCTAGGGTGAAAATCATGGCAAGTTCATTGGCATATTTGTTTTAAGGAAATATGTGTTCAGAGGATTACATGCCTCAAGCTTGCTCCACACTTAATTCAGTTGCTTTATAAAAAACTGGTTAGTATTGATCTTTGGTCATATTAGATCACTAATTAAAGTAGAACTATTTTTCTGTGATTGATTTAACTTGTAAATTTACCAACCATCAAGAAGGATTGAATGTATAACTGAAATATAGAATGTAAGAAAAATTATGAAATACTTTTCCATCTAAGGTAGTGGCAAGTCTTATATATATATATATATATAGCCTTGGCCGGTGTGGCTCAGTTGGTTGGGCATCATTCCATGCACCATAAGTTTACCAGTTCAATTCCTGCTCAGGGCACATGCCCAGGTTTCAGGCTCCATCCCTGGTAGAGGGCATGCAGGAGGCAGCTGACCAATGTCACACTCTCACATTAATGTTTCTCTCTCTTTTGCCCTCCTCTCTCTAAAGATCAATAAAAAGTATTTAAAAAATAAACTAAAAAAAAAAAATGTTTAATGGAGCTATAGAATAACGCAACACTTAGTCCATACTATTGGAATGTAAGACAGAGGAGAGAAGAGGGAGGTTTTCAGTTTTATTTGTGTTGCCCCTTTTTGAATTTATTGGGCTGACATTGGTTCACAAAACCATACAGGTTTCCAGTGTACAACTTAGCAAAACATCATAAACACACTGCATTAAATGCCCTTAATCCAAGACCATGAGTCCTTTTGAATGTGATTGCCACGAAATCTCAAGGCTTATTTTGAGTGGTGCTCAGGTCTCAATGATGAGCAGTATTCTGTTTTGTTTTGTTTTGTCTTATTTTCTTCTCGTGTTTGTTCACTTATTCAACATCTATATATTGAGCCAACCCTGCTTGGAATTAGTGTCTTAAGATTTTATTATATAAGTTTTAAGAGAAAAAAAAGCCAAACTGATCACCAACATTTATAATCGCAATATGAATTTAGGCACCAGAAACGAAACAGCTTTCCTTCAGTGGTGTTTTTAAAGATCAAATAAACAAGAATCTGAAGAATGATTTTGAAACCTCTCCCAGTTTTAAAAAACATTAATGAATTAAAATGAATATAAAAACATGTTTAGAGGGATAGGAGTGTAATATGAAATAAAATTTAAACATAATAAGTTCATGGTGATGGTAAAGGAGAAATAGCATTAAATAGCTGAAATGAAACTTTTCATAAAATATTATCTGTTATGGGCTATTTCTTTTATGAAGATTGAATACTATATTTTATATAAGCAAATATTTGTTTTTTCAGTGTTTGAAGTAGACTGGAAATTTACGGGTTGTAGAACTGAAAATATATTTTTCAATTGAATGTATCTGTGTAACTGTATCTCTATCAAGCAGATAAAAAGCAAAATGTTTCTTGTTAATGGAGGATGGGGCCTGTGTTCCCACTGACTCAGTTTTACTACTCATTCATGCAATTCCATCTGGGCATCTGTAAAATAGAGCTAAATATATTCTATTAAGGCAGATGGCTGGCCAAAATAATCTGATGCGTTTTCTGGATTTGTAACTATTTCTCCAAGTGAGCAGCAACATGAATATGAAAAGATATCTGTCCCATAAGGTCTTCCCTAGTTTTTGCTAACTTCAGTATTTAAGAAAAGAATAAGAGTAAAACCTGATTTATTTAAGTGAAAAATTGTATTCTCTTCTTAATTAAAACAATCTAGACTAGAGTAACAACCAAATTTGACAAATATTCATGTGTTAAATTATAATTGGACCCTCACAGATGCTCCATCAGTAGAGCATCTATTATCACCAACCTTTCTGCATTTTGAGAGCATGAAATAAAATATACATATAATACACAATTCAGTGTTTCATAAAGTGTCAAAACAAAGGTTTATATTTATATGCCATCCGGGAGTACCTTGAACTGCTAACTTTCAGGATTTTAATTAGAAATGCAAAGCAGACAGTTCATCTCTTTTGCTATCTCTTAGCATCCACTAATATATTTAGCATTGGAAAGATCCCTTAGAGGCTATAAATTAAATTGAATGACAGACAAGTATGTGTTTACCAAAATAAAAATAATACCAAAGAATACATTTCTATAGTATGTTTACAGCTTATATCCTATCACATAAATGAATCCCAAGAATAATAATCCCACAAATTAAAATAACTCACAATTTTAGCAACCAGATGCTTATTAGTACTTTTTAAAATATTGAGCAATGTTAATAATATTGAATTATTACAAATATATCTTTTTCTGAAAATGTTGATACTTTGCAATAAAAGCATATAAATTAATACATATTTTAAAATTATTTTCATTAATTTTTGTATTTGATATATTCAGCTCAAAGAAAGGGGTTAACATTTATATTAAAAATTTGTAATACTAATGTTCATTCTTCATTTTCTTTTGCAAGCTCAACATGTCTTCTTAGATGTCAGGAACTATCTAGTCAAAAGTTCAAATTTATGTTATTAGAATCTAAGCATTTTAGAAACAGTTGCCTAATCAGAATAGCATGTGATTTTAGTGGTACTCTACTATACTGAGAAGCTAAATGTGTTATGAAATATTAAACAGCTAAAAAATGAAATAGGCTTTCACTGATGATTTTTTAATTTGTAAAAATAAAATGAATATATCTGGCATTATTGACAGGAAGAAAGCATTTGCCCATAGGGCTTTGACTAAAATGAATTGCAACTTGGAATATTTACGTATTTAGGACAAAAGGTCTACCTGGGAATATTATTCATAAGAGCTATGTGATAATATTTTGCCAAGCCACAAAATCAAAGGAGCATGCTTATGTTCATATGGAGTGTGATGCCCAGAAAAGCAAACGGAAGCATAATCCTGAGGGAACTGGAATTGTAAAGGGCAAACATGTGAACCAAGGGAAAAAGGAAGCTGCTATCAGGAATGAGGTGAAACGTATCAGAAAGAAAGTATAAAGCAATTATTTTAGGAGGTAATACAGCAAAAGCTACATCTTAGGGAAAGCAAATCACTCCTGTGAACCTCATCTGTTTGGTTAAAGTGTTTATCTTTGGTTTTGCCCCAACAGTCATTGGCACAACGTCCTCTCATTCTTTCACTGTAAGTGTCAATGGAAGCTTCTCATCACCATGCTCGTTATGTACATATTCATCCAAAGTCACACCTGTATCATCTTTGGTAGAATTGTGACTATCGAAGTCTAGGAATTCTTTAGATAAGCCTGTAATTTGACCAGAGAGGCTTTTCATTATGAAGTAGAAACATATGACTTGGTTATAGATTTTCAAGTGCTAAACATTCAAGAATGAAAGTGCTTTATGTAATGGTGACCACATGGAATGTTTCAATTTGGAATGTCTGGGTAGATTAAATCCAGTTTATAGTTGGGGGAAATAGTGGGGGAATTGTTTATGTCCTTTGGAAGGGGAGTTTCAGTAAACTGGGTATTTGTTTCTAAGACACAACTTCACACTGCTGGTTTTGAAGCCCAGGAGGCACCAGTGACAATAGAAAGAAAAAACCAAAGACTAGTATACCTACATTTCCCTAACTGGGTGTGCTGTTATAAATACGCCAGATAGACAGATCTCTAAATGAGGGAAATTTAGTACCTAGAATAGATTTTATGCTAGTGATAAATTTGAAATCAGTTTTGATCCATTTCGATAAGAAATACATAAAATGTAGATGAACAATTTAGGCCCAGTGGGAGAAAGATTCTACAATGCTACAATGGTGTGTATTGACTTTATGTGCCAGATGTTGGGGTAGACTATAAATATAGAGACAATAGCTATAGAGTGCTTGAGTTTATAAAATATTTTTCCTTGAGGATAGAGTGTAAGGATTGGCTTTTATTTAATACTGTGAGAGAGAGAATAAGCTAGAACTGTTAGAACTATAAACTCCCACTGAAATAACAAATTTCTGGAAATTTTTAGTTGTAGTATGTGCAGTTCTCTTTAAATTGGAGATAAAGTAACATATCACAAAACCTAAAGGACATGATCAAAGCATCTCTGGTCATATTTACATTTCTGGAGATTTAAACATAAAGTTGTCATTGGTATGGTAAGAATGAGTGCATTAGGTTTCATATGATGATCCATATTCTTGTAGATTAAACTAGCTACTATTATCTTCATAGATTCCCAATCCTAAATTATATAGGTAATAAAAATCAGATCTTTATACCTTTGAAACATAGTGAGGTACTGTGAGTCTAAAGAAATATTTAAAAATATAGTTAGTTGGGGGCTTTTAAAATAAGCAATTTTCTATTTACCTCCTTAACAGCTCAAAAATCAACATGTGCACATTAATCTCTTATAAGCTCAGATTTATTCGCATCAGGTTCCCTGGAAGAGATACTACAGATAAAAAATGTTAGAGTAAAGGGATAGTTGACCCTGATGGTATTGAAGTTGAGAGGTCTGTTGGTTACTAAAGACCTGGCATATTTCCTTCCTTCCTTCCTTCCTTCCTTCCTTCCTTCCTTCCTTCCTTCCTTCCTTCCTTCCTTCCTTCCTTCCTTCCTTCCTTCCTTCCTTGATGCAGTGAATAGAAAAATACATTTATTTATAGTGTATACACATTCATTTAAAACAAATCATTTTTTTTACATATTTTCCAAGGCCTCTTTTTTTAAATTGAGATATAACTGACATACAAAAACAATACATAAGTTTCAAGTGTGTAACATGATGACTCAATGTTTTATACATTGTGAAATGATCATCACAATACTAGTTGACATCTGTCACCACACATGGTTACAGAGTTATTTTTTGTGATGAGAACCTTTAAGATCTACTCTCGTAGCAACTTTCAAATGCACGGTGCAGTATTATTAACTATAGTCCCTATGCTATATATTACATTGCTGTGACATTTATTTTATAATGGGAATTCGGATCTTTTGACCTATTTTGCCCATCTTTTCCATCCCTATACCCCACACCTCTGACCAGGACCAATCTATTCTCTATATTTATGAGCCTACTTTTTAATTTGTTGTTAATTTTCTTAATTCTTCATGTGAGATCAAACGTTATTTGTCTTTCTCTAACTTATTTCACTTACCTTAATGCCCTCAAGTTTTATCCATGTTGTTGCAAATAGCAAAACATTATTTTTTCTACAGCTAGTTAATATTCCATTGCATATATTTGCCACGTTTTTCCCCATGTCTTAGCTATTATGAATAATGCTGCAATAAACGTCGAGGTGCATATATCTTTTCGAGTTAGTGGTTTTCCTTTCTTTGGGTATACACCCAGAAATGGACTTGATAGATAATACAGTAGTTCTATTATTAATATTTTGAGGAACCTACATACTGTTTTCCATAGGGGAGACACCAATTTATATTCTCACCATCAGCACACAAGAGTCCCCTTTTTTTCCACATCTTTATAAACACATTATTTCTTGACTTTCAGACAATAGCCATTTTAACCGATATGAGGTGATACCTCATGTAGTTTTGCTTTGCATGTCCCTGATGTTTAATGGTGTTGAGAATCATTTTGGTATCTGATGGCCATGTGTATACTGTCTTTTGAAAAATATCTATTTAGATCCTGTCTGTTTTTTAACTAGATATTTTGTCTACTGAATTGTATGAGTTTATTATATATTTTTGGATATTAATACATTATTAGATATATTATTTGCAAATATTTTCTTCCATTTTATTTTCTTAATGGATTCTTTTGTTCTAAATAAGCCTTTAAGTATAATGTAATCTCACTTATTTTTACATTTTGCCTTTGCTTTTGGTGTCAAATCCAAACTCCTCTGCAAGACCAATGCCAAGTAGCTTATTATCTGTTTTCTTCTAGTAATTTTAAGCGTTAGTTTCTTATATTCAAGTCTTTAATCAATTTAGATTACTTTAAGTGTATGGTGCATAGTGTATGACATCAGCCCAGTTTCATTGTTTTGTGTATGGTTGTCTACTTGTCCCAAAACCACCTATTAAAGAAAGTATCATTTTCCCATTGTATATTTTTGGCTCATTCATTGTAAATTAATTGACCAGATATGTATGGGTTTCTTCCTGGGCTCTCTATTCTGCTCACTGATCTATGTGTCTGTTCTTATGACAATATCATACTATTTTGATTACTATAGATTTGTGTTGTATTTGAAACCAGGGAGCCTTCAGCTTTGTACTTTTTTCTCAAGATTGCTTTGGCAATTTGGAGTATTGTGTGGCTCCATACACATTTTAAAATTGTTCTATTTTAATTTGATGCAATTGAAATAGAATTATTTTCTTAATGTTTGTGATAGTATTTTATTATTGTAAAGAAATGCAATAGATTTCTGCATATTGGTTTCGTATCCTGAAACTTTACTGCATTTATTGATTAGTTCTAATAATTATGTTGGTGGAGTCTTCAGTGTCCTATATATAATACTATGTCATCTGAAATTAGTGAATTTTACTTATTTCTTTTAATTTTGTTTGACTTCTATTTATTTTTATTGCCTAAATGCTCTGTCTAGGACCTCCAATACTATGTTGAATAAAAGTGGTGAGAGTAGGTACTTTTTTTATTACCAATCTTAGAGGTAAGCTTTCAGCTATTTACCATTGATCATGATGTTAGCTCTGGGCTTGTCAGAAATGGCCTTTATTATGTTGATGTACATTCCTTCTATAGCTACTCTGTTGGTTTTTATTATTAATGGATGATGAATTTTGTCAAATGCCTTTTCTGCATCTATTAAGATCACATTATTTTATCCTGCATTTTGTCGATATAGTGTATCACATTGTTTGATTTGTGGATGTTGACCCATCCTTGCATCCATCTAATAAATTCCACCTGATTGTGGTATATGATCATTTAAACATATTGCTAAATTTAGTTTTCTAATATTTTGTTGAAAATATCTGCATCTTTGTTTATTAAGGAGATTGACCTGTAATTCTCTTTTTTGTGTCATCCTTGACTGGTGTTGATGTCAGGGTAACTTTGGCCTCAATAAATAAGTGTAAAAGCTCCTCCCCAGGACAGACTGGTGCTGTGGGGGGTGGCAGAGAGAGAGAGAGTGAAGAGTGGCACAAGCTAAGAAAAAAGAAAATAAAAGAACCCACAGGCTTTAGAAAGGTAGATTAAGAACATGAAAATAGCACCCATTTAGGACTTTTGTCCCTGGAGAGTATCCAACAGTACCCTGACCCTCCAACCTATGCTTAAAAATAAATGAATAAATCTCCTTTTTACATAGAGTCCCGGTGCTTTTTAAATGGCTGCTTCTATACTGAGCACTGGGGCAAGTGAAACTGTGTGTGAGCCATTTAAGAGAAATCTGTCAGTTTGCTACAACCCTTTGGGTCTTGTTGCACAATCCCTGTTGGTTTTCAATGACAGTTTTTGGGGGTGCTTGTCTCTCACGTGCAGGTCTTAAAGGCTGGACTGCCTGATATAGGCTACAAACCCTTCACTCCTTAAGAAGGGGCTCTGAGTTTGTTAGTTTCCTCTCAACTGTGGGTCACTGTAGTGGGTGGGGGGATTTTGGTGAGAGTGTATCTCAGTCTTTCCTACTTCCATACTGTAGCCCTTTTTCTTACGTGCTGATATGAAGGGAGCTATTCAGCTAGTTTTTAGGGGGAATTTTTCCATATGTAGCTGTCAATTCAGCATTTCCATGGGAGGAGGTGAGGCCCGAGTCTGTCCATATCACCATCTTGGATTGTCTGTCTCCATTTATTTTCACTACATTTAGGACAGGAACTCCATAGCAGAGTTTAAATACCAAACAAAGCATTATTAGAAGATTGTGTCCAGAAATTTTAGAGTCCGAATCTCAGATTGAGAAAAGTAGCAAACTTTCCCCATAGAAATATGAAGCTTGCATATAAAAGAATGGCACTGTCATGTCGGAAGTTGTATTTCTCCTATAGTCTGAGCTATATACCATGGTCTGGTTGACAAACAACACAAAATCTCTTCCCCCGATGACTTATAGTCTTTGAGGCAACCTTGTGGTCAACCAACCTATTGACTCACAGGTAAAGACATTAGAGAAGAATCTGTTTTTTATGTGCTTATGCCAGAGATGTTTCAGATTACAGTACTCTACTTGCACTTATTGGCCAGACATTTAAGTAAGTGGGACCATTCTTTGTCCAGAGCCTTGCATTTTCTGCTTGTAGCTTGAATGAATAAATAAATATTTGATGGGCCCCATTAGTATATTTTATTAGACACAACTCTTATCCTTTGATGAATAACTGCACTGGGGGCATTAATAATAGAAGTAAACTGGTTCATAGTCACATGTGTACACAAATTTTGAATGGTTTCAAAATCTTATTTCATGTTCCTGAACCTATAGAAAATGAAAATATAAAAGAGGAGTTTAGAATTTTTTGTGCTTCAAAAAAATGGATGAGCTAGTCCTTAAGAGATTAATTGTCCTTAGAAATTAGATGGAGCCCGGCCGGTATGGCTCAGTGAATTGAGTGACATCCCATGGACTGAGAAATTAGAGGGAAATGTTAGCATGAGATAGAATAGCAAGTATATTCTGTTTATTATTATCTTCACAGTCCTTAGGACTCTCTATTCTCATAGTAAGGACTTGAAAGTCAATTATTTAATGACTGAATGAATAAGGGAAGACCCATATATTGATTTGGAGAAAAAAATTCATATGGGGAATAAGAATCATGAGGGGCTGAGAAGATAAGACTTGGGAATCCTGTCAAGCAGTTGATATCAATGAGATCTTAGTGGGTGAAAACAGCAGATTTTCAGAGTGTAACGAGGGGGTGCTTGGAGTTGGCTATGTAGAAAGATCTAGATAGGTCTGCAGACATCATAAGGATCTTACAATGTTCAGATCTTCCAACAAGTGGCAATGTATAAAGAAGTGTAGAATGAGAATTTAATTTGCTAGAGGTTTTGTGAAAACAGTTCCTGGAGAAAGAAATAGCTGGCCAGCTTTGCCACTTCCTGGCACTACAACTCTGGATAAGTTGTTACTTTATTATTATTTTTTTAATCTACAAAATAAAATTGATAAAATACTTCATAGTAATAGGAGAATTAAATAAAATAATACATCAATTAAAACAATTCCTAGAAAAGATAACATGTTTATCAGAGATATTATTAGAAGAAGGAAGAGCATGGCCCTGCCCAGCATGCTCTGTGGTTAGAGTGCTGGCCAGCACAGCAGAGGGCTACAGGTTTGATCCCCAGCCTGGCTTGGGACTCCTGCGGGAGGCAACCAACCAATCTGTCTGTCTGTCTCTCTCTCCCTCTCTCCCTCCCTCCTTATTTTCTTTCCACTGTCTCTTAAAAATAAATAAATAAAAAGAGGAGGAAAAGAAGCAAGGGAATACGGCCCGGCGGGGAGTCAGTGATGATGGAATTGAATGCAGGACCGGTTACCATTGCAATGATTTAGATTCAGAACCATTAAAAAGATCCAGTAATTATGGTAGCAGATGTAATAATCTTGGTTACAAGAGCAGGACATACGCTTCTGTTAGAGTTGGGCCAAGATATCAGAGTTGGAAATATCATCAATTCTGAATGTTGCTTCAGAATTTTTCTAAATTGGTAAAAACAAAAAAGGCTGCAGCAAACACCAGCTATGGATACTGAGAACTTCATCAGTGGAGATCCAGGCAAAATATGCAAACAAGAACACAAACTAGACTGCAAAATAAAAGCATACTTTAGTTTTGACATCCAGGAGTTTTATGTTCCTCATAAAGTAGCTTTGCTCTAGACAGCCCTCTTCTGAAAATTCTATAGAGTATGCCAGTCAATGGGGTAGCAGTAGAGATTTTAATAGAACATTAGAAATTGAGGCAGGCTTTATTAACAAGAGCTGATTCCAAACACAAAGTTTATAGCTCACGGTCATTAAGAATATTATCAGTGTGTTCTGTACTCACCAGGGACCTCCCCTAAACTCTATAGTATGGACGTTTGTGACTGTTTACGATGGTCTGTAAAGTCAGTGACAGATTTGCAAATGTATCTGTATTTGAAATATTATCATTCCACACACTCCTAATCTTTATTGAAAATTGTCATGTTTTCTGTAGTTATGCTTTATTTATTTAGATAAAACAAAATATATCTCCTCTCAAACCTTCTGTTAGTTATACACACAGGGCTATTTGCAAGCCTATTAAAGTAATTCAGTAATGAACAATACATACACTGGAGATCAGGTCATGTCTCTTATGGTAGATGCTGTTTCTACTTAAGTGGGATGCGGTTCTGGCCACTCATGAAAAAGTGACATTGTGTTCTTCGACCCATCTGTTTCTTCAAGTTTCCCTTCATTAGTGATCACACATAGATCATTAATACAGAGCTTATTTTTATGAATTTACCATATAAGTACATTTAACTACCATATATTTATTCATAATATAAATTGCAAATATAGATTATAAAATAAGAGATGATAACAGGGATATTGCAGCCATATTAATTTGTGTAACAATCATGGCTTGGTTACTGATTAGTCCAGCAATTAATTTTTTTCACATCTAAAATTAACATAATGCTGAACTTTTAAGACTGTTATGAAAAGTAAATACAATAAAATATATATAATTTCTAGTTTAGTGCCTAATCAATATTCAGTCAATAAATAGTATATATATATGTGTGTGTGTGTGTGTGTGTATGTGTGGTGTAAATAGGTATTTATATACTATATAAGTTGTAAAGATATATATATATTATATATATATATATATATATCTTTAGCTTCATCAGAATTGGAGTAATAAGCGGAACTTCTCACTTAAGCATCAGACAAATGTTCTAGAATTAAGTAAAACAAGTTTTTGCCCTGCAGTCGATTACTTGATACTTAATTTACATGTACACCAGAGTTGAGCTTCATCCTTGAAATTTAGACACAATCTATCACTCAGAATCAGATCAATTTTGCCCTTTGGAATTCTAAATAGACATGTGTGCATGTTAATCATATTTAGGGAAATATTGTGTGTGGTCAATTATAAAGAGATCACATAAGGTATATCCTACTTAATCAGTGTAATCTCAGTACTATGACGATGCTATGTTTAGATTATAGTGATTATCTTCATTAATTTTAAAACACATTAGTATTCCAGATATAACTTATATTTAAAAAAACCTTTATTTCTTTATGTATTCAACTTTCATCATCAGTTTGTATATACATCTAAAATAAACAATATATGTATATTATTGGATATAAATGTCCATGGTAACATTTTTGTCTTATGCATAATTCAATATAGAAATATCAAATATTTTCAAAATAAAAAACAGATTTATAATGTTATCAAAATAGTATTATTATTTACATATATTGATAAAAATATCCAAGTCCACAAATCTCTTATTTTTAAATATTAATATTAAGAAAGGTAAGTGACTATAATGCAACTTAAATTGTATATAATTGTTTGAAATATTAGCATTCATACATCAAAATAACTGTTGAAAATGATTTATTAAATCATTTATTTCCAAATAAAATCTAAGTATTTTTAAAAAATCTATTTGAAAACTGTTCACATCTTTTAAGAATGTTAACTTTTTGATATATTCATGAGTTTAAAAATCCCAATATTAACCACACATACAAAAGATAACTATGAAAAATAAAGAGAAGAACATATTTTCCAAACCACATTTTATTCTCAGTAATTAAATTTCAATCAATGATTTTTTAAAAAGCTTAACTTGAAATTTTTTATTTAAAATTTTCTCTTTTAAAATCTCAAAAATAAATATATATATCTTTTTAGGTAATTCAGTAGAAACTGCCAATCATTTTCAGCAGTTACAGAAAAATTTTCCAAATTTGCCTAAGTTATAGCCCCTAGGAAAGTTATTTTTCAAAAACTTATTATGAGAACATTTCCTTGGACTACATGTTGGTTTTACCTCAGAGGGTTGTAGAAATCATTAAATGTCTTATTTCTGCTTTATTCATCAGACAACTAGACATAAAGACCTTAGATTCTAAGTCTGACAGCATGTTGAGTCATTGCTTTTAATTTCCTTGCTTGCCACAAGAACTGTGGGCATTCCACAGCACAATAACGGTGAATCCGATCGAATAAATGTCTAGGATGGAAAATCAGTGAGTATAGTGTTTATGGAAGTGCCAGTAACAATGCAACAGATATGGTGGTAGTTAAAACTTATTAAGGAATCATAAGGATGAATTCTTCCCAATGCACTTCAATCGAATGTTTAGGATGATTTACCGCAGAGTGAAATATATCAAAATTCATGAGTGTATGCAGAAAGATAGTGAGCCTCTTCCATTCTTATTCAAAATATTTTCAAGTTCCTTACCAAGTACATTTATAAGTTATTTTATTTTATTTTTCACTAAAATTTTTAATGTTGATATTATTGCAGGTGTCCCCCTCAGACTTTGCTCACCTCCACCCACCCCCAACTCCTCCTCCCTTGACCTTCACCAAACAATTGTCCTTGTCTATGGCTGTGAATATACATACAAGTTATTTTTAAAAGTTGAAGAAGTAACTAATAAAAGGATGCTTATATCAAAGAATGTCTTTATAGTGTAAAGCGAGACAAGTATTAAGTAGCAAGATTTTACCAATAACTAATTTTCTCATGTATTGATTATGACTACCAACATTTTCAGTAAATAAGAGGGACTTCTGTATTTGTCCCTGGCAAACCCAAATTGTTTGCCAGAAACTCTTGAAGAAATAGTTTCAGTGTGGGTTTTGAAAGTAAAAACAATTCTCATTTGCTATAAAAAGCCCCTTTCATTCTCCTACTAGAAAATAATGATGATAAAACTTCAGAGATTGTCATCATTTTAAATATTAATTATATTGCTTTATAGCCACACTTCTAGATCCAAGGTTTAACAGCATACTTTTGTCAAGTGATTATGTAAAGAAATGGGTATAACATATGATAAAAATATAACTTAGGGTGAAAATCTTGGTCTGCTTCAGAAATAGTCAAATATATATTCTTTTAGCATTGTATTACTCTTCTTTTGTACTTCAGTGAACTTGAATATCATCTTTATCAAATCTTCAAGTCTAGGGATTGAAGAGGAAATTAGTCTTTATTTTAGTTGCTATTAGAGAAGGTAAATGTAATCATGTGTTACAGGCACCTTTCAGCAAAATCTTTTATTTATTTATTTTTTTATTTATTTATTTTTTTTTTATCCTCACCCGAGGATATTTTTCCATTTTTTGTACAGATAGAGTGGGAGGGAGAGAGAGGAAGAGAGAGAGAGAAACATCGACGTGAAGGGACACATCGAGTGGCTGCCACCGCACGACCAACCAGGGCCGGGATCAAACTGCAACCAAAGTACGTGCCCTTAGCGGGAACCGAACCCGGGTCTCTCCGGACCGCAGGCCGACGCTCTAACCGCTGAGCCAAACTGGCCAGGGCTCAGCAAAATCTTTTATATGATAAATTCAGCCACTCTCTTTTACCATCAGCAAATAAACTGTTTATAGCATGAACGTGCAGTATAATGTCCAATGAAAGACTCTAGCAGATTTCTGTGCTGAAAAACTAGTATTCCTGTGCATCAAGTTTCAGTTCAAATTTTTAAAAATCTGTCTAACAAAAGCTTTAGTAACAAAATTGTAACAATAATAACCTCAAATTAAAATTTACATTTATTTTTTATGGCCCACTAATTCAGTCTACACTGTTGATATAAAAATGATGGTAGTTCATTGACTTTAACCCTCAAACACAGCATTTGGTCAAAACATGTATTTGGCACTCTTCTACAAGGGTGATGTCTTATTGAAATCTCCACACCAGTTGTCCCATATCACTACATCCCTCCTCTACTGATTGTAAGATCTGTGTAACATTAGGTTATCAGGATGATTGATTCATGATGGGAAAGAGGAAAAGACCATAAATGGAAATATCTAGAAGTGCTAAGATCCTTTTGTGCATAATGGAAAAATATCACAACATACTCAGAACTCACAAAAAAAGATCATGGCATTTTCTCTGATCTTAAAACAACAATGAAGTGAAGCACATGTGCCGGCGACGTCAGTTTTCAGAGTACCAAAGGCTTAAGAACATGGATAGTTGTTTTACTACTTAGCTAGACATTACGAATTTCCAGGTGACCTTGAAAAGCATCTTGAATTGTTTTGATCCAAGTAATTGTTCATGAATAAAACCAAGAACAATTAAAATTAGATTTGTTTGTTTATCTTTCTCACTAATGTTTAGGAAGGATAATTATGAAAATTCATTAATAATTAACACTGATGAGCTCTTTTAAATACTAATGTCTGTATTTAGTGTTGGACTGCAAGTTGTCTCAAATTTGATAAGCCCATAGAATATATAATAGCAGAATTATTCATACATTTCGTTCATCTCTAAATTGAGTAGTACTTACTGGATGTTCTAGCATAAAAAAGGCTAAATGGCCTATTATTTAATTCACAACAATGAATTAAGTTATTGTCTCTTGATAATTATGAAGAATAAAGAGAGTTTTCAGGGAAATAAAAATCCAGTATTAAAATACACTTATCATTTGGCAAAAGAATAGTAATAAAACAAAATTACTAAATATTTTACTTAACAAATAGATATTACTCATGCTTATTTCATGTTATATGAGTTGGTCAACTCCTTTTCTGACTTGTCATCCATTTGACAACCTTTGCTTCCTTGCCATATATTCTTTTTTTTGTTGTTTAATTAATTTATTTCTGTTACAATTGTTTCTCTTTTTTTCCCCATTGACACCCTCTTCCCCATACCCCCCCCAGCTTTGTTGTCCATGTTCATCAGCTATACATACATGCATATAAGTTCTGTGGTTTATCTCTTCCCTCCTCCCACCCCCTTTCTGGGTGTTGTCAGTCTGTACCCTATTTCCACGTCTCTGGGTCTACCCTGTTCCTCAGACTGTTATGTTCATTATATTTCACAAATAAGTGAGATAATGTTATATTTGTCTTTCTCTGCTTGGCTTGTTTTGCTTAGGATAATATTGTTCAGGTCTCTCCATGTCATCTCAAAGGAAGAGAATTTCTTTTCTTGTAGCAGCATAGTACTCCTTTCTGTATATGTACTACAGCTTTTTTATCCACTCATCTTTTGATGAACATTTGGGCTGTTTCCAGATCTTAGCTATTGTAAATAGTGCTTCTATGAACATAGGGGTACATATATTCATTCTGATTGGTGTTTCAGGCTTCTTAGGGTATATTCCTAGAAGTGGGATCACTGAATCAAATGGCAGTTCAATTTTTTCTTGACATTAATTTTATATCTTGTTACTTTGCCAAATTCATTTATTAAGTCTAGTAGATTTTTGATGGAGTCATTAGGGTTTTCTATGTATAATATCATGTCATCTCCAAATAATGACAGTTTCACTTCCTCCTTTCTAATGGATCCCTTTTATTTTTTCTTCATATCTGATTGCTGTGGCCAAGTCTTCCAGTACTATGTTAAACAAGAGTGGTGAAAGTGGGCATCCCTGTCTTGTTCCTGTCCTTGAAAAAAATGCTTTAATTTTTGCCCATTGAGTGTGATATTGGTTGTAGGTCTTTTATATATGGCCTTCATTATGTCGAGATATGATCCCTCTATTCCCACATTACTGAACATTTTTATCAGAAATGGGTGCTGGATTTGGTTGAATGCTTTTTCAGCATCTATTGATATGATCATGTGGTTTTTATCTTTCATTTTGTTTATGTGGTGTATCACATTTATTGATTTGCAAATATTGTACCAGCCTTGCATCCCTGGGATGAATCCCACTTGATCATAGTGAATAATTTTTTTGATGTATCGCTGGATCCGATTTGCTAGTATTTTGTTCAGAATTTTGGCAACTATGTTCATCAGGGATATGGGCCTGTAGTTTTCTTTCTTTGTCATGTCTTTTTCAGGTTTTGATTTTGGAATAAGAGTTATTCTGGCCTCATAAAATGAGTTTGGAAGTCTTCCTTCTTCTTGAATTTTTTGAAAAAATTTGAGGACAATGGGTGTTAGTTCTTCTTTGAATGTTCGGTAAAACTCCTCCGGAAAGCCGTTCGGGTCTGGGCTTTTTTTTTTTTTTTTTTTGGTGGGAGAGTCTTGATTACACTTTCAATTTCCTTAGTTGTTACTGGTCTGTTCAAGTTTTCTATCTCTTCCCGGTCCAGTTTTGCGAGACTATGTGTATCTGGGTTCTCTCTCTCTGTTTCTTGGTAAATCTAGGTAAGGGTCCATCAATCTTGTTTATCTTTACAAAAATCCAGCTCTTTGTTTCACTGATCCTTTTAAGTTTGTTTTTTTGTTTGTTTGTTTTGTTTTGTTTTATGTCTCTGTCATTTATTTCTGCTCTGATCTTTACTATTTCCTTCCTTCTACTTACTCTGTGTTTTTTGTTGTTTGCTTTCTAGTTCTTTACGTTGTGAGGTTAAATAGTCAATTAGAAAATTTTCTTGTTTCTTGAGGTAGGCCTGTAGTGCTATGAACTTCTTTCTCAGAACTACTTTTGCTGCATCCCATAGATTTTGTGTTGTGTGTCCATTTTAATTGGTTTCCAGGAAGTTCTAATTTTCTCCTTGATCTCCTTTGTCACCCATTCAACGTTTAATAACATGTGATTTAGCCTCCATGTGTTCAAATGTCTTTGCATGTTTTTGTTTGAATTGATTTCTAGTTTCATACCGTTGTGATTTGAGATGATGCTTGATATGATATTAATCTTCTTAAACTTGTAGAGACTTAGTTTGTGTCCTAACATGTGGTCTTTCTTTGAGAATGTCCCATGTGCACTTGAGAAGAATGTGAATTCTGTAGTTTTGGGGTGTAATTTACTGTAGATATCTATTAAATCACTTTGGTCTAGTGCTTTATTTAGAGTCTCTGTTTTCTTGTTAATTTTTTATCTAGAGGATATATCCAGTGATGTCAGTGGGGTGTTGAATTCCCCTGATATGATTGTATCACTGTCGATTTCTCTTTTGAAGTCCTCTGGAAGATTTTTAATATATTTTGGTGTTTCTGTATTGGGTGTATTCATGTTTACCAAGGTTATGTCTTCCTATTGGATAGATCCTCTCAATATTATGTAGTGGCCTTCTTTGTCTCTAGCTATGGCCTTTATTTTGAAATCTATTTTATCAGATATAAGTATTGCTACCCCACTTTTTTTTTTTTCCTTTCTGTTTGCTTGGAAGATTTTTTCCATTTCTTTACTTTCAACCTATGTGAGTCTTTTGTTGTGAGGTGGGTCTCTTGGAAACAATATATGTGTGAGTTATACTTTCTTATCCAGTCTTTTTATTGGAGCATTCAAACCATTTACATTTAAGGTGATTATTGATATGTACGTATTTATTGCCATTTTTGTTTAGTGTGGTTCTATTTTTCTTCCTATTTCTTCTACTAATTACAGCAGTCTTTTAGCATTTCTTGCAGTGCTGGTTTGGTGTTAATATATTACCTTAGTCTTTTTTTGTCAGAAAAGCTCTTTATTTGACCTTCTATTTTGAATTATAGCCTTGCTGGACAGAGTAGTCTTGGATTCAGATCTTTGTTTTTCATGACCTTGATTACTTCATATCACTCCCTTCTGGCCTGTAGTGTTTCTATTGAGAAGTCAGCTGAGAGCCTTATAGGGTTTCCTTTGTAGGTAACCTGTTGCTTATCTCTTGATGCCCTTAGAATTCTCTGTTTGTCTTTAATTTTTGGCATTTTAATTATTATGTGTCTTGGTGTAGGCCTGTTTGGGTTCTTCTTACTTGGGACTCTCTGTGCTTCTTGAACTTGAATGCCTTCTTCCTTCCTCAAGTTAGGAAAGTTTTCTATCTCTATTTCTTAAAATATATTCTCTAACCCTTGCCCATTTTCTTCCTCTTCGAGGACTCCTATGATGCAAATATTATTACATTTTCAGTTATCCTACAGTTCTCTTAATCTGTCTTTCTGTTTTTCAATTGTTTTTTCCTTTGGGTTTTCTGTTTGGTTGATTTTTTCTACCCTGTCTTCTAATTCACTGATCCAGTCCTCAACTTTCTCTACTCTGCTGTTTAGCCCTTTCAATGTGTTCTTTATCTTTGCTATGTCATTCTTCATTTCCACCTGGTTGGTTTTCAATGCTTCTATATCTTTACTCATGATGTTGAAGTCCTTACTCATGCTGTTGAGCTTCCTCAAGATCATGGCTCTGAACTCTAGTTCTGTTAACTTGCTTAACTGCATTTCATTTATCTCATCTTTGGAAGAGGTCTCTTGTTCTTTCATTTGGGATTTATTTATTTGTTTTACCATTTTGGCTCTCTCAGTAGGTTTTGGAGCCTGCCAAATTTTCCCTGTGGGTGTTGGTGTTCTGCTGTTTGTGGCTCCCTCTACTGGGACTGGATGAGCGTGGGAGGACCCACGTTAAACACCACTGTCAAGTCTTACTTTCCTGGGTAGATTTGCAATCCCAGGAATGTTCAGTTACCCTCTGGCTTTTTGCCTGGAGGCTATTAGTCTTGGTTACTTGAAGAACCTTGGGTTCTCAGTTGACTATAAAACTCCCTTAGGTATTCAGTTTAAGAGGATTTTCCAAGGGTGGGGCAGATGCTGGTTTTTAGTGAGCCTCAATTTGCATTTCAATGGCCCACCTGAGTGGGGTTGAGTCTCCGAGGGAGGGGCTGCTGCCTCTCCCCAGACCCCTGGGAAGGAGTAAGATGGCTACTGTCCTGTATGGCTCTAACTCAGCAAAAGCTCTAAGGGTCCTCCAAATCTCGAGTGCCCCTACACAGTTCCAATCCAGTCCGCCCTTCCTGTGCTGAAGGTAAAGGTGAGTGGCTATGGCTAATTTAGCACTATTTCCCGGCCCTCTGTGCTGTGGAGCCGGCTTGTGATTTTAACCCCAAAGTCACTGCTCACAGCTAAGACAGTTGCTGTCTATGGGCTCCCAGCCCCACTCTTGTACCTCCACAATCCTACCAGGATAATTTCAGTGTACCTGGTCACATGGTCCTTGCAAGTTGCTTTTCTGTTGCTTTTTGCCACAATTTGTCTTTATTTTACTTGTAATTCCAGTTTGGTCCTGGAAGATGGTCTGTGTAGCTTCCATTCACTTCACTGCCCCTTTGGAATCCCACCATGTATTCTTTGTACTAACTTTAGTGACCACACACACACGCACACATGCACATGTAATAACTCATTTTTAGAGGATCTTTAGAAAGGCAAACCATCCCTATTTTAAGACATTTTAATTATTATAATAGCAGTAGATGTACTATTCCAAACAAATTAATTAGGAAACTTAGAAATAAGTCAGAGGAAACTGGAAAGAAAAAAGAGAGCTAAAACACATTTTATGATAGTAGAGTACAGTTTGCTTTGCATTTACTTTTTATATTTTTTAATGCATCTAGAATATACATAGAAGCATAGGTAAAGCATACTTAGGTCTTGGAGTTTTAACCTTGCTTTTTCTAAAAGCAGGGATTTGAGAGTTGAGAGACAAATCTTGAAAGATTGATAAGATCAAAGAAAGGATGTATACATATATGGATTTTGCCTGTGTAGTCCATTGTGTCCTAAATGAAGTTACCTGGGTGATTTAGGTAATGGAACTAAACTTTTCTAGTCTTAATTGTCAGCAGAATGCATAAGTGGAAGTGAAAGGGGTGATTCTGTTAGTGTCCTAGGAAAGGAATTAAGTTGTTTATGGCTGTATCTTTAGTATCCAAGTGATTTTGCATCTATGGAAACTGAACTATATTAAATGGCAATGATAAAAAATCCATAATAGGTTTCCAAAATTATAGAGTATCTATCTGTATTCAGGATTATAGGCATTCTTTTCCTTGGCAGTATTTGAGAGCTGATACTAAGCCAGGCCGGTTTGGCTCAATGATTAGGGTTTTAGCCTGTGAACCAAAGGGTTTGATTCCCCATCGTGGGCATGTACCTGGGTTGCAGGTTTGATCCCTGGCCCAGTTGTGTGGGAGGCAACTGATATGTCTCTTTCTATATCATCAATATTTCTCTCTCTCTCTCTCTCTTTCTCTCTCCCCCCTCCCTCTCTCCCTTCCACTCTCTCTAAATATCCTTGAATGAGGATTAGCAATAAATAAATAAATAAAATTTGATACTAAAATTTTATTTATAAATTCCCTTCTATTCTTTATTATATTTAATTAAATATTTTAAATATTATTCAGTTTTTATTCTCTTCAGATGGAAAAGTTTGTCTGCAATGTACATACCAACCTTTTCTTTTCTTTAATTTACTCATGTTAGAAATTGGTACTATCTAATCAGTTGCTCAAGTAAAAGAAGCTATTGTTGATTTTTTTTTTTAAGATGGAGTGGGAAAGAGGGTGGATAGAGAGAGAGAGAGAGAGAGAGAGAGAGAGAGAGAGAGAGAGATTGATGTGAGAGAGACACATTGATTAGTTGCCTCCTGCACAACCGTGACCAGGGCTGGAGACTGAACCTGCGACACCTTGGTCTGTGGGCTGACAGTCTAATCACTGAGCCAAACCAGCCAGGGCTGTTGAGTCATTTTTAATTCCCAGATTCATGTGTCCATATCTGACCTTTATTCTGAACTCTAAGACAGTGCTTTTGTTTGAAACTTCGTTAGTACAGACATGTTCCATATTTGTATTGCCCATATGGTAGCATATACCTATTTAAGCTCTTGGATTGCAGCTAGTGTAAATGAGGAACTGAATTTTAAATTTTAATTAAAACTAATCAAATTTAAATAGTCACATATGGCTAGTGGTAACCATATTGGACAGAGCGTCTCTAGACCTATGTAACTAACCACCTACTTTATAGCCTTTCTTGGACATGCTATAAGGATCTAAAATTTAATATCCACTGGACTCTCAACTCTTGATTTTTAGGCAACTTGCCAACTTGGTTTCTCTTACTTTTCCTATATAAAATTTATCATTACTACTTTTATCTTTTTACATTATTAAAATGTGATGGCAATATCACTGTATTATTTGATACTCTTGTGAGTTATTTATTTCTGCTGTTTTCTTGATTATAATTTATGAAAGAAGGGATCTTAACTATCTTTATCACCACTCTATTCACAGAGTGTAGAGTAGTGTTATCATATAGTAATTCTTTAACATTTTATGAATGAATGAACAAATAACATGCATTTTTAATTAAATGTATTGGGGTGACATTGGTTAATAAGGTCATACATGTTTCAAGTATACATTTCTATGATATATGATCTGTATATTGCATTGTGTGCCTACCATCCAAAATCAAATAATCTTGTCACCTTTTATTTGGCCCCTTTTACTCCCCAACCTCTTCCCTTCGTAACCACCATACTATTATCTTTGCCTATGAATTTCAGTTTTATGTCATATGAGTGAAATCAAATGGCTCTTAGCTATTTCTGACTGACTTATTTCACTGGCATAATATTTTCAAGGTCCATCCATGTGGTTGTAAATGGCAGTATTTAAGGTTTTTTTTATGGCTGAGTAGTATTCCATAGTATATATGTACCACATCTTCTTTATGCAATCACGTATCAAAGGGCACTTTGGTGAATTTGTTTTTTAATTTTTACCTGCAGATATGAGTATTGATTCTAGAAAGGGGGAAAGTGTGGGGAGAGAGAGATTGATTGATTGCCTTCCCTACATGCCCCGGCCAGGGGTTGAACCCACCACCTTTCAGTGTATGGGGCAATGCTCCAACCAACTGAGCTACATCAGCCAGGGCACTTTGGTGCTTTTTTTTTTTAATGTTTTTATTGATTTTTTTTTTTTTTTTTTTTTGGAGAGAAAGGGAGATAGAGATAGAAACATCGATGTGAGAGAGGCACATGTATTAACTGCTTGCTGCATAGCCCCCCTGGGGGGATCAAGTCCACAACCTGGGATTGTGCCCCAAACAAGAACTGAACTGGGACCTCTGTCCATGGGACAGTGCTCAATCCACTGAGCCACACCGGCTGGGAAACTTCGGTGTAGCTTTAAAAGAAGGACCACAACACTAGAGTTGAGATTAAAGGCAATATGTTTGTAGCTCAACATAAATTGTATTAAATGTGACTTTTTAAAAAAATGTTTTACCTTTATTGATTTTTAGAGAGAAAGGAAGGGGCAGGGAGAGAAAGACAGAAACAATGATGAGAGAGAACATCGATTGGCTACCTCCTGCACGCCTCCCCACTGGGGTTCGGGCCCACAACCTGGGTATGTGCCTTGACTGGGAATCGAACCGGCGACCTCTTGGTGCAGGGTCAATGCTCAACCACTGAGCCACACTGGTTGGGCTTAAATGTGACTCTTATGAGTAATCTATCTTCAGGAAAATGGTCGATTTAGCCTCAGAGTTCCATCCTGTGTATAAATATAGTCATCCTTGGTATCCATGCAAATTTGTTCCAGGACCTCATGGATACCTAACTCCACAGGTGCTCAAATTCCTTAGTAGGCCCCCATGTCCTTGGGTTCTGCATCCTTGTGTTTAATCAACTGCAGATTGAAATATTTTCCATCTGCAGGTGCAGAACCTGTGGATGTGATAACTACTTTATAAGTTATTTTAGTGCCAGAATGATATGAAGCTTGTATGTGGCATATAGTCAATAAATATGTGTCATTATGAGACTAGTAATCATAATTACTGTTATTTCAATTTTAACTTTGATGGATGTTCTTAGCCTCATTCCTTACATTTTCTGGGATCTGTTCCGTCATCTGCTTCATGAAACTGTTGAATGTTTTGATTCTGATTTTATTTTTCTGTTTATTTTTTTTATGTATTTCTTAATGATGCAGTAAATATTACCATTTTTATTACATTTCTATCCTTGAGTACACATATTTTAATATTCTGTGTGACAAAATGTAAAGTACACATAATGCACTTTTGTATAGAAAAGGATGCTGGTTTGTCTCTAGGAAAAGCAGTTGTCTGATTTGAGATGAGGTGGTGACTGAACTAGGACTTTTCTTCCTGAAATGCCAACTCTACTTAAAAGAATGATTGACAGACACTCTATATTTATTCAAACCTGAGTGTGTGGCAGACTTTTTTTTAGTGAGCCTGTCCCTTCAAGGATAAGAACAGGTAGCATTTGTTGCCAAGGGTAAAATCTGAGTTTCTAATCTTGGAAAACTTGTGTCTGCCCCCGTGAATTTGACAATATACCAATACTTTACTACTTTTCTGATAAGATGGATAGTGATATTAATGACTGTAATTGTTTGATATCACATAATGAATGTCAACTTTTGAAAGACCTACTTAACAATGTATTAATCAATATCTTCCAAATGACCAATGCATAGTTATGTAGTTATGTACTCATTCAGAGTGTAAAATCAAGTAATACATTTTTTTTCTTTTTTTTTTTTTTGGTACGTGCCCCTAGCGGGAACTGAATCCGGGACTCTCTGGTCCACAGGGCGACACTCCAACCACCGAGCCAAACCGGCCAGGGCTCAACTAATGGGTTTTAATGTAACAGTGTATAATAAGTTCATTAATGTGATTTCAGATTTTTTATTGTCACTAACCTTTAAGAAACTGACTTGTGGAACTCTTGTGTAGTATAAAAGACGAATATACGCAATTATCTGAAAAGATTATTAACTACTCCTTTCTTTCCAACTACACACCTGAGAGAGGGCTGTAGTTCTTTCTTCACCTACTTTGACCTAAACAACACATCACAACAGATTGAAGGCAGATGTAGATGTGAGGACCTAGCTGTTTCCTATTAAGGTAGACGTGGAAGAGATCGTAAAAATGTACAATTGCCACTTATCACACTAATTTTATTTTGGAAAAAAAAAATTTTGGTCAAATTAGCTTATATATGCTAGCTTATAATGAGTCTATTATTAGTTTTGACTTTTTTACTCTCTGATTTTAGAACTAGCAAACCTTCACAATTCTGAATATGAATTAATTCAATAGTACATCTTTCAAATGAACTAAAATTGCACTAAATATGAACATAGAATATGTTCATCATTTAGTGTCTTTAATTAGTATTTGAGAAAATCTGTTATTTCTCTACCTCCTCAGTTTAAAATGACTCAAGGAATCCCAACAGTGGCCATTTAAAAGAGCCAATTACTGCATATTTTTGCTTTGCTGAATTCAAATTTTAGACTATTGAGATTATCCAGTTTCCTTAAGATTTATCATATTTTGATTTTGGAAGCTTTTGTCCGTTTGGCAGATTTAACTTGGAAAAGAAAAAAGCAGGAAGACATAATGGTATCTGCATTCAATCTGTATGCGATTTTCATGTTATTAATTTTTTTAACTGGCATCTTTAAATGCAGCACAACAATACCAATAGATCAAAATAAAAATGACCCGAATTTTGATGCACAATATGTGTTACATTTAGAAAGCAATAAAAGGAAAGTAAATTGGAAGGAAAAGATAGTGACTTTGCCTTTACTGAGCAGTAGAAACCCTAACTGCTGCACATGTCCATTAATCATCAAATTACAGTAGCAGGATCTGGCAGTTGGGAAGAATGGACTATTTGCATTAAAAATCTGTCAATTTAAAATGTGATAAAAAACAAAAATAATCAATAATAATGCATTTAAATTGAAACAGTCATCACAACAATGCAATAGCAATCAGTCATATTTACTAAGACCACAAATGTAATAATCCTCCTGATCTCTACATAATTACTAGCCTTGCCTCTTGAATTATCAACAGCTCTCATGGCTTAATGCCTCATACTTGCTTAATAAGCATCTGCAATCAATAATCTTGCCACAGAGTAAGTGGCAACCAGCCAGCCGGGCCCAGGGTGTAAATGCTGCAGAAGGGATCACTATATCGGTGTGAATGACAAGGAGGTGGCTGTGTTAATGGCAGAGGCGTGCAGCAAAGAGGCAGTTCTGAGAAGCCGCTTACTGGAATGTGTGGTCTTACCATGGCTGGGGTGCCTAGCTATGGGGAACAGTCAGTCACCCTTAAAAACACTTCAGATCCTTCCCAGAGGTGTTTTTATGATGATAGTCATCTCTAGCAGCTGTCGTCTATATCTCACTATCAACATAATACATTCGGTTGGCCTGAAATGCTCTTTATCTGACTGGAAAAGCAAATAGTTATTTTTTTCATACACATGGTATATGATAGAGAACAGGAATTTATATGCAAATTTGAGTATTAGTGACACTTTGATCATAAGAGTTTAAGGACCAATTGTAGTTGTCAAAAATGTTTGAAAACTATTAATGCCATTCATATGGAAAATAGAATTGAAAATCCCAATAGAAAAAATGTGTTGTATGGATAGCAGTGTCATATTGTTTATTTTATTCAGTCTATTGAATTACAAAGATTCCCATGTTTTTGCAAAAGCGACAATTAAAAACATCAGGACACTGTCATTTAATTTTTTTTCTTATGAATATCAACTCTGCTCATTATTTCTATTATTTATCATTCACCTTTTATCCATAACTCAAGAAATTTACAGAATATATAAAAAATAAAAACACTGCTTTTGTCCCATAGTATTTGTATTAAATAGATAACAGGAAACTAATCACTTAAAAACTAAGGCTCAGGTGAGTTAATTTACATTATGTCTTATTTAGAAGTGAAATTATAGGTACACTGAACAGCATTTTCAATGGATTTTAGCATCGTAAAATGTATTGCCCGTACTGTATTAGAAGGTGCCCTCGGGTCTTGAGTGGGGTTTCTTTCAGGGACCATTGCCCAGCAGAGGAGAGGTCTCGCTGGCCTACACTAAAGATCTCAGGCCCCTACTGGACGTCACCAAGGGAGGGACTGAGTGTGATAACCTGTTCACGTGGCTGGGAATTAGAGGATAAAAGAGAGTTTTATTCCTGGTGGTGGCACTTGGCAACAAACAATACAAGAAAGTTAGGTCAAGTGGTTATCACTGCAGACTACTATCAGGACTATGAAGTTTATTAAGTGATCAAGATTTTCAGTAGTATCTAGAATGATAGTTTTTTATTTGTTATCCATATACCTTTTCGTAATACTTTGTGGTGCTCACTTGTATTCTATTTTAGGAACTTTAGGGAAGCAAAAAAAAAAAAAGAGAGAGAGAGAGAAAGTAATAAGACCCTATATAAATCTCAGGCTTGTGGGAAAGAGGAGACTGAGGTATGGGGTAGGTAGAATCAGTGGAAAGGAAAGTGATTCTCTGGGGTCATTTATAGGGACATAAGGAGAGCATAGCAAATTATGCTGGGCTAACACTTGGCTGTTGAATTAAAAAGGAGATATCCGCACGTGCTTTAGAAAAAGAGTAGACCTAGCACAGAAAAATACATTTTCATTGCTTGTAATAATTGACTTCTTACATTTCCTATATATTAGGCAACTTCATTTTTTTAAGTTATTTTAAATGTTTTATTGGCTTTAGAGAGAGAGGAAGGGGGAGGGAGAGAGAGAAACATCTATTGGTTGCCTCCTGTATGCATTCCAACCAGGGATCGAACCCGCAACCAGGTATATACACTGATGGTGAATCAAACTTAAGACCCTTCAGTGCACGGGACAATGCTCAACCAACTGAGCCACACAGGCCCTGGGCAGGGCATCTTCATTTTAATATTTTATTAATACCTCACATCTGACACTCAAAATACTTAGTACTAAATTTATCAACTTCTCTCTTTCCATTTTTTATTATTTTCAAAAATTAGGACAGAACCTTCTACTGTGAGGAAAATATTATAGTATGCCCTTGATAATTTTATTGTCAACTACTTAATTAAATATATCTAAAAGGGCATATAACCACAAAGCTGTTATTTGTTCACAATGAGGTTCATGATCATACTTTTGAAAGTCTGTTGGATCCTGATTTAATTTTTTTTTTTAATTTTATAACAAACCAGAGGAAAAATGCATTTAAGCATAGTTAGGATTATCTGTATTATTTTTTAAACAATACTGGTGGAAAATCTTACTGACTATATATATATATATATATATATATATGTGTGTGTGTGTGTGTGTGTGTGTGTGTGTGTGTGTGTGTGTATGTGTCTATATGGCCAATAATATTGACACTAAGTGATGCTACTTTAATTTTCCTAAGCTCATAATAAAAGCATTGAGTTATATTATACCTGTGTGATACATTCAGTTGCAGTGAAGGAAAAATAATGTCCTGTACAAAATAATTTGTGAACAACACTTTTGAAATAGTTCATGTGTAGAAAAGAAGTTGGAGAATTGAGATGTGATATATCACAGCCATAGACACCTCCAGAATTGAAGAAGCACATGATGTTAAGTCAGCAGCAGTGATTTTCAAATGACATTTGCCATATAAAATTAATGCTGTTAATTTGAATATTTTATCATTTTTATTCATATTTAACAAATGCATTTGATTTTATATATTATACCATAAAAGCTATAGTATTAAATGTTAATTTGTACATATTCAAGTAATAGTATAAAAAAATAGTGAACACTAGAAATGTACATATTACTCAGGGTTGAGAAATACTGCTAGAGTATTACTGAATGTATGAAGAATGTGTGTATTAATCCTTAATAAAACCCTCAAGTTTTTCAAAAAGTAGAACCAATCTATCATTACACAATTTTCAGCCCCTAGGACATTTCGTGAGAACTTTGATTTATCCAGACTTCTGTTTATCTAACCCAAGAGGTATATTTCCTGCCTTTGCATCTATATTCACTGCTTATCTCCTTGATGTGAATTTCCCTCTGCTGCAGCCACTGACTTGACCTGACTGTGTATGTGACCTAGAGCTTCTTTCTACTCCGAACTTATACTGATGTGTCCTCTTTTGAAAAAAGTATTTGCTACTTGACACAATTTACTTACCACTCATATATATATAAATGTCATTATATCATTGATACAGTAACAGGTTTTCTTTTTCTGTGTGTGGGACATAATTTCTTGTTTCCTTGAATGACTTGTACTTTTCTGTTCAAAATTAGATTTCAGCAGTTTTCCTTAAATTAGTAAGCTTCACTTTGGTGCAAGCCATTAGTTCATTCCCAGAAAACTTGACTTGACAAATTTCTTTCCAAAATTCTTGTTGCTTTTACAGATAACAAGAATTTGTGAGATTCTTCCTTTGCTATTATGTTCACTGACATCATCCCCAAAATATTATAACTAAATTTAAATTTTAGTCAGGTTCATAAATGAAATTTCCACTATTCCCTGTTGCCTGGCCAGCCTATGAGGACTCTGAGGGTGCAGCCCTGTGTGCAACTGACGGATGCAAGTTCGTAGGTCAGATGTGGAATTCTTGTTCTGTTGATTTATAACCCAAAGAATTATGAAGATGCCCACCTAATAGCATACCTATTACAATTTAATAATATATTATTTATGTAAATTTATTAATTTGAAACTTTAAAAAATGTCTCACACTTGCGCAAATTTGCATTTATTACTAGAAAGACTGGGTTTCATCTGTTCATTTTTAATATGTGTTTCTGCTTGTGTTTATTGCTCAATCATAATTTTCCCTTTTCCTCTATAGTCTTTTAATTTTCAAAAAATATATTTTATTTATTTTTTTCAGAATGAGAGGAAGGGAGAGAGAGAGAAACAGTGATGTGAGAGAGATACATTGATCAGCTGCCTCCTGCATGCCCTCCCCCTCCCCCCCCCCCCACCGCCGCCACTGGGGATTGAGCCCACAACCCGGCATGTGCCCTGACCAGAAATCAAACAGGGACCTCTCAGTCAATGGGACGATACTCAATCCACTAAGTCACACTGGCTGGGTGTTTGATATTTTGTTTTATATTTTATTAAATTGCAAGAAGAAAATTATATTAGTTAAAGGGGATTTATTGAATGACTACACAGAGAAACGTTTGAGAAGCTTCAAACTAAACTTCTTGAAAACATGAATTTTTTATATTTGGCATTTTATGGAGGATCTTTGAATGTGAAAGTATAATGTGTCACAGTTCCTCTAGTAGATTGCTCTCTTTGTGACCTAGTTCTTCTACTATTTATCACTTTATTCATTTTTTCTTCTTCCTGTTCTGTTATTTACTAACTGTCTTGAGTACTCATTTCTACTTCAAGGCTTTTACTTCTTCATGGATTCTATGGCTCTGTTTCTTTCATTTTGCATCATTCTCTGTGACTGTTCATTTATTCCATTTAGTTCATATTCAAACTCACACGAGATGTATTTTAAATAGGACTATAACAACCCATTATGAATCCTGTCTGCTGCATAAAGCTTTCATACTGGTCCATCTCATAAACAGCTGTATTTGTTCATGTGTCCAACCCAGCTAGTTTTTGATAAGTTGCTATGGTAAAGGTAAAAATTCAAAATAAAAAATGTCAAATATGAGTAATAATCAGACTGATAAACTAAGGTTTTTATCATAAAATTACACCTTTGATAGCACTTCTTATGTAATACTTTATTTGCTTAAGAATGTATACATATGCACACACAAATCAATACTCCTATATAATGTATTCATATTCTTTTGGTGAATAGCAAATTGCCACAAACTTAGTGGCACAAAACAAACATTATTATCTCAGAGTGTGGGTAAAGAGTCTGAGTATGGGTTAGCTGGATGCTCTTCTAAAGGTCTCACCAGTTGGATATCAAGAGTTTAGCTGAGGCTGGCATTTCCTTTCAGATTTGACGTCCTTTTCCAAGCTTACTAAATGTTTTCATAATTGTATCATTTTTATATAGTTTCAGCATTGAAGTCTCCATTTTCTTGCAAGTTGTTGGCAAAGAAACACTCTCTCTTTGCCACATGCCCATACCCCACCAATAGGTCCTCTCATACCACGATAGCTTACATCATTAAGGCCAGCAAAACAACTTTTATTACTCAGCTATAACAGACTCTTATATATCATGACCTAATTATAGAAGTGCCTATCTCATTACTTTTGTCAAATAATACAAACTAATCAAGGGAGGAAATATACCTTTAAATATTATCACAGGGCCCACTCAAACTCAAGCTCAAGGGTAAGTGGTTATTACAGAACATATACACCAGGCAACAGGAACCTTGACGGAGGGAGTACCTTAGAATTCGACCTACCACATCTACGTCTTATCTCTCATAAGCTACTTTACATACAAGTTTAGATCAGTCCTTAATATCACAATATCTTAATCCTGGTTAGAAGGCTAAACACAACTTGTTCTGCATGTTTTATTCTGTCACCTAAACTAGTAGGAATTCCAAAAGAAGCTTTATATCTGATCTTAGTTGTAGCTCTTACACCCAGATTGTCAGGTCCTCCCTGGGCAAAATAAAATATGTGGGACAAGAAAGTTATAAAGAAAAAGTTGAGAAATGTAGTATTATTCTCTATCCCCTCCCTGTTGATGTAATTTTTTTGTAGGAGAAAATGTGTAACATAAACCAAAAGCATGAGATGAAATCAATCTTCAAAAAGTGAATGCATTGCTATAACCACCAACTAAATTAATAAATATAATCCAGAATATGAACCCCAGAAACTCCTTTTAATCTTCCTATTACTGTATTATCCAGAAGTATACACTATTCTGAATTCAAAAACCAGTTTTTGTTTATATACTTTGTGTAAATAGAGTAAATGTTCCTACATGTCTGGTTTCTTATGTTCAACATTAGATTTAAAAGAACCTTCCATGAGATTGTACAGTTTCCTACTTATTAGTGTTTTATGAGAAAGTATTCCAGTGAAAGAATAGACTATGACTTGGTTTATCTGTTCCACTATTGAAATGTATTTCTGTGGCTGCATTTGAATTGTATATTTTTCTCTCAGTTTTAATAATGACATAATTTTTTACTTTCTTTTCTTTCTACCCTCCCTTCCCTCCTTCCTTTTTTATTTACTTAAGTTCCTTTATTTTTATATTCCCCTTGTTGAAGGTTGCAGAAATTGGATCTCTGGGTAGATGCCTTTTTTTTTTTTTTTTTTTCAGTTTTTAAAAATGGCTAGCTCAATTTCTTCATATATTGTTTTCTATTTCACCCTCTTTCCTCTCCATATATGGCTCAAATTATACATTTGGTTAACATTTTCATTGTGTTCTGATTTTCTTTTATACTCTTTTCTGTTGTAATACTTTTTTTTCTCTCTATAGAAATTTTTTTCCAGTATATTTTCTATTGAACTGTCTTCAAATTGACTAATTCTGTCTTCTACAGGGAAAGACTCCTTGCATATTTGTGTTCCTCTTCTGTTGCAGAAGTATTCTTCCTTTACTTTCTCAATGTTTCTTATTTATCTGGGCAGTTAGGCTTATGGAGAGAAGTCTGATGTTCAGGTTTTGCCTCAGACTTAGGCATTTCTCTTGTCCTTGTTCTCTGTCAACTTACTTTAAACAGGCTTTTGCAACCACAACCTCTTCCCTGAATGGCTACCTGATATGTCCATTTAACAAATCCAGTAGTTCATTGTCAGTCCAAATCGTGCTTGAAATACAAGCTGCTCTGAACATAGCTTAATACTCTCTTATCATGAGTCTGCACTGTACATTTGCATCAATTTTGTTGTTTTCTGTCTCCTTTGCAGTGTCACTTTCATTTACATATTCTATTAACACTGGAGTTCCCTAGGATTCTAGTCCTGTTTTTTAAATGTTTATTTCTATGATGATTTCCTTAATTATGTCATCTAATAGCATGCCCTTACATGCATCCATGTACTCTTAAATTTATATCTCTAAACCAGGCATCTGTCTCTGAATCACTGCAGTTACATACCAGCTTCCCACTTGAAATTTTCATATGAATGTCTAGTAGGCTTCTAAAACTTTCTTCTGCAAGGTAGCATTATAATCCCCAACCAATTCTGCATATATATAATTTTTTTTTTTTAATCCTCACCCGAGGACATTTTTCCATTTTTTGTTCAGATAGAGCGGGAGGGAGAGAGAGGAAGAGAGAGAGAGAGAGAGAAACATCGATGTGAAGGGACACATCGAGTGGCTGCCACCCACACGACCAACCAGGGCCGGGGACAAACTGCAACCGAGGTACGCGCCCTTAGCGGGAACCGAACCCGGGTCTCTCTATACCGCAGGCCGACGCTCCAACCGCTGAGCCAAACCGGCCAGGGCTAATTTTTTAATTAATTAATTAATTTTTGTTACAGATGTTTCTCCTTCTTCCCCAACTGATTCCCTCCTACACACCATCCCCACCTTGTCCACAGCTTTGTTGTCCATGTCCATTGTTTGTGCAAACATGCACATAAATTCTGTGGTTTATCTCTCCTCCCCACCAACTATCTGGGGACTGTCAGTCTGAACCCCACTTCATATTTCTGGTACTACTCCATTTCTCAGACTGTTATGTTCATTATATTCCACAAATAAGTGAGATCATATGATACTTGTCTTTCTTGTTTTGCTTAGGATGATATTCTCCAGGTCCCTCCATGTCATCTCAAAGGATAAGAGATCTTTCTTTCTTACAGCTGCATAGTACTCCGTTGTGTATATGTACCACTGCTTGTTCATCCATTTGTCTACTGATGGACATTTGAGCTGTTTCCAGATCTTAGCTATTATAAGTAGTGCTGCTATGAACATGGGGGTACATATGTTCTTTCTGATTGGTGTTTCAGGCTTCGTAGGGTATATTCCTAGAAGTGGGATCACTGGGTCAAATGGGAGTTCAATTTTTAGTTTTTTGAGGTAACACCATATTGTTTTCCATAGTGGCTGCACCAGTCTGCATTCCCACCAGCAGTGTACTAGAGTCCCCTTTTCTCCACACCCTCGCCAACACTTGTTGTTTGAGGATTTGTTGATGGCCACCATTCTGACAGGTGTGAGGTGATACCTCATTGTTGTTTTAATTTGCATCTCTCTGATGATTAGTGATGTTGAGCATTTCTTCATATGTCTCTTAGCCATTTGTATGTCCTGTTTGGAGAGGTGTCTCTTTAGTTCCTCTGCCCATTTTTTAATTGGGTTATTTGTCTTCCTTTTGTTGAGTTGTAAGAGCACTCTATATATTTTAGAAATTAACCCCTTATCTGATGTACATTGGCAATTATGCTCTCCCATAGAGGAAGTTGCCTTTCTATATTGGTGGTTGTTTCTTTTGCTGTGCAGAAGCTTTTGAGTTTGATATAGTTCCATGTGTTCACTTTCTCCTTTGTTTCTGTTGCCTTAGGTGATGTATCAGTGAAAATTATGCTGCATATAATGCCTGAAATTTTGTTGCCTAGATTTTCTTCTAGAATTTTTATGGATCATTTTCACGGGTCATTTAAGTCTTTTATCCATTTTGAGTTTATTCTTGTGTATGGTGTAAGTTGATGGTCTAGTTTCATTTTTTTTTTTTTTTTTGCATGTAGCTGTCCAATTTTCCCAACACCATTTATTTAAGAGGCTGTCTTTACTCTACTGTATATTCTTGCAACCTTTGTCAAATATTAATTGAGCATATTGCCTTGGGTCCATTTCTGGGTTCTCTGTTCTGCTCCACTGGTCTATATGCCTGTTCTTGTGCCAGTACCAGGCTATTTTGCTTACAGTGGCTTTGTAGTATAACCTGAAATCTGGTAATGTGATCCCTCCAACTTTGTTCTTTTTCAAGATTGCTGTGGCTGTTCGGGGTCTTTTTTGGTTCCGTATGAACTTTTGAAGTATTTGTCCTATTTCTGTGAAGTATGCTGTTGGTATTTTGATGGGGATTGCACTGAATCTATAGATTTCTTTGGGTAGTATGGATATTTTAATTATATTAATTCTTCCAATCCATGAACAAGGTATGTGCTTCCACTTTTTTATATCTTCCTCTATTTCATTTTCAAATAACCTGTAGTTTTTTGCGAGTAGGTCCTTTATTTCTTTGGTTAAGTTTATTACTATGTATCTTAATTTTTTGCCAGGATGGTAAATGGGATTGTTTTTTGGTTTCTCTTTCTGTGAGTTAATCATTGGTGCATAAGAATGCCATTGATATCTTAACATTAATTTTCTATCCTGCTACTTTGCCAAATTAATTTATTAAGTGTAGTAAAGTTTTGATGGAGTTTTAGGGATTTTCTACATATAGTATCATGTCATCTGCGAATAATGACAGTTTCACTTCTTCCTTTCCAATTTGGATCCTTTTTATTTTTTCTTTCTGTCTGATTGCTGTGGCTAAGACTTCCAGTACTATGTTAAATAATAGTGGTGAAGGTGAGCATCATTGTCTTGTTCCAGTTTTTTCCAGTTGTTCCAGGGAAATGTTTTTAGTTTTTGCCCACTGATTATGATGTTGGCTGTAGGTATTTCATATTTGGCCTTTATTATGTCAAGATATGATCCCTCTATTCCCAGATTGCTGAGCATTTTTATCAGAAATGGATGCTGGATTTTGTCAAATGCTTTTTCAGCATCTATTGATATGATCATATGGTTTTTATCTTTCATTTTGTTTATGTGGTGTATCACATTCATTGATTTGCAAATATTGTACTAGACTTGCAACCCTGGGATGAATCCAACTGGGTCATGGTGAATAATTTTTTGATGTATTGCTGGATTCTATTTGCTAGTATTTTGTTCAGGATTTTGGCATCTATGTTTATCAGGGATATTGGTCTGTAGTTTTCTTTCTTTGTAGTGTCTTTTTCTGGTTTTGGAATTAGAATTATGCTGGCCTCCTCCTAAAACAAGTTTGGAAGTCTTCCTTCTTCTTGAATTTTTTGAAATAGTTTGAGGAAAATGGGAATCAGTTCTTCTTTGAATGTTTGATAAAATTCCCCGTGAAGCCGTCCCAGCCTGGGCTTTTGTTTGCTCGGAGAGCCTTAATTATATCTTCAATTTCTTTTGTACTTTTTGGTCTGTTCAAGTTTTCTATCCTTTCCTGTTCTGTCTTGGGAGATGTGTGTTTCTAGAAATTTGTCCATTTCACTTAGATTGTCAAATATGTTGCCCTATAATTGTTCATAATATTTGTTAACAATCCTTTGTATTTCTGTGGTGCCAGTTATTATTTCTCCTCTTTCATTTCTGATTTTGTGTATTTTGGTACTATCTCTTTGTTTCTTGGTAAGTCTACCTAAGGGTCCATCAATCTTATTTATTGTTTCAAAGAACCAGCTCTTTGGTTTATTGATCTTTTGAAAAAAAATTTTTTTTTTTTTGGTCTTTATGTCATTTATTTCTGCTCTGATCTTTACTATTCCCTTCCTTCTACTTGCTCTGAGGTTTTCTTTGTGTTTGCTTTCTAGTTCTTTAAGTTGTGAGGTTAGATGTCTATTAGAAATATTTTTTGTTTCTTGAGGTAGGCCTGTAGTGCTATGAACTTCCCTCTCAGAACTGCTTTCGCTGCATCCCATAAATTTTGTGTTGTTGTGTGTTCATTTTCATTGGTTTCCAGGATGTTTTTAATTTCTTCCTTGATCTCCTCAGTAACCCATTCTTTGTTCAATAAAATGCTATTTAGCCTCCATGTTTTCAAATGTCTTTTCATGTTCTTGTTGCAGTTGATTTCTAGTTTCCTGCCATTGTGATCTGAGAGGATTTTTGATATGATTTCAATCTTCCTGAACTTGTAGAGACTTAGTTTGTGCACTAACATGTGGTCTATCTTTGAGTATGTCCCATGTGCACTTGAGAAGAATGTGAATTCTCTTGTTTTGGGGTGTAATTCTCTGAAGACATCTATGAAATCCATTTGATCTACCGTTTCATTTAGAGTCTGTGTTTCCTTGTTAATTTTTTGTCTAGAAGATCTATCCAGTGATGTTGAGGTCCCCTGCTATGATGGTATTGCTGTCAATTTCTCCTTTGAAGTCCTCCAGAAGATTTTTAATATATGTTGGTGGTCTTTATTGGGTACATATATGTTTACCAAGGTTATATCTTCCTGTTGGATAGATTCTTTTAATATTATGTAGTGGCCTTCTTTGTCTCTAGTTATGGTTTTCATTTTGAAATCTACTTTATCAGATATGAGTATTGCTACCCCAGCTTTTTTTTCCTTTCCGTTTGCCTGAAAGATTTTTCCATCCTTTCACTCTCAACCTATGTGAGTCTTTTGTTGTGAGGTGGGTCTCTTGAAACAACATATATGTGAGTCATGCTTTCTTATCCACTCAGCTACTCTGTGTCTTTTTATCGGAGCATTCAAAGCATTTGCATTTAAGAAGATAATTGATATGTACTTAATTATTGCCATTTTTGTTTAGTGTGGTTTTATTTTTCTTCCTATTTCTTCTACTAATTACAGCAGTCCTTTTAGCATAACTTGCAGTGCTTGTTTGGTGTTAATATATTCCCTTAGCCTTTTTTTTTTTTTTTTTTTTGGTCTGGAAAGCTCTTTATTTGACCTTCTATTTTGAATGATAGCCTTGCTGGGTAGAGTAGTCTTGGATTCAGATCCTTGTTTTTCATGACCTTGATTACTTCAAGCCACTCCCTTCTGGCCTATAGTGTTTCTGTTGAGAAGTCAGCTGAGAACCTTATGGGGTTTCCGTTGTAGGTAACCTGTTGCTTGTCTCTTGTTGCCTTTAGTATTCTCTGTTTGTCTTTTATTTTTGGCATTTTAGTTACTATGTGTCTTGGTGTGGGCCTACTTGTTTTTTTCTTACTTGGGGCTCTCTGTGCTTCTTGAACTTGAATGTCTTCTTCACCAAGTTAGGGAAGTTTTTTATCACTATTTCTTCAAATATATTCTCTAACCCTTGCCAATTTACTTCCTCTTTGGGGACTTCTATGATGCAAATGTTATTACATTTCCAGTTGTCCCACAGTTCTCTTAAGCTATCTTCCTGTTTTTTAATTGTTTTTTCTTTTTAGTTTTCTGATTGGTTGATTTATTTCTACCCTGTCTTCTAATTCACTGACCCAGTCCTCAGCTTCCTCTACTGTGCTGGTTAGTCCTTCCAATGTGTTCTTAATTTCTGCTATGTCATTCTTCATTTCCACTTGGTTGGTTTTCAATGTTTTTGTATCTTTACTCATGGTGCTGATGTCCTTACTCATGCTGTTGAGCTTCCTCAAGATCATGGCTCTGAACTCTACCTCTGGTAATTTGCATAAGAGCATTTTTTAATCTCATCTTCGATAGAGTTCTCCTGTTCTTTCATTTGGGATTTGTTTCTTGTTTCACCATTTTGGCTATCCCAGTGGGTTTTGGAGCCTGCCAAATTTTCCCTTTGGATGTTTGTTGGTGTTCTGCTGTCTGTGGCTTTCTCTACTGGGTTTGGATGAGCCTGGGTGGGCTCATGTTAAACAGCACTGTCAAGTCTTACTTTCCTGGGTAGATTTGCAAGCTCAGAAAAAGTTCTTATCTAGCTTTTTCCTGGTGGCTAGTAGTCTCAGTTACTCAGTGCCTTGGAATGTACCCCTGGTGTTCTGCATAAGAGGATTTCCAGAGGGTGGGATAGATGCCGGTTGTTAATGAGCCTCAGTTTGCATTTCTTTGCCTCACCTGGGAAAGGCTGAATCTCCAAGGGTGTGCTGCTGCTTTTCCCCATGGCTCTGGGAAGGAGCACACTGGCCACCATCTTTTGTGGCCGCAATTCAGCAAAAACTCTGAGTGCCCTCCAAATCCCGGGTGTCCCCAAAGCATTCCAGCCCAGTCTGCCCTCCCTCTGCCATAGGCCCTAGGTGAGTGGCTGTGGCTGTTTTAGAGCTCTGTCCTGGCTCTCTGAGCTGTAGAGTGGGCTTGGTCTTTATTCCCCAAGGGTGCTGCTCACAGCTAAGACTGCTGCTGTCTGTGGGCTCCCAGTTCGCCACCCTCTCACACCTCTGCAGATCCTACCAGTGTCCCTGGTTATATAGTCCTGTCTTGCTGCTTTACTGTTGCCTTTTTTCAAGGATTTTTCTTTATTTTAGTTGTAATTCCTATTTGGTTCTGGAAGATCATCTGTGTTGCTGCCATTCACTCTGCCTCCATTTTTATATCCTCTAAGCCTATTTTGTGCAGAGCTGGGTCGCATAGGCCTCTCTGGTGCTTCAGTATCCTACTGGTACTGTGGGTAACTGGATGGCACAGTCCTTGCTGGGTCGCACAGACCTCTCTGGTGCCCTTGCACCCTGCAGGTCCCACAGGCGGGCAGCTGGATGGCACCAGTCCCTCTTGGGCTCCTGCTTCCCACTGCTCTTGTGAGCTGCTGGACTGCGTAGGCCTCTTTGGAGCTCCTGCTGCTGGTGGTTGGGGAGTGCTGCTGCCCTGTGGGGCTTAACTCTTGCTCAGCTTTTGCTGTAGTATTTGAGGATGGGTCTCAGCTGCTGGTCTGTGCTTCTGTTGCCTGGAGATGGATGTCTGCTCCCCAGCCTCTGTTGCTGGGGGTATATCTTGACTCTGATCGGGCTGTTACTATGGGGGAAGGTGCTGGGCTCTGGGCTGTCTGCGGCTTCCATGACTGGCACCTTGGGAGCTCCACTACTGTGCACTGGTCTGTGTTGACACAGAGTGTCCACTGGTCTGATGGT
Organism: Molossus molossus; assembly: GCF_014108415.1. NCBI lineage: Eukaryota > Metazoa > Chordata > Mammalia > Chiroptera > Molossidae > Molossus > Molossus molossus. The sequence continues at coordinate 42,235,986 of NW_023425344.1, forward strand.
GCCAGGTGCACTGGTGGGCTCAGGTTCCTGGGCCCTAGCTGCTCCCATTGCTTCCTCCCAGGGAAGACCCGGGATCTTCCAAAATGGTGGGACCGCCCGCGGTGCAGGGTGAAGCGCCCTGAAGGGCTGCTTACCACAGTAGCCCGCTGCTCGGTCCACAGCACAGGAACCTTCTGCTCTGCGTGTCTGCACTGCAGGAGTTAGTTCGTCCACCATCACGTCCACTCACACTCTCTCACATACTTGCTCACTCTCTCAGGCACTCACCCTCCCTCTGGTACTGCCAGCCACCATCTTCAAAAAACCAGTTCTGCTGTTTATGCATCTTTCCCATAGTAACTCCCTAAATCAATTAAAAATGTTTTGCTTTGTCTACATTTTGTTTCTTAGTTCCAGATCTCCAGTCTGGATTTAATTTACGAAGGTTGTTAAGTTTCAAAGACTACCAGAAAATTCTGTTGTGTGTTTTGTATGAGGCATAGGTAAACTGTGTTAAAACAACTGATTTAAATTCTGTTCCCATATATGATATGTTAATCTGTAATTTGGGAGGAAATGGTAAAAGAATTAATTATGAAATTCATGTGCTTATCCTTAGCCCACAAACCCTTGCTGTGACCTTTACTACATTAGAGAGACACAGGGAGCTTACCCAAAGGAAAAGCCATTAGTTTTATTGATAAAATGAATGTTGTATCATATTATAAAGATAATATGCTGCCCTTATGGGTCAAGATGGAAAAAAAAAAAAAAAAAAACACACAATGTGCTTCAAAATTAATTTTTTTTTCAAAATTAAAATTTTAATCAACCCCATACATTAAAGAACACTGCTATTTTCTTAAAAAATGGATTTTGCCCTGAAAATATGGTACATTTTAAAAAATATATGTATTTGTCTCTTAATGTCAAAACAGGAGTAGTTAATATTCTTTTTCTCATTTTTTTTCTCAAAAGAGAGATTTTACTTACTACCCTTCTTAAATTTTATCACTAGTAAATGTACTTTCTGTGGAGTTCCATCCTCATAGATTGATAGATAATTATGTATGTTAATATAATCTTTTGCTTCTGCACTTCTTTAGCTTGTTGAATATTCTGTAGTTTAAATGTGATATAAATAAGCCCAAGTGATTCAGAATAGTTATATTTCTCTTCAATGTACAAAATCTTAGAGGGCGGTCTCCTTTTTTAATTATTTTCTAAGATGTAAGTCATCAGCAAACAGTCAGCTCTGCTATGCTATGTAGTTTTTACAAAGCAACCACATTGCAGAAGAATTTTGGTGGCTGAGGGACACTGGCTTACTTGAATGTCAGTATCCAATTTTCTAAAACTTAAAAATAGATCATCATGTTTTCCAACAATCAGAGATTTGGTTTAATATCTTTTTCAGGTGTTCTCGGGGAGACTAAGTGACTGACCCAGAACCCATGAATGTCTATTCAGTAGGGTAGATAAGGTAAGTGTAGAAAACACCCAAGATAACTAACCTAAAAGGCCTTGATTAGTTACATGATATTCCTGCTCTACTTATTCTTTACTGAGTTTGTTAAAGGTACAATAAAAAAAGGAGAGGCTATTTTCTAGTCATTCTGTTAGCCAATGGATGCAGCAACTCCTTAAACATAGACCATCCCATTGTATGAATGCTTAAGAAGCATTCTCATATTACCTCTTCTTCTAAGTGTGGGCTACATTACTTCAAATTACCTTTCAGATTTTAAAACTTCTTTTATTCCAATCATGGCCATTATTATCATTAATGTATAATTATTTAAAGAGTCACTTTGTATAAAGTATATAGTCGACACAGTGATTTGACTTCCCTTTATTATAGAAAAAAAAAAGTTCCATTATAAAACAATTCAACTTACTTTCATTTCACTTTCTAGGCAGTTCCACATCATACCATCTCTGCATAGAGCTTTCAGTTCTTCCCCATTACCTCTTCATGTTATGAGTTTACCATGTATTATAGCTTCAGGGAGATGTTTCATAATTTTGTTCTTCTGACTCCTGTCATTTGTTTAACACAGCATTTCTAAACAGAAAATATATATTTCATATTAGTGTTTCTCACAGAGTTTTTGACGTTTGGGTGAGACGGTTCTTTATTCTATAGGAATGTCCCTTGTAATATAAAAAAGTTACAATTCCTGATGTTGAGCAGAAAATGTTATTATATATACCTTTAAGTGCAACATCCAATAAAATGCCTTCATTCTTTTCCAAATGCCATATAGGACAGTGATGAGATCCTTGCTTGAGAACTACTGCATCTGAACATAAACTAAACCACAAGCCATGTTCTAGTCTTATACTGAAGATGTACATACTCCAAAATGTATATGTTGCTATTTAATAGACCCTAGAGACAGTATTTCTACTAACATCATAAAAATGCCTCTTAGATTTGCAAAAACCTAATCTGACTCATCCAGTTGCTCAAATTGGAAAATGTTTAATATTTGCAACTTGAAACAATAGATAAACACTAAGATTGTTTCCCCTTGAGAATCCAGACACAAGGGAGTAATGTTACCAAAATTAGTAAAAGAATGTCTATGCCAACTGAAGGTATACTAAGTATATTTGATAAATTTAACTTTAATACTTTAATTTTTCAAATTTGAAAAATTAAAGTCTTAAAGTTGATGGGAGGATATGTTAAAATTTTATTTGGTTCAGTTTTGTTGGTTTTATTGAGCAAAAAATAATAATAATGTGACAGTTTGGACTTTGTGCCTTTTTTTTTAACAATTTCTGGGTTATTTGAAAGATTAATATTTTTTAAGTATATTCTCCTTTTAGTCTATGCTGTTAAAATTTTTGCAAATTACTTTTGGGCTCTGAGATATTGAAGGAGAAGTAAAATAATTCATAAGCCAATTTCCTCATTATTAATTGTTCTCATTTTTTAAATGTAAAACAGAATACACAGCAATAGAGGAACATACAACTTGGCTGCTTGCACCCAAACACATTTATAATTAAGGAGAAAGATTATAGACTTTTGAGCTCAGTAGAAGTCTGAGTTTGTATTTTGTTAGTTCTTTGTGGTTATATTTTTATATCTACAATAGGATAGTCTTAACATTCTTCTAGAAGTAGTTACATAAATATTTATGTATTGGAAACAAATTAGAAGACCTCTAAATTAAAAATCAAAGAATAGAAAGAACAACTTCATATTTTTAACTACAATTGATTTAACACTACTATGTCCCAGATCTTATTTACTTATTACTTTTTATGTTTATTTCTATTATAATTATTTTTCATATTTCTAAAAGTGTCTCATTTAATCCTTATTACAACTTTTAAAGGCATCTATTGTGTCTCCATGGAGCAGAAAACAAGGCTTAGAAGAAATAACTTTCTAAATATCACACAAATAGTAAGCTATAGCACAATATTTGTATGTAGATCTATATATTTCTAAGTATTTTCATTTAAACAATATCAACTATAAAATTTAGATATGGAATGGACAAACAAAATGAGCACATAATTGTATCATAATTTGAAAAGGTTTTCGGTTTTAGAAAACACAAATTAGCATTACTTATCTGGAATAGTTGTTTCATGTAGATAATTATGGAAATCGTTTGCTTCCATGCTTCCTTTCTTTCTTTGTGGTCTCCTTGTTTAAACAGCCTCAGAATTTCCTGTATCATTATAATTAAAGAAAAGAGAGGGTCTGTTATTTGAGATATTAATGTCTAGTGATTTTATTATAATCTATGTATTGTTATTGTGGAGTACTTGGAAAAGACTAATTTTTAAAAAGTATAAGGTAAAAATTACCTAATGTCATTCAACTATAATCCTTGTGTATATGTCGATTATGTGTAAACTTCCAGGAAAGAACTAGTTACAAAATCAGGCACCTTTGAAAAAGTCTGTAGAACTGCTATTTTTTGTTGGGGGGGATAAATATTTTCACAGCATCAGAGTTAAAGTTGGGTATCATATTTGCATCACGGTGAACTATAATAAATATCTTATAACTTTAATGGACATGAGTAAAATGTTTTCAGCTTGACCTTTTGTAAAACATACTGATTTTATCATTATGTTGGAACTCATGCTAGAATGTCATTCAACTGAAGTGTTTATATTGTAATTTTTATAGAAAGTTAAAAATATCTCAGTAAACATTTATTTCAGTAAAGTGAAATTGTGCCTATACCCTTTAATTCATTCTTCTATTATAAAGAAAGAGTATAAAATTTGGTATAAACAGAAAGAATATTGTGCTGATAAGCACTCTACTGTCATATATGACATTCTCAAATTTAAAGATTATACTGTAAACATAAAAATATTTGTTCCTTTGATGAAAATACATGTAGTCAGTCAAAAATGAGTTGTAAAGCAATGAACAAATAACGTTTATAAGACACTGTCATAATACATGTAAGAGTACACAGCAAGGAATCTGTATCAAAATAAATTAATTACTTTTATTTTTTATCCTCACCTGAAGACATTTTTCCACTCTTTGTTCAGATAGAGTAGGAGGGAGAGAGAGAGACACACATCAACTTGAAAGGGACACATCAACTGGTTGCTCCTGCACAACCCCAACCAGGGCCGGGGATGAATCGCAACCAAGGTACCTGCCCTTGACCAGAATCAAACCCGCAACTCATTGGTCTGTGGGCTGATGCTCTAACTGCTGAGCCAAACCAGCCAGGGCTTTATTTTTCTATCTTTTTTTTATTTTTAGCAAGCATATATCTTATACTTTAAGCAACACTTTCGATTCAAATAGGAGTAACATTTGAAACATTTTTCTGATTTGAATACTGCATATAGCATTACGTTCACAGTTACACACTTCACTTGAAGCAACCAAGAGAATATAAATCTTTTCAATAACTGATCACACATTTCCAATCTGTATTGTAATAGAGAAAATTAAAATTGCCAATAAACAATATATTAATCTTTTCAGGGTTGAGCTGCCTCCATTGAATTTTAATATGGGCTTTATATTATGTAGATAATATCTCACTATAATAGCCTAGCATTATCTAATCTGTTAGACACATAACAAGGCACTTAATACATTAAGAGGTCATCAAACATGCCTCAGTACAGGAAGAGAATATACAAGATCACTGTATGTCTTTTCTCAGTTTCTCGCTCATTAAACCAACTTCTGATATTTTCCAAGTAGGGAAAAATAATTATGCTAAAGGATATAAGCCTGTGTTTAAAATATTGAAGATGTGTTAAATCCATTCATAAATGTGTTAATATTCATTTTAATATTCAATTATAGTCTTATAATTTTGAATCACATGAATTGCTAATGGAGTTGAACATTCAAGTGTAAACATTTGAAAGCCATAACCTAGTCTCAATGTCAATGGCACATGAGCACCTTGAGGGGGTTTCAGGGAAAGACATTTCAACCCTTCATAAAACACCCATTTTTAATGTGGGCAAATGATATTTTCTGACCTGCTGGACAGTGCTATGTAAACGAGTTTCAAGCTTTCTACCTCCACTTTCTAATATCTCCAAACTACATATTTGAGGAAAGCCCTGAATCCATTATTTCACAGACCATTGCTTCATCTCACTCACCTTCTGGACTCAGAAAGGACATACTAGAAATGTACAGATTATTCCTATTTCCTGGGATATGTTTGGAAAAACCATCTTCTTCATATCTCTTCCTCAGACTTTGTCTTTAGAACCAAAGGACTTGGTTGGAAGTACAGTTATGGTCAGGAGAGACTTGTTTCATTAGAGTTATTAAGAATTCAAATTCTACCTATTTGTTTAATGTGCGTACGGATAGCTGCTCTATTTAAGATATGTTTAAGCAATATGAATCAGAAATCAGTATAGATAAATAAAGTTCTATGTATTTTAAATATATGTGGAGTCAGAACATAAAATGAAGTGTTCAGGAAGCTGAAGCAAGTCTCACAGTAGATTTTACTGAAAAAAATAAAAAGCTACACAAATTCAATTTTGGGGATAAGATAAAGTACCTTAAATTCATGGAAATGTCAACTAAATTGAATATGCTGAATAGCTTGGGAGACTAATACATGAGGTTTGTAAAAATTCCCACATTTTTTTAAATTAAGTAAATATTTTGATTCATTTAAAAAGCACAATGTTATTTTCACATAATTTTTAACCTCTATTTATATTTTTAATATGTAAAGGATTATAGTATGCATGATTCCAAAATATTTTAATAAAATTAATGGATGAAAATCTAAATAAAATTTATTTCATATTGTGTCAGCCACTAGGATTTTTATTCATAACATCTCAAAGAACCTTCAGTTTGCTTGTAGAATTTTATCTAAGTACAAACTGAATGTGTATTACACATAAGCAGAGTAGTTCAGTCACCAATTTATTATAGTCATAAAATGAAGGACCATGAAGGCCATCTCAGAATATTTAAGTCAATGTCAGTAAATGAATGAATTAATAAAGGAACCTACTTATCAATCATAAAGAGAAAAATGCAATAACCTAATTAATAATCCAGCTCAAATATTCATCTTTAGAAATAAAATAAAATAATTATTGATTCTGGGTTGAATCCAGACACTTTTTAAATTTGACAATTTTATTGGCACATTAAAGTAGTCATTATTTACTGTAAACTATTTCCTATACATGTCTATAAAACTCCTTAATTCCAATACAGATGTTGTAGGTGTGGTATGCCTGTCTATTTGACAACCTTCAGATCTGCATTAGCTAATTATTTCTAATTTTAGGTAGTGCTTTTCTGGAAATAATTATCAGGGTGTACAATATTGTGTATCAATCTAGAAATAACCAAAAATAATTTGGAATTATGGAGCTAGAACTATATTAAGTCAAGACATTGGAATCACCCCATTTATCCTGAGAAAGCATGGACATTAGATTTTATATTTGCTAATTAAATATATTTTCATAATGAGGAAAGAATGAAGTCAAAATAAAGATTGTTTATGAAGCTAAAAGAGTATTACCCTATTAGAATTTTTTATAAATTCTATTTTTCTGTTTACTATTTTTTATAAAAAATTTGCCTCATTTTTCCAGTATTTGATAATTTCAGGACACACAAGTATACTTTCATTATTTTATAATATATCATATATATAATGGAAAATATATACATATATACAATTATTTTATTTTGGTCTTTTTTGAGTTTTCCTTCCACTTCTCTTTCTCCTTCCAACCCTCCCGGGTACTGCCCTCCACCGCTGGTTGTCCACATGAACAACTTTTTATGAGTACATCCCAATTTTTTCATGCATATATGTTCATATTAAAGTAATTTAGAGACATATACACACATGAACCTGCATGTGTCCTGTGTCTAGGTTTTGTCTCACTCGGTGGTATCTGAAAATTATGCAAAACAACAGGAAAATAATAGTATATTTTTGTGTCTGTTACATACTTCCTGGGAATCAGTGCTAGGAAGAAGAGTTCCCATAACATCTGGCTGCAAAAAAAACAGTGGGTAATATGTCCCAGAGACACAAACAGAGAGACAGGGCTATGGGAGACCAAGGTGCTGCATGTTTTAAGCCCTGCTCCCCTCCAGCACAGACTCACAGCTTCAATGAAGGGACAGCAGCTCGAAAACCAGGGGCATATGGGAAGCTACTAAATTGACTAACCTCAGGGTGAGGGGCTAGAGGGGAAGGGGTAAGAACAGCTCTCTCCAGGGACAAAAGTGCCGGCAGGTGCCATTGTTTCTTTGTTGAGATATCCCCAACCCAGCCAGTAGGCACAGGGGGCTCCAAATCTCTGCTCTCTATTAACAAGGCAAAGACTGTTTATCCCACCTAGAACTCCTTCCTGTGGCTTTTCCAGACAAGGGGCTGACCTCACTCATGCTGCAAACTTTCCTAAAATCTCTCAAGGTCCACAAACCCTATACAAGCAGCATCTGGCCTCTGCACATCCTGTACCACTTGCTAAGCAGCCACCAGTATCAACTTGCACTGTAACTCTAAGTGGCCCCTGAACCTGGTCGAAGCTGCAGGCAGTGATGGTTTAAAACATAGCCTCAACAAAGCAGTCACAAGGTCAGTACTAGTAGTAGCTGGCCTCAGCTCAAATCCAGGTGCCCACCAACGGGTCCCAAGCCTGGAACTAGCTGCAGTTGGCCTTTGTTTGTAATGAAGACTCTCCCAAGCACCTCCAAGCCAGCACAAGTAGCAACCACTTTGTAGCTTTCACCAGGCAGCCCCAACCCCAGGCACAAACAGTGGCTAACCTGTTCCTCTATTGGAGCACCACCCAAGCAGCTCCACAAATGACATTAAAGGGAGGACTCACATGACACCTGAGCTCCTCTAAAGCAACTCTTGCCTTGTGGGATCAGCCCCCATATAACAGCTTTTCTGTTATAGTCATAGCCATCTTTTCTAGTCATTCAGGCTGGGGGTGAATCCCATCCACTGAGGTGCCAACAGCAATCATGATTTAACTACAAGCAGAAGGACACAAGGGACAACTCTGGAGCACCCAGGACAGCTGAACAGAAAGACTGTGCCACTGGGTCTCACAGGACACCTACTATATAAGGCCTCTTTGCCAAGATTAGGAGACATAGAAAGTTTACTTAATACATAGAAGAAAACACAGGCAGGCAGCCAACATGAGGAGACAAAGAAGCATGTCCCAAATGACAGAACGGGACAAAACCAAGAAAAAGAGCTAAACAAAATGAGGACAACCAATCTACTAGATACAGAGTTCGAAACACTGATTATAGGGATGCTTAAACTTTGGAGAATAATAGATGTACTCAGTGAGAGCCTCAACAAAAATACAGAAACCATAAAAAAGAATCAGTCAGAAATAAAGAATGCAATAACTGAAATGGGGAATGTATTAAATTTAACAGATGTAGATGAAGCAGAAGATCAAGTGAACAATCAGGAAGACAAGGTAGGGAAAATCACACAATCAAAACAGCAAAGAGAAAAATACAATTTTTAAATGAGGATAGTTTAAGGGACCTTTCAGACAATATGAAATGTACCAACATTTGCACCATAAGGGTACCAGAAGAGAGAAGACAGCAAGAGATTGAAAATCTATTTTAGGAAATAATGGCTAAATACTCCCCTTACCTGGCAAAGGAAATATACATGCCATATTCAAAGTGATAAAAAATAAAGACCTATACCAAAACTACTATACACAGGAAGGTTATCATTTACAATAAAGTGTGGTAATTTGGGGGGAAGGTGACAATGAGGGAGGGTGGAAGAGGGCATAGAGGGGATAAATGGTGATGGAAAATATAACATAACTATACAGAAAAGAAAAAAGGAAATAGTTTCCCAGTCCACAATACCCAAAGCAATCTATAGCTTCAATGGAAATCCCTATCAAAATACCAATGGCATTTTTTTCACAGAATTAGAACAATAATCCTAAAATTTATATGAAACCACAGAGACCATAAGTAGCCACAGCCATCTTGAGAAAAAAAGAAAAAGGTTGAAGAAATCGCATAACCTGATACCAAACAATACTTCAAGACTATAGTAATCAAACCAGCATAGTACTGGCATAAAGAGACACACAGATCAATGAAACAGAACAGAGAATCAAAAAATAAACCCACACCTATATGGCAAAATTAATCTATGACAAAAGAGACAAGAATATACAATGGGGTCAAGACAGTCTTCAATAAATAATGTTGGGAAAGTTAGACAGACACATGGAAACAAATGAGAATGTATATGGTGTAAAGAAAAAAAAAAAAAGATCCAAGAATAAACTCGCAATGAATTAAAATTTAAATGTAAGACCTGAAACCATAAAACTCCTAAAAGTAAACATAGGCAGCAAATTGTTTGACATTTGTCTTAGTATTACATTTTGGATATGTCTCCTTGGGCAAAGGAAACAAAAGAAAAAAATAAACAAATGAGACTATATCAAACCAAAGTTTTTTCACAATTAAGAAAACTATCAACAAATGAAAAGATAATATAATGAATACAAGAAGATATTTGCCAATGATACATTTGATAAGAAATTAATATCCAAAATATATAAAGAACTCATACAACTTAGCTACAAAAAAACAACAACAGTCCAATTAAAAATGGGCAGAGGCTCGGCCAGAGTGGCTCAGTGCTTGAGCATCAACCCATGCACCAAGAGGCTGCTAGTTTGATTCCTAGTCAGGGTACAAGCCTGAATTGCGAGCTTGACTCTCAGTAGGGGACGCACAGGAGACAGCTGATCAATGTTTCTCTCTCTCCCTCTCCCTTCCTGTCTCTCTAAAAATCAAGTAAATACATTTTAAAAAATGAGCAGAGGATACTTCTCCAAAGAGGATATACAGATGGTCAATAGACATATGAAAAGATGCTCATTATCACTAATCATCAGGGAAATGCAAATTAAAACCACAATAAGTTATCACCTCACACCTGTCAGAATAGCTATCATCAATAAATCAACAAATATTCAGTTCTGGTGATGATGTAGAAAAAAGGGATTCTTATACACTATTGGTGGGACTGTAAATTGGTGTAGCCACTATGAAAGAGAGTATGGAGGTTCCTCAAAAATTAAAAATATAACTACCATATGACCCAACAAATCCATTTCTGGGTATCTATCTGAAGAAAACCAAAACACTAATTCAAAAAAATATATGCACCCCCATGTTCACTGCAGCATTATTTACAATAGTCAAAATATGGACACAACCTAAAGGTCTATCAAGAGACCTAAGTGTAAAGAAAATGTGGTACATATAGACAGTAGAATATTACTCAGCTATAAAAGAGAATAAAATATTGTCATTTGTGACAACATGGATTGACCTAGAGGGTTTTATGCTAAGTGAAATAAGTCAGAAAGGAAAGACAAATACTATATGATTTCACGAACAAAAGAGAAATTCATAAATATAAATAACAAAATAATGGTTGCCAATAGAAGGAGGGTTAGGGCAATGGATAAAAAGAGGCAGGGATTAAGAAGTGCACATTCAAGTTATAGAAACCATGGGGATGTAAAGTACAGCATAGGCAATATAGTCAGTAATATTGTAATAACTATGTATAGTGTCAAATGGGTCCCAGACTTAACAAGGAGATCATTTCATAAATTTATATAAATGTCTTATTACTATGTTGTACACCTGAAATTAACATAATAGTGTATATTAACATTGTAATTGAAAAGTAAAAAAAATAAATAAATGATAGAAAAAATATATTAAGGATTATTTCATCAACCTTTCTAAAATTGCAAATTAGAGCTTATTTTCTATATTATCATCTTTAAAATTTTATTTTTACTTATTGTTTTAAATACTTTTCTAACTTTCTAAAGCCAAATAATGAAGGCATATAAAGGGCAATGTTTTTATTGAATCCAGTTTTTACTGGATGTTTTTATCATTCTCTTTTTATTGCTTTCTAAATGCCTAAATGCTCTTAGTTTCAAACCTGCTTCCTTTTGGTATACAAAGGTTTTTTTTGAAATAGATTTATTGATTTCACAAGTTGTGTCAATACTTTGGATTTTTAAAGTACATTATATTTATATACATGTGACATAGAGAACTATTACTTCATTCCCCAATATTCTTAGATTTTATAAATACATATTTATAAAATTTATCATTATATTTTTCTTAATTTTTATTTTTCATATTTGATTTTTATAAAATATCAGAAACTATAGCCCTGGCTGGTTTGGCTCAGCAGTTGGAGCGTCAGCCTGCAGACTACAGAGTCCCGGGTTCTGTTCCCGCTAGGGGCATGTACAAAAATAAAATTAAAATAAAATTTAAAAAAATCAGAAACTATAAACATTTCTATAAAAATCTGCTCTAGTGTTAAAAAAAAACTTACTTTTGTTTACTTTGTTAACTACACAATTAAATTTATATTATTAATTTAAAAAGGAATAAAGGTTATATAATTAAAGAACAAGTAATATAACAATACAATTATGAAAAATATGAAGGAAATACAAATGTTCATCATATAAGCAAAGCAAAATATGTACATTGTAAGCTTGATTTTTGAGATATTAATGAAATAGTTTGTCCTTGTATATATGGTATATATGTATATTATATATTTCTACAGGCACTTTTGAAAATTGTATACTTAAAATATTAAGATATGTGTAATTTAGCCACTTTTATCCTTTATAGAGTCAACAAAATTGTCTATTACTTTAAAACAATAATTTAAGACTAGATTTAATTATTTATTGAAATTGCTAACTCAATCTGACAGAAAATTCAAAGTGTACACATACATAAAATTAAGATTTTTTTTTTCTTTTGTGAAAAATGTTGGTGTGGAATTTTATTCTGAAGTAATCCTATTTTGTCAGGTTTTCATTGAATTCATTTTTACTCATTTGGAAATATTTGACAGAATATGACAAAACCAATGTGTAATCATTTAAATGATCTGGCTGACAATTTTTTAAGTATGAGTCTTTTGTTTTATTGATGTGATTCATATTCAGTTAATAATTAGATTTTATTTTCAAATGGTCCAGTGATTTTTGTAAATCAATTGATTATAAATCAGTTCAAAAACACATCTGAAATTTGACTTTTTTCAAGCAATGATTTAATTACTCCATTAAAAAAAAAATAGAGATCTGAATAAGAGTGGTGAAAGTAGACACCTCATGTTGTTATCAGTCTTAAGGGAAACACTTGTAGTTTTTGTCAATTGAGTGTTATGTTAGCTATGGGTTTGTCATATATATGGCCTTTATTATGTTGAGCTCTGTTTCCTGTATTCCCACTTTGCCAAGAGTTTTTATCATAAATGGGTGCTGGACTTTATCAAATGCTTTTCTGAATCTATTGATATGATCATGTGATATTTATCTTACATTTTGTTTATGTGGTGTATTACATTTATTGATTTGCAGATAGTGTACCAACCTTGCATTGCTAGAATAAATGCAATTTGGTCAAGGTGTACGATCTTTTTAATGTATTGCCAAATCCAGTTTGATAATATTTAGTTGAGGATTTTAGCATCTATGTTCATCAGGGGTATTGGCCTATAATTATTTTTTTGTAGTGTCTTTTTCTACTTTTAGAATTAAGATAACACTGACCCATAAAATGAACTTTGGAGTCTTCTCTCCTCTTAAAAATTTTGGAATAGTTTGAAAAGACAGGGATTTCCACTTTCACTACTTTTATGTAACATACTAGAAGTCCTAGCCACCACAATCAGACAAGAGGAAACAATAAAAGGCATCCAAATTGGAAAGGAAGAAGTAAAACTATCATTATTTGAAGATGCCATGATACTGTAGTTGAGAACCCTATAGATTCCACAAAAAATTACTAGAATTGATAAATGAATTTAGTAAAATAGCAAGATGCAAAATAAATATCCAGAAATCAGTTGTATATTTATATACTAATAATGAATAATTAGAAAGGGAAACAAAAAACAATCCCATTTACAATTGCATCAAAAAACTGAAATACCTAGGAATAAATTTAACCAAGGAAGTAAAAGTTGTTTTCTTAGATATTTAAAGACACTGAAGAAAGAAACTGAAGAAGATTCAAACAAGAGGAAGCATATACAGTGTTCATGGATGGGAGGAATTAACATCATTAAAATGTCCATACTACCTAAAACAATCTATTGATTCAATGCAATTTGTATCAAGACTCCAATGGCATATTTAACAAACAACAACAAAATATTCTAAAATTTATATGGAACCACAAAAGATCCCAAGTAGCCACAGAAATCTTGAGAAAGAACAAAGTTGGAGGATATCAAACTACGAGGCTGTTGTGATCTAAACAGAATGGTACTGACATAAAAACAGACAAATAAATCAATGGAACATAGTAGAAAGCCCAGAAATAAACCCACTCCTATATGGTCAATTAATATTTGACAAAGAAAGCAAGAATATAAATTGAGATAAATATAGTCTATTCAATAAATGGCATTGGGAAAATTGGACACAAAAGTATAAGAAAACGAAACTAGATTACCTTCTTATAACATACACAAGAATACATTCAAAATGGATTAAAGACTTAAATGTTAGGCTTGAAATCATAAAAATCCTAGAAGACAACATAGGAAGTAAAATCTAGGACATTTCTCATAGCAATATATTTTTCTGGTATAGCTCCTCAAGCAAGGGAAACAAAAGAAAAAAATAAACAAAAGGGACTACATCAAACTGAAGTTTTATTTGTAGTTTTTATTTTTTAAATTATTTTTACTAATTTATTTTGTTACAGATATTTCTCCTTTTTCCCCCATTGACACCCTTGTCCCGATCCACTCCCCCCAACCCATCCCCTGCATTGTTGTCTATGTCCACTGGTTATGCATATATTCATATGAATTCTGTGGTTTATCTCTCCCCATCCCTTCTGAGGTATGTCAGTCTGTACCCTGCTTCTATGTCTCAGGGTCTACTTTGTTCATTGGTTTGTTTTATTCATTGTATTCTACAAAAGAGTGAGGTCATGTGATATTTATCTTTCTCTGATTGCCTTGTTTTTCTTAGGATAATATTCTCCAGGTCTCTCCATGTCATCTCAAAGGATAAAAAAATCTTTCTTTCTTACAGCAGCATATAGCATTCCATTGTGTATATACACCACAGCTTTTTTATCCACTCATCTACTGATGGACACTTGGGCTGTTTACAGATCTTAGCTATTATAAATAGTGCTGCTACAAAAATGAGGGTACATATATTCTTTCTGATTGGTGTTTCAGGCTTCTTAGGGTATATTCCTAGAAGTGAGATCACTGGGTCAAATGGCAGTTCAATTTTTAACTTTTTGAGGTAACACCATAGTGTTTTCCATAGTGGCTGCACCAGTCTGCATTCCCACCAGCAGTGCACTAGAGTCCCCTTTTCTCCACACCCTCGCCAACACTTGTTGTTTGATGATTTGTTGATTGAAGCCATTCTGACAAGTGTGGGGTAACACCTCATTGTTGTTTTAATTTGCATCTCTCTGATGATTAGTGACACTAAGCATTTTTTTATATAGCTTGTCTATTTGTATGTCCTGTTTGAAGAGGTCTCTGTTTAGGTCTTCTGCCATATTTTATTTGGGTTCTTTGTCTTCCTTTTGTTGAGTTGTATGAGTACTTTATATATTTTGGAAATTAGCCCCTTATCTGATGTATCATTGGCATTTATGCTCTCCCAGATAGTGGGTTTCCTTTCCATTTTGATGGTTGTTTCTTTTGCTGTGCAGAAGCTTTTTAGTTTGATTTAGTACCATATGTTCATATTTTCCTTTGTTCCTCTTGTTTTAGGCGTTGTATCAGTGAAAAGTCTGCTGCTTGTGATGTCTGAAATTGTATTGTCTACATTTTCTTCTAGGATTTTTATGAATTCATGAGTCAAGTTTAAGTCTTTTATCTATTTTGAGTTTATTGCTGTGTATGGTGCAAGTTGGTGGTCTAGCTTCATTTTTTTGCATGTAGCTATCCAATTTCCCAACACCATTTATTGAAGAGGTTGTCTTGACTCCACTGTATGCTCTTGCCACCTTTGTCAAATATTCATTGAGCATATTATCTTGGGTCAATTTCTGTGTTCTCTGTTCTATTCCATTGATGTATCTGCCTGTTCTTGTGCCAGAACCAGGCTGTTTTGATTCCAGTGGCTTTGTAGTATAACCTGATATCTGATATTATGATCCCTCGTACTTTGTTCTTCTTTTTCAAGATTGCTGTGGCTATTCGAGGTCTTTTGGGGTTCCATATGAACTTTTGGAGTATTTGTTGTAGTTCTGTGAAATATGTCGTTGGTATTTTGATGGGGATTGCATTGAATCTACAGATTAGATAGCATGGACATTTTAATTATCTTAATTCTTCCAATCTATGAACAAGGTATATGCTTTCACTTTTTTATATCTTCCTCTATTTTTTTTTTCAATTACTTGTAGTTTTCTGTGAAGAGGTCCTTTACTTTTTTGTAAGTTTATTCCTAGGTATCTTAATTTCTTTGCCATGATGGTAAATGGGATTTTTTTGTTTGTTTGTTTGTTTGTTTTTAGTTTCTCTTTCTGTTAGTTCATCATTGGTATATAAGAATTCCATTGGTTCTTGATGTTAATTTTGTATCCTGCTACTTTGCCAAATTGATTTATTAAGTCTAGTAAATTTTTGATGGAGTTTTTAGTGTTTTCTATGTACAATGTCATGTTATCTGCAAATAATGACAGTTTTACTTCCTCCTTTCCAATTCGGATACCTTTTATTTTTTCTTCATATCTAATTGCTGTGGCTAAGACTTCCAGTATTATGTTAAATAAGAGTGGTGAAAGTGGGCATCCCTGTCTTGTTCCTGTTCTTAAGGGAAATGCGTTTAGTTTTTGCCCATTGAGTATGATGTTGGCTGTAGGTTTTTCATATATGGCCTTTATTATGTCAAGATATGATACCTTTATTCTCACATTACTGAGCATTTTTATCAGAAATGAGTGCTGGATTTTGTTGAATGCTTTTTCAGCATCTGTTCTTAAGATCATATTGTTTTTATTTTTCATTTTTTTTATGTGGTGTATCACATTTTCTGATTTGTGAATATTGTACCATCCTTGCATCCCTGGGATGAATCTCACCTGGTCATGATGAATAATTTTTTTTGATGAATTGCTGGATCCAATTTGCTAATATTTTGTTAAGGATTTTCCCATCTGTGTTCATCAGGGATATTGGCCTGTAATTTTCTTTCTTTGTAGTGTCTTTATCTGGTTTTGGAATTAGGATTATGCAGCCTCATAAAATAAGTTTGGAAGTGTTCTGTCTTCTTGGATTTTTTGGAATAGTTTGAGGAGAATGGGTATTAGATTTTTTTGAATGTTCTGTAAAACACCTCCGTGAAGCCATCTGGGCCTTGGCTTTTGTTTAATGGGAATTTCTTGATTATATCTTCAATTTTCTTAGTTGTTATAAATCTGTTCAAGTTTTTTATCTCTTCCTGGTTCGGGAGACTGTGTGTTTCTAGAAATTTGTCTATTTTGCCTAGATTGTCCAATTTGTTGGCATATAATTGTTCATAGTATGCTTTGATACTCTTTTGTATTTCTGTGGTGTCATTTGTTACTTCTCTTTCATTTCTGATTTGGGTCCTTTCTTTTTGTTTCTTGGTGAGTCTGGCTGAAGGTCCATCAATCTTGTTTATCTTTTCAAAGAACCAGCTCTTTATTTTATTGACCTTTTAAATTGTTGTGTGTGTGTGTGTGTGTGTGTGTCTATGTCATTTATTTTTGCTATGAGTTTTATTATTTCTTTCCTTCTACTTGCTCTGGGTTTCTCTTTTTGTTTACTTTCTTGTTCTTTAAGTTATGGGATTAGAAAGCCAATTAGGAATTTTTCTTATTTCTTGAGGTAGGCCTGTTGTGCTATACATTTTCCTCTCAGGACTGTTTTTGCTGCATCCCATAGATTTTGTATTGTTGTGTGTTTGTTTTCATTGGTTTACAGGAAGTTTTAAATTACTTCCTTGATCTCCTGGGTAACCCATTCATTGTTTATTAACATACTATTTAGTCTCCAAGTATTTGAATGTTTTTGTGTGTTTTTGTTGTAATTGAGTTCTAGTTTTATGACATTGTGATCTGAGAAGATGATTGATATGATTTCAATCTTTTTGAATTTGTAGAGACTTACTTTGTGTCTTAACATGTGGTCTGTCTTTGAGAATGTCTCATGTGCACTTGAGTAGAATGTATATTCTGCAGCTTTGGGGTGAAATATTCTGTAAATATCAATTAAGACCAAGTGATCTAGTTTGTCATTTAAGAACTTTTGTCCTTGTTAATTTTTTGTCTACATGATCTATCCAGTGGTGTCACTGAGTGTTAAAGTCACCCACTATGATTGTATTGCTATTGATCTCTCCCTTGAAGTCCTCCATAAGTCAAACTGAAGTTTTTGCACAGCACAGGATACCATCAACAACATTAAAAGACAACCCATGGGGGAGAACAAATTCACCAATTATAAATCTTATAAGATTAATATTAGGTTAATATCCAAAATTTACAAAGAACTCATAAAACTCAACACCAAAAAACAATCCAGTAAAAAAAAAAATGGGCAAAGGACCTAAATAGACACTTCTCTAAAGAGGGCATACAGATGGCCAGTAAACATATAAAAAGATGCTCAATGCCACTAATCATCAGAAATGCAAATTAAAACCACAATGAGATATCACCTCACACCTGTCAGATTGGCTATCACTAATAAATCAATAAACAACAAGTGTTGGTGAGGATGTGGAGAAAAGAGAATTTTCATACCCTGTTTGTGGAAATGCAGACTGGCAGCCAATGTGGGAAGCAGTATAGACTTACCTCAAAAATTTAAAAAAGGAACTACCTTATGAACAGTGATTTCAATTCTGGGTATTTATCTGTATAATCCTGAAATACGAATTTAAAAAAATATATGGACCCCTACGTTCATTGCAGTGTTATTTACAAAGGCCAAGATTTGGAAGCAGACCAAGTTCCCATCAGTACTTGAATGGATTAAAAAGCTGTGGTACATTTACACAATAGATTACTACTTGGCTGTAAAAAAGAAGAAAATATTACCTTTTGCAACAGCATAATGAACCTGGAGAGAGTATTACAGGGAGTGAAATAAGCTAGTCAGAGAAAGACAAGTACCGTATGATTTCACTCGTGTGGTATCTAATGAGCGCAATAAACAAACAAAATAGAAACAGACGATACAAAGATATAGAGAAGATACAAAGAATAGACTGACAACTGTCAGAGGGGACAGGGGTTATAGTATTGGATGAAAAAGGTGAAGGTATTTATCAAAAAATATCTCATAGAAACAGTATGGTGATTACCAGAGGAAAAGGGGGGTAGGGGAGGAGGTAGGAAAGGGTAGAGGGGGGATAAGTGGTGACGGAATAAGACTTGACTTGGGTGACTATACAGATAATTTATTTTATATTTTTATGCCTGAAAACTATCTAATTTTATTAACTAATATCACTCCAATAAATTCATTAAAAACTAAGATAAAATAATAAAAAAGCATACATATCTATGTAATATTGCTAAGTACTTCAAATCCTTTTACATTAGTTATTATAATTGTAAATAATATTCATGTGTGTAATGTGTGTGTATGTATAAGTACATGTATATGTGTGTATATATTTAACAAACATTAAAAAACTTTTAAACATATATATTCATACAGAGAGTGAAACTTTGATTAGCATTATACTCATAAAGTATATTAACACACTTTTTTTGAATTCCATTCATATTCTCATTTATAGTTTTGGAAAAGTAATATAATTTAAGTATATGTTAATATTCTAGTAATTGTAAAAAAAATAATATTTAATACTTAAGATAAACTTGATTTTAATGATTTTTTTTTTTTTGCTTTCTAAAGAAAGGATTAACATTTTAAATAGATTAAAAAAATAAAGTTCTCATTGGTGAAAGATAAATCCAAAGATATGATATTTTTAAAAACTATATAAAGTAAGATACATAATTATAGAAGAAACAATCCCAACTAATCGGTGATCATCTACAACATAGCAGTGTGGACACACACATGTATTTTTTTTAAATGTGAATTCTATATTAATTGTGCTCATTCTTAATTATTATACATATTACATATTTTAAAATTAAATAATATACTTTTATACAATTTAATCTCAGTTAAAATGTGTTTAACCTTAGTTGAAATGTGTATTAAAGATTGTGCCTTTTTTCCAAGCTATCCAGTGATTGTTTTATATCTATATTTTCAGAAAACTTAGTTGCCTTTGATATCATACCAATGAGGAAGTGTTCCAGAAGATTATGAATACACTCTGTTAAGCTTGTTTAAAATATCAGAAATAATGATTTTAGCTTTTGTAATAGAGGAAATGTTTTCATTAGTTTCAACACATGGTACAAGTGAAAAAACCTTAACTGCTCTGTTCTCTAAACTCAGAACATAGTTCTTTGTTGGTTATGGTATATCCTCAACAAATATATATATATATTTTTTATCCTCACCTGAGGACATTTTTCCATTTTTTGTACAGATAGAGTGGGAGGGAGAGAGAGGAAGAGAGAGAGAGAGAGAAACATTGATGTGAAAGGGACACATCGAGTGGCTGCCACCCGCACGACCAACCAGGGCCGGGGACAAACTGCAACCGAAGTACTTGCCCTGAGCGGGAACCGAACCCGGGTCTCTCTGTACTGCAGGCCGACGCTCTAACCGCTGAGCCAAACCGGCCAGGGCTCAACAAATATTTAATAAAACAATAATAGACTTCAAAACAGCATATTTTCTGGCTGACATACATAATTTCAAATCCTACTCTTGTAATTTTGCATATATATACATTAATGAGTTATTTAATCTCAATAGCTGTCATTTTTATTCATTGTATGCAATAGATATTGTAAATAATGCTAAGATTACAAAATTGTTTTAGAAAGTAAATGACTAAGGGTGTATAGAAATAAGTGTACAATATGTTATACATTTTGTTATTATTATTGTGTGTGTTTGAAATTAGGGTAAACATTTAAACTTAGTAGTTGTACCTAGTCTTAGAATACCTATGCAATTACTCTACTTTAACTTGAAAAACATAAAGCATAAAATGATTCTGAAGTAATGAAAATAGAAAAAAATAACAAGTTATTTACTCCTTCTCCCACTACATACATAACACTCATTAGTATGAGATAAAAGCAAACCACTTTTCTCTCAAGATTACTTTCCTCTCGTGGTAAGGTACTCCAAAACGCCCAGAAGAAACAACTTTTTAGTAAACACTACCATTAAAAAACAATTTTGGATTTATGCTTTATAAATTCATTATAAGTTTACTTTAAATATGTGTTGTGATCTACCTGTTTAATGTGTCAGCATGATTATTTAAAACTAATTTTGTTTTAAGAAAAATATTTTTAAGGGTATAACAGTAAAACAATTGTTAAAATAGTAAAAAATTCTAATATAAAAATACATCTATATAGACCTATATAGATATAGATACGAAGGCAAAGCTATTTTTTTTTCTTTTTTTGTTTTTTTATCCTCACCCAAGGACATTTTTCCATTTTTTGTTCAGATAGAGTAGGAGGGAGAGAGAGTAAGAGAGAGAGAAAGAAACGTCGACATGAAAGGGACACATTGAGTGGCTCGCCACCCACACGACCCAACCAGGGCCGGGGCAAACTGCCACAGAGGTACGTGCCCTTAGCGGGAAACAAATCTGAGTCTCTCTGGACCACAGGCCAACACTCTAACTGCTGAGCCAAACCCGCCAGGGCATAAAGCTATTATTTTCTTTATAATTACCAGTCTTACACAATATGAGGCAGACTGTTTGGTCAGCTTTCTGTGTTCCTGTAATATACTGCTGTAGCTTTCTGTTTATTGATATACATTTATATTGAAATCTATAAAATACATAAGCACACCTGCTTATTTGTTTACTTTGATCAAATTGCAAGCATGTAAGCCACATATTTGAAACTTGCTTTTACAACATTATATATTACCATTTATTTATGCAATGCACAGTTGCTGTTTTATTTATTTATTTTTTTCCGTTTTTGTATCTATTATGAAAGGTTTCAGTTTTTTTTTTTTTTTATCCTCACCCGAGGACATTTTTCTTTTTTTTTTTTTTTTTTTTTATTTATTTTTTTTTTTTATTGAATAATTTTTGTTACAAATGATTCTCCTTTTTCCCCCCAGTGGTTCCCCCCTCCCCCTTCCCTCCCCGCCCCTTCCCCCGATTGTTGTCCATGTCCACTGTTCATGCCTATATGCATATAAATTCTGTTGTTCATCCCTCTCTCAGCTCCCCACTCCTTAGGGGATTGTCCTCAAACTGTTATGTTCATTATATTCCAGAAATCAGTGAGATCATATGAAATTTGTCTTTCTCTGCTTGGCTTGTTTCACTCAGGATGATACTTTCCAGGTCCCTCCATGTAGTCTCAAAGGACAAGAGATCTTTCTTTCTTACAGCTGCGTAGTACTCCATTGTGTATATGTACCACAGCTTTTTAATCCATTCGTCTACTGATGGGCACTTGGGCTGTTTCCAGATCTTAGCGATTGTAAATAGTGCTGCTACAAAGATGGGGGTACATATATTCTTTCTGATTGGTGTTTCAGGCTTCTTAGGGTATATTCCTAGAAGTGGGATCACTGGGTCAAATGGGAGTTCAATTTTTAATTTTTTGAGGTGACACCATATTGTTTTCCATAGTGGCTGCACCAGTCTGCATTCCCACCAACAGTGTACTAGAGTCCCCTTTTCTCCACACCCTCGCCAACACTTGTTGTTTGATGATTTGTTGATGGCGGCCATTCTGACCGGTGTGAGGTGATACCTCATTGTTGTTTTGATTTGCATCTCTCTGATGATTAGTGATGATGAACATTTCTTCATATGTCTCTTAGCCATTTGTATGTCCTGTTTGGAGAGGTGTCTATTTAGTTCCTCTGCCCATTTTTTAATTGGATTCTTTGTCTTCCTTTTGTGGAGTTGTGTGAGCACTCTATATGTATTGGAAATTAACCCCTTATCTGATATATCATTGGCAATTATGCTCTCCCATACAGTGGGTAGCCTTTCCGTTTTGATGATTGTATCTTTCGCTGTGCAGAAGCTTTTGAGTTTGATGTAGTCCCATGTGTTCATTTTCTCCTTTGTTTCTATTGCCTTAGGTGATGTGTCAGTAAAAATTCTGCTGCGTATGATGTCTGAGATTTTGTTGCCCACAGTCTCCTCTAGGATTTTTATGGATTCATGGGTTACATTTAAGTCTTTTATCCATTTTGAGTTTATTTTGGTGTAGGGTGTAAGTTGATGGTCTAGTTTCATTTTTCGGCAAGTAGCTGTCCAATTTTCCCAGCACCATTTATTAAAGAGGCTGTCCTTACTCCACTGTATGCTCTTGCCACCTTTGTCAAATATTAATTGAGCATATTGCCTAGGGTCCATTTCTGGGTTCTCTATTCTGTTCCACTGGTCTATATACCTCCGAGGACATTTTTCCATTTTCTGTTCAGATAGAGTGGGAGGGAGAGAGAGAGAGAAACATCTACGTGAAAGGGAGATACAAGTAGCTGCCACCGCACGACCCAACTAGGGCCCAGGACAAACTGCAACCGAGGTACATGCCCTTAGCGGGAACCAAACGCGGGTCTCTCCGGACCACAGGCCAACGAACGCTCTAACCGCTGAGCCAAACCGGCTAGGGCAAAGGTTTCAGTTTTTATTTTATAAATGTCATAACTTGTTTTGTATATTTAATTCTTGTATAGTTTATATATTATTAAAATTGTGATTTTTTAAAAAGTGTTCCTTCTCCAGATGCATGTTATAATCAAGAAAATCCATTGATTTTCTATATTTATCTTATGTTCTGCCACTTCACTGGAATCTTACTATTTTAATTTAGAATTTTTTTTGAATTTTCTATGAAACTATTAGCAAAACAACTTATTTTTCCCAGTTTTACAGATTTTTTTTTTTTAATTGTGATGAAAGCAGACATTTCTATATGTTTCTGACTTTAATGAAATTAGTTTAATTGGGTCCATTGTAGAATAAGATTCCTACTGCTTTTTCATAAATACTTTTACCATAGTTAAGAAAATTTTCTTCTATTTATGTATTTTGTAAGTTTAAAATGAGAAGTAGCTGGTGATTAAAAAATAATAATTTTTATATTTTCCAATATGATAAAAATTTTCTCCATTAATTTGTTTCTTTTGTTGTTGTTATTAATTCTCACTTGAGGATATTTTTCCATTGATTTTTAGACAGAGTGGAAGGGAGGGAGGGAGAGATAGAGAGAGAAACATCAATGTGAGAGAGACACATCAATTGGTTGCCTTTTACACAATCCCAACCAAGGCTGGGGATCGAACCTGCAACCCAGGCACATGCCCTTGACCAGGATTCGAACCCAAGACACTTCAGTCCTTGGGCCGACGCTGTAACTGCTGAGCCAAACTGCTCAAGGCATCTATTAATTTCTTTATAGAACACAGGACTTTATGTTTAAGAATTCAAAAATTCTATAGAATCAAGATATTAATAAAATTGGTCCATTTATAGTTTAACAAAGCTGTGTATATGTCTTTGTCTAAGCTTAACTATTTTTTTCCTTTTTTTAGCCAGGAAATGATGTCCATGGTATGTTTTCTCAATACTATGTCAAAAAAAACTATATTTCCCTTTCATTTGGCTTAACATATTTAATATCTAATATTGTGATATCTAATATTTAATATCTAATTTATTTTCTTTTTATGTTATAATTTTTCTTTATTGATTTTAGAGAGAGAAGAAGGGAGAGTGAGAGAGATAGAAACATTGATGAGAGAGAACATCGATTAGCCACCTCCTGTGCGCCACACTGGGGATTGGCCCACAACCTGGGCATGTGCCCTGGCTAGGAGTCATACTGGTGAACTCTTGGTGCATGGGACAACACTCAACCACTGAGCCACACCATCCAGGCTATTTTATTTGCCTTTTAAATTCCTTTGAAATTTAAATCATCTATAAAGATATATTCTTAAATTGCAAGCTCTTTTTAATATATTTACTTTATTTGATTTTGGGTGGTGATAATAAACTTATTTAAATGCTTATTGTGGTTATGAATGAGCATTGTGGTTTTAAACTACTGATTACTAAAATATAAGTAATTAAAGCAAAATTATCTTTTTTCAAATATTAATTGCAGATTTTTACTTTGTGTCTATTCTTGCTCTTACATGACATTAGAGAAATTGGGGTTGGTATAATGGATACCTCTACAAATAGAAGTGGCCCTGTAATAAAATTCTAATGATTATGAAATGGTCACATGTTGTGCCTTACATGTGATATAAATAAATTGTTACATAGCTAAACAACTTGATCAGCACTTTCTGTCATATATATCATTTTTTACATAAATAAATGTTGTGCCTACACATCATATAATTCAGAAGAAATTTAGACATACCAAAAATAGAATGCTAAAATAACCAAAGATGATTTTATTTTAGATAATAAGTGTTGGATAAATATATTTTAAGTAGAGCATTTGTGTATATAAAGAGATATTATTTGAATATTGTATATGCCAGTTGCCCAGAGCAACTTCTGGCACTTAGAAAATAATTGAACACCATGAATATAAGCTCCCTGAAGGCAGGAGTCTTTCTTTGTCTTAGTCTGGGCTTTATTTCCATTACCTATTACCCCGTCAGACTTATAATAAACTGTTATTGTTTGTTGAATAAATAAATCAATAAAAGCATGAATCAATGAATAAATGTAAAACAAATTAAATTCAAGGGGAAAATAAATCTCTGGATTTAGAAAGCATTTTGTGAGGGACATTTTAAATGTTCATCAGGTGTGTCCCTGGAAATGCTGACATCCATCCCTGTAACGTCTTCCTGTTTCACATGGTTCCATTGCTTTGGTGTCATCATAAGAAACGTCCAAACCAGAAATGTGCCTCTGAGGTCAACTTGCTAGTTAAGAATTGAATTCTACTGCCTATCATCTCTTTGAAAAAATCTAAATTGTTTACTATCTCTATGCCTCATAACTGTCACTATATCATAGAGCTATTAATACTATTGGGCATGGAGAACTTACAACACAGCTTAGTGCTAAATAAGAAATTATATAAGTTCACCTGGGAGCATAATAGAAATTGTGTACTTGCAGTTTTTATAAAAATCTTTATGTGCAAAACAAACAAACAAATGTAGCCCAAAATGAATAGAAAGAAGAAAATAAAAGAAGTTGAGACTAAAAAAAAAAATTTTTTTTAATTAATGAAAATGAGTTGATTCTTTGAAAAGAAAACGAAATTGGCAAACCTCTCATCAAACTCACTAAGAAAAAAGGAGAAAGGGGTCAAACAAATAGAAATGAAATAGGAGATGTTACAACTAATACCACTGAAGTACAAATGATCACAAGACTGCCAACAAATTTGACAACCTAGAAGATATGGATGCATTCTTAGACACATATAACCTATCAAGCCTGAATCATGAAAAAACAGAAAATCTGAACAGACTAATTCTTATTAAGGAGATTGAATCAGTAATGAAAATTGTCCTGGTTCCATCAGCATCATGGTGGCATGAGTTGTTCTTTTTTGCCCCTTCATTTCAATTTAAAATGGTTGAACATCCATAACCGAACAATATTATGTCTGTACCCTAGAAAACTCAAGAGATCCATTTATCCATCCATGCTAGAGTGGGTGGAGTGTGCCTCGGAGAACCGTGCTGAGCCAGGGAGTCCCAGTGGGGCTGGCGGCCGCGGAGGCTGCAGGACCTCTCTGACACAGGGAGTAGAAGGTGAACGTCTGCCAGGCCATGGCGTCTGCAGCTGGAGACTCCTGCTCTTTCTGAGAAGGGATCTCCATGAGTGGGGGAGGAAAAAGAGAAGGAAGAAGGCAGACACAGGGAACTAAAGGACATTTCCTGCTCTTTGCTCCAGGATTGCAGCAGGAGGTCCACCTATGGACCTGTGGAACTCCCCTATTTGAGGACCCCTACTGGGCCATGGGCACACCAATGCCCCATGTGTTAGCACACACCTCTCCACACTCTGCCACCAGCTCCTCACCCTGCCCCACCACAAATACCAGCATTCTTACCCTGGCACTCTGATCCTTAGTAGTCAATCAGCTCTGGTAAGAGAAACCAAAAACATATGATAAACTGCCACATTCAGGAAAACAAATGAATAGTTTATAATTGCCAACTTGTTGAATTGTTAGAATCAAAGTAAACAAAACCTACCCTAAATAAATAAAAAAAAAAAAGTGTTCCCTACTTCAAGTGCAATGGTGGAGATGTATTTCATCAAACACTATAAAAATTATGTTAATATGGTATATTGTATCAGAAAAAGGAAAAGAATTGTCCAGACTGACAAATCTCTAGCTACTAAACTCAAAGCTACAGAATACTGAGATCTAACTGATACGTAATTCAAAATAGCTGTTATGAAAAAATCCAATCAACTACAAGAAAAAATTCAATCAGCTACAGAATTGCAATTCAATGAATGCAGGAATAAAATCAATGAACAAAAGAAATATTTTACCAAAGATAATAAAATTATAAAACAAATTCTGAAGCTGAAGAACTCCAGTGAAATGAAGACTGCATTAAAAAGTATTGAACATAAAGCAGATTAGATGGAAGAGAGAATAAACATTTGGGGGGAAAGAATATTGAAAATGATTCATTAGGAAAAAGAGAGAACTAAGATTTTTAAAAAGTGCATAAACCCTGTAAGACTTACCAGACTCCATTAGAAAAGTCAATCTAAGAATACTGAGTATGGCAGTATGGATTTTATTAAAAAATAATAAAACTAGGTCTGCCATGCAATCTAACAATTCCACTTTCAAGTATTTATGCAAAGAAAATTAAAACATTAACAAAAAAGTTATATGAACTCCTATCTTCTTATCAGGATTATTACATTAGCCAAGATATGGAAGCAATTTAAATGTCCAATGATGGATGAATGAATAAAGAAAACGTGGTATTTACACACACAGGAATATTATTCAGCAATAAAAAATAATTAAATCTTGCCATTTATGACAATATAGATGGATCTTGAGGACATTATGCTAAGTGGAATAGGTCAGATAGAGAGAAATACTATATAATGTCACTTATATGTATAATCTAAACTAAATAAAATAAAACAACACCATTTCAGTTTAGTTATTTAAAATAAGAATCCTGTAAGATGTACCACTCAGAAAAACAAACCCAAGGGAAAATTAAAACAGTGAACTCTATTTTCTTTCTGGGTGTGTCATTCATAAGGTCAACCAAGATGAGATTTCAGTTTGTTTTGTTTTGGAAGAAAGGACCTTTCACAGATAAATCCTTAATTGGTATGATATGTCCCAGATATGTCCTTAATTGGTATGAAGATTAGATATAGATATATTAATATAGTTATAAATACCTATTCACTTTCATTATTAAAGTTAAAGCACTGTATCTTAATTACTTCCAATTACCTTCATGATTCCATTTATCTAGTGATTTTGAAATTTAAGAATTTTGAAAGCTGAGGAAATTAATATTGCTGCAAATTAAATAATATTAGCTATCATCTTCCATATATATAAACCACAAATAAATTACAAATTTTACATAATCTCTTTAACATCTCTCAAAATTCTCTAATATAGATGCTGTAACTTTTATTCACAAATTAAATACAAACATACACAATGCAAACCTGTATAGCAACTTAATACGTTGTCATAAAACTAATATAATTTTACTACAACTAATAAAAATAATATTTCAAACAATTATTGTATTTTAGGAATTGTACTAAATTGTTGTATTTGTACTTTCTCAACTGATATTAACAAAACACAAAATAACAAAACAGCATTATAAACCCACGTGTTTCTGACTGCAGAGCTCACGGCCTCAGTCACCAAGCTGTTATATTTATACCAGTGAAGAAATTGGAGCCCTACTCCTCCGACTACACAGTGCACACTTTTCAGGATGTGGAAGGCTTATGAACATCCCCTCCTGGATTTCACACTTAGATGCCATGCAGGAAATCTAGAAGTGCAGCTGGGTGAGATATTATGAAAATTTCATGTCCTATATGCAGTTATATAAAACAATTCTTTAAAAATTCCTATAACAATAAGATACATTAATAATGGCAGAACTAGATGTAAACTGTGGTCAAACTATATTAGATTATTAAGTGTATGTGCCTCTTATTTAAACTTTCTTTTTGAAAAATTCAAAATGCTTTCCTTCCTTAGGTATGTGTTTTTGAGTTCTTCCTCCCCCGCAGGTTTAATGACACTAAAGGAATAAAAGTGAACTGTGCGAGTAACAGGTTATATTTTCTTGTTTTACTTTAAATGCAAATTTCACAGGCATCTTTGCTTAGGATAATGAAATTAATCACCCTTACAATTATCTGGAAATTTAAGATCTGTATAGGAGAGTAGAATTTTTTAAATTCATGAAAAAGCTTAAAACTTGTTTGAAATTTACTACTTAAAAATCAATTTATTGTAATTGCTATTCAAGTTAACATTGTTGTAGGTTTCCTTGACTAACATGACATATTTATTATTTGTTCATAATTCTATGCCTCTTTGCTTAACAATAGATGAATGAAAATACAAACTATTTTAAGACACTTTGACAAGAAAACCTAAATCAGAGGAAGACAAATACCACATGATCTCACTTATTTGTGAAATATAATGAACAAGGTGGGCTGATGAACAAAATAGACCGAGAGACATAGAAAGGAGTTTGGTTCAGACTGACACACCTCAGAGTAGGGGGGTGGGGGAAAGATGGATGATATGAACCAAAGAACTTCTATGCGTGTGTGCATAACCAACAGACATAGACAACATTGCTAGGGCGGTGGGGGAGCAGGATGGGGAGGACTGGGTCTGGAGGGGGGAGGAGAAACATCTGTAACAAAAATAAATTAATAAAAATTGAAAAAAAAAGATAGAGAAACAGGTTTAAAAAAAGCCTATAGAAAAGGAAAATGTCTATCATACTTATAATAAACAAAGAACAACTATAAGGCTTAACTGTAAGATTTAAGATAACTGTACTACAGTATATCTGTGAAAATACACCATCTAAGCATATTTAAAGTTCAAATTTTAATCATGAAATACTTCAAACATAGAAAGTATTAAAACGTATAATATTTACCTACTAACACACCACAAACACTAAGCATGTTAACATTTTTCATTATATGTTTTAGAGCTTTCCTTATTTTGAAAAAATAAAATGTTACTGCTAAAAAAAAAAAACTAAAAATGTTACTCAAGTAGACTTCTTTCAATGTTTCTTGTGAAACCAATTCTTATCTGTGTATGAGGATGTATTCTTTGTTAGTAATTATCTTTTATCTATTCCATTGGTTCTCAGTTTAGAATTAAAACAAGTTTTTGTGGTGCAAAGTAATTTGGAAAACTGCAGATTTGCCATTTTTAATAACACAAGAATGAAATTATATGTTTCCCTGGGAAAATACAATTTTCACAATTGAAATCATAATTCAACTATGTTGGTGATTTTCAATGGTAAAGAATCAAAGATATGAGGAAGAAGAAAGAACATGCAAAGTACTGCCTGTAAATAAACTTGAGAAAAGGGCATTAGAAATATTTATAATAATACTAAGTCTAGCATCTCTTGGGAAAGAATGTCCAACAAAATGCAGGTGAAATAATGGACAGAAAATAATATTTGAAATTTATTTTTAAATGTCATCTTTCTTTTTTTTTTAAATGTATATTATTTTATTGGACAGAGCTTTCTGACCAGTATACAATGATATATTCATTAAACAGAGACCTGTGCAGACATTACATACTATTCATCTAGATAGGATCATTACACTTTGCCTATTGATGGAACCTATTCATCTAGATAGGTTCATTACACTTTGCCTATTATAAAGTTTTATACATCAAAAAGCTTTTAATTTGCCCAGTCTGTCCATTAATTCATCTCTGAAAAAGTTAAGTGACATTTAATTTTACCTACTGTATTTTACACTGTTAAAAAGTTTAGGCATTAGGTAGCTTCTCAAAATGTTGTTCTATGCAAAATGACATTTAACAGACAGAGTAGAGTCTATCATTTCACCCAGATTCACAGACAGGTCTCATTTGAGAATGATTAAACTAAATAGCTGGTACTTAGAGACAAAAATACTCCTTACTTGAGTTTCTTAACCACCAATACGGGTTTCTTACTCTGAGAACCTATCTTCTCAGCCACATTTTATAGTGCCAATAAAGACATGCCAGCAATGTTTTTAACTAGGAGATTAATCTATCACTCCACAAATATATATTGAAATCATAGTGAAAGAAATTAAGTTAGGCATAAAGGCATCTTTGAAGACGCGCTCAAATTTAGCTCATGTAGAGTTTCACAGTAATGAATTATGGAGAAAATGTTTACTTCATTGTTGATGCCTATATCTTTTTCTTTTCTTTTTTTTTTTTTTATAAAACCCTAATTTGATATGAATCATTCGAATGGAAAGGGCACTGATGTGGGATGTTTGAACTTAAATTGTATCCCTAGAAATCTGGGATAGATATTAGCTTTACTTTTTATATTTTCCCATTTCTCTTAAACCTCTTTCGTTCCAAGCTTTAGTAGGGCTGAAACAACAACAACATGAATTAAACATTTTATAAAGTGGTATTGGTGTATATGAAATTATATAAATATAAACCTGAAGCCTGCTTCCTGTTTTTTCTTGGACACTAACCAATGGCATGTGTTGGGCTTTGACTAGGACATGCCATTTCATATTTAAGCATCTCAAATTTTCCATTTTGGAAATTGGGAACCTGAAGTAAATTTTGATGTTTAACCAGAAATAAAAAACAAATCACTAATAAAGATTTTCTAAATGTCCTCTCTCCACTCTCCCTCACATATTTACAGAGGTTATTTTAATTAATTTGGACTGCATGGGTTTCAAACATATGGACTTTAAAATTTTTCACAGGTGACTAAGAATCCACATTGGGATACAGGCTTGCCAACTTCTGGAAGGTCCTTTCCAGCTCCAATCATCTGTGATGCCATAGCACTCAGAGTGATTGTAGCAAATTCTACCTCTGGCCAAGATGGAGTAATGATGGCAAGATTCACCCTTTCATCTGGGAAAAAAATAAAAATAAAAATAAAAAAAACTAAAAAAATTAAATAATAACTTAGAAAATATAGCAAAAGTTTTTAACATATTGTTTATCTGCCAACAAAGGCTAATGGCCCTTGAGAAACAGCAAGGAATCACGTGAGAGCTACAATGCAACAGATGATTGCTTAGAATGCGTTTCCAGGCTAGAACTCAATGAAGGAGAACCCACAGAGCTGGCAGACTCTCTGATTTGGCAAGATGGAGCTAGGAGTCTATGAAGCCAAGATAGCTAGAGTTTACAGCGCAGACAAAAATGAAAAAGAGGAGCTAATAAAAGAGAACTCTGGTGACCTGGAGATAGTCCTCTCAATTCTTCAACTGAGGACTGATCAATCTATTTTTGTAAAGAATCTACCTATAGTCAGAAAAAAAGACTGCCAGAAAGATCTAGAGGTTAAAATACCCAGATCCCTCACAGGACAGAGAATTGTTACTATTTCCATCAGCCAAGCTGAAAACCTCAAAATTCATGTGGCACGTTGAGGATCATTTGAGCAGAATGTGACTTGGTATTGGGGGTGAAATTAGTTGTATCATTAATGGTGCTCTGATCCTGCCTAACAAATGTTAAAAACAAGGCCTGAAAATATCAAATTGTTTATATGGAACTTAACTGCAACCCATAATAAAGCTTGAGAGTATTTATAGGAACACACAAGTATACACTATGCAGCAAATTAAACATTACAATGTCTGGTGTTCCTTCAAATATTATTAGAAATGCAAAGAAGCAGTTAAATACAAGGTACAATGAGGACAAAAAAAATAACTGAAATTAACACAGAAATTTCATAGATAATAGATTTAGTAGACAAAGGTATTAAATGACATAACTATTTTATGGTTGAAAAATGAAAAGAAAGAATGATTAAGTAGAAATATCAAAAGGTATATGAAGACCCGAGGGTTAGAGTCAGAGTGAGCAAGAAAGCAAGACAGAGAAAGAGCCAAAACAAATGCAGGTAGTCTGTGTTTAAGCAGAAAAGACAAGGAAACAAATTCTCCCCTTGAGCCTGAGAAGTAATGTAGACTTTTAGTTTTAACTTCTACAACTTAATAATTTAATAATAAATTTGCACCGCCCAAATTAAATACTGAGGTACTAATTTAACAACAACAAAAAATATATAAGAGCTATATGCAGAAAACCACAAAACTCTGATAAATGAAATCAAAGGAGAGCTAAATAAATGAGAGATTCCATGTTCATGGATAGGAAGACAATATTGTCAAAATGTCAGTCCCTCCCAACTTGATCCACAGATTCAATGCAATTCCTATCAAAATTCAAAATTCAAGCAAGTTATATTGTGAATATCAACAAATTTACTCTAAACTTTATGTGGAAAGGCAAAAGACCCAGAGGAGTTAACACAATAGTGAAGGAAAATAAAGTTGGAGAACTGACACTATCTGACTTCGAGATTTACTACTATTAAGCTATAGTAATCAAGATAGTGTGGTATTGGCAAAAGAATAGACAAATAAGTCAATGAAACAAAATAGCCCAAAAATACAGCCACATAAGTATAATAAATCAATCTTGGACAAAGGAGTAAAGTCAGTACAATGGAACTATAACAAAACCATTTCAACAAATGGTTTTAGAACAACTAGGCATTCACATGCAAAAATATGAACCCAGGCACATACTTTCCACGCTTCTCAACAATTAACTCAAAATGGATCACTGACCTAATGATAAAGTGCAAACCTATGAAACTCCAAGGAGATGACATAGACAAAATCTAGATGACCTTGGGTATGGTCATCAGCACCATAGATACAACACCAAAGAAATGATCCCTGAAGGAAACAAGGTCTGCTCCAGTGATTCCAGTCTGCAAATTCATCATTTCAAATTTGCCTTTACAGCCCTGCTGCTTACAGGCAGGTCTGTTTACAGGGAATGAAATCGCTCTGCTTCATGTGAAGGAATCCACCTTGTTTTTCAAGAACAATTCAAACCTCCTTCTTGAAACTATTATAACCACAATTGTTTGAGTGTGTACATGATACACCTGACATTCAGCTTAAACTATTTGAGATTTGAGTATACACTACTTTATACAGTTCTTCTTGTCTTTGAAATGTGGTTAAAGAATAAAAAACTTTTATCATTATTGTATTTCTGCAACATTGTTGGACACAAAGTATATAAGTTAATCAAATTTCTTTTGGAAAATATTTTCATTATTTAAAAAATTTTTTCTTTTATTAATTTATTAACTTATTTTTGTTACAGATGTTTCTCCTTTTTCCCCCATTTACGTCCTTCTCCCAATCCCAACCCCACCCCAGCACTGTTGTTTATGTCCATTGGTTACTCATACATGGTTTATCTCTTCCCTCCCACCCCTTTCCCCTCTTGAGGTTTGTCAGTCTGTACCCTACCACTATGTCTCTGGGTTTGTTTTATTCATCATCTTTCTTTGTTCATTATATTCCACAAATAAGTGAGATCATATGATACTTGTCTTTCTCTGATTGGCTTATTTCTCTTAGCACAATACTTTCCAGGTCCCTCCATGTTGTCTCAAAGTATAAGAGATCCGCCCTGGCCGGTTTGGCTCAGCGGTTAGAGCATCGGCCTGCGGTCTGGAGAGACCCGGGTTCGGTTCCCGCTAGGGGCACGTACTTCGGTTGCAGTTTGTCCCCGGCCCTGGTTGGTCGTGCGGGTGGCAGCCACCCAATGTGTCCCTTTCACATCGATGTTTCTCTCTCTCTCTCTCTCTTCCTCTCCCTCCCACTCTATCTGTACAAAAATGGAAAAATGTCCTCGGGTGAGGATTAAAAAAAAAAAAAAAAATTTTTTTTTTTTTTTCAAAGTATAAGAGATCTTTTTTTCTTACAGCTGCATAGTTGTCCATTGTGTATATGTACCACAGCTTTTTTATCCACTCATGTAATGATGGACACTTGGGCTGTTTCCAGATCTTAGCAATTGTAAATAGTGCTGCTACAAACATGGGGGTACATATATTCTTTCTGATTGGTGTTTCAGGCTTCTTAGGATACATTCCTAGAAGTGGGATCAATGGGTCAAAAACTCTTTTGAGAGTTAATGCATAAAACAAGAATCTCCACTCAGAAGAAAATTCCATTTTCTATTCCAGAAAATGATTTAAAAAAAAACAATACAGGAATACTCATATAGGAAAGGTCATGCATCAGAATCTGGGGGTAACAAAGGTGAGAGATGGTCTTGAAATTATGTGAAAAAAATAACATTTGAGGAAAAATACATTAGATTTCTGATTTGAAATAATTTGATTGTAAATTTTATTATTAAAAACACTGACAGCTGGTAGTAGTATCTATAAATTATTTTAAAACTCAAGGAATTTAAAGTGTTATACAGCTCTTCTGTTTGCCACTGGATATATCATGTTCTATAGTCAAAGAACGTGGAAAAGTTTTCATTTATAAATGTAAAATGGAAATCTATTTTACATTGTCTAATATTTATTAATAAATATAAATGCTGAAGTTAGTGGAAAATAGTTTCAGTATTCCCTAAATTTAGTATTTTCTAATAATATATTTCCTATTAATTCAACCAGGTCTTTTTCCTTTACAGAGAGATTTAAATATATTTCTACATTCTAGTAGGATCATATTTAAAGATTGAGAATAAGACAGACTGAGAATGTTCTCAGACAAGTTCATGTATATAATCAATTGCAGAATTCTTAGAAAATATCTGGTATTCATTTATTCATTTACCATTGATTGATGAAAGGTAGCGCACACATAATAATAGCTATGTCTGAGAGTGAAGAAAAAAGAGGAATTATAGTCAGAATTCAGCAAGGGAAAAATAAGAAATTTAATATAGAAATTTAGAGATTACATATGAGCTAAAGCAGAATAAATGAATGAATAAATAAATAAACAAACAAATGTAATGTTTCTAGCACTTTTTATGGCTAAAATATGTTAACTACTCATATACTTATTTTCTATTTTAGGTGCTGAATTCAGATTTATGTTGTTGGATTGATTCCCTCTCTTTCAAATCACACTGCTGGCAGAAGTTCACCAATACCGTATTCATTAATCAATGTCTTCATTTTATTTTCATGTAGCTATCAAAGTCACTCACTTCCCTTGATCAGAGTAGTAAGTAAATAGTTTTCTCCAGAAATTCAAATTGGTTGCAAAATGAAACTTAAAATGGATTAACACATGATTCACGGGTTGGATTTTGGTTTAATTCTACTTAAGGTAAATATCTAAAAGATTAAATGCTTGAAAGGAAACAAATTCAAAGAAATGTAACAAGGGAATAAAAAGAGCTTTTTATAATGTCATGTTAAAATACAAAAATAAACTAAAATGATCATAAGATGTAAGCATATCATCCCTCGACCATGGCCAACACCTCCTTACTGATCCTCTAAAATCTACTCTTGCCTTTTAAAATTAATCCATGCACTAATTTTTAAAAAATGTATTTTTATTAATGTTTAGAGCATGAGGAAGGGAGAAGGAGAAAGAAACATCAATGTGAGAGAGAACCATCTATAGGCTGCCTCTTGCACGCCCCCTTCCAGGGATCAAGCCTGCAATCTGAGCATGTACCCTGATCGGAAATCGAACCGAGCCACACTAATTTTTAATTCAAATGTATGCTGCCACTCTCCTGATTAAAAATCATTCAGTGGCTTGCCTTTTCTCTTGGGGTATGTTTCAAAATACTGAGTGCAGCTGGTAAGTCCTGTCTTATTTCTCCTCACTATTCCTTCGATGATAATCTATTTCTATGCTTACTAAATGTGTTCCCATCTAGGGCCCCCACAGAGGATTTCTTTCTGCTATAAAACTTCCCCACCACCTCCTCACAGCTGACTATGTAGGAACGTACTTCTTCGCTCCAGGTTAAACCTCACCTCAGAGGAAGCCTCCTGCACTTCTTGGACTTCATTAGAACCCTGGTTATATGCCCTCAAGTCATGTTGCATTTTTTCCTAAAGCAATGTTTTCTTTCCTACTCTAATCAGTGCCTATCTTATTTTTATTGCTGCATTTCCAATACTTAATATAAAGCTCGAAACATAGAATGTAATCGATAAATGTTAAATCCATAAATATACTACTTCAACACTATTTGACATTTATTATAAAATTTATGTTTCCACCTTAAATTACAATAAACCATTATTTGTAAATGGCTAATAAAATATTATTTATTTAAAGCAATAATCACTGGTAGGTGGCTATGTGAAGTTATTGTTTTAGATATGATTCTTGGTTAGAAACATATTATAAAGATTACAAACAAATTTCTCTCTCTCTGCTTCTCTCTTATCTATCTATCTATCTATCTATCTATCTATCTATCTATCTATCCATCCTTCTACCAACCAATAGCGAGCAACCTTCATTGGTTAAGCTTTGTCTTACTTATCTTGGCTTTGATATTGGCCGTCATTGCATTCCCTGACAGCCAGCTCAGGGTCTTATTAGCAGTCCAAACCAATGTTCACTTGAACTCAGCCTATTAGAGGGTAGGTTTCAGACAATTTATAGAAAACCAGGTAAACAAAGACATGGCATTCTCAAAAAGGACATATTAGTTTAGGAATAAGACAGAGGGGTACATAAGGTACAAGGAAAAATTACAATGTAATGTGAGAGTCTAAACTTGAATATTTATACTAGGATTTGAGAACTGATGGAGAGAGAGATGAAAATAGGGTACACATGTTCATTGACTGAGAGTCAAGATGTGTGAAGTATTAAAAAAGATTCAGGGATTTATTCACAAGAGCAGCTATATTGTCAAAGCAATGAAGGGATGCTGGTTTCACCTACTACCAGAGCTTAGAGCATTCCTGTGAAACGTTTTGTGAGCTACAATGTCATAAATTGAAGTGTATCTAATTCTTGGAAGTCTGGGTTATATCGCTTCACTTTTCCGGAAGACCTACACTAATATGGTAATGACTCTTCTCATACAAGTACAAGCCCTCATTGGCTTTCTTTGGTTAGCAGAAACAGGTACTAATGAGTGTTTTTTATAAAAGTGAGGTGATAGAACACAAACTTTTAAAAAGTGGGGGCTACCTGTACAAGAAAGATTTGACAAGAGGAAAATGGTCTCTGTGTAGATAATGCAAAACTGTAAATTTAGAAAATGTGTTCAAGCTCACTAGTAACACATGGGAAATGCACATTAAAAAAGAAATGAAAGATTCTGGTCCAAGAAGGTGACAGAAGAGGACCCACCTCCTGTGAACACACCGAATTTACAGACACATGTGGCAAAACATCCTCTGAGAAACCCTAAGAACGGCTGAGCTACGCCACTGCTTGGGCACAAAGAAAAGGCCCACATCAAACTGGTAGCACAGGCTGGGACAGAGCTCACCATAACCCCACAGGTGCAGGGAACCCCAGTTGGGAGGGAACTAGAAACACAATTTCTCCCTGAGGAGCAAAAAATATGTCCTCCAATATGTAACCCAACTTTTAAGAACTGCACCTGAGAAACAAACCCCCGAAACATTTAGTTTGGAAAACCAAACCTGCTTGTGTCCATGAGACTCAGGAGACCATGGTGATCTGAGGAAGCTCATGTGCTGGACTGAGCAGCTTCAGGGCCGAAGGCAGAAGCAGCTGATAGAGGGGCACCCAGACTGAGTGAGGGAGACTCTTTTGTTTGTATGGGAGCACCAGCCGGAGGGGCACGCATTTGATTTGACACACAGGTGGGAGACTGCTGGGGTGCTCTCCCGGGATGGAGACCAGCAGAGGCCGTCTTTGCACTTTCCCTCTGCCTTGATGCAGCTGTGGAAGCGATCTTTGGGTGCCCTCTCTACACTGTCTCTCCACCATACCCCCCCTGGTAGGCACCGTCTACATGCTCTCCCTCTGTTATGCTGGAGTGCCCATGGGGGCATGTTGGGCTTGAGCCCCTGGGTCCCATTGGACTGTAACTCATGGAGAAAGTGTTCTTAAATGGCAACCACCAGCATGGCACAGCCAGAGGCTACAGACACAGGAGCTCATTCCTTGTGAGAAAGAGGCTCATGAGCTTATCACCAAACTACAGCCCGAGGGGCAGGCATCTAACTGAACACTCATGGAACCACTGACTACAGTTATTTCAGAGACCTCAGAAGGTAGGTTTCTTCACAGTTTCCCTACAACTATGGTCCAGAACTGCAGTGTTTCACAGGAGGGAGGTTTACATGTGCCTGGTACCCTGGTTTCTGCTTCTTGTTTCCTGGTGTCCTGGTCGTAAGGATGCCACCCAGGGAATGTCTCTTGATCTCATGACTGGTGAGCACAGGGCTTGTGTCCCTAGGTGCTTTGGCAGGTTACCACCCCCAGAACACTGCACAGACAGCAGACTGGATGTACAGACACAGTATTTCTCTGGAAGAGGTTTATTTTCTTTTCCTGGGGCTTCATCCTAGAGAAGCTAGAAAAAGGCTCCAGGTTTGGCATACAACTTGGCCTTAGGATGTGCTCTCAGGGAACACAAACACGCCTATGCCATCTTTGCACTTTCCCTCAGCCTCACTACAGCTTGCCAGTATCTCACACAGGGGCCTATACACTGTCTGAAGTCCCAATTTTTGCAGCTGCCACCCAGAGGACATCTATAGACCCACTGGCACTGGTACTGAGCAGGGCTCATGCTTGTGAACCCATGAGACGTATACTTCACATACTTTAACGACGGCTCCCTCAGAGTCTGGCTTGCAGACTGTGGCTCCAATCAACTGGAATCTAGGTGCTGATGAGATTCTTTCCTTTGGGACACTCACAGGTCTTGACTTACCCCCAACTACTGGGAGCCATTAAAAATAAAATTGGCTGTTTGGACAATCACAACCATTTGAATTGGAGATAAATAATTTACCTGTTAAAGAGTTTAGAGTAACAGTTATAAAAACACCAAACTCACGAGAAGAATGAATGAAAAAAATTGAGAACTTCAACAAAAAGATAGAAAATGTACATACCAAACAGAGCTAAAGAATACAATAACTGTACTGAAAACTACACAGGAGGGGTTTGCACACAGACTAGAGGAAGGAGAAGGATCAGTGAACCCAGAGGTAGGAAAGTGGAACTCACCCAATCAGAGCAGGGAGGAAAAAAAGAATGAAAGAAGCTAAATGAAAGGACTTGTGGGCAACACCCAGGGGACTAACAGAGGAGTCCCAGAAAGAGGAGAGAGAGAGAAAGGGGAAGGAAGTTTATTTGAAAAAATAATGGCTGGAAACTTCTCTAACCTGGGGAAGGAAACAGACATCTGGATTCAGGAATCTCTGAGAGTTTTAAGCAAAAGGAACCCAAAGAGACCCACAAATACACAGTATAATTAAAGTATTAAAAGTTAAGGACAGGGAGAGTATCTTAAAAGCAGCAAGAGCAAAATGCCATGTTATGTGTAACACAATCCTGTAAGCGTTTCAGCAGAATTTTGCAGGCCAGGGGAAAAAAAAAAGTCAATAAATAACAAGGTGAAAAAGAAAAAAAAAAAAGAAAAAAAACCTCTTCTCAGCAGAGTAATTCAGAATTGAAAAAACAGATAAGAATTTTCCAGACAAGTAAAAGCTAATGGAGATTATCACCATTAACCAGGCCTTATAAGAAATGTTAAAGGGACTTCTTTAACCAAAAAAAAAAAAATGTGTACTAATTGAAAACAAGAAAACATATGGAAGTGTAAATCTCATTGGTGAAGGTAATACATAGTAACAGTTGTGGATTAATCACTTAGAGCTAGAATAAAGGTTAAAAGACAAAAGAAGTAAAAATAACTACAATGATCTGTTAAGAGATACATAAGGTAAAAAGAGGTAAAAATGCAATATCAAAAATTAAAACATGGGGTGAGAGTAAAATGTAGAGCTTTAGAATGTATTCAAACTTAAGTTGTTATCAACTCATAACAGACTGTTACAAATGTTAAGTTGTTGTATGCAAGCCTCATTGTAACAACAAAGCAAAGCCTATAGTAGATAAACAAAAGAAAAAGAAATAAATCTAAGCATACCACCAAAGAAAGTCATCAAACTACAAAGAGAGCAAGCAAAGAAGAGAATCAAAAGAGCCAAAAATTAATCAAATGACAATGAGTACATATCTATCAATAATTATTTTTAAAGTAAATGAACTAAATATTCCTGTCAAAGAACATAGAGTGGTTTAATGAATTAAACACACACACACACACACACACACAACCCATCTATATGCTGCCTATACAAGTTTCATTTCAGGTGTAAGAACACAGACTAAAAGTGAAAGAATGGAAAAAGATATCCTATATGATTAGAAACTAAAGGAAAGTTAGGTAGCTATACTTACAGCACACAAAATAGAGTGTTTTGTTTTTTTTAATTATTTTTGATTAATTACTAGAGAGAGAGGAAAGGAGAGGGAGAGAGAGAGAGAAAACACCAATATGAGAGCAAAACACACATTGGCAGCCTCCTACACGTCCACTACTGGGGATTGAGCCCACAACCCAGGTGTGTGACCTGCCCAGGAATTGAACGGCAACAATTTGATGCCCAACCAACCAAGGCAAACCAGCCAGGGCAAAAAATAGACTTTAAAACAATGACTATAATAGATAAAGAAGGTCATTACATGATGATAAAGGAGTCAATCTAACAAGAGGATAAAATATTGTAAATATTTATGCACCCAACATAGGAACACCAAAATACAGAAAGCAAATATTAACAGGTCTAAAAGGAGAAACAGACAGCTATAAAACAATTATAGTGGATTCTAATACCCAACTTACATTAATGAATAGGTAATTGCACAGACAATCAATAAGGAAATACAAGCCTTAAATAGCATATTAGCCCAGAGACATCACAAACATAGAGGGGTGGGCAAAAGTAGGTTTATAGTTGTGAGTACATGAAACACAGAGTTTATTCTTGTATTATTATTTTTAAATGATTTTATTACTTGTATTATAACTGTAAACCTACTTTTGCCCACCCCTGTATATAGACTATTAGATCCAAAAAACATAATATATATTCTTCTCAAGTGCATATGACATGTTTAGTAGGCTAGATCATATATTAGGACACAAAACAAATTTTAATAAATTTTAAAAGAATAAAGTAATATCAAGTAGCTTTTCCAAAAATAATTGTATAAAAATAAAATTTCCTATAAAAAAGAAGTGGAATATTCCCAAATATGTCACTAAACAATGTGCTTCTGAACAACCAATAGGTCAAAGAAGAATTATAAGAGAAATTTTAAAAAAATTGAGACAAATGAAAATAAAAATACAACTTACCAAAATGTATGGAAGGTAACAAAAGCAGTTCTAAGAAGTTCATAGCAATACATGTCTACCTCAAGAAACAGGAAAAGTCTCAAACAATCTAACTTTATACCTAAAGGAACTAACGAATAAGGAGAAGGAGGAGGAGAGAAGACGAAAGAAAGAAAAAAAGAAAAACAAAGGAAGCCCAAAGTTAGTAGAAGAAATGAAATAATGAAGAACAGAGCAGAAATAGATACTGAAAAAGTTAATGAAACCAAGAGCTGGCTACTTGAAAAGATAAACCTTTAGCTAGACATACCTAGACAGAGAAAAAGTACTAAAATAAAAAAGGAGACGTTACAAGTGATGCCACAGAAATACAAAGGATCAAAAGAGACTACTATAAACAATTATATGCCAATAAATTCAATAATCTAAAAGAAATGGACACATTCCTAGAAACACACAATCTACTTGAATCATGAATAGAAAATCTGAATGAACCAATTACTAGTAAGAATATTCAAAGGATAATTAAAACCTCCCAGTAAACATAAGTCCAGAACAAGATTGCTTCACTGGTGAATTTGACCAAACATTCAAAAGAATCGATACCAATTCTTTATCAACGATTTTAATAAATAAATGGGGGAGAGAACATCTCCAAACACATTTTATGAGGCCAGCATAACCCTGATACCCAATCCACAAAAGGACACCACCCTCAAACCCCATCACCACCAACACAAACAGAAAATTACAGGCCAATATCCCTGATAAACATAGAGGCAAAAATCCTCAATAAGATTTTAGCAAACCAAATTTAACAATACACTGTAAGGATTATAGACCATGATCAAGTGGGATTTATTTCAGGAATACAAGATGGTTCCACATCAGCAAACCAACCCACGTGATACACCATGTTAACAAAATGAAGCAAAAAGGAAGGATAAAAATCATGTGATCATCTCAACAGATGCAAAAAAAAAAAAATCTGACAGAACACATTATTTGAGATAAAAAGTCTCAACAAAGTGGATAGAGAAGGAATGTACCTCAACATAATAAAAGTCATATATGAGAATCCCACAGCTAAATTACATTTAGTGGTGAAAAGGTTTTCTTCTATGATCTGGAACAAGACCATTTTTATTCAATGTAGCATCGGAAGTCACAGTCAAAGCAATTAGGAAAGATAAATAAGTAAGCATCCATATTGACACAAAAAAGTAAAGTTGTCACTATTTGAAGGTGACATTATGTTACATATAGAAAACCTTAATACTTCTACCCTCCCCCCCCAAAAATCTGTTAGAACTGAACAAATTAAGTAAGCAGAAGGACACAAAATCAATATACAAAAATCTTTTGTGTTTCTATACACAAATCACAAACATTCACAAAGAGAAATAAAGCAATCCATTTATAATTACATCAAAAATAATAAAATACCTAGGAATAAATATCAAAGAGGTTAAAGATCTATACACTGAAAACTATGACATGTAAGAAATTGGAAGAGACACAAATAAATGGAAATATATTCTGTGCTCAGGGAAGGGAAGAATTAATATTGTTAAAATGTCCATACTGTCCTGGCCAGTGTGGCTTGGTTGGTTGGAGCCTCATCCAGTACACCAACAGGTGGTGAGTTCAATTCCTGGGCAGGGCATGTACCCAAGTTGTGGGTTTGACCCCCAGTCAGGGCACAAGCGGGAGTCAACCCATAGATATTTTTTTCTCATATTGATGTTTCTGTTTC
This sequence comes from Molossus molossus, assembly GCF_014108415.1. Classification (NCBI taxonomy): domain Eukaryota; kingdom Metazoa; phylum Chordata; class Mammalia; order Chiroptera; family Molossidae; genus Molossus; species Molossus molossus. The sequence continues at coordinate 42,279,848 of NW_023425344.1, forward strand.
TTTCTTTCTGTCTGTCTGGCTGTCTCTCTCCTTTCCTTTCTAAAACTCAATAATTTTTTCTAAAAGTTTATAAAATATCCATACCATCCAAGCCATCTATACAATCAATGTTATCCCTATCAAAATTCCAATGGCATTTTTCACCAAAAAAATAAATAAATAACCCTAAAATTTGTATGGAACCGTAAAATAACCAGAATATCCAAAGCAATCTTAAGAGAGAAGAACAAAGCTGGAGGCATCACACTATATCAAACTACAAGCTTCTACACAGCAAAGGAAACCATGAACCAAATGAAAAGCAACATACTGAATGGGAGAAAATATTTGCTAATCATATCTGATAAGGGGGTCATTACAAAATATAGAAAGAACTCATACATCTCAATAGTAAAAGAACAACAATCTGACTATAAAATAGGTAGAGAATATGAATAGGCATTTTACAAATAAGAAATATAGATGGCCAACAGGTACCTGAAAAGATGTCAACATCACTATTTATTAAGGAAATGCATAACAACACCACAATGAGATATCACCTCATACCTGGTAAAATGGCTATTATCTAAAAGACAAGAAAAACCAAGTGCACGAGGAGGAAAAGGAAAGCTTGTGCACTCTTGGTGGGAATGTAATTAGTTCAGCCCCTATTGAAAGACAATATAAAGGTTCCTGAAAGTATTAAAACTAGAACTACCATATAATCCAGCAATTTTACTTGTGGGTGTTTATCTAAAGAAAGTAAAATACTATTTTCAAAATAATTATATGCACCCCCATGTTTATTGTAGCGTTATTTACAATAGCCAAACGTGAAAACAACCTAAGTGTTTACCAATAAATGAATGGATAAAAAATGTGTTATACACCCCCCCACACACACATACATGTATGTATATACACATACACACACGCGCACATACATACAATAGAATATTACTCAGCCAAAAAAATAATGAAATCTTACCATTTGTAACACAATGGATGGAACTTGACGGCACAATGTGAAGTTAAATAAGTCATCCAGAGAAAGACTAATACTGCATGATATGACTTATGTGCAATCTAAACAAACAAAGACAAATGAAACTCTTAGATACAGAGAACAGATCACTAAAGGGAGGGTTTAGGGGATAGATGAAATGGGTGAATGAGTCAAAAGGTACAAAGAGAGTAAAATGTTAAAGTTTTCATCACAAAAAATATAATTTGTAACTATGTGTGGTATTGGATGTTCACTACACTTGTGACCATCTCATAATATATACAAATATCAAATCATTACTTTGACACCTGAAACTAATATAATATTTTATGTCAATTATAGCTGAGAAAAAAATGAGATGCCATTCTTATCAACACATTATAAAATTAACTTTGATAACAGATCTGAAGAGGGAATTCTCACACTTTGCTGATAACACTGTAAACTGGCCTGTGGCCACTTTTGATGGCCACTTATCATTTCATATCAATTAAAATTCAAAATACATAGCCAGTTTGAAATTTACTTATTTTCGTTCTCAGTATCTATTTATCCTAATATAATACATATTTTCAAAAGAACATCTAAATTATTGTTTTTAATTACTTAAATTTGGATTCTAAGTGCCAGTCAATGGTAAAATAGTTAAACATAATATATATCTTGACATGCACTGTGAGAAATAGATAATTAAAATGATTTATCATTCAATTTGACTTGCCTGAGAATCTTCCCTTATACCTGTTGTATTGGTAGCCTGTCCAATTTAGAATCTTTCCTAAATATTTCATTGTTAACATATTATTATTAACAGGTGGGTTAAAATAATCTGAAATGGGTTTGGTGTATCTCTACTCCATATTTCCAATTTTCACTACAGTCTCATTCCTGGGTTGCAGGTTAGATCCCCAGTAGGGGGCATGCAGGAGGCAGCCCATCGATGTTTCTCTGTAATTAATGTTTCCATCTCTCTCTCCCTTCCTCTCTCTCTAAAATCAATTTTAAAAACATTTAAAAAAGTGCTTGATCCCTCTACTGGAGGGTTTTATCATTTATTATACATTTGTAATATAAAATATTTATTTATATAGTATTTTATAATTTCACATTATTTTGTAATAAACCTTCTCATCAACAATGAGCTCTAAAATGAATGTGCAGGTTAAATGGAAAATAGGTACTCAATTATTGACTTAAATGTTTCAAGAAAGCTGATGATGTGTAACTTGCTCAGAAACATGTAACTTGATTTTTTTTTTTTATTTGCCATTAAGTGCTTTGAGAAGAGCCATGTTTTTCCCCATCAAAATCCAGTTAAACATTCAAAAGATATAGCAATATAGCTTTTTTTCTATTTAAAAAAAAATGTTGTAAAAAGTTAGTCCAAAAGGTGACAAAAGACAAGACCCAAGAAAATATTTGGACTGATATATTTATATGTGAAACAAAGATAAAAATATGAAAACCTTCCATTTTACTAACTGCTTTGAGTATATGAGGTACTTCAGCAACTCTTGAGTGCTTTCTCAATTAAAAATATGTTCTGCAAAGAATAGTCTAATAAATATATTGGAAATTTCAAAACATTTAATCTTAAAATACAAATTTGAAGATTGTAGGTAATTTTATAAAAATAATTTATTTTTATTTTTTTAATTAATTAATTTTGTTACAGATGTTTCTCCTTTTCCCCCCACTGATTCCCTTTTCCCTTCCCTCCCCACCCTATCCCCAGCTTTGTTGTCCATGTCCATTGTTCATGCATACATGCTACATGCATATAAGTTCTGTGCTTTATCTCTACCCCACCACCCCCTCTTCTGGGGATTGTCAGTCTGTACCCCACTTCCACATCTCTGGGACTACCCCATTCCTCAGACTGTTATGTTTATTATATTCCAAAATCAAATGAGATCACATGATACTTGTCTTTCTCTGTTTGGTCTGTTTCGCTTAGGATAATACTTTCAAGGTGCCTCCATGTTGTCTCAAAGGATAAGAGATCTTTCTTTTTACAGCGGCATAGTATTCCATTGTGTATATGTACCACTACTTTTTTATCCATTAATCTACTGATGGGCATTTGGGTTGTATCTAGATCTTAGCTATTGTAAATAGTGGTGCTACAAACATGGAGGTATATATATTCCTTCTGATTGGTGTTTCAGGCTTCGTAGGGTATATTCCTAGAAGTGGGATCACTGGGTCAAATGGCAGTTCAATTTTTAAATTTTTGAGGTAACACCATAGTGTTTTCCATAGTGGCTGCACCAGTCTGCATTCCCACCAGCAGTGTATTAGAGTCCCCTTTTCTCCACACCCTCGCCAACACTTGTTTGATGATTTGTTGATGGCGGCCATTCTGACAGGTGTGAGGTGATATCTGATTGTTGTTTTAATTTGCATCTCTCTGATGATTAGTGATGTTGAGCATTTCTTCATATGTCTCTTAGCCATTTGTATGTCCTGTTTGGAGAGTTGTCTCTTTAGTTCCTCTGGCCATTTTTTAATTGGGTTATTTGTCTTCCTTTTGTTGAGTTGTATGAGCCTCTATATATTGGAAATTAACCTCTTATCTGATATATCATTGGCAATTATGCTCTCCCATACAGCATATACCTTGTTCATGGATTGGAAGAATTAACATAATTAAAATGTCCATACTACCCAAAGCAATCTATAGATTCAATGAAATCCCCATCAAAATACCAATGACATACTTCAAAGAACTAGAACAAATACTTCAAAAGTTCATATGGAACCAAAAAAGACCTCAAAGAGCCACAACAATCTTGAAAAAGAAGAACACATTTGGAGGGATCACATTGTCAGATTTTAGGTTATACTACAAAGCCACTGTAATAAAAACAGCCTGGTACTGGCACAAGAACAGGCATATAGACCAGTGGAACAGAACAGAGAACCCAGAAATGGACCCAAGGCAATATGCTCAATAAATATTTGACAAAGGTGGCAAGAGCATACAGTGGAGTAAAGACAGCCTCTTTAATAAATGGTGTTGGGAATATTGGACAGCTACATGCAAAAAAAAAACCCAAAAAACTAGACCATCAACTTACACCATACAGAAGAATAAACTCAAAATGGATAAAAGAGTTAAATGTGACTCATGAATCCATAAAAATCCTAGAAGAAAATGTAGGCAACAAAATTTTGGACATCATACGCAGCAGAATTTTTACTGATACATCACCTAATGCAACAGAAACAAAGGGGAATATAAACACATGGGACTACATCAAACTAAAAAGCTTCTGCACAGCAAAAGATACAATCATCAAAATGGAAAGGTAACCCACTGTATAAAAATAATTTTTATAATTAGACCATATTTTTAAAATTTATTTTTCATAGAAATAAAATTTTAATAAAAAAAGAATTTTTCATAGAACTATTAGTGACATGGTATTCAAAGTATATGTGGAAGGTACAGTTATGTTGCATGAATATGCATAAAGAATAATTGTTCTCTTTATGTATTTTTGTGTATTCAGGAAATTAATATAGCTATTAATTTTAATATTGCTTCAGAGTATATACCAAATTTAATTTTAAGAAAATATTTGTTTTTTTAAAATATATATATATATTTTTTAATTAATTTATTTTTGTTACAGATGTTTCTCCTTTTTTCCCTATTGACACCCTCCTACTCATCCTGCCCCCACCCCTCCAGCATTGTTGTCTATGTCAATTAGTTATGCTAATATGCATTAATACTTTGACTTATCTTTTTCCTCCCCTCTGCCCCCCTCCTCTGAAGTTTGTCCACCTGAACCCTACTTCTATGTCTCAGGGTCCATTTTATTCATCAGCTTATTTTGTTCATTATATTCCACAAATAAGTGAGATCATGTGGTACTTGTCTAAAGATACTTTATAAGCCCATTGATATTGTTAAATCAATTATTTGGTCGATAATTTCTTAGATTATTTACTTACTTTAACATTCTCTTATTTTCTCAGTTTTCTGGTTTGGTTGTCATCTTATGAATAAAGGTAATATAAAGTGAAGTAAGCATGTTGTGCAGTGTAAGTGGTATGATAACAAACTACTAAAAACAACATTTCTATATTTTCTATATATTCTAAATACAGTCTCTATTTCTCTCTATATGTACATATACACACAGGCTACTTACACAAGCAAATATGTCTGAGACTGGAAATAATTGTTTCATATTTGTTTTGATTGCATAAGGTACTGTGGAATTCAGAAAGATATCTAGCATGGAGACAAACATTTCGGACTCGCCAAAGAACACTAAGTCATGATTAAAGTGAGGTGATGGGAGAAAATGAGTGGAGAATACTTATGAAAAGAAAAGTTTACTATAAAAAATAGAAGTCAAATATTGAGCAAATACTTAAGTGTTTGGTAGAGAAGAATAGAGTTGTTCTGAGGATTAAATGGATTTAAGAAATATCAGAGAAAATTTGAGGGAGGAGCAGTTTAGAAGGGAGAATAATCAAGACTATACATGTACTAAGTTGTTAATACTTTGGAGAGGACTGGTGCTCATAAAATACTAGAAAATTCTGAATCTAATAGTCAAATGCATTGCATTCAATGAAAACGTTATCATGACTAATCTGGCTGCTTCACAACCTCCTATAGGGTCTGTCAATATATGTACTTATGTGTATATTTTTATTTTATGTCTTGACTGGACCAATAGGGATGATTGTGTGAGTTACACAAAGTATATATATAAAGAGAGAGGGAGGGAGAGGGAGAGGGAGAGACAGAGAACCAGACAGAGAGAAACAGATAAAGAGATGATAGCCTGGGTTCCCCAATAAAGCTAAACCAAGTGTAGCCTGATTGCTTTCAACATTCATCAGCCAAATAGTGAAATTTAATCATCAGTTGCATAAACAGACCACGGAAAACAAAAATGTGATGTATTCTAGGGAATGTATTAGTTGGTTAAGAAAAGGAGTTTAAATAAGAGAAACTGCCCTGGTTCTATTTGTCAGTAGGGCTGATATCCGAAGATTTTGTTTATGCAGCTTAAGTAGCAAATATCCTTTCAGTATAGTGCCTAAAGGTATTTAATGTCAACAATAATAGACATTTTTATTAGTTTGTAACAACAAAAAAAAGTTTGGATTATTTTTTTTAAATTATGTACTAAATAATAAAGTTATTTTTTAAAGCTTATTTAAAAAAAAAAATGTTTATTGATTTGAGAGGGAGAGAGAGAAACATTGACCAGTTGCCTCCCTGTATGCACCCCAGCCATGGATGGAACTCATAGAAAGTACATGCTCTGAGGGGGAGTCCAACCCTCAATCTTTTGGTGAACAGAACAATGTTCCAGTCAACTGAGCCACCCAGGCAGGGAGTAAAAGAAATGTTTTAGTACACAATAGATGTTTAAAGAAAATTGAATATAATGAGTTAGAAGCAATAAATAAATGTAACTTTCCTTAAAATATATTTCTTTGACCTATTTCTTAATGTCTTAGCACAAATTGATAAGTCAGATAGTTCCAATTACTTAAATTAATACAATAAATGTTGAGTGAGTTATGTTTTCTGAATGTCCATTTCTAATAGGCAGTAGTTCCATCATATAATGTAAACTTATGACTATACATTTAAAACAAACTAATTTTGTTTTCTGTCCATGACACTTAATATAAATCTTTGCCTCTAGAACTGGATGAATTTGTCCTTAAAATACAAAGTACTGCCAAATATCACCTCATTTGCCACAAAATAAAACCTCCCCCTTCCACCTTCAACTAAGCAATAATTATCTCAGAGAAACTGTACCAGTTTTCCTTCTGCCTCTTTATCTTGTGTCCCCTACATTCGATCCAAAATATTACTCTTGATATCTTGATACTATTATTTCCTTTTCCCAAGGTTATGTTAGTTAATTTACTAAGATCTAAAAAACAGCATTACAGTATGTAAAATTCAAATGTTTGTACTACTTTCAGAGCACGGAGGAAACCTTTATGAAGCTCCGGCAGGAAGGAATGGTTCGTTATCTTTTGTGTGCCACTGGGTTCATTTAACTTTTACTCTCAGAAATTCTAGCTAAGTCATTTTCTCTGTAAAATAGTTTGGGCCCGAGTCTATTTTCTGAGGATGACATAGTCCATTATACATATTTTGGAGAATGTTCTCATTACACTTTCCTTTCACCGGCTTCAAGCTTAATCTACACAGTATGGCTTATGTCTGCCCGAGATCACAAGGCTTTTTCTTTGGCCTCGGGTAAATATGAGATGGGTTAGAGCTGAGAAAGCCAGAAGAAGTGCAAAGAAAGGGTTTTTCTCTCTTTGTATTCGGAGTTATGTAAATAAATACACATAAACCCACATACACACTATATTTAGTTTTTTCCCCCTGTGCTTTCCCTCTTATCTATTTTTGAGGGTTTCCAGAAATATAGGAAATGAAATAGGCATTTGTGATTTGTTGTGTTTTGTTGAAAGCTTGTCGTACTGTTTTCAATCACACTGGCTTTCCTTCAGCTTGTCGTAGTCAGAAAATAAATTCATCTTACAGTCAGAGCCCCAGTGAAAACTGCTCTAACCGTTTAAATGTTTCTCTGGTTCTGGGGTGGTTATTTAAAAGCTAAAATTGTTCCAGTGTAGTGCTCTCTATTTTATTGATTGTCTTTTTCATTTTTATGGCACCCAATACATCAGAGATTGGTTTGACTTTTCAATAACTGTTAATTTATTTTTGACTTTCTTAAGGACTCTTACCCTTCTAAAATTAAAGAATGGGTCATGTTAACTCGTTAGTTGATTAAACTGAAATAATTTTTACTAGTTTTTTTTTTTTCTACTTTATTGTGGAATCTTTTATTGTGACTGTCTTTTCTAAAGCAATAATATTACTGGTCATTATTTAATCTTACAATCAAATATGCAGCGTCCTCAGAAATATTTCAATACTCTTATGAAATAGGTCAAAGCAATTGCGATCAATTCATTTATTTTTCAAATAATAAAACTGGCTGAGGAGTTTGGCTCCTGGTTAAAAACCTGTATGGGGTTTTTTCAGACCTGATCTAATAGGTAATAACAAAAGCTTTATGTGACAGACCTCTCTGAGGAAAGGCCCTCCCGCACCCCCGACTGCGGGCACAGCCGGGCACGTGGCATCTCTGAGGGCTCTCCAGCCCCTCTGCTGGTCACAATATTTGTGTGTTTACAGTTTTAGCCTAGATACTTTCATTTCTAGGTCTCTTTATTCTTTATCCGAATCCTCTGGCCACGGTCCTTCAGTTGCCTCAGCCAAGAGTTCAGGGAATGGAGGGGATAAGGGATACCTTGAAGACACTTTCCCCCTCTGATTCAGTGCCCAGCATTTTCCCTCTCCTAGCCTTCCTACTTTGCCTCCCCAACCCCAGAGTTCAGTACTCCCGAGTCCATGACCTGCAGGAGCCTTTGTCTGGTGCCCTCACCAGTGCATGTCCCCCCCGGGCTCTGATCCTCCAGACACTCCACCCGCCCGTCTTTCCGTGGGGAAGACACCTGGAGACTCCTCCAGTTTTAGACTTTTGCTTATATCATCTCAGTAAGTGATTAAAGACCAGACTCTCTCGTTTGGGGTTTGTTGCTTTAATTATCTACTCCCACACCTGGCAACTCAGTTCTCTCCCAGTTTAGCTGAGCTCCTGAAACTGGTAGAAAAATACACTAGCTCTAAATTCCTGGTAAAGGCCTAAGACTAGAGTGATTCAAACAACTCTGGCATTTTTTAGAGGAAATGAATTTAAGTTTTCCCCTTCTTAAATTGGCATTGCAAAGGTAGACCTTCTACAGAGCTTCCACTAAAACACAGGCAAGTAATCTGTGGAATCTCCAAGTCAAAGCACAATGAAGCCTGTTTTAGCCCCTTTAGCTTCTATGACACAAAAATACCACATACAAGTAGCTTGCAAACAACAGAAACTGATTTCTTACAGTTTTGGAGGCTGGGAAGTCCAAAATCAGGGTGCTAGCACAGTGGGGTTCTGGTGAGAGTCCCCTTTCAGGCTACAGCATTTCAGACTGCCAACCTTGCTCCTATCCTCCCCAAGCGTGAGAGGGGAAGCAAACCCTCACCTGACTTTTTTTTTTAATTAAAAAAAAATTTTTTTTATTACAGATGTTTCTCCTTTTTCCCCCATTGATACCTTCCTTCTGACACCACCCCCCACCAACTGCCCCGTCCCTAGCATTGTTGTCTGTCTATTGGTTATGCATACATACATATAAGTTCTGTGGTTTATCTCTTCCTTCCTCCCCTAACACCATCTTCTGAGGTTTGTCAGTCTGTACCCAACTTCTATGTCTCTGGGTCTACTTTGTTTATCAGTTTATTTTGTTCTTTATATTCCACAATTAAGTGAGATCATGTTATATTTGCCTTTCTCTTATTGGCTTGTTTAGCTTAGGTTAATACTCTCCAGGTCCCTCCATGTTGTCTCAAAGGATAAGAGATCTTTCTTTCTTACAGCTGCATAGTACTCCATTGTGTACATGTACCACTGCTTTTTTATCCATTCGTCTACTGATGGACACTTGGGCTGTTTCCAGATCTTAGCTATTGTAAATAGTGCTGCTATGAATAAGGGGTTAATTTCCAAAATGTATAGAGTACACATACAACTCAACAAAAGGAAGACAAAGAACTCAATTAAAAAATGGCAGAGGACCTAAACAGACACCTCTCCAAACAGGACATACAAATGGCAAGAGACATGTGAAAAAATGCTCAATGTCACTAATCAGTAGAGAGATGCAAATTAAAACAACAATGAGGCCCTGGCCGGTTTGGCTCAGCAGTTAGAGCGTTGGCCTGCGGTCCAGAGAGACCTGGGTTCGGTTCCCACTGAAGGCATGTACCTTGGTTACAGTTTGTCCCTGGCCCTGGTTGGTCATGCAGGTGGCAGCCACTTGATGTGTCCCTTTCATGTCAATGTTTCTCTCTCTCTCTCCGTTCCTCTTTCTCCCTCCCACTCTACCTGAACAAAAAATGGAAAAATGTCTTCGGGTGAGGATAAAAAAAAACAATGAGATATCACCTCACACATGTCAGAAGAGCTGCCATCAACAAATCATCAAACAAGTGCTGGCGGTGGTGTGGAGAAAAGGGGACTCCAGTACACTGCTGGTGAGAATGCAGACTGGTGCAGCCACTATGGAAAACACTATGGTGTTACTTCAAAAAGTTAAAAATTGAATTGCCATTTGACCCAGTGATCCCACTTCTAGGAATATACCCTAAGAAGCCTGAAACACCAATCAGAAAGAATATATGTACCCCCATGTTCACCTGACTCTTGTAAGGAGATCAATCCTGCTCATGAGGGTGAAGCCCTCATGACATAATCTAATTCTGTTAATCTGCCAAAGACCTCACCTTCTAATACCATAACATTTGGGAGTAGGGTTTTAACTTATGAATTTTGTGGGAGCACAAACATTTAGTTTTTAAAAGAGGCTAACAAAAAACTCTAAGAAAACTCCCTCGGCATAATGCCTCCCCCTTCCCCATCTCTTCCCTCATACTTTTCTTAGTTCCCTATTTTTGTTGTTGCTGTTATTAATCTTCACCAAATCAGTTTTTCTTTTTTTTCCTCACCCGAGGACATTTTTTGATAGTTTGTTCAGATAGAGTGGGAGGGAGAGAGAGAGAGAGAGAGAGAGAGAGAGAAACATCGACGTGAAAGGGACACATAGAGTGGTCACCACCCACACGACCCAGTCAGGGCTGTGGACAAACTGCAACCAAAGTACGTGCCCTTAACGGGAACCGAACCTGGGTCTCTCCAGACTGCAGGCCAACGCTCTAACCGCTGAGCCAGACTGGCCAGGGCAGTTTTTCCATTGATTTTTAGTGAGTGGGTGGGAGGGAGGGAGGGGAGAGAGAGAGGGAGAGGTGGAGAGAGAGAGACAGAGAGAGAGACAGAGAAAGAGAGAAACATCAATTTGAGAGAGACACATCGATTGGTTGCCTCCTGCCAGGGATAGAACCTACCACCCAGGTACATGCCCTTGCCTGGGAATTGAACCTAAATCTTTGGTGCTGGGGTCAATGCTCTAACCATTGACCCAGACCGACTATGGCAAGTTTCCTATTTTTTTTTTTTTTTTATTCAACTAGAGCGGGAGAGAAAGAGAGGAAGAGAGAGAGAGAAACATCGGCGTGAAAGGGACACATCGAGTGGCTGCCACCCGCACGACCCAACCAGAGCCAGGGACAAACTGCAACCGAAGTACGTGCCCTCAACGGGATCCAAACCCGGGTCTCTCTGGACCCCAGGCTAATGCTCCAACCGCTGAGCCAAACTGGCCAGGGCTTCCTATTTTTTAAGAAGGAAAAAAGCAAACCAAATACTTTGATGATCCATACCTTGATTTTATTTGTCTTTTTAAGTATTATACTGAAAAAAAAAATGTACTTTGGAAAAAAATACATTTTACTCTTCTTTTCTTAATGTCTAAATCTTTCTCTTTTCCCCTACATATTTGCCAAAGAGGATTCATTTAAAATTAGAAACTACAACAGCTGACATGTGGATTATTCTCCTTTCCAGTATGTTCTGCTGACTCCATGACAGATTTTACTTAAAATTAAACATCTTGTTGATCTCTGACTCTCCTCAAGAGCCTTAACATCACTTGGGATGAAACAAAGGTAGTTTTTTTTTTTGGTAGAAATAGAAAGATTAGAGTTGTCAAGACTCAGGTAAGGAGTCGAACTTCCTAACCGCTACCCTAACGTGGGACATCGGTTCACGGAGTCAGTCGCTCAGATCCGTGCTCTGGGTGCACCCACCGCACGGCCGGGCCCACGCATGCAGACTGCGGCGGAGGCTTTCCCGCCTCAGGACAGTTCGGTCCCCAATTCAGACATGGTAACCCTGTAAACTTAAATTTTCCTGAAGATCTGGGGATGAGGGATGTATCATATCTCATGAACTCAACTTCCTCTCACCCCACTTTAATTTCCCCTTTGTTCCTATTTGTTCAATTGTATGAGGAATAAAAACAAAAATCTGCTTTTGTTCTGTCCAAGACATGATCCCACAGGTCCAGCCCTGGCTCACTTCACACACACAAAATGTTGGAACTAGACCATCAGAATGCCGTTGTCAAATCTTTTTCCTTTGGATTATTAAATATTTCCAATGTCATAAAGTCCCCCCTCTATCAGTGCAGCAATAGAAATTTGGGGGCAAAAGAAAACATCTCAGGTGTGGCTACTTAAGCCTGGGTACACTCAAGTGGTTTAAATGAGAGGGTAAAGCAAAACAAGGGGTGTGGCGAATTCCTAACTTAGTGAAATCCATAGAATCCCACTATGTCAACGTTTTAAATGGGGAGGGAAGGTGGGGGACAGGAGAGAAGGGTAGAGGCATCAATAGCATTAGTTATCTAGATTATGGTTAAAAGGAGTTTCACTTTATAATGCAATTTATGCTCTGTTTCAGGAATAGTCATTTCCTCTACAGACTGGTAGAAAAAGTGAAAACATCTGCCTCTTGAGTAGGAAATTTGAATACAACTTAACATGACTTTCAACTTTAGAAAATACGTAGCTCAGGGCCTATGGAAAGAAAAATCCTTAATCGAAAACCCCTGTGGTTCTTATGTTTAATTCGGTATTTCCCACCTGGCTCAGTAAAATGATTACTTACCCTAAGATATGGTTCATCAGCTTCCACAAGTCTCAAAGTGCTTTTTTAAAAGTTGTTTTAAAAATTACTGTCATTTTACAGAGCCTCTCCTGTGGTCGCTTGGCTTGGCAACCTGGAGGCATGTGTTTTACCGTCCAACGTTCCCATGACTCATATTGCAGCTTTAAGACACTGATTTTCCCCTTATTCAACTCAGAGCATACGCTATTTTGTTTATAATTTGTACTCCTCATTTTTTTTTTTTTTTTTTATCCTCACCCGAGGACATTTTTCCATTTTTTGCACAGACAGAGTGGGAGGGAGAGAGAGGGAAACATCGATGTGAAAGGGACACATCGAGTGGCTGCCACCCGCACAACCAACCAGGGCCAGGGACAAACTGCAACCGAGGTACATGCCCTTAGCAGGAACCGAACCCGGGTCTCTCCGGACCGCAGGCGGATGCTCTAACCGCTGAGCCAAACCGGCCAGGGCTGTACTCCTCATTTTATATCCAGTACTGTCTTAGGTCACCTCTTGCATTACTGATCTATATGCATCTCTTGGGGAGTCAACTCTGTTCTTAGCCACTAGAGGACGAATCAGTTCCTGCCTTTGTTGGTCACTATTATGAGAAAACACAGTGCTCAGTACCATGATCCCAGCATTGTTCAACGTATCTTACTTGTATTAAATCATTTGTTATTTTTGTTTTATTGACAATGAAACAAAGACCTAGGAAGGCACCGTTTTTAAACCAAGGCTGGCTTAAATACTATGACATGTTTGATTGCTTCTGTTTAGATTTAGATTCTCAGGGTGGGCAAACACACACACACTCATACATAATTATTTAAAACTATTCCTCTTTCCCATTTATTAATGTTATTTTACATCATTTTTAAATGCTGAAATGTAAACTTGCTTCTCTCTTCTCTGAGTCATCAGAGCTGATGTGCTTCTGGTGTTAGACTGACCCTGTGATCCATTTCTCTACGTCTCACTCAGGAACGTTTTGCAATCTAACGTTTTAGATTCCCTATGAATCTAAACATTCAAGTCCAATAGATTTAATACAGATATTTGAATGCTTTTTTATCATTATGTAAACATCATATGGGCTGATTCTGTTTTTGGATGGCGTTCCTTATGCAGGCCTTTCTGGAAAATTGAATGCTCATACACTGATCTGTTAAAGGCAGAATGCTTCTTGCATTGCATATTAAAAGTCTAGCCAAAGCACTGTTTTATCTGTCTCTAATTCCTTCTGCTCTAATTATTTAATGTTCTCTATTTATAATAAAAAAAAAACTCTGTTTATGTCAGTTTTCCATTCCAAATCACTAATAAAATCTCTACTGCCTGTACACTGAAATGTGACTTAAAAACCTGAATATAGCAAATAAACTGTTTAAGGACAGGGGACACATTTTTGTATTCCCAAAATATTTGACAGTAGATAGTAGTAAATGGACAATATTTTTCCTAAATATATTATTAAATGTTTTTTATTTAGAGATGCATAAGGGAATCACAGGTATAGATTTTCAGAAATGTACGTGCAATGTCTTCAGGCTAAATTCATAATTTATTTTGAGACTAAACCCAAGCCACTTTATTAAAAACAGAAAAACAAAAATACAGGTAATTTTGAAAGTCATTCTAATATTATGAGCACTGATATTTAAAAAAGTCAAATATGCTGTGAGTCAAGAGTTATATTTGACATTATTTGGAAAGTATTAATTATGTAGGTAAATCATGGTCATTATTTTACAAATAAATGAGGAGAAAAAATATGAAAAGTATCTGAATCTAAACTACAAATGAACTATTTTAAATACAATAAGAGATCAAATTATTCACACCATTTATATTTAAATATATTTATTCTATTAAAGAAAACACTTTCATATCTTGTAAGTACATGTATCATTATTTTAATGGTTACATTACATTTCTGTATGGATGGATTATAATTGATCTAATGTATGTGTATTTTGTAAGGAAATGATATATTTTTTCAAATCTTACAACTTCTCTTTTTCTTTCGGGAGATAGGTAAATATTGACATGTATTTCCACACTTAACATTCATATGACAAGTAGTGTTTGACAGGACTCAGTCCACTGCTGTGGACTGAATGTTTGCCATCCCTCATACTCACATGCTGAAGCCAATACCCAGTGTGGTATTAGGAGGTGGGCCTTTGGAAGTTGCTAGGTCCTGAAGATGGAACTCCCATGAAAGAGATTAGGGAGATGTCTATTCAAAAGATCCCACAGAACTGCCTATGAGGTTACAGTGAGAAGATGGTTATCAATGAGGATGGGGTCTCTTACTGGACACCAAAGTCTGCGGCCGCCATTGCCCTAGACTCCCAGCTTCCAGAACTATGAGAAACAAATACTTGTTGTTTATAAGCCACCCAGTTTCTGGTACTTTTGAATAGTAGCTTCAACAGACTGACACCTGCATCTTCAACCAAATGTACATTGCTATTCATTTTAATCTTTGCCAATCTGAGAAATCAAAATATCTCATTACTATTTAAATTTGCATTACTTTGATTCCATAGATATTTGAGTTACATATATATTTTTTTTTTTCTGAATTTATGCTCTTTAACCAATTTTATGTCAGGGAACTAATCTTATTGATTTATGATAAATTTTATTTAGAAAATATTGAATTTTACTTTGTAAGTGAATTTTTCCAAATTGTCTACTTCTTTTTATTTTGTTTGTGCTTTATTTTGATGTATTGTTTATTATTTAATGTTATACTTCAAGATATATAGCTTTGGGATAATGTTTCAAATTTTAGGGCTCCATTATACTCTTACTCTATATAAACTTCAGTTAAAATTGCATAAATACATTAATCATCCATTTCTATTTAATTTTTACATTTCTCGCCAATGCTGTGGAGTTAAGATTAAATCTCAAGCCCACATCTTATTCTACCTCTTTCAAATTTATATAGTTATTAAATTTCAACTTTTTTATATTCTATACCAATAACTATTTTTCATATTAGAGAATGCCAACCTACCTCTCCCCCATGCCCTCATTTTTTTTTTAGGGCATGCCTCATCTTCTTTAAGGACCAATTGTACTAATTTCCAGCCAATGAAATAGTTTATGGAAAAGGGGAACACTCACTCTGAGGACTGGGTCCTGTACTGGGAGCTGAGCACACAGTGAGGAGCCTGGTAGACATGTTCCTGCGCCATGGAGCCTGTAGCCCTCTTTGGTAGTGAAAGGAAATGGACAAAGTAGAGTCATTTATGTGACTAAAATGGAGCCAGGAAACCATGAAGAAGTTTGTTCTACACACTGCCCACCTTGGACATTTCTCCAGAACTTCTGAACCTTTCAGCTGTGCCTTTAATCTTCTCCCCACAATGACAACCAGATCATCTACTTTTTTCTTTGAAAGAAGCCAATCCATTTTTCCTGATCAGCATTCTTCATTTGCATATTGGGCTGGGCCAATCAGTACCAAGTAGCCTTCATTTACATAAAGGTGATTAGATTAGAACAGCCCTGCTAAACCCATGTCTTTATTGATTGATCGATTGATTTTCCTTTTGAGAGAGAGAGAGAGAGAGAGAGAGAGAGAGAGAGACATACATCCGCTGTCTCCTGTATGCCCCCTACTGGAGATCAAGCCCTCAACTGAGGCATGTGCCCTGACTGAAAATGGAACCAGGACCTCTCAGGTCATGGGACGACGTTCAGTCCACTGAGCACATGTGTTGGGCCAGCCCAGGCAAGCCTTTCTTTGTTCTCCCTGGAACACAGTTGAGGCTGCTGTCTGAATTTGTGTGTCCCCAGTTAAAACACGTTCCTTTGCTCAGAAAAACTTACTTTATTTCTTATTACAGCCTCAATATTTTAATTTTTTTGTTAACAAATACATTATTCTTTAGTTTATCAATTTCACAATTTCATGTGTGTGTGTGTGTGTGTGTGTGTGTGTGTAATTTTTTCCAAAGGATTTTATATGTTTCACACTGAATTTAATAGGATAACATAAAGTTACATCACAATATTTTTTAATGTAACATAGAATACAATCCGTGAGTGTTTTATAATACACATATATTTTAAAATCATTAAGGGCATATAAAGACTGAGCTTATTGTTCAGAATAGCAAAATAAAATGTGTTATATATAATACCAATGAGAGAATGTAATAACATTTATATGGGAAGTATTACCATTTTTATAATTTAAGAGTCAGGGTAGAAATCATATTAGATCTTTTTATACTTACTAGGTTTTTTTCCACTTATTTTTCTTTTAAGTACTGAGTGGAGAGTGTGGAAATCTTAACCTATAATTGTGGATTTTTTATTTCCCCTACAATTCTGTCAGTACTTTTTTGCTTGTTTTATATTGATTTTCCATTGAGCGCATATACATTTAACATTTGTATGTCTTCATGACAAGTGGTTCTTTTCATCATGTCAAAATTATCTATCTCTGCTCATATTTTTCTTTCTCACATCAACTTTATTTGATATGATTTTATATATATATATATATATATATATATCTATATCTATATATATATATATATATATATATCTCCTGGCTTTCTCGTGATTACTGTTTGCATGGTATAACTTTTCAATTTTTAAAAATACCCTCTGGAACTTTATATTTTATGTGTATCTTTTGTAAATAACTATAATTGAGTCTTGCTTTTTAATCCAGTATGATAATTCCTACTTTTAAGATGAGTATTTAGCCCTAGCTGGTTTGGCTCAGTAGTTAGAGTATCAGCCTGTGGACTGAAGCCTCATGCATTCAATTCCGGTCAACAGTATATACCTGGGTGGCAGGTTTGGTTCCTGGCCCTGGTCCAGGTCTCCAATCAGTATGTCTCTCTCACATTGATGTTTCTCTCTCTCTCTCTCTCCCTCCCTTCTACTCTATCTAAGTATCAATGAAAAAAAAAAATCCTCAGGTAAGGATTAACAACAGCAACAAAAAAAGAGTATTTACTCCTTTTATATTTATAGTTATTCTATTTATGGGTAGAGTTAATTTTGCCATCATGATATTTTTTTAATACAATAGGAAATATTAGTGTATAACCAGTGGTAAAGGTAAGTATTATTTTGTAAAACTTAAAAAAATTGTATTGAATTTACTGGGGTGACATTGGTTAATAAAATTATATGTTTCATGTGTACCATTCTATAGTACATATTGTGTGTTCTGTATTGCGTGTTCACCACCCTAAGTCAAGTCTCCTTCCATCACCATTTATTCCCCCTTTACCCTCTCCTACCTCCCCATACCTCGTTTCCCTCTGCTAATCACTATATTGTAGTCTGTGTCTGTGAGTTTTGCTTTGTATTATTGGCTTAATCCCTTCACCTTTTCACCCAGCCCCCATGATATTTGTTTCATTATGTATAAAAATCATATTTGTTTTATTATTTATCTATGTTGTTCTTTCCCCTCTCTATTTTCATTTAGATTAATTCATAATGCATTAGTATTCCACTGTATCTCCTCTGTTGACTTAGTAAGTATACATTTTTAATAAATATATATGGCTAAACTAGAGTTTATATCTTTAGCTCATCATTGTATACCTTCAGATAACATAATTACATTTTACATATTACCTAAGAATCTAACAATAGAGTTTAAATGAATTGCTGAAGGTCTCTCAGTTAGTTTATGGAATGGTGAAGAATAAAACTAAAAATTTACAACTGCAATCTTTAAGTTATCTTTTAACAGATTGTCATTACTTACTCCACATATTGTCAGACATAATTGAGCACTCACTGATTATCAGGTCTCTAAGTTATAGATTATCAACCTGTGCAAGATATAAATCATACAAAATATTTGGAGAACATTCTTTAAGACGGGTCTGCTGCATCATTATTAACTGGCAAAATTTATCTTTGAACTTCATTCTCCCCATCAAGAATCAGGAATAAGCAAATCCACTTCATGTAAAGATTAATTAAAGAAGAAATGGAAACAATATGTAGGTAAATAAATATTCACTTCTTTCCTACATTTGTGATTTTTTGTTTTCTTCCAGAGGATTAAATGTAAGAGAAAAGGAAACACAATTGTGTGGTTTTATTTTTACGTTTATTTGTAACCTGTTGTGGGAAAGATTTTATAAAAACAAGGCTTAAACCTCCTTTTTGAAAAGTAGGATTTAATTTGTATATGGATTCATTATCTTTTTGCATGATATGCAATTAAAACTTTGCTGTCATTAGAAAAATGTACCTAGTCTGGGTTGATTTATAATAAGTATTATAATATTAAGATAAATAGGTATTGAATTAGACTGCCTCTATTTTATTTAAATAATTTTGATATTTTAAAATAGCAGAGAATCCAATTACAAATTTATATTGTTTTAAGTCAGAAAATTTGCAATGTTACAAATAACTAATACCAACTGTGCGTTGCTTGATTTTTTGTGAATAATTTTATATATTCCCTTTAAATTGTAATAGACCAAAGCATGCTCAAAGTGGTTAAGCTCTCTCCAGTCACTTAGCTAATTGTTTATTAAATCCATCAATCTTTTGAATGTCCATATTTTTCACCCGAATTAAAAGTAGAGGTTCTTTGAATCGTTTTATGGATTTTCTGGCAATGAACTCACAGAGAATATCTTAACTAATTGGCTCTGCTCAGTATTGCTTTGAGTTTGCTATTGTCTGGTTTTCATTCCAAATGGTTAATTTTCTCAACCAGACAAGGCCCAATCCATGGGAGATGACCATTTATCTAGTACTAAACCTTAGAAATGTGTGCCTTTATGAGAATCATAAATGGAAACCAGATTGTCATTACTGTAAGATTCTCTCTTCTTAATTTACCTTAGCAGACTAAGGCAACCAAGGTAATATGTGAGTGAAATTCTCTGTATTCTACTCTAGGTACTTTTGACAGTTTTGAATGCTTAAACTGATCATTTCAAAAATTATTATTCATCCTTTCCAAATCCACAGAAATTTGCAGTATCAAAACTCCAAATATGTTTGGCACAAACTGTTGAAAACCTGGTGCAAAGAGTTGAAAAAAAATACTTTTTTAGAGGAATGAGTGCAGGATCCTAAGTTTACAATTGATCCTTGAAAAGCAGGGGTTAAAGATGTTGACAACCCATGCAATCAAAAATTTGTGAGTAAATTTTGACTCCCCGAGAACTGAACTAGTAGGCTACTGTAGACCAAAAGCCTTACCAATAACATAAAAAGTCGATTGACACATATTTTGTATGTTATATATATTATATACTGTATTCTTACAATAAAGAAAGCTGGAGTACAGTACTATATTTGTCAACATTGTAAGCTTACATTGTCTGTGCAAAAAATGAATTGTCTGTTGGTGCCTACATCAATATTGTCTTTTTGTAAAAAACTTTTCTTTATTAATTTTAGAGAAAGAGGAAGGGAGAGGGAGAGAGATAGAGATATCAGTGAGAGAGAATATCGATTGGCCGCCTTCTGCATGCCCCCCACTGGGGATCTGGCCCACAACCTGGGCATGGACTCAGACTGGGAATCAAACCAGCGACCTCTTGGTGCATGGGTCGACGCTCAGCCACTGAGCCATACCAACTGGGGCTGTCTTTTGTTTTTTTCGATCTGCACCCAAGGTTATGTTTAGCGAGAGGAAGGGGGAGAGAGAGAGAGAAACTTCAATGTGAGAGAGAAACATCAATCACTTGCCTTCAGTTCACTCCCCGACCTGATCAGAGATTGAACCCGCAACCCAAGCATTTGCCCCGACCAGAAATCGAACCAACAACCTTTTGTTGCACAGGATGACATTTAAACAACTAAGCCACTCCAGCTGGGCAATATTGTGTTATATAATACAAAACACTGTAGATGTTATACATTTACTAACATACACATAAATTTTTTTTTTTTAATAACATGAAAAAGAAATCCATATTTATTTACAGGTATAATGATTCATGCATTAATGAAGAAGCAGCAATATAAGTGTTTTATGGTAGCCCAATGTTATTAATATGATTGCTTATGCAATTTTACGACATACAGTATTACAGTCATATTCATAATACAGTATTGAAAAATTATTACATTCACTTGCCTGTGATGATAGGCTGATGAAGTTTCTCCAACTATGAGACAAACATGCTGTAATCTTCTAAAAAGCAAAATATAAAACACTAAGAAAACTAACACGTTATTCATCTTATATTACATATCAGTCACCTTATACCTATATAAGGATAGGCAGCCACTCAATACAATCTTGCACATGGTGTTGTACACAATGGATACTGACTTAGGCAATGATGATGATAATGACACAAAATTGTCTCTCTCTTTTTTTTAATCCTCACCCGAGGACATTTTTCCATTTTTTGTTCAAATAGAGTAGGAGGGAGAGAGAGACACAGACGTGAAAGGGACACATCTAGTGGCTGCCACCCACACAACCCAACCAGGGCCGGGGACCAACTTCAACCGAGGTACATGCCCTTAGCGGGAACCGAACCCGGGTCTCTCTGGACTGCAGGCCGATGCTCTGAGCCAAATCGGCCAGGGCCAAAACTGTCTCTTGCCATTCTTGTCACACAGTGATTAGATTTTCACGTGAAGACACTCACATACATTCACACGGGTAAGTTTATTAATTGCACAGCATGGTGACTATTTCCTGTTCACTAAGTAGAAGAGGGTCATCATCAAGGTCTTCATCCTCTTTGTCTTTACACTGAAAAGGCTGAGGAGGACAAGAAGGAAGAGGGTTGGCAGAAGTGGACAGGGTGACAAAGGTGCAAAGAGAGGCAGGACAGGCAGGCCTTCCTGGTGTGATATATGTGTAAGGATGGCGGGCTCCGGGGAGTGGCATGACCGAGGAAATGGACAGCCAGAGGAGAAATCTAACTCTGGACCCTCCGCCCTCCTGGGATGTGGCTGAGGCGACACTCCTGGTCACGTCCCATCACCCTTCCCAGCCTATCAGCATACGCCACACCCAAATCTCCCCAGCAGCTAGCCAGTCACCTTACGCCACTCCTAATCACCCCACCCAGCTCCCTAACGTCCCTGTAAATCTTCCCTGGGCGAAAGTAGCAGCACGACTTACCTGGCCCCTGCCACGTGGACCAGTGAACCTCGCCCGGGAAGCTTCAATAAAACTTTCTTGCTGGCTTTTGTGGCTCCGTTTCTTTCTTCCTCTGCGAGATACCTTACAATATGGGCATTACTTCTGTCTAACCTTTATGTCTCTTCATTTCTCTAAAATTGTTTCTATAGGGTACCAATCCTTCTTCCCCTATTGGCGTTGGTTTCAGTACTGGTATTATAGAAGGGTTCATGTTACGAAAGAAGTCCAGTTAGTCTTGAATAATCAGAGCCCTTCTGCCAGATTGTCTAATGTCAATTTGTCTTCTGGCACTGCTTCTTCCACATCTGCTTCTTCTTCCACATCTGCTTCTTCCACATCTGTTTCTTCTTCCACATCTGCTTCTTCCACATCTGCTTCTTCCACATCTGCTTCTGCATCTGCTTCTTCCGCATCTGCTTCTTCTACATCTGCTTCTTCCGCATCTGCTTCTTCCGCATCTGCTTCTTCCACATCTGCTTCTTCCACTTCTGCTTCTTCTTCCACATCTGCTTCTTCCACATCTGCTTCTTCTTCTACATCTGCTTCTTCAGCATCTGGCGGGGCTTCAGAGCACTCATCTCCTCCAGGTCGCCCTCTGTGAATGCCTCTGGTTTGGTGTCTGTAGGGATGAAAGTGTTGATAAATTTTAACGTTTTATAATAGATTTGTGTATATCATATGGTAGTAAATGATAAAATAGACCAGTATCTACATATGTTTTATGCATTCATGATGCACCTAAATTGTCTTTTTTTTTTGGGGGGGGGGGTATATTTCCAATTGTATGTGGTTTGGTACAAATTTTTTTTCAAATTGTTGCAAATCTCCCAAAACTCTTTCCAGTATATGTATTGCAAAAAAATGTGTGTATAAGTGAACTCAACATAGTTCAAACCTGTGTTCAGGGGCCAACTGTACTACGTCTTGTTTGTATCCTTTCTTTTGTCCTTCAACTCTGAATGTGTCCGTGGAGTACTGTGGACGTTTACACAGTAAAGGCTTTATCAGCACCTTTCCTAGTTCCACACAGAGATGGGAGTCACACAGGAAGTCCTTTCCTGGGGTCGTAGTCACTGCTTGGCACAAAGGCCAACTTCTTAGCTGAGAGTCCATTCCTTGCGCTCTTTAGAAAGCAGAGTGCAACACAAGTGACTGGACATATTTGGAAACAGAAGTGGCAGACTGTGACAAGTAGGCTTCTTAGTGTATTCTTCTCTAGATCCCTTGTCTCTCGATGTAAAAGAAGTGTAGAAATATGTTTTTTGGAGGGTGAAAAATGCATATACAGAGGAGCTTCAAGTGCCATGTGAGATAATAGTGAACAAGCATAATACCTCACAACTCTGTACATACCTGTAGACAGTCTCGTAGTTTCTAACAAGCTTTCATGTGCAGCCTCCAGTCTGAGTAAACACAGGAAAAGTGAGGTTGTGGAATGAATTGACGTTGTCTTGATATTTACACTGGTATTACATATTTTCTTACCTTTTTTTCTAACCTGATTTTCAAATAAAGTTTAACAAAACACATTTATTGCATTTCAATAGACTGTGTTAGGCTGTTTTTTAAAACAAGTCTCTACCTGTGATTAGACCAATTTGGAAAAAAGAGTAAAATTACATAGAACACTTTTAGTGCGGAATACAGTGTTCAGTGAATTGCTGCAATGATATGTCTGTTCTTCACTCATAAAACAAATAAAAACAGTGTTTGCATTTAATGATACCCCAGGGATCAGAGTAAAAAAAAAGTGCCTTTAACTTAACAGTCAGTCATTCAACACCGCTTAGTCTAAATAAATAAATTAAGTTCAGCAGTTAAAAGGGGATCTGGGGGGAAGAGAATGATTCTCTAGGGAAGAAGAAAGAAATTAATTTTCATTAAATATAAGGGGCAGAGACCAAGTAAATTAGATTATTTGATATGGAAACAAAATTAATTACTTCAAAACAAAAAGTAAATATAAAGAATGAGAAAGTAGCCTTTTATGTAAAATAGTTATTTTTTAAAAATGAGTTAGAGATAAAACTGTGCAGACGACAGATTTTACCATTATTATATAATACATTCACTTCTGGTTGTATTTTAAAAATTTATTGTGTTTAACTTTACTTCTATATTTTTAATTTTTAGGCAATAACACTGATATAAAACATATAGAAACATACCTAACAAACTTGCTGGTGTGTAGGCATTTGTTTAAGGTGAAGATTGGACTAGATTTCTCTTTAGGATTAATTAGACTGAATCTTTATCTTTTAAGGTATTATAAGTCATATCTCTTCCCTTGGCACTTAATGTCATTTTAATGAATGTGTGAATATATTTTTTTTTCTCCTTTTTTTTTTACTTCTCAGTGCTTCATATAGCTTTTAATGTATTAATCTACTCTATAAGCATATGATTTCCAAGAACCTCCAAACATATAAAAATGTCTTTATAAAAATATCAATAGTATTGAAATAAAGAGTAAGAAACATGTGAAAATATATTTTTTGAATTATTATGTTACCACCCGAGGACATATAAAGAGAATATTTCCTAACATCTCATATATGTATTCCTCTAATTTACTTGTCTTCATCACCTGGTTCTTAAAAAAAAAGCAGAAGAAGAAGGGTAGACTATTATTGGATCACATAAGGCTGGCATATGCAAATCAAATCAGTGTCATTTTTCACAGGAGTGCTGTAACTATTGTTGGAGAAATTGTTGAAAATATTGCAATTATTTTATATACTAGAAGGAAGTTTCCACATTATTATGACATTTTCATTTTGGCAGCTATCAGAAATTTAGTTAAAATTAATGCATATATTCTATGTAGGTATACAAATTACATTAACCTGAGAAGTTTAAAGAACTGGAAAAATCCTGACATTAAGTATGATAACAGATTTAGAGTATATAAGATGAAAGCATTCATATTTCAGGGATTTATTCAAATTTAAGGTTCAACTTGGAACTTGCAGCTTCTAGACCCATTCATTTTTTTTAAATTAATCATTGAATACTAAAAAATCATGTCAGTACTAAAATTTCACATAATTTATCAGAGAAGAAAATAGAAAATACCTTTCTCAATATGTGAGTATGAATATACATAAAATATGAATGAATATGAAGCCAATGATTAAAATTTTACCTTTGCATAATGTGTGCCCATGGCAGGTGTGGGCACAGTACTGCACATAGCGCCAGTCCATTTTATACCTTGCTTTTTATTTTATTTTTTTTCCTTTTTAAACTTATCTTTATTGTTGAATGTATTACAGATGTCCCTCCTTTTTGCTTGATCTCCTCCTCCCCCTCCCACCCACTTCCTGCCTTCCCCACTTTATTGTCTGTGTCTATTGGTTATGCACATATGCATATAAGTTCTTCTGCTTCTCTTCCCGCCCCACCTCCCTCTTCCCTTTGAGGTTCCTCAGTCTAACAACCAATTTGAATTTCTTAATCCCTTCATCTTTTTTACCCATCCCCCCAGACTCCTCCCATCTGGCAACCAACAAAAAGTTTCTGTTCCGCTTGCTCATTTTGTTTGTAGATTCAATTGTTGATAGATATGTATTATTTGCCATTTTATTGTTCATATTTTTGATCTTCTCCTTCAAGAAGACCATTCAACATTTCATGTAATACTGGTTTGGTGGTGATGAAGTCCTTTAGCTTTTTCTTGTCTGGTAAACTCTTTATATGTCCATCAATTCTAATGATAGCTTTGCAGGATCTTGGTTGTAGGTCCTTGCTTCTCATCACTTAAATATTTCTTGCCATTCCCTTCTGGCCTGCAAAGTTCCTTTTGATAAATCAGCTGAGAGCTTTACGGGAGCTCCGCTGTAGGTAACTAACGGCTTTTCTCTTGCTGTTTTAAAGATTCTGTCTTTGTCTTTGACCTTTTGCATTTTGATGATGATGTGTCTTGGTGTGGACCTCTTTGGGGTCCACTTGTTTGGGACTCTGTGCGTCTTAGATTTGTGTGTCTATTTCCTTCACCTAGTTAGGAAAGTTTTCTGTCATTATTTTTTCAAATAGGTTTTAAATTTCTTGTTTTCTCTCTTCTCCTTTTGGCAATCCCGTGATGTTATTGTTGGTGCACCTGAAGTTGTCTCACAGGCTCCTTATACTATCCTAATTTTTTTGGATTCTTCTTTCTTTTTGCTGTCTTGATTGGGTGATTTTTACTTCCATATATTCCAAATCAATGGTTTGCTTCTTGGCTTTACTTACTCTATTATTGATTCCCTGTAAATTGTTCTTTATTTCAGTTAGTGCATCCTTTATTTCTGACTGGTCATTTATTATGCTCTTGAGGCCCTCCCGAAGTTCCTTGAAATTCTAACTAAGTTCATTGAGCATCCTTATAAGCAGTGTTTTGAACTCTGCATCTGTTAGATTGCTTATCTTCATTTTGTTTAGTTCTTTTCCTGGAGTTTTTTACTATTCTTTTATTTGGGACATGTTTCTTTGTCTCCTCATTTTGGCTGCCTCATTATGTTTGTTTCTATGTATTAGGTAGAGTTGTTATGTCTCCTGGGCTTCCTAGGACGGCCTGTTGTAGTAGGTGTCCTATAGGGTCCAGTGGCACAGCCTCCCTGATCACCCCAGCTGGGCCCTCAAGATGCACCCCTCATGTGGACTTTATATCCTTCTGTTGTGATTGAATCTTGATTGCTGTTGGCATGTTAATGGGAGGGTTTTACTCATGCTGATCAGCTGCAAGGAATGGCTATGCCCACTAACCACTGACTTCTGACTACCTTGGGTGATCAGCTGTGCAGGGGCCCACCACACAGAGGAAGACTTACTTCAGCAGGGCTCTGGTACCCACTGAGTCCATTCCTTGAGGTGTCACTTGTGGAGGTGGTTGGGTGGTGGTGCTTCGACATAGTCTGAAGCTGTCCACTGGATGTGCTGGCTCTGGGGCAAGGTCAGACACTGCCTATGTTCTACCCAGGGCCATCAGGCTTAAACTCCAAAGTGATCTGCAGATGGCTGCTTCTTGTGCTGGGCTTGGAGGTGCCCAGGCAAAGCCCAACTGTGGACCAAGGCTGGCTGCTTCTAGTGGCAGGCCTGGAGCCACTTAGCAAGAGGTATGGGGCTTGCTGTGGCCAGATGCTGTTTGTTTGAGATGATTTAGGAAAATATGAAGCAGAAGCCAAAATAGGTCAATCCTATGTTAAAGCCACTGGAAACAGCTTGGGTGAGCCCAAAAGTTGGGTGGGGCAGGGCCTCAGAGTATCACCAGAGTGGCGCAAACAGTGTGAGCCAGGTTGCTGGAGTCTCAGATATGATGCCCATCTGCCGGCCTCATGGGGGAAGGACTCGTCAGAGGAACAAAGGCCTCCACCAGCACAGCTGTGCAGGAAAAAGCTGCCTCTCCAGCTTTCACCCTGATGCCAAACAACTCAGTTCTTCCCTGTGTGTCTCTGGTGCCTTTCAAGCTGCCTCCCCTCCATGCTGGAACCTGGAAGGAGGGAGTCTGAATAAGTCCCTGTGCAGGCCCTTTAAGAAGAACTGCCTGGGGCTCCAGAAGCCTCAGCCTCAGTCCTGCTGGGTCTTTTTTTTCCTTTCTCGATTTTAGAGAGAAAGGAAGGAAGAGGGAGAGAGAAAACATCAATGTGAGAGAGACACATTGAGTGGTTGCCACCTACACGACCCCAACTGGGGCTGGGGACAAACTGCAACCGTGGTACATGCTCTTAGCAGGAACCTAACCCGGGTCCCTCTAGTCTGCAGGCTGATGCTCTAACCACTGAGCCAAACAGGCCAGGGTAGTTCCTGCTGGTTTTACAGCCAGAAGTGATAGGGACTTCTCTTCCTGGTACTGGAACCCTGAGCTGGGTGCCTAGTGTGGGACAGGAACCCCTCACTCCTCAGGGAGGACTTTCCCAGCTGAGGTCACCCTCTTGATTTTTATCCACCAAAAGTGGGCCTGGGACCAGCCTGTCCTTGTCTCCACCCTCCCCCCTACCAGTTAAATGTGGCTGCTGCTTTAATTTCATAGTTGTAGGACTTCTATTCAGCTTGATTTCAGGTAGTTTTGAAGGATGTTTGTTCTGTAGTTTAGTAGTAATTTTGATAGGGTTGTGGGAAGAGGCAAGTACCCCATTTATCTACACTGCCATCCTGACCAGAAGTTCTGTCCAACCTGTTTTTATAAATAAAATTTTATTGCAAGACAACCATGTTCATTGATTAATACATTGTCTATGGATCCTTTCACTATTAACAGCAGAGTTACAGACGTTATGGTCTGCAAAGGCAAAATATTTACTACCTGTCTCTTAAGATAAAGTTTTAGACTGAATAGATCTTGAATTGTTTTGTCTTGTGTAAAACTTAGGTAACTGACTCTATTCTTAGAATTAGTATAATAAAAAATTAATTGTAATAATATAATAAAATGGGAACCAAATGTGAATTAAAAATCACATGCTTTCACCAGATATTTTCCAGTTAAAATGTAACTATTTTTGAGTTCATGACGACGTAGAATTGCATTAAAAATCACTATTGCATTGATTACATTGGTTTGGATATTTGAAAAGACTTACTAGACTCCACAATGTATATCCATGTACGTCTCTCAAAAAGTTGGGAAATGAAGCAAGAGAAACAAAGCACAGGCAGACATAGGAGCTCACCAGAGCTTCCAAGGGCCTCCCAGGATATGCTTATTGGGAGGAATGTGATGATTTAGAAAAGCAAATTTATGCTTACTCTGAGACAAACAAAGCATACAGTTAATAGTTTCTTCCAAACAGCTGAAGAAAATACATCTACCTATACAAGATTTTTTATTATAAAATTATTTAAAGCTCCAGAGATCAGAAGCAATAAGTTCACTATGTGCCATAAGAGTCTTGTAATTCTCAAAAAAATAATTCAGGTGATATAAAACTCTCAGCTGCTTATATCTTAGAGAAAGCACAGTAGTTGTTTAAGCAGTGATAATAATACATAAAGTTGTAACCAGGAGAAATAACATAATTTAAATCATCTAAGAATTTTATAATCTCTATGAATAGGCTTAAAGTCTCTTCTAAGTTGTGGAAATTAGTTTTAACTTACAAAAATAGAGTATTTATTTTTACATCTGTGTATGTGTTAACAAGCATTATTTATTTATTTATTTTCTTTTAAAGCAAATCTGTAAGGGGTTTCCATTCATTGCTTCCTTGATGCTTTTTTGTTGTTAGTCCTTGATTATTATCTAAATTCGTGTCTTTATATGAACACAAAATATCTACAATGAACACAAATATCTATTAAAAACACATCATGTACAGAAAAAATACAGTTCTGTTTAGGGGTGCTATATTGGGTATAAAAATGGGTGGCTCCCTGACCTGACCAGTGTTTCCTCCTACAAATGGTCTACAAAGCTTACAAAATCAATGCAGCTGTAGCAAGGGAATCCTAAAAATTATCCAGGAACAATACCTTGTTTTCCTATCCCTTTATGATTAGCATCATCTTTGTAGAGATTATCTCATCATCACAACCATTCCCAAATACATAGAGCAGCATGTTTGCTTGCCTTCAAACATGAAATACATATCTGCGCTCCTCATTTTTTGTTTTATGGCAAGATTTCATTCTTTTAAAAAATGTATCTTAATTGTTGAAAGTATTACAGATGTCCTTCCTTTGTTTTCTCCCATTGACTCCCTCCTCCACACTGCCGCCCCACCCCACCCCCACCTTCACCTCAGTATTGTCTGTGTTCATTGGTTATTTTTTTTATGAGTTACCACATCAGTTCTCCAATTGCCAGTTAAATAAACAAAGCACTGATGATAGCTACAGAGAGGAAAGATTCCCACATGTATGAGAACTGCTTTTTAAGCTGTTCTTCCTCTTCAGTATGAGGAGAAAAAACAACATTGCATTACAAAAAAATACTTGATTTTTTTCTGTCTATAAACATTATTTTAAGGACTAATTCTCCAGGACAAATCAATTGTTTTGCACCACCAGATATCGTCCCATTTAGTGGATACCTTCAAAATAATTACTTTATTTCCCTAACTTTGATTCAAGAAAAATTTAATATGCATTTGACTATGACAAATCTTTAATAGCTATTCTTTTTACCTCCTTTATATAAAAACTAAACATCTTTTGCTATATAAACTAAAGTGAATGTAATTTTTAAAAGTCCCCCTGCGCTCTTTGAAATGAATGTCAAGTTCTATAGAAAAATTGATTTTGTCATTCATAATTTAATATTTATTTCACTTAATTTTTTTATCTTGACTAAGCAAAAGTTTTGACTTAGTAAATAGATACTATATGTTAATGTAAGAATATTAGAATAAACATGGATATATCTACCTTAAGGAAAATATAATGTTTTCATATGGCAGAGATGTTCAAATGACCTCATGAGCTATTTTTATGGTTCATGGTTACAGAATCAAGTTTATTATGTGAAAATATTTATAAAATTATTGCAATTCAAATATTAAGTCATGTGATTATGCATGAATATTTTCTTCTTTCCTTTGCCAAGAATCCTATATTTAAATTCTGTAAGCAGTCTGTTTCTTCCTATATGTTAACTCTATTATTTCTTTTTTTTCTATGCCAGAATTCTTATTGGAACTGCATTATCTGAGGTCTGGTACATAAAAAGCAAGATTAAGATAGCAAAAGATCTTGCATCCTTTAAGAATATTATGAATTCTCCCTGGCTGGTTTAGTTCAATGGTTAGACTGTCGGTCCTCAGACCAATGAGTAGTGAGTTCGATTCCAGTCAAGGGCACGTTACCTGGGTGGCAGTTCAGTCCGGGCTCTGGTTGGGGTTGTGCAGGAGCAACCAATCAATATGTCTCTATCATATCAATGTTTTGTTTTGTTTTTCTCTCTCTCTCTCTCCCTTCCTCCCTTCTACTCTATCTGAAAAGCAATGAAAAAGTATCCTAGGGTGAGGATTAAAAAAAAAAAAAAAAGTAAGAGAATATTATGAATTTAAGTTATGTACTTTGCTTGAAAAACTCTGTACAAAGATTCCTTTCCTGGTTCTTCCATTATCAGTTTGAAATATTTTACACTTGGTAATATGTTCTAGCACTTCTAGTTGAAATTTATATGTTCTGCCAGTTGAATGTTTACTGAAAAATCGTATTCTTATAATGAATAGTTCAAAGCATATTTAGAATAAAATGTGAGGCATGAAACATAAGACTCAATTATCCCTTTGTAACTCACTTTATTTTTTTGGAGAATTCCGAAGAACTTCCAAGGAAACATTATTTAGTAAAATACAGAGCCTAACACTATGAGAAAAATAAAGACACATTAATTCAAATGAATAAGAAACAAATAAACAGTTTCTTCCTCACACACATACTTCCCCTTTAGCAAGAATTGTGATTGATTTAGTTCAGCTTGCTAGTAAACTGTTACAATTTCCTGTTAGTGTTTTCTTCATATATTTGGCTTTATTTACATTTGGAATGATTTCAACATTAATTAAAAATATGGTTTAGAAACAAATTGCTTCATGTTATGATTGGCTTGGCAAGTTTGATCTTATGATTTTTAGCAGAGAACACGTGATCAATGTGACTGTGTCTATTTATGTTCCTTGGCAGAATCGCTACATTATATTATCTGTGAAACTGTGTACTGATTGGATGAATCACACTGAAGATTGTTGTCTTTGTTATTGTTGTTGCCCCCTAATTAGCAGACCTCCAATTAAAAGTAACAATAATCAGATCAACAATGATTCTAACTCAAAGTGACTGATGATTGAGGGGACACATTATTTCTCACATAATAGGATTTCCAAGCCCAGGCCAGGTTTGAGGGCTGGCTATTTAGTGGTTCAGTGACAATTATATAAAGAACAAAGGTCCTTAGCGCATCTCCTGTCTGGTGTCCTAAGTGAGTTATTTTTTCCCCTCAGCCTGTATCTTCTCAAGGCTGTCATGATGGCTGACGCTGCACTTGTCCAGACAGAGCTATGTTTGGAGTCAGAAGAACAAGTAAAGAAATCAGGAACACAGGTTGCCAGCACTAAGCCGAATACGAATACCTACATATTTAGAGTCAGGATTTGGTCAGCTTCTTAATAGTTATACGTAAATGAAATAGAACCACTATAATTGGATTTTACCTAGTAAACATGGCCTATTGAGCTTGGGAGAGGATCTGGGCTTTGGAGATGGATGTCATGAAGAAATTATTACACTGTGTCTAAATTGGGGAGGCAGGAGTAATGAATGCTAGGTAGAATCATAATATTATAGTCTATAAAATATTTCAAATTAATAACATAAGTATGCTATGATTTACTCATACAGATAACCTGTGTATGAATTGTCTACAAATTTAAAGCACTAGACATTTAAGAAACCTGCTACTTAAAGAAATCCAAATCCTATTCCAGGACTGGGGAAAAATCCCACTTTATTTTGTCTAATCTGGTATAATACACGATAATTTCAATCCTTTTTTCTAAAAATTTTCATATGGGTTATATCTGTACCAGTCTTATCTATTTTGAGTCAATCATGTCTGCTTTGGAAAATATCAGCTCATTATATTTATAAACCCTCTTCCCTTCCTGGTTATTATCTTACTTTTGCACTTAGAGATGGTCTCAGTGCTCCATTTTCCAGCTGAGTACATCCTCCAGTAAAAATATATTCTCCTGTAACCAGAAAATAATTAATAACTGGCTTAAGTTTACATTAGCTTTTTTATCTCTTATGTAACACTTTATACACACACAGAAAATTATATTAAGTAATTTTGGGCTAATTTTCTCATAGCCTAGTTTATTAATTTACTTTGTTATATGCCCTAAATTAAATTATTTAGTAAATGATCATCTTAATAGGAAATTTTACCTTTATTATTTCACATGGAGGTACACTTATTCTGAAACATAACTTTCTGAAGATTCACTTACATCTAATTTACAGAAGAGAAAAATTAGTTTCAGTGATATTAATTACTTTTCCCAAATTTACACAGCTCGCAACTAGTGTATCCTGATTTTCAAACCATAACTACTTGATACTGTTTCAGTATCAGTAAATATCAATAGCTGAATAAGCAGTGAAACATTATAGATAAAAGCTTCTCTTGATATAGTCTTTGGGCTACTAATAGCTACTGCCATGATGATAATTCAGTGATCAGATTATTTGAAAATGGTAGACTAAAGCATGTTAAATAATTGTATATCAAAATTTCTCAGAGACTTTCATATAGTTATATATTATAGCTTTTGATCCTCCAAGACAATAATATACAATTATACTTTTTGGATGCTCATTTCTTGTTGGTTTTTATATAATTCAATCCCTTAAGAAACAGAATATATAACTACCAAACTTAAAAGAAAACAACCTATACATTATAGAAAATTTTGAGTGTATACAATAATAAATGCATTTTTTCTTTGTTTCTATTCAGCTTCAAAAGTTATTAATTTAAATTCTTCCTTAACTTACTTTTTAGAAAATACCAGAATTCTATTATTTCATCCATAAATATTTCAGAATAAATTTTAAAAATAAAATATTTATAACATAACCATGTCATCATTAAATTAATTAATTACTCTCTTATTATCATTAAATATCTGGTGAGTTTACAAATTTCTAGTTAATTATTTAGTCATGTCAATTCTGAACATATTGCATAGGCATTATATGTAGAATGCTTCAAAGCCTCTTATATGCTATGTAAGTGTTAATATCATTAGCATAAAAAAAATATCATGCATTTACTAGATATATCAGCAATCTACTAGTTAGTTGCACACAACAAAACAAACATGAAAGCTGCCTTCCCTCAAGGAAGATCGGTGGGGGTACCAAATGTTAGATGATATAATGGGCACTGAGAAGTTAAAATAATTGACAAGAGCTAGAGAACCTGGTAACTAGTACCAGCTAGTGTACCTTGTATACTTTTTTGGAGAGGTAGAATTTATTTAGAATATTTAACAAAAATTATCCTCACTGATGTCTATGTCCAAAGTATACTGCTTTTAACTCCAAAATATAATAAAACTATACAATTTTACCTTGTTCATATTACTGCCATTTTTGCCTCAAATATAAAATTATCCTTTAATACCTGTCTGGTCTTGATTCACTGAAATCAAATATTCTTTAAAAGGTGAATTTCATCATGGCACATACCTGCATAAATAGTTTGTTATACTTTAAACAATAAGAAAAACATTTTTCTCTTTGCTCTTCATTACTTTATACAAAACCAGATTTTTATCCATAAGGACTTCTTTTGAAATTATTTGATAAATTTCAACTGTCTGAGAAAATGTTTACTTCATCTTAGTTCATTAGTATTTCAGTTTTTTTGTTTGTTTGTTTGTTTGTTTTTTTGTCTGCTGAATGTTTCATTTTGGTAGATTCTATTGCTATGTCTTCAACTTCACTAATCTTTACTTCTGCAATATCTCACCTTCTCTTAATTTCATCTAGTGTATTTTTTAAAAAATTTATTTTGGACATATATATAGTTTGCAGGTTT
The DNA here is from genome assembly GCF_014108415.1 of Molossus molossus. Lineage (NCBI taxonomy): Eukaryota > Metazoa > Chordata > Mammalia > Chiroptera > Molossidae > Molossus > Molossus molossus. Next base: position 42,314,170 of record NW_023425344.1, read on the forward strand.
AGATATATTTAGGTGTTTGATCTGGCTCCTTTTTTATTTTAATGTCTTTCTTCCTCTACTTAGCATGCTCAATCTTTTATCTACCATCTTGAGCATATAAATATAGTTATAACTTACTTGGAAATAGTTTTAACCTTTCAGTTTTTACTCTTAAGCTTTGTTATACAAGCTCCAAGGTGTGTCTTTGTCCAGGAATAATTTAATCCCCATTACTTGGGCAATATCCTTCCATTTACTCTAACAAATTCCCCACTAATTGTGACTTTTTTCACTTGAATTTGTGGGGAAAGAACTATCCCTGGTCTTATGTGAAACCTTGAGATTGCTCCTTCTGCTTTTTGTGTGTGATTCTTCCCTGACCACTAGGGTTTCCTGACTGGTATGCCCTCTGCTGAAGACTTGAGGGGAGCTCTCTGCAGACTCTGTCCTGTCTCCAGACCTTCAGCTCTATGCCCCCAAATCTATGAGAATCAACACTCCAAGTTTTTTTTCCCTGTTTAGTGACCAGAAACTTCCTCCAGGAATAGAAATAGGAGAGCCATAGGGACCATCTTACTTCATGTCCTCCGGCAATCACCTATGAGTGTTCTTTGTTGCTTGATATCCAAGTTATTTAAAATATGTTTCATATATTTTCTTCAGTTTTTTAGTTATCTCAGGCAGGACGTTAAATTGAGTACTTGTTACTGCATATTTACTGAAAGGGTAAACAGAAAGGCAGTTCTAGTTGTGCCCCAAAGATAACTGAACGCAGATTCATACTTATGAATTTTCAAAAGGGCTTATTTTTCCTTTCAGTGTTTAGATCAGATTACTTATTGCCTCCAAGTGCTAGTGGATACACTGTTTTCTTTCATTAGTTTCCAGAGGAGGAAAGTCGTTAGAACTACTCTAGTGTCTTAGTTTTATAGTGAAGTGTTGGGTTCAGCTCCCAGCTTTGCCCACATCTAAATAGGGACTGGCACACTTCTTCTGACAGGGACCAGACAGTACATGTTTTAGGCTTCGGGGAAAGGTCACATAATAGATGTGACCACTGAATAAACACCATTGGTTTAATCATTCTTCAGATATATTTTGTTTAGTCTAAAAAAACTTTTGGTTTGTTTGTTTGTTGGGGGCAACATTTATAAATCAGAATATGTTTCACAAACATGTTTATTTCCATTTATTCTTAGCATATATGGCAATGCTCTACCCACATTCCTTCACAGCAAAATTGGCTATAACTGAAACATATCACCACATATAAACTAAGCATGTGTCTCTAATTCAGGCCTCACCAACCCCACTATGCGCATCATCCCCACTATATGCCTCTTCCTTCATTTTCTTTATATACTCAGATTCTCTACACACAGTTGGCTAACATAGCTTGCCCACTCATTCAGAGCTGTTTCAACCAAACTCACAAGTGCAACACACAGAATCAGTGAGCATGGATGCCATCAAATCTGCATATCTCTAGCTTCCTTCTCCTGTCTGTGCTCCAGATCCCCATATTCTTCAATTTCTGTAACATTTCTAATGAGATATTGAAACTAAACATCTACAACCAAACTCCAAATTTTTAAACTTTTTGCTCTTCTGTCTTCCCTGTTTCATTTAAAGTCATTGCCATCTATATATTTATTCAAACCCATAATTTGAAAATCCCATTGAATATACCTCTTCTCCAATTAAACATCAGTCTTTATTGATTTTGCACCTTGAAATCTTTTCATTTGTTCTATTACAACATTAGCACCTGAAAAACATGATGCACTGAATAGTTCTCCCTTATATTTTGCAGTATGTTCCTTAATCTGTTATTTATTTCTTAAAGTTGCTTCCATTGCCTTAGAATTGATTATTTCATATTTCTCTGAGACTGAGATTTGCTATTTAATATTTTAGATGTGTTAATATTTAGCACATCTCCTCCAGGCAACTTAGGTATGGGTCAGAACAAAGCCTACATAGAGTTCCTTGTGAAGTACAGGTCCTTCCACCGCAGTGCTTAACCAAAAAAGTATTATCATTGTGTGCAATGCTGTCTCTCATCTCCCTCATTTAGTAGAAAATATCTTAATTTACTCTTCTCTTCCTTTGTAAAATGTTTCCTGTAACAAGGCCTCTTCATTGTGTGCAAGATGTCTTTCCGTTCTGTTCCTTTAATGTGCTGTGTGTTCTTCTATCATGTGCCCCTGGAGCTAAATTGCCTTTTTTGTTTCATAACTGCTTCTCCTGACACGCATTGAATGTCTTCTCTTTCTCTAGGTCAAAGCAACTGTGTCTTCTCTTTCTCTGCTTCAGAAGAGTAATTGGCTCATACAAGTGCTCATTCAGAGTGAATGAATCATATTGAATGTAGAATGAGATGGAAGAAATAATGTTGGCCTATGAGTAATACACATAACTTTGCAATAAGTACATGGCTGTACCAAATGAACTTCAAAAACCTCACACTTTTCACATTCTGTAACTTTATAAGATCTGCAGAGGGTGGGAGGTAGAAAAAATATTAAACAAATAGCATAATGGCAGAACACCCATCATTCAGAATGACGGTAGAAATAACCAATATGGTCCCAATGGTATGTGCTTGCTGGTTGATTAACAGCACTGACCATCACAATAGAGAACTCCTATTTCACATTTGACTTGGGTGTGTGATGGTCTATTTGTGAAAGGATCATCAGAAGAAGATGAAGAGAACAGATGGAGGTAATGCAAGGTGTCATGCAAGTATGAGAAAAACTCAAACACTGATAAAAAGAAAGTCAGTGTTGATGTTGCTAACTCTATAATTTAAAATTACCTTCTTTTACCTTTATAATTTTGAAAATTTGTATACTGTTTTTTGGGTAGCACATATAATGAAGATCAATTAAAAATTAAATAATATCCTTTATAATTAAAAACTAAGCCCTTGAGAATATCATGCTAAGCAAAATAAGTTAGACAGAAAAAGTTAAGAAGCATATGATTTTACTCATATGTAGAATATAAAAATGAAACTGAGAAATGATAAATAATAAAAACAAACAAGGAAAAACTCCTAGATACAGGCAACAGTGTGTTGGTTACCAGAGGGAAGGGGGTGGAGGGATGTAAAGGGTAAAGGGGGTCAAATATATGGTGACATAATTTGATTTCACTTTGGGTATCATAGAAATGTACACTGGAAACCTATATAATCTTATTAACCTATGTCATCCCAAAAATTTATTAACAAAATAAGTACTGCACACTTGATGCATGTATGAAATAATCTTGAAAGGAGAATTTTACTGAGAATTCATTGGTTTTCATACTGCTGGCAAGGACAAAATGTAAAGTTTGCTGTGGATGTTCTAACAGGAAAATTTTGCTGTTGGCCTGGCACATTTATTGTAAAATCACCTCTGTGTTTTGCTCTTTTTTGTGGTCGACTATCTAAATACCGATTTCTCTGCGGTGAAAATGCTCTGGATAAGTTGGTCTCCTTCAGTTCAAAAAACTTTCCAGATCAGAAAAAGCTCAATCCTCACATTTGGAAAAAGGATAAACAAAGTGGGAAGTTTTGCAGAAGCCCAAGAGAGGCCAATGGGTTAGAGAGGAACTAAAAGTTTATCCGATACTAAGATTTATTCATTCAGGAAAAATATTTACTTTTAAAAACTATGAATTGCATTCTGCCAGAGGCTAGCTTGATAGGATATTGATATTTTAAAGTGATTCTACCCCTTAACTGCCTTCCTTGCTTTGCTCCTCCCCACCCCTTCGTCTTTTTCTCCTTCTACCAGCTCTTCTTAATAACTTGCTTTTTTCCCACCATCCCTCATTTATTCCAAGTACAGTCGATTTTTTAACAACATGGATTTGACCTGCATGGATCCACTCACGTGGATTATTTTCATCTTGTAGACAGATGGTGTGAACTTACAGTATTGATACAGTACTGTACATGTATTTTTTTCTTACGATTTTCTTAATAGTTTTTATTTTCCTTAGCTTTCTTTATTGTAAGAGTACAGTATAAAATACATATAATGTACATATGTATAATCAACTCTTTATTATCAGTAAGATTTCCAGTTAATAGTAGGCTATTAGGAAAGTTTTGGGGAGTCAAAGTTTATACTCAGATTTTAGGCTATGTGGGGATCGCACCCCAACCCCTCTGCATTGTTCAAAGGTCAACTGTACTACTAATATGGCAAATGAAGTCTCCCAGAACATCTTTAAAAATAGTGCATGAAAAACTATTAAAATATCTTTGTAACATATATATTTTAAAAATATGGAGTAGAAAAAGTGGACTAAGTTGGAGGATTGGTTCATGAAAGAAGTGAAGAAATAAATGGACTATAAAATAAAATCTCTTGTAAATAGACTAGTAGCATTTTAGCAAAAGAATGTCTAATTATATTTCTAATTTGCTTTTAGCATTCTAATGTGATTGCTGCTGCAAGTTGTTGGTAAAACACTGGCATACCTGGCCATCCGCAGGTAGTCTTCCGAAACACTTTAAAAATAGAGTATTGTCCAGATCAGTGTTTTTCAACACTTTTTCATTGTTGCACTGTTCAAGTTAAACAATAAATTAATTTAAATTTCACAAAAGGAATTAAATATTAAAGAAAAAGATTTTGTTGGGTAGAGTTGAACATCAGAGGTTCATGAACCATTGTATTATCTAAAAGATTATGGCCCCAAGCACCAATTCCCTCCTCTCTGAGGAGCTGTAACCCACATTGAAAATACACGGTCTATATGGTAACAACTAAAGTGCAAAACAAACATTACGTATGCAACAAATAGGCGACTCATAAATGGACTCTAGTGACAAAAACAAACCTTCAGATAATAAATGATTATATTCACAATGTCAATGTTTTAGCTCGTAAATAAAACTCTCAAATATTATGCCTTGATGATAGTTTCATCTCTGAATCAATTTTATTTCTTTAATTAAATACTTATTGAGGACTTAATTTTTTTTTTTATTATTATTTCTAGAGAGAGAGAAAGGGGAGGAGGAGAAAGAGAGAAGCACTGGTGTGAGAGCAAAACATAGATCGACTGCCCCCTGTGGTGAACATCCCCTACGTGGATCGACCCGCAACCCAGGAATGTGTGGGACAAGCCCAACCATCCACGCAGGGCAGGGCTTGAGTGCTTTTTTAAGTTTCAAGCATCGTTCTAAATGTTGGGAAAATAATGGCTAGTAAGATAGAAAGTGACTCTCCTATAAGAAGATGGACTCCAGAAAAATCAGATAACTAAGCAAGCAATTAAAAGATTTGAAGTACTTTGATAATAAAGCAAATTGATGGGTCAGTACTAAACTCATTTTGGGTGGGAAAGAATCATTGTAACTAGCAGGAAGAAATGTTGTTAATGCTAAAAAGAGAGTCGGAAAGTTTAGGAGCATATTGAGTATGGGAAATATACCACAAGGGAGAAGACCTAAATCGGGGGCTCAGATGGGAGTTACTTTAGGATGTGTAAATGCTGATGTGAAAGAGAATGTCCAGATTACTTCATGGTGCAGGAAAGAAAACATACAGTAAAGAGATGGGAATCACATTATAAGTGTTAGTGCACGAATGCACTTGAGTGCATTTGGGTGTATGTATGTATGTGTATATGTGTATAAACATGATTTCTAGAATATGTAGAATATATATTTTCTTAAAATATTTAAACAGATATCTTAAGAATTTAGAATTTGTTTAGCAAAATTATTCTATTTCCTGTTAATTAGTTTTGCTATTATAATAATTATTTACTTCTTGTCATTTTCCTAATTTTTCTTCTTCTTTTTTTTTCTTTATTTATTTTAGAGAGGGAGAGAGAGACAGAAACATCAATGAGAAGAACATTGATTGGCCACCTCCTGCATGCCCCCCACTAGGGACTTGGCCCACAACCCTGATATATGACCTAACTGCGAATCAAACCTGTAACCTCTTGGTGCATGGGTGGACGCTCAACCACTGAGCCACATCGGCCGGGCTTCCCAAGTTTTCTCTGATATCATTTTTTTTTACTGAATATTTAATTCATTTATCTTCTCTCTTTAAAAATGAATGCAAGATTATAACTAATGTACAAGTCAGTCTTCTGCTTATAAAAATTTACATTGTTTTTCTACTTTAAAATATAATTATAAAAAAGCGAATATATTTATATTTATAGGATCTTGATAAATGAATTTTGTGGCCAAAGCAATAGCAGTCACTTTTCCTAAAAAAACAAGACAAAATAACTCTGATTTTTTTTTTTTTTTTTGAATCATATGAAGACTGTATAAAAGTTTGAATATAATATTCTCTCTAGGATTGGATTCTCTAACATTAAAAATAAACTTTTGCACCCTGGCCAGTCTGGCTCAGTAGCTGGAGCTTCGGCCCATGGACCAGAGAAGCCCGGGTTTGGTTCCCACTAAAGGCACGTACCTCGGTTGCAGTTTGTCCCGGCCCCAGTTGGGGTCGTGTGGGTGGCAACCACTCAATGTGTCTCTCTCACATCGATGTTTCTCTCTTTCTCTCTCTTCCTCCCCCTCTTCCTCCCGCTCTATCTGAGGACGCAAAGATATCCTTGAGTGAGGTTAAAAAAAAACAAAACTTTGCGCCCTGGCCAGTTTGGCTCAGCGGTTAGAGCGCCGGCCTGTGGTCCGGAGAGACCTGAGTTCGGTTCCCGCTAAGGGCACGTACTTTGGTTGCAGTTTGTCCCCGGCCCTGATTGGTCGTGTGGGTGGCAGCCACTCGATGTGTCCCTTCACATCAATGTTTCTCTCTCTCTCTCCCTTCTTCTCTCTTCCTCCCATTCTATCTGTACAAAAAATGGAAAAATATCCTTGGGTGAGGATAAAAAACAAAAACAAAAAACAAACAAACAAATAAAAACCTTTGCTATCAAATTTAATTTATACATAATTCAAGTTGAACATTCAGTTTCTCTCTCTTTTATTTAATTCTTACCTGTGGATATGTTTTTATTGATTTTAGAGAGAGGAGAGAGAGAGAGAGAGAGAAAGAGAGAGAGAGAGAGAGAGAGAGAAATATCAATGTCAGGGAAACATTGATAAGTTGTGCACCCCAACTGGGGATCAAACCCAAAACCTACCTGGGTGTGTGCCCTGCCTGAATTGAACCTATGACCTTTTCATGTATGCTATGATGCTACAACCAACTGAGTTACATCAGCGAGGGCTCACTTCCTCTCTTAATTTTAGAACATAGGATGATTATATTAAATAACTCAAATACACACCTGTGTCATTATTCACAATTGCCAAAAGGTGGGAACAACACAAACGTCTGCTACTTGTAAAAGGGTAAACAAAGTGCAGCTTATCTGTACAGTGGAATATTTGTTAGCCAATCACTATGATATGCCACACACAAACTTTGAAAACTTTATGCTTAATGAAAGGAGCCAGGCCCAAAGGTCACATATTGTATGATTCCATTTGTATGGAGTGGCAGAACAGGCAGGTGTATAGAGACAAAAAGCAGATCAGTAGTTATCCGGAGATCAGGCAAAGGGGCAAAGGGAAGTGACTGCTTATAGTAAGGGTTTCTTTTGGGGAAGATGATAGGTTTTGAAATTAGTTAGTGATGTTCACACACCTTGTAAATACTAAAAGCCATTGAATTTACATTTTAAAATGGTGAGTTTATAGTGTATCTCAATTTTTAAAAATTGGAAAACAAATAAAACACTTGCTATTAATAAATGTACATTTGTTTATTTAGATCTTTTAAAAATCTTTTAAAGGGTATAGTGTATAGTTTTATAGGCATTATTCCTTGAAGACAAGTGTTAGTAAAGGGAAGAAAAATTATAAACCTATAATAGTATTCAATTTCTCTGTCATCTACCTATCATCTATCTATCTATCATCTATCAGGAATAAAATATGAGAAACCACAATCATGTGTCCAATAACTTTGAGAATCCATAATCTGGTTATTTTCACATTTTTTGTTCTATTTAATAACTTTACTTGTATGTGAGCTTTGGCTTTCTGTTTTGTTCCTCTTTAGCTGAGCCTTGTCCCTCCGTGTTAGACTTGTGTACTCTGCAATGCGAAGTCCTATTATCCTGTCAGTTGAAAAAGAAGCTTTTCGCACATAAAAGTTCATGAGCTGTGTCTTTGGGGATTCAAGCCTATAAAAATACAAAATATAGACTTCTAGTAAAATGACATTTAGGAATACTCATGCATACATCTATTTCAAGTTTTACTTATGTAATGTATTCCAATCACATGAAAGTCATAAAAGTAAGTGTGATCTCAGAAATGACTGCTATTACAACAAAATATTCTGCAATAAAACAATACACAATAAAAATATAAAAACATAAAATGCAATATGCTCTTGATGTCTAATTTACCAACATTTCAGGTCAGCAAAAATTTCAAAGATTCATTCCTTTTTAATGTTCTTTTAACAAATATTATTTAGAACACACTTGATCAAATGACATAGTATTTTCTGCATGCTTATAAATTGATCAAAATAGAGAAAAGTATATACTAAAAATGAATAAATAATCTGCAACACAGTTTAATGGAAACTTGTATGCACATTTTTAGTGTCAAGTTACTGTTGCACTCATACACCCTTTCACAGATAAGTATTGTTATGGAATGTTTTTTTTTTCATACATTCTTTTTTTTTTTTTTTTTTCCTAATATAATCTAGAATTATAAAGGAGAAAAACAGAGTTGAAACATGTAGCCTATGATCCACTTACTCCCTGCATTAGGGGACACTTCTGACAAAAAGAAATAAAGCAAGTTATCTGACTTACTTTCCTTGTCTGTGTGGTAACTGTATTTCTGACTAAATACATGTTTGGTTTGTTTTCCTTTTGTTTGGTAGAAAGAAGGTACTTACCAATTGAATATTCCCACCAGGATGGTCCATGTCAAGAATTGCTTGAACCAATAAACCCAGAAGCTAAGGCTTCCTGGGAAATGTCATGTAAGTTGAAGTAAAAGGAGACTTGCTTTATAAGCTAAATGTTTCCTGACGTCAGGGGTAATAACCCATGTGCTTCGGGTAGAGGATTTTTATGCAGGGACAGAGTTCATGACGAAGGCAGAAAGGAAGGGCATGGAGAGCCATCCTCAATGCCCAGGCCCACTTGCTTTGTTTGTTCCTCCCAGGTGAATCCTTGACGTTTTTAATACACTTTGATACCAGCTAAGACCCTTGAATTGTATGCGTCTGAACTGAGAACCTAATCCTTAGTATAAACTCAGTATGAAATACATATAAATAATGTTGAATGCAAATTCTCCTCCCCAGTTAGGGAGGTCCATAGGACAGGCTCAAAGTCAGACTTCTTCAAATACCATCATCCTTTATAGTAAATAAAAACAATAACCATTTAAGTTAATAAATACACCAAATGTGCATAAAATATATTGAAATGCAACATTAAAGTATTATTATCTACTCTATAAATATGTTATACAGCAACTGAGTAAATTAGCTAAAAATTATGGCTATGAACATTTTGTAATTTTCTTCAATTGTTTTGTTTTGTCATCATCTAATCTTATTAAAGAAGTAGAACATAATGGCTTTCCAATGTACAATTGCCCTAAAGTCAGGTCCAATATATAATAGTTTTAGTAAGTAAATGCTTAGTTTTTCAACAAAACATATGAACCAAATGGTTGTTAGGGACAACTAAATACAGAGAAACCTGGAAGAGGGGTTGGAGCAGAAGAGGAAATTAAAGTGTGTCAGATAATAAAGTCATTTTATTTTGTTATTATATTTGTTTAATAAATACTTCAAAAATGATATAGGGAGATCAGGTAAAGGGCTTCTGGGGATGGTCCTATACTGTGAAGGTATCTGCAGGGGGTCATGCATAAGATATTTTTTATGTGGACTGACAGTGACAGTAAGAGTCACAAAATATATAGAGTTTAACGCCTTATCTGACGTATCATTGGCAATTATGTTCTCCCATACAATGGTTTACCTTTCCATTTTGATGCTTGTTTCTTTTGTTGTGAAGAAACTTTTTAGTTTGATATAATGCCACGTGTTTATTTTTTTCCTGTGTTTCTCCTGCCTTAGATGATGTATCAGTGAAAAATTCTGCTGTGTGTGATGTCTGAAATTTTGTTGCCTGCATTTTCTTGTAGGATTTTTATGGATTCACGAGTCACATTGTGTCCATCAATAGATGAGTGGGTAAAAAAGCTGTGGTACAATTACACAATGGAATTCTATACAGTTTAAGAAAGAGAGATTTCTTATCCTTTGAGACAACGTGGAGACAACAAGCCGATGAGAAAATGACAAATATCACATGATCTCACTTATTTGTGGAATATAACGAACAAAACAAGCTGATGACCAAAATAGACCCAGAGACTTAGCAGTAGGGTATAGTCGGACAAACCTCAGAAGAGGGAGATGAGGGTAGGGAAGAGATAAACCACAGAACTTATATGCAGGTATGCATAACCATGGACTTAGTCAACAATGCTGAGCGTGGGAGGGGTGGCGGGGGGGATTGAGAGGAGGGTGTGAATGGGGGAGAAAGGAGAAACATCTGTAACAACAACAACAAAAAGAAAATAGATAACTTATCTAAATTCACACTGCCAAGAAGTGTGTTGTGGCTGTATAAACTTCTGAAATAGTTTATGATAAGACTGACACTAATAGTTCAGGATACGATTTTAAAAATATCAAACATTGGAGTGAAGTATCTAATAAGAAGATATAACTATGAAAATGTATTAAACATTTTGAAACAGTTACCAATTTTGAGAAAAATACACATACATACAAATTATTTGTTGCTGATGACTTCTTTTATTGTATAAAATTATTTTTCTTAATTACACAAACTTTATCTCAATGTATGTACAACTTTCAAACCCATTAATAATCTAATTATCTGTTTCGTGATGAGCTTGTCACATAGTAAAGTATTAGATTATCTAATATTATGCATTTATATACTAAATAAAATTAAGTTTATTTACTTAGAAATTAGAAAGTAATTTATTTGCATGGAAAATTAGAAGCAGATGTATAATTTTAAATTTATTTTATATTACAATAAATAAATAAAACATTTGGTGTACTGAGCCAGTGTATTATATCAAAATAGAAAATAATAATAGATATTTTAGTGGCATCTATTTTATTCCAAGACTATTATATATACATATATATATATATATATACACACACACATATATACTGTCTAAATCTTTATATTAATAAATAATTCACATACCAAAAAATAAATTTATTTCAAGTTTTTATTTAAATAGTTTTTAGTATATTCACATAGTCATGTGAGCTACACCACAATATAATTTGGGGATATTTTCATCATCCCTAAAATAAGCCACCTGCCCATTAGTACTCCTCTCATAATTTGCCTCTCCTGGGCAACAAATAATCTACTTTCTGTCCTTATAAATGTGCTTCTATCATACATTTTACCTAAACAATAATCATATATTTCAATGTATATACTTAATAAAAATTTAATATTTTAAAAATAGTAATTATGAAGTATGTGTCTTTTCAGATTGATTTATTTAACTTAGCATGCTTTTTCAGGGTTCATACATGTTACAACATGTGCCATTACTTCATACCTTTTAAGTGCTGAGTAATATAAGTAATATTCATAGTTTGGGTGTACTTGTTTCTCCATTATGAGCTGATGGACATTTGAGCTCGTTCCAATCTTTTATTATTATGAATAACGGTGCTTTGAACATTTGTATGCAACTTTTTGTGTGAACATATGGTTTTATTCCTTTGGATATATAGGTAGAGATGGCCTTGCTAGACTATATGGTAACTCAATATATTGCATTAAGGGAACTAGACAAATTGTTTTCCAAAGCAGTTGAATGATTTTGTATTTCAACCACCAGTATAAGAGGACTCCAATTTTTCACCATCCTTGCCAACATTTATTACCATCTCTCTCTTTTATTATAGCCATCATAGTATGTATGAAATGGTATCTCAGTACAGTTTAGTTTGCATTTCCCTACTGACTAACCATAATGAGCATCATTGCATGTGCTTACTAGCCATTGGTATATCTAATTTGGAGACATTTCTATTCTAATTTTTGCTCATTTCTAATTGGGTTATTTGTCTTTATATAGTTAAGTTGTAAGAGCTCTTTATAAATTTTGGATACAAGTTTCTTTTATATCATTTGCAATATTTTGTCCCATTCTGTGGGTTGTCTTTTCAATTGTTAAAGGTATTCTTTGAAACACAGAAGTATTTAATTTTGATAAAGACCAGTTTTTCTTTTGTCTATTGCATTTTGGTGTCCTATTCAAGAAATCTTTCCCAAATCCAAGACTTGCTTTCATGCTGTCTTTTAAGAACTTTGTAGATTTATATCTATTATCCACTTTTAACTTGCTTGGGCTTTGTCACTCTTCTTCTTTCTTATTTCTCCCTTTGAAATGAAAGTTCCATTCCATGCCTTTCCCACCTTTGTATCTGGAAGCACAAAACTTGTTTGATTTCTCAGGTTCACTGCTGAAGAGCAAATTGCCTTAGAATGAATCATAACTTGAGTATTCTGATTTAGATGGTATTTAGATACAACACACTTTAGACTTTTGAGTTGATGCTGCAACAAATTAAGACTTTGGGGGATGCTGGAATTGAATAAATATATTTTCATGCAGAAAGGACGTTTGGGGAGTCAGGGGTAGAATACTATACTAAATGTTTGTGTTCCCCCTAAAATGCATATATTGTATTTGGAAGTGGGATCTTCAGACTGTACTTAGATCATAAGGGCAGCACACTCATCAGTAGGATTTACTTCTTTTATCACAGAGACCCCAGAGACACCCCTCACCCTCCTGCCTTGTGAGGAGACAAAGAGAAATGGCCATCTATGCAGCAGGAAGCAAGCTTTCACGAGACATTAAATCTGCTGGAGCCTTGATCTTGGACTTTTCAGACTCCAGAACTGTGATAAACAAATCCCTGTTGTTTATAAACCACCACGTATACATGGTATTTTTGTTCTTGCTGTTGAAGCAGACTAATGCAGTTAGCATGAAGATTATTGGTGATGTAAGAATGTCCAAGCCTGTAGATACTTTTTATGAGTTTACTTGAGCCAAACTGAGGACATGAAGCAAACAAGATCTTGAATGCTCTGTAGAATAAGTTTTACAGTTTTCATACATTTAGCATTAAGGAGGAAACTTATGAAAGATTACATGAAGGTGGGAGAAAGAAGGCTGGGAAATCTCTATGATTGGATTACAGAAAAGATGACAAGATTATATGCTCATTTGTGGTGGTTATTCCTCCCAGGGGTCTGAAAAAGAGGATTACTATAGCATGTCAAAGGTATGTTACCATAGATGCACAAGAAAGATGGGCAGGGCTTGGTTACAGTGAAGATAAACCTTTTACAAAAGAAGTTATATGCCTGGGGCATGACTATCCACTATGACCTGCCCAGTTAGGAATTTATGATGGATCAGCCTGTGAGGTTACTTTCAGTCACTGAACTCATCAGATTTATTACAGGGCCCCTTTTTATCCACATTCCAATTAGCCTTTATACCTAAAAAACATAGTTTTTAAAAAAATATTTAGTTTCAATAGTACACAGAAGCTCTGCTCCAAAAAAAAGTTTGTTCTCTACTGCTCTTTTGTGTTATTATTAAAATGCAAATTATAGTTTACACATTATCCACATGGTTTCATATTTATTGCTTTAAACAGTTCCATTTTAAGTTAGATAGAAGACCAGATTAACCAACAAAAGTATGTTTACACTGTCCATTATATTATCTACATGATCACCCCCCTGGTACATCTGCTCTTTGCTTCTTCGCTCGGGCTTGAATTACTGTGGATGCTGTGGTCTAGCAGATTGCTATCATTTCTGTCACTGCCTCAGAAACGAAGCTTTTCTAGTCACCGAGTCAAATCAAATAGTCACAGCACCTTGGAAATAGAGATCTTCCAGATTGTTGCTGGTTTTAACAAAATATTGATCGAGATGTGGGGACGGAGCTTTTAATGGAGCTTGGAGTAAGACTGATTCTCTCATTTGGCTGTGTGTCTGCTGGTTTTTATGGCTACCATGACCAAGAGCTAAGAACAGAGGGCATAGGGAGTAGTCACAAGTTGAAATTCCATAGCCACATCTATTTTATTCAAGTTTAATAGCTTCTCGTGGATCAATACCTTTCAGTTCACTCTGGATTTTGGTTAATTTTCAGAGTTCTAAAATGGTTGATTCTAGCTGTTTTGCGAGTATTTTTGTCATTTTAATGGGAGAATAGTTTACCAAGAGCCTCATTTGGCCATTCTGGTAGTCAACTGTTATGTATAGATATTTATACCTTTTATTGCAGAAAATACCAATGTTGTTTCTTTTTGTGATTTCAGGAAACACTGATCCATTAATTCACTAGAGGTTGCAGAATAATACTATTCCAGTTATCCAATTTTCTCCTTAGTTATAAACTGATATACATAATACGCACAGATAGAGATGGATAGAGATAGAGATGGAGACATTATATACATACATATCTCCTGTTATTTGCCACTTTCTAAAATAAAGAGCTGTTTCCCTAGCACTGACTAAATATGATCATGAGGTTTTTGTTTGTTTTGTTTTGCGTGGTGTTTTCTGTTTTTGTTTTTTAGTACATTATGGATTCTTAATGAATGAATGAAACATATTTTCTGTGTTTTAACCAAATATCTTTATGCTTAAATTGTTTCACTATGAGTGAGGGGCATCAAGTTGGTTCCTGAGACAGTTTGATATGATCTCAGTGTCTTTAATAGTTTTAAAACCTTTCTTTGTGGTATTTGCTTTGGTATATGCTGTTTCTCCAAGGGTCTCCTTGTTTTTGTTTTTTTTTATTTATTTTTATTTTTTTACAAAAATGATTATTTAGAGACGACAATATGCATGTTAGGATTACTTATTGCATTCAGACTGGACATTGTATCAAAGAAAAGGAAACTGAATCCCTCCAAATTTAACTAAAAGTTTTATGTGAGCCTTACTGAGGACTATAGCCTGAGGACATAAATTCCAGAAACCTTGAAATAACTTTGCAACCTTGAAAAAGTGAGCAGCACTTATATAGAGAGAAGAAGGTAAACCTAAGAAGTCAACGGGAGATTATTTCAGGCACAGAGACCTTCTCTTGGGGGGAGGCAGGGGTTCTTATCATGCAGATTACTTACTAGCATAGGTCAGAAAGTTCCAAAATGATTGGTTAAAAATCCCACTCTTGGGAGAGGCTGAAACCACAGTTAGTTTAGGTATTAAATCTAGCTATGGTATCATTTTAGCGTAGGCCTGTATTTTTCTCTTTAAGAGTTTTTTCTAAGCATTTTGGAGATAGGACAGAAAAATATTTAAAATAAATTTTTACATGTGTTTGTGTATTGCCAAAGAAACATTGCAGAAGTTAAGAACACAGCAAGACTTGACTCCGAACTGTCGCTTTTTGGAGCTGGGGGAGCTAGTGGAAAAGAACTGGAGGACCTTGCAGGGGTTGGTCAATGTCACTAGGACATCTGACTTTGCTAATTGGTGCTTATCAAAGTTATGTCTCCACCCTCTCACAGAGTCTAGAAATAGGGCCTCTTTCTTGGTCATTACATTTCAAATAGAGGGCTCCCAGGTCCTTAAGAAAGTCATCCCTGTGTTGTAAAATTAGGAAGAGGTTGGGGGATTTACCTCGAAGTGGCAGAGAGAGAATTCACAACTGAAAGTTCTCTAAAGCAAATGCTGGAGGAAAAGGGACGTCTGGGCATATGGTCAGGAAGAAACCTGTTTCAGTCCAGTCAAGCTGAGGACAGCGTAATGGCTATCTTCCTCAATACAAATACACACATTCCTGTATTTTCGAGACTTAAAGAAAATAGCCCAAGAATATCCTAAACCAGTAAAATTCATTATCTAAAATTGTAGGTCCAAGAAACTCAGAGTGTATGACTGACAGAGCAAGTCACTCTCACCACTGAGAAGAGATGATGGATTGAGTCTTCTGTGTCTTAATCTGTAATCCTATACACTGATTAAATCGAAAGCATTCCCTGAAGGAAACAGTGAATTCTCCACTCTTTTACCTCACTCATTAAAACATTGTACTTTTAAGTGAAAGGGGAAAAAAGCCAGTTGCCTTTAGGAAAGGCTGCCCTTTGAATTTCAAAATACATTTTTTCTGCACTCTTTACTATCTGACATAATATGTACAGAATAAAAATATGTAAATCTCACTGGCTCATTCATTATTTTGCAGCAATACTGGAGTGAAAGTAACTGTCCTATTCCTAAGTATCCCCTGGTAGGTTCTGGTCAAGGTGTTTATGCAAATTTTCTCACTGTTGGAAAATTTTGAATTATTATGAGATGCTTTCATTATTCTGGTATTTTATCTGTTAACCTCTGACCCTAGATCCTTGAATTGTGAGCCAGAAGGCAACATTTTCAACTATAAATGATTACATATAAAATAAATATAAAGGTTATATAACTATACTTTGGTGAAAGTTTTGGTCATGTGTATATCAACAAACCTGTTAAACTGAGGGACCATGTACTGGCTGACATGGTATGACTGTTAACATATATTTCTATATTGCTAGCAATTGTAACTATAGTAATCTTGGTTAAATCAGGAGATAGAAATCACACAGTAGTTTAAACAGTGGAAGTTTAAAATAAAAATTATTAGTTTTAATAAAAAAATAGTTATAAGGTATAAGAAAACTCTATGTATGTTAAGACTAAGGACGAGTCCTCGAGAAAGATTAAGGTTAAGGGTTCTGATCTCAACGAAGATATTACAGTACATCTGGAGCTGAGAAGCAATAAATATAAATTGGTGACTGACAAAGTAACTAAGCAAATTGCTAGGTCACATGCATAGCAAATAACAAGATGATGAGGTCATAATAGGGCTGGTAAAATCTTTTGAATAGGTTAATAACAATCATTGTGCATTTGAGGTACTTCTCTGTCATAACATGCAAGTTACTTAATACATTATCCAAAGTCTATGGCTCAGCCATTTTTCCCAGTATTAAATGCATGGTAATTAAATGATGCATAATTAATAATTAATGATATATAAAGGTAAATTGGATAAAATGCTAACATATACATATATATATATATATATATATATATAATGAGAAAGTTAGAGACTCAGATATAGTACAATGACTTAATTTATGTTATCTGGGGGGAAAGCATAAAATATTAGTTAAGAGTTAGGCTTTAGCATCATACTTCATAAGTCAAATTTCTAAGTTTCCACTAATAGCTTTGTGTTTTGAGTGACTTAACTAAGTTTTCTATTCCTCAGATTACTAAATTTAAAATATGGGAATAATAAAAATCTACCTTTCAGGGTGGAGTGTAACCAATTTAATTGATAATTATAAATATATCAAACAAAGCAGCTAAGTAATAAATACTCAACAAACATGACTATGATTACAATTGTCGGTACCGTGGATTGACCAGGGAGAACTGGTTTGTGAACTTGGAGTGTATTAATAAAAACAGTGAGCACAAGTGTCTTGTCACAGTAAGAAATATCTAAACTTTAAATTTTTCTTAATACCAGATATTAAAATGTAGCTGTCTAGAAAAGATAAAGTATTTTAATGATATTATTGAATTGCATTTTATTTTTCTGGGTGACACTTAGAAGAAATAAATCCTGTAGATAGATGCACAGTCGAGAGCTGGACCCGAGGAGATGAGGTCATGCCATCCACTAAAGCCACGGGCCCCAGACGGAGGTTGGGCCATCACAACATATATTCAAAAAAAGCATATCATGTCATAATAGCCAACTTAATTATTGTTTGTTATCTTTAAATAAAAGACACAGAGATAGAGCACCCAGAAGAAAATTCAAATAACACTTCAGATAATGATACATGCCACGATAAGGTACCACTTCACATCCATTAGGATGGCTATTATTAAAAAGGAAGTAACAAATGTTGGTGAGGATGCAGAGAAATCGAACCCTAATGCATTGGTGGTAGGAATGTAAAATGGTATTGCTGCTGTCAAAAACAGTATACCGTTTTCTTAAAAATTTAAACATAGAATCAGCACGAGACCCAGCAATTCTACTTCTAGATATATACACAAAAATAATTCAAAGTAGGGGCTCAAACAGATATATGTATACCAATGTTCATAATAGCATTATTCACAACAGACAAAAAGTGGAAATACCCCAAATGTTCACAGAAAGATGAATGGATAAACAAAATGTCTTGTCTTTACTCTAATTCAGCTGATCTACGGATTACTTTGATTGTCATTGCTGCCCATTGCAAAGGAGTAGGTTTGAATCAAAATGCAAGTTTAATGTTTATGTTAAGAATAAAAAACAGTCTATAAATCAGAGAGAGAGAAAAGAAGAAAATAAGAGGCATCAGAGATATCTTGTATTTCTTTTTTTTTTTTTTTTTTTAATTTTTTTAAGAGAGAGAAGAAGGGAGAGGGGGAGAGAGCAAGAAACATTGATGAGAGGGAACATTGATTGGCTGCCTCCTGCATACCTGCCACTGGGGTTCAGGCCCACAACCTGGGCATGTGCCCTGACTAAGAATTGAACTGGTGACCTCTTGGTTCATGGGTCAATGCTCAACCACTGAGACACACCGGCCTGGCTCTTACATTTCTATCTGGAAATTTTCCAGGCATACATAAGGAACAAAAGCGTGAACAACCAAAGTGGCTGTATGTTAATCTTTTAAATGAACAGGGTTTAGTAGAACTCCATTATTTCTCATTATTGCTAATATTGAATTCCTGAGCTGGAAAGTTTCCAAGAGGTTTGGAATTTACTAAAAATCGGTCATAAGAAAACTGTCAGAAGATCCATAATTGAAATATAAAGCACTTCTCTGGGTAAGTACACTTAATATCTTATTGGAGAGTCTACTCTGAGACCTCATGGTAGTTGGTTGGTTAGAGGCGGGATGGGAATGTTTCTCTGTACAGTTTGACATCATGCATAAGATAAAAAATGAGTGCCTGAAGATTTTATCATGAGTATTAGGCATATCAAAAGGACTAACTCCTCTAAAAAATAAAATAATCCTCTCTGGGGACAGCAGTGGACAGAAAAGTAAGAAGTGGTGACACTTGAGGAGTCAGGCATGTTACACCCCACACCTCAAACACAAGCTAATGACCAGGAAAAGGTACCAAAGTCACTTCATTCTTGAAATCAAGACAGAAATTGACCTTGAAATCTAGGACTAACCTTTTTCTGCCCCACACCTTGAAGAAAATATTAAAATTAAAAATAAAAAAGTGTGGTGGGGGCGCTAAAAATACTATTTTTACCATTTGAGGCAATAAGGTAGACCCTATCTACCTGCTTCTTGAATGGGGCAATGAGATGGAAGTAGTCATTCTGGAAAATCAGGCTAAACTGTCCCCAGAAATAAGAAATATAGATCTTTGGAATGAGACAACACTGCAACAATTCCAATGCCTAAATGGAGGCCCAGATGAGACCAAAAAAAAAAGCAAATCTACCTCCACAGAACAGATAATCTTGGAAAACGAAAACTTGAACAACACGAACACACACAACACACTCACACCACCCATTTACCCAGAAAACTAATATTTAACAGATAGTTAAGAAAGGATAAGACATACTGAATCATTATTCTTTTCCACTGAGTAATACTGACTCTTCTTAAAAGCCTATGGTGACTTTCCATCATCTTTTAGAATAAAATCCAACTGCCTTATTATTATCTCCAAGATTTTCATCTGTTCTCAGTGTGGTTTTCAAACCTCAGTCTCTCTGGCCTTGTTTCCTTCTTGTCAACCACCGGATGTTCCTTCTATCGAAGGAGTGAAGCTCACTCTGGAAGCCTTGTATTGCCCTTCTCCATGCCCCAAACGTTCTTGCTCTAGACTTGTTCCCTGCAGCTAGGCAGCTCCTCAGCCATATGCAGCTCTCCAACTTTGAAATTAAATTAATTAAAATAAAAAATTTAAAGTTCAGGTGCTTAGTCTCACTAGTCACATTTTAAATGCTCCTTTGCCACATGTGGCTAAGATGGAACAGGACCGGGTAGAAAACATTGCCATCACACGTAGCTCAAAGGGACAGCGCTGCATAGACCAAGGTGAGCAAGCTTTGCCTGGAGAGGCCAGGGAGTAAATATTTTGAGCCATGTGGCCTCTGCCATAATTCAATGTTTTAGTTGTACCATCAGACAATGTAAACAGATGGGCAAGGCTGTGTTTCTGTAAAACTGTGTTTAAGAAAAAAGGTAACAAGTTGGATTTGGCCCACAGGCTACAGGTTGCTGTTCCCTGTTTTCCATATCTCTCCTTAATGTTATGCCTGTGAAAAAGAATGTAAATTATGCCATTTCAAAGTTTTTAACAATATATGACTATTTTCTGTTTAAAGGCATCCTTAGTGTGTCATGATCTTTTAGGGAAAGAGGTTTGGCCACCCCAAAATATGTCTCCTTGGCATAGGATACTTTAAGAAACTGCAGACATAGGTAAAGCTCTAAACCTGAGTAGAAGTTACCTTGTCATGAAAAACATTTACTTGTACAAGAAAAACCTTCATTTGTAAGGGTGTCTCCCTTGCTGTACTAGAAAGGGGGGGAGGTGACCTTATTTCTGGAAAATCTTATCAATGCAGAAAACAAGTTAAATCTGTATGACAGCCTTACCCTCGTTTACCATTTTTTTTTGTTTTTTCCTGGTAACCTCTCATAACTGACTCTCTCACCCCCAACATCTCCTTTGATCTTCGAGAATAGGAGCCATTTTGGGGGAGTTACTGAGTTTTCCTAGGTTTCTCCCATGTGTACATGTTACTAAACTTTTGTTTGTTTTTCTCTTGTTAATTTGTCTTAGGTTAATTTAATTATTAGGCCAGTAACCTAGAAGGATAATGCACGTTTTTTGTTTTCCCTTCCCTACATTGGTTTGTGTCCTTAGTAGCATTACATAGCATTAGGGAAATTGTGTTTAATTTCAAATAGTTGACCTAAATGCATGTACATGGAAACTCCTGATTGCATTTAAGGTTCCCTGCTGTTTGTATCTATAGCATTTCAGAAAGCACTAAAGGAGATTGCCTCCGTCTTTGTAGAAACTACATTCATTTAACATATTCTCCCGCTCCTAGTTTTTAATGTTAATTACAATGGCTTTTATGAAACACATTTTTCTTTTAATTAGGATATCAGAGATCCAGTAAAATAAATAGAGGGAGAAAAACACATTGGTCTCTTCTGTTCTACCTGATGTCAATTTAAGAAGCGAAGCGTCCAGATCTGTAGAGAAATTTTATAAGAGATTATTTGAGCCAAACTGATGACAAGGCCAGGAAACAAGATCTTAAATGCTCTTGGGAATAAGTTTGCCATTTCTTTTACGCAATTTGAATTAAGGAGGAAATATAAAGAAGAGTATGTGGAGGTAGGAGAAAAATCAAAGCAGAGATCAGATTTTAGGATCCTTAAAAAGATCATGTGTTCGTTTGAGGGTGGTTTAGCTTAAGGGGGGTCTGAAAAGAAGGCCTTTCAAATTTGTTTAACCTAGATACACAGAAACAATGGACAGTGCTTGCTTAAGACAAAGATAAATTTTTAATAAAAATTTATACATGTCTGGGCTGTGACTACCCATCATGACCTCCCTAGTTAGGAATTTATGATCAGATCACCCTATGGGGTTACTTTCAGTTAGATTGATTACAGAACCCCTTTTTTCATTCACATTGATCAAATTGATCAAGAAATTATCATGCCATTGATTTGCTAGGTTAGATCTCAGGCTATTCCTATGTCTTCAAGCAGATGTTGGGGAGTCTCTGATATAATATAGAGAAGATAGAATCTTTGAGTGAAATAGAACTCAACAGATTTTAAATGTTGTATTTCTCCACTCTTTCAAGCTATGCTTAATAGTCCTTCTTGCTCTGGCAATTAATTATATTTGGTGAGTTGTCTCCTTCTGACCTTTAACTAATGTGTTACTAAGGTTTCTCTTCTCATGTCCTTGTCCAGTTACATTTTATTTCTTCAAGTTCCTCAAAAGAATCTGGAATACTCATTTCTGTCCTTGACCTCTGGGTCATTTCAATTTAACATTTGGGCTGAACTTGCATATGACATTCTCCAGAAATCTTCCATTCTTCCTTCTGTTTACTCTCTTCTTTCACTATTGTGCTCATGTCCCCTAACTTACAATGAGACTTTTATAGGGCAAAAAGCAATAGAAACCATGTCCTTTGGTTAAAACCAGTAGCACATAGTAGTTAAGAATACAAGTTTCTTTTTTTTAAATCATACTTAAAATTTAAGATGTAAGTTTACATGCAGAAAATTTTACCCTTTTTAGTGCACAGGTCTGCAAATCTAGCCAAATATACACAGTTCTCATATTATATCCAAAATCAAGATAAACAGTTCTATCACCTTAAATTCCCACTGATCTTGCTATAGAAAAATTCCACTGGACAGACTTAAACAGGCAAGGAAGAGCTCATTTAAGACAATTACAGTAGAGGTCAACAGTGTTGTAATAATAGTGAGACAATTGCCCTGGCCCGTTTGGCTCAGTGGTTAAGAGTCGGCCTGCGAACCAGAGAGTCCTGGGCTCGGTTCCTGCTAGGGGCATGTACCACCAAAAAAATAAAAATAAAAAAATAAATAAATAAATAAATAAATAAATAAATAAATAAATTGGGCCAACTACTTTGAAAAGTAGCCCATTAAAATAATAATAATAATAATAATAATAATAATAATAATAATAATAGTGAGACAATTAAACACAATTTTGCGGAAACAAAGGGCAGGAGAGAGTTTAAGAGGTGGAGTGAACAAGTGGCAAAGACCGGCAGAACATTAGATGTGAGATTGGTCAACATGAATTTGCTAATTAGTGCAAAGTAATGCCCCTACCTTCTGGCAGAGACTTGGAAAAAGGGGCTCTTTCTTGATGATTACATTTCAAATGGATAGCTCCCAAGTCCTTGAGAAATGCATCACTTGGGTTATAAAACTGGCACGAATCTGGGAGAAGATTTACATCCCAAAGGGGAAGAGAAAGACTTTACAACTGAAAGTTTTCTGAAGTGAATGCTCTAAGAAAAGTGAAGTCTGGGGTGTACAGTCTGAAAGAAAACTTCTTGAGTTTAACCAGGCTGAGGGGAAGGTTAAGGCCTTAGTCACACTTTAGAAATCAACCAGTCGTTTTACTCCAGGCCTTTGGAAATGACTCAGCTTTTTTATGACTTGATTGTTTTGCTGTTGCAAGAATATCATACAATAAATTCATGTAGCCTATGTTCTTTTGAGTCTGGCTTATTAAATTCTGTATAAATCATTTCAGATCCATTCTTGTTGTAAGGCAGAATCCTGGAAGGAGTCACTCCCACATGTTTGTGTCCTTCCGCAATGCCAGATTTACTAAGGGAGACCTCCAACAAGCCAGTTGAGTCACACACTGGTTACACACACAGGGAGAGGGAGCTTACACAATAGAAGTAGCAGAGCCAGCATCCAGGACAAGTCTCAGTAACCGGGGGTGGTGTTGGAAAGTGGAGAGGCAGGCATTGATCTCAAACCAGGTGGTTGGAGAGACAGCACACATCCTGTGGAGTGGAATCCTGACGGGGTTTCGAGTGTGACCCATGGTACCGCCAACCTCCAGTGTTGGGTGATTAGAGTTCTGAGTTTTTATAGCCCACAAGGGGCGGAGGTCACACTCATATTGGTGTCCAGATGGAGTCCTTATCCAAGTGTCCAGAATGGTGGTTTTGGGCAGTCCAGACCCTCCTAAGGGCGTTTTGTTACACCTCATTACCTCAGTCTTGACATAGCACTTGACAGAAGTGCCATGGCTGACAGTGACTCCATATTAGATTGTCAAAGTGTTCAAAAACTCCATTCTTCTCTTGTTCTGTACCTCCATGCTCTTGGGTCTACCAGTAGTTTATTCCTTTTTATTGTTGGGCAGAGTTCTATTGCACAGTCTTAATGCACTGTATTTTCTCATTCTCCAGTTGAGAGACATTTGGGTTGTTTCTAGATGTAAACAATTATAAATGAAATTGCTTTAAAAAATTATGCACATTTTTTATGAGGACATACATTTTTATTTTAATTGGGCAAATATCTAGTAGCAGAATTGTTGAATCATAAGTTTATGTTTAACTAAATAAGAGACAATAAATTGTTTTCCAAAATTTGTTTTGTATTCCCACCAGCAATATATTAGAGTTCTAGTTGCCATACTGCCTTGCTGGAACTTGGTACTGTCAGCTTTTCAGTTTATTTATTTAATTAGTTTATTTTAGTAACTTTAATTAGTGTGTAGTAAAGACACATTGTGGTATAAATGAAAAATACTCCAATAATTAATGATGTTCAGCATATTTTCATTTGTTTAATAACCATCTGTAAATCTTCTTTTGTGAAATGTCTCTTGAAATCTTTTGCCAATTTGTTTATTGGGTTATTTGTTTCCTTAGATAGATTTTTTGAGAATTCTTTATTTAATCTAAAAATGTTCTTTATCAGATATGTAATTTGCAAATATTTTCTATCAGATATTACCTGCTTTTTAATTTTTTAAAGCATATCTTTCAATGAATAGAATCTCTCATTTTTTATGTGTATATTTTTGACCAACTGATCAAGTTGATATATTTTAATAAATTTTAATAAATATTTGTTATTTTAAAATTTCTGATTACACTTTTGTTGTAGTTTGTAAGAAATCTCTATCTAACCAAGGTCACAGTTATTTTCCCCTATGTTAGGATTTTTATATAATTAAGTTTTATATTTAATTCTATGAATCTTTTAAAATTTATTTTTATATAGGAAGTACAGTATGAATCTAGATGAACTTTTTTTGCATGTAGATATTCAATTGTTCTAAACTATCTTTAAAAAAGAATATCCTTTCTTTACTAAGGTATTATAACATTTTTGTTGAATATTAATTTACCACAAGTGTGAGTCAATTTCTGATTGTTTATTTTGCTCAGTTAATCTCTATGCCTCTTTCATATACCACACTGTTTTCATTACTGCTGCTTTAAAATGAGTCTTTGTTTCCAAATTCATTGAGATATTATTGACATATAACATATCTAATTTTAGGTATACATGATGATTTGATATAATTGCATATTTTGAAATGATTATCACAGTAAGTTTAGTTAACACCTCCATCCTCTCACATAATTACCTTTTGTGTGTGTGGTGATAACATTAAAATCTATCTCTTAACAACTTTTAACTATGTAATCCAATATTTTAATTATAGCCACTGTGCTTTACATTAGATTTTCAGAATTTATTCATTTTATTGCTGGACTTGTGTTCCCTTTAATCAATATTTCCCCATTTCCTCAAACCCCCAAAACCTAACAACCACCACTGGACTCTCTATTTTAAGAGCTTGGCATTTTCAGATTGCACATAGGTGAGAACATACAATATTTCTCGTTCTCTGTCTGACTTACTCACTTAGCATAATGCTCTTAAGGTTTATCCATGTTGTTGCAAAAGGGAGGATTTCCTTTCCTTTTGCGGCTGAATAATATTCTATTCTCTCTGTGTGTAATTAAATATTAACCATTCATGTGTTGATGAACATTTTTGTGTTCATGCCTTGGTTGTTGTGAATAATGCTGCAATGAACATGGGGTGCAGATAGTTCTTGCAGACAGTATTTAACTTCCGTTAGACACGTACTCAGAAGTGGAATGCTAGATCATATGGTAGTTCTATTTTTAATCTTTTGAGAAATTTTTATACTGGTTTTTAGAGTGGCTGTACCAGTTTACATTCTCACCAACAGAGTACAAGGTTTCTCTTATTTTTTACAGCCTCATCAACGATGCTGTTTCTTGTGCTTTTGATAATAGCCAGCCTAACAGGTGGGAGGTGACATTTAATTGTGATTTTGATTTGCATTTCCCTGATGATTAGTCATGTTGAACATCTTTTCATGTACCTGTTGACCATTTGCATGCCTTGTTTAAAAAAATATTTACTTGTTCTTTGCTCATTTTTAAATAAAATTGTTTGTTTGCTTTTCTCTTCCCCTGTGTGCATAATGCGGGTGCATATTCCTCATTCTCCTGTCATCCAGCAAACAATTTTTGAGCCCTCGGTGAAGTATGTGGAGAAAGTCTGAGAGTGGCTACAATAGCCCAATGTGTCTTCAACTTCCAGGATTCCATGTACTTCCACTATTCACCCTTATCCTCCATGTAGCTGAACTCATCTTATTGGTGCCTGGTGGCATTTGCCATATTTAAACAAATGCTCACTTCTTTGGAGGTGCCTGCCTTTGTTTATTTTTGTGTAAATTGATTGTCTTGCACTTCTCTGATAGCTTAAAATGAACTTATTTTATTTTCCAATTGCTCAGGAAGTTTGCTGTTTTTACTGGAGCCAAATATGGGAGTGATGTTATTTCCAGGTTTGTACATTATTAGTGGAATATGGAGTCTCAAGATCACTGGTTTTTGAATCAAACACTTCAAGGTGACTCCATTATATTATTAGCTATATATTTTAAAATATGCTATTTAATTTCCTATGTCTCACTTTCTTCAACAAGCAGAGAAAAACACATAAAAGAACTGCATTCAAAAGTTACATGGTCAAATGGCAAAGAGGAAACTGTGCTTACCTCCTCCCATGACTACATCAAAATTACAATGAAATAATAGAACAGCCATCTAGAACAACCTGAAGACTAGTTGAGCAGAATTCTTATGACTGAGGATAGAAAGAAGAAGCCAAGACAAGACTGACAGGAGGGTGAATACTCAGAATAGGCAAGCCCACTCACATGGTATGACGATTAGGAATCTTCGGAATTGCAAAGGTATCTTGGCTGTGGAGGTCCCCTCTGAGGAGTGAGGTGTCCCAGCCCCAGCTCCTATCCCCAGCCTAGAGCATCAGTGTTGGTAATAGGAGTCCCTAAAATATTCAGCTGTGAAAAGTTACTGAATGAAAGAAGGTATCTGATAAGAGGTTTATATCCAAAATATATAAGGAACTCATACAACTTAATACACACACACACACACACAATCAAATTAAAAAATGGAGTGAGGACCTGAACAGACATTTCTCCAAAGAGGACAAAGAGATAGCCAGTAAACACATGAAAAGACACTCAGCATCACCAATCATTAGGGAAATAAAAATCAAAACCACAATGTGCTCTCACCTCACACCTGTTAGAATGGTGATCATCAATAAACTAACCAACAAGTGTTGGTGTGGTTGGGGATTAATGGGAACCCTTGTGTATTATTGTTGGTGGGATTATAAATTGGTGCAGCCACTATGCAAAACAGTATACAGTTTCCTCAAAAAAAATTAAAAATAGAAATACTACGTGACCCAGCATTTTTACATCTGGTTATTTATCCAAAGAAATACAAAACCTTAATTCAAAAAGATATATGCATCCCTATATTTATTGCATCATTATTTACAACAGCCAAGATAAGGAAACAGCAAGTGCTCATTGATAGATAAATGGATAAAGAAGAAGTGGTGCTTATTTATTTACATATTTATATGATAGAATATTACTCAGCCATGAAAAAGAATGACATTTTACTATTTGTAACAACATAGATGGACCTCTAGGTTATTATGTTAAGTGATATTACTCAGAGAAAGACAAATACCATGATTTCCTTTACATGTGGAATTTTAAAAATAATATAAATAAACAACCTGACAGAAACAAATCATGCATACAAAAACAAATTGATTGTCTTCAAATGAAAGGAGTTTGGGGGAATGAGTAAAAATAGTGAAAGAGATTAGGAAGTATAAATTGCCAGTTATAAAATGTTATGGGGATGTAAAATACAGCATAAGGAATATAGTCAATAATGTAACAAGTGTACATGCTATTAGAAGGGTACTAGACTTATTGGGGTGAACACTTCTTAAGGTACATGTCTAAATACTATATTTTACACCTGAAACCAATACATTATATTTCAACTATAACTGAATAATAAATTTTTAAGAAAGAAAGAGAATTCTGATTCATGTTACAACATGGATGAACTTTGACAACAGATGCTGAGGAAAATAATCCAAATTACATATGATACCACTTTTTTTTTTTTAATTATTGGTTTAATTTTCTTTTAAACATTTTTTTATTTTATTTTTGTTACAGATGTTTCTTCTTTTTTACCCCATTGACACCCATCCCCCCTACCCCATCCCCTGTTTTGTTGTCCATGTCCATTGGTTATGTGTACATGCATATAAGTTCTGTGGTTTATCTCCTCCCTCCCCCCACAACCCCCTCTTCCAAGGGTTGTCAGTTTGAACCCTACTTTCACATCTCTGGGTCTACCCTATTACTCAGACTATTATGTTCATTATATTCCATAAATTAGTGAGATCATGTGGTATTTGTCTTTTTCTGCTTGGCTTGTTTCACTTAGGATAATACTTTCCAGGTCTCTCCATGTTGTCTCAAAGGAGAAGAGATCTTTCTTTCTTACAGCTGCATAGTACTCCATTGTACCACTTCTTTTTTGTCCATTCGTCTAGTAATGGACACTTGGGCTGTTTCCAGATCTTAGCTATTGTAAATAGTGCTGCTACAAACATGGGGGTACATATATTCTTTATGATTGGTGTTTCAGGCTTCTTAGGGTCTATTCCTAGGAGTGGGATCACTGGGTCAAATGGAAGTTCCATTTTTAATTTTTTGAGGTAACACCATATTGTTTTCCATAGCGGCTGCACCAGTTTGCATTTCCACCAGCAGTGTACTAGAGTCCCCTTTTCTCCACACCCTCGTTAACACTTGTTGTTTGATAATTTGTTGATGGTGGCCATTCTGACAGATGTGAGGTGATACCTCATTGTTGTTTTAATTTGCATCTCTCTGATGATTAGTGATGCTGAGCATTTCTTCATATGTCTCTTGGCCATTTGTATGTCCTGCTTGGAATGGTGTCTATTCAGCTCCTCTGCCCACTTTTAAATTGGGTTATTTGTCTTCCTTTTGTTGAGTTCTATGAGTACTGTATGTATCTGTATGTATTCTGGAAATTAACCCCTCATCTGAATTTTTTTTTTTTTTTTTTTGGTACGTGCTCCTAACGGAACCAAACCCAGGGCTCTCTGGTCCGCAGGCCGACGCTTCAACCACTGAGCCAAACCAACCAGGGCTGATTCCACTTTTATAAGGTATCTAGAATAGTTAGATTCACAGAGACATAACATAAAATGGTGGTTGTAGGAGCAGAGAGGAGGAGGGCAATAAGATGTTATTAATTAATGAATATAGATTTTCTGTTTTGCAAGAAGAAAAGCGTCCTGGAGATGGATGGTGTTGATGGTTGCATAACAATATGAAGGTACTAAATATCATTGAGCTGTGTACTTTAAAAAAGGTTAAAAGGTTAAATTTTATGTTATGTGTTCTTTACCACAATACTTTTCTTTTAAGTTTTATATATATATATATATATATATGTGTGTGTGTGTGTGTGTGTATGTATATATATATATATATATATATATATATATATATATATATATTGGTTAATCCTCATCTGAGGATATTTTTTTTCCATTGATTTCCTTTAGAAACAGTGGAATGGAGGGGGAGACAGAAACATCAATGTGAGGGAAACAAGTTGATTGGCTGCCTCTTGCATGCCCCCTACTGGGGATCGAGTCCACAACCCAGGCACGTGCTCTGACTGGGGATGAAACCCGGACTTTTCAGTCCATGCAACAGCGCTCAACCCATCGAGCCACACTTGCTGGGCCAAAATATATTTCTTAAAATAAGTTGATTTATCTCAGCAATTGTGTTAGGCATGTAACTTAATTTATATAGTTTGCTACTTGTTCCTTCTATACAATATGCTTGCATGTGTTATACATCAAGTAAGCATGGTTTCCCATTCATCAAGAAGAGAAAGTTCCTGGAACTTCATGTTATTTAAAAAAAAAAAAAAAAGAAATTAGCTCCTAAAGAAGCATTTACATTAAGTGGAATAATTTTAAAGATATTGTCTTTCTCACTAGATAATCATGTAAACATTTTAAAAATTCATGTTTGAATTTCAGAAATAGGAGGGGAAAAAACTTAAAATGGAAATGATACAAATAATTTACTCATGTCATTTCTCTCTGTTAAAATTTTATTTTACACTTAAACACCAAATCTGTCTTTGCCTGGTGGATTCAGATATCTCGCTCTAAAGGTTTATCTCATTATTATAATCACCAAGAAATTATTTAGAAAACCACGAAAAATACTTACAAGTAGAATAGTCAGCATGAGGACATTCCATTGGCAGTGCATTTTTGTCTTTCTGGGGCATATTCTGTAGTAACTTAAAAACTGAAGATATTTATAAAATTAAACTACCGCTTCCTCCAGCAGGTTTGAGAACTGAAGGCTTAATAACTTATTTAAAAGCATTGCATCATTTGACATTATAGAAAATCCTGTAGATATCCCCCAACTTCTCTCTCAAATGAGTCAGGAGGACATGAGAGAGAATGAAGATAAATGCTGCTGCTCAGCCCTGTCTAATAATGCAGGAAAATTCACTTTCTCCAAGATTAAACACCCAGTGCTGGCCCAGGGATTATATTTCAGCAAGAGTATATTTCATTTCAGAAGTAGATATAAGGTTACCGAGTAGAGATATTTAAATCATTTGCAATTTCAAAATCCAGCAGTGACCGGGTATGCTACACCAAACAAATGCAAAAGTAAATACTTTTGTTTTAAATCAAGACACTTCACTTATTGATCAGCAAGTGTAATTCTTTATAAAGTAATAAATTACCTAAACTATATTCAATATTATGCAGTTTGAGTCATTTTTTTCAATCACTCCTTAATAACAGAATCTTAATTGTTTATTTCTTGTGGTTGCATGAGATTTTGAATAATTGATTCTTTGCTTTAATAATGAACTGCTATATGCTTTAGATGTTTAAAATGATATGAGAGAATAATGAAATAATAGCATAAGAATGTTCATTCAAAATATTATTATTATTTTTCACATGAGCCATCTGATTACAATTGTGGATGCAAGGCTAACAGAGAAGAAATCACCTGTTCCTTACTGCCTTATAGTAAACCCTGTTTTTTGTGTTTATTTGTCTTTGTATATAGTGACTACAATTATGTCAGTGATAAATCTCCAAGCAAATCATTCCAGATCATATAACAAAGTTTGGAGCAGCAGTTCTAGATAACAGTGGTAGATTATTCTGAGTAATTTTATCAAATGTGATTCCTATCTAGAAGTCTAAAGCCATTTCTAGATAATGCCTAAGCTAAGCAATATGAATTCATAAATTAATTGAGATGATGATTATATTTGCCATGGAAATGCTAATGATTTACTTTAACTAAATCTGCCTTCATTAGGCACATTTGTGACTATTAGTAAGAAATAATGCACTGAAATTTTACAGACATGTCAAGTTCATGAATTATTTTATACTAAAATTTTAGACACCAATTCTTTTTCATGTTACCATTTAAACGTTACACACACACACACACACACACACACGTCAATCACTGCTTAATCTACAAGTGGCCGTTTTTCATTAAAAATAGGATACAATTATTTAAATTGTCAATTATTCTTTATTGTAAAGGTTTGACTATATGTGATAATTAATGGAAAAAAGATCAGTATTAAATTATAAGCATATGAAAATAGTACATTTAACAAACAGAACATAAGCAAAGCCCTAGCCCAATCTTACTGCTAAGACAGCTATGAAATCCTGCAGTACAGTGCTCTATTTATGCTAACTCTAAGAGAAAAAACAGTGGGATATTTTGCCCTTGAAAAAAGCACCCACATTCATGAGGGTCATTCCCTCCAGTCTCTTTCTTTATCTAATGTGAAAGGAATGGCCACCAATCCGGTTAGTTTAGCCATTGGAAAATTAGATTCACACTTCTTCTTTATAATCCCTATAGGATCTGTTATAAACTTGGTGTGGATGCCCAAAAGCTTAAATGAATTTGCGTTAGCATTGTGAAGTCTTCATTTGTCAAATTAATGGACCACCAACTTTGCAATCAGAAGATGGCCTAAGGAAAACAGGGCCCACAAGAAACAAGTTTTCCTTAGTGGTGAGGAGTGGAAATCTGAAAGAAGTCAGTCCGGGCTGTGGAGGAATGCCACAGAGATGGTGCCTGAGAAGTGAGTAGTAAGGTGACTTTTCTACGTGGGAGAAAAGCAGCATGATGGAAATAGAATCCATGCTGAGCACACTTTGTCTTGGATCGTGTTTAATATCTCATTTGAGAGGAACTGGTTATTCTGCTTCTCCCCATAGGTCTTCAATAACCTTTACCACTGGCCTAACCCAGATTTATCTAAATCTCTCTAGATCTAATTACATGTTTGCATCACAAAATAAGCTAAAAAAATTATACTTAGTCTTACTATCAAAAAACCTGAAAATGGATAGCAACGTATTCCTGGTCTAATTAATCTTCGTGTTTTATGGTGCTAAATTTACAAGGTGTGGTCTTGAGCAGATTTAGAATTGTTTTCCTTTGGATAGTCCTGAACCTGGCCTTGGCTTTCCTTTCCCTACCTTACATAGTGAAGAAACGTACCTCCCAATTGGGACAAGAATATAAGTTGTACCTTATAAACAATTTGTAAATTTAATTTTTATTTTATCATTATTTTTTTAGAGAGAGGGAGAGAGAGAAAACATCAGTTCGTTGTTCCACATATTCATGCATTCATTGGTTGATTCCTGTATGTGCCCTGACTGGGATCAAACCAGAAACCTTGGCTTATTGAGACAATGACCTAACCAACTGAGCTAACTCACAAGGGATGTAAATTTATGATCAATACACAGTGTGAGACAACAGTGTCTAAACCAAATGAAAGTTATAAACTTTATGGGCATGAACTTTAGTGATACTTTTTTAATGGATAAATTAAAGATAAACTTCTGGCTGAAGGTTCAGATAAAACTCAGGGTTCTTTCCGTTTGGTCTGTTCCAACCACAACCACACACATGACTACTGAGATCTATAGATTATAGGTATTCTCTTAAAAAGTAGCATTATATCTGGCAACAATAATCTGAATCTCCAGCTACATAACATAAGCCAGAAATTTAGCTGAAACTTCTGTTACTACAAAGGCTAGCCTGTGCTATAGGTCAATCATTCACTTTTTCAGATAATCAGGGTTAATGATCTTACATGCAATTCACCTTCTTCAGGTCACCCAACTATCTGAGTGTGCCCTGGAACAGAGCTGTCAACCAGTACACAGAGTACACTGGGTGAGCTCCATGTATGACAGAAAGAATAATAAAAAATATATAATCCAATCTGAGACCTAACCAAGAGTTAAAAGAATACTAAAATTATTGAAATTTATTACTTTGACATATGAATTGATACAATATTTTATTTTATTTGGTATATTTCCAATATAAAAGTATGTCCTATAAAAGAAAAAGATGATACTATGATTATTAAAGCAAGAAAACATTTTTGCATTGATTAGTGGAGGATTAAAAACAATATAATGATTCTAGGCATATATTATGTATTTCAATTAATTTATAGGTCATATCTGTCTTTATAACATTTTGATAGCATTTTTCCTAAAAATTTATTTTCCATATATTATCAGCATTATATTTTTTATTTACTGTGTGTATTTATGAGAGTTGCATTTTCTGGTGTATATATATATATATATACAGGATTGGGAAAAAGTAAAAGAGAAGATTGATAATTTCTTTAAGCTTTTGGTAACATTGATTAAGTCAATCGTGTAAAAAAAAATTCAAAGGGCACAACATGTACCAAATTCAGTTTAACACATGATAGGCTGTCTGGCTCAAATGAGGATTCCCAGTACACGTTTGAATAATATATACTAGCCTGAAACTCTTTTTTTTTTTTTTTTTTAACCATTCATGGGGCTATAGGTTTTTGTTTCTTGGTTTCTTAAACTTATAAATATAGAATATGATCAGCCACAAGGGGAACTTCTCAGGCTGTAGAAATTCCATTGCAATTATTTTCAGTTATTTCTAATATGATTATTGACAAACTCTAATTTATATCATGAAAATTCTTGATTTTTAATGAAAAGAAATGAACCGAAAATATGCAAACACTGTTTCAGAATAAATATTTTTGTTATATGATTCAGTAAACTTTTAGGAAATTTGGGGACAGATGAAACACAGAAATAAAGAAATTATCTTAGCTTGTTTCCACAAGAATTGTTTCTACAAATGTAAATTTCTTTAACTCCCCATTTCAATTTAGAAACATAAACATTCAGCTCTTCTGGTCCTAAGTATTTTGTTTTCCTAAATTCTTGCTACTATTAATCAAAATGAAAACTTTAGATCTATGTTTTGGTTATTAATTACCTGCTGCAATTTACATTATGTGATCATTTTTTTTACTCAAATTGAACTCAAAGTATACTTATAAAATGAGTAGGGCCAGGTTTTCTTCAAAAGCTCTTTGTATTTTTATTTCCTTTATGTTAATTTTTTCTCCTTTGCAATTAAATCTCACAGAGTTTGGCAAGAGCTAAGAGCTCTGTACTGTGTTCTTTTGACCTTTTATTTATGAAAATGCTTTGAGTACAGATTAACTTACTTGGCAAATATTTATTGTTGTTTCACCTGACTTGAAATGGGAGCTGCAGGCATTTTGATAAATGAATTGGGGGTTGTTTGGCTTCTCTATACCTTCTGGAATTACTTTTATTACTTACCAAAATGATACCTTGCCTTTTTCCGGTAGTGTGTCCCTAGAAAAACTGCAACTGATATTCCTATGAATTCTATTGCTATATCACCAGGTCTATATTTCCTTTGCTCCCTGTTAGTGATGGTACACTGTTGTTAAAAAAAAAAAAAAAAAAAGGAACCCTCTGACACTTATTTTTTGTGTGTGTATCTCATGGCTTTGGTTATGTATTACAGATCAAAATGAATGAGGTTGGGCTGTGCACAGTCAGGAGAATGGGTCTTTTTTCTAATTGGTGAGATGCTACTACAGGATAGTTCTTTGTAGATATTATAGTGCTAGTGCTTTGCAGGTATTGTCGGGGTACCCCATTTATCATAGCATTTCCTTAGCTGCGTACGACTCTGACAGTTATATGGACCTGTTTTCTGTAGAAAGACTGGTTTTACAGACAAAGCTCTCTGTGTTATCAGTATAAAGTAAAAAGATTTAGTTCAGCTTCAAATTATACTTGATAAAACTAACAAATGGAATGAATTGCATGTGCCACTGTTAGGCCAGGTGAAGCCATTAGGAAGTGAAGCCTTCTATGGGGTAACACACAGTCAAGTTAAAGGTAAAATGTTAGCTACCAGTGAAGCCATGCATTTTTCTAACGAATCCACCAAGTCCACTGGTTAGCCTCAATATCAAGAGCAGTTCCATTCAACAGCTGCCTGCTTGTCTCCATTAGAAATTCTACCATGTTATTGTATGCTTTTATTTAACAAATATTTATTGATCGTATTAAAAACTGTTATATATATATTTTTTGCTCTTATATTTCAGCAATTGGTACAATACAATCAATGAATACTAGAGGGAGAGCAAGAAATATTTGAAAAGCTCATAAAAAAATTCCCATAATGGTAAGTCATCCTTGTTTACCTTTAATGTTTCTATAGAGTGATAAAAAAAAAAAAATTATCCTCAGGGTCCAAATGAGTTTAACATTATTTCCCATGTTGTCATGGCTTAGAACCTTTGTCTTGGGATAAGTCATAGAAAAGGATACAAGTTACATCTTCTCCAGCCTCACACCAGCCCCATTTCCCTTCAGCTGAAGTGCACAGTCAATATTTCCACAACGGCTTGGTTCTGAGCTGCTTCCAAAACCTCAAAGTGTCATCTAATTATCTAGTGTCAGAAACTTTGAATTATCAAGCAATACTACCGTCAGTACAATGTGACAATTGTTGCAGGAGAAGCTGCTAGTTTTCACTTAGTATCTGTCACCTGGTTTCCTATAGAAAATAGAAACTGAAGCTTGGCATGTGGCAGCCGACTAGAAGAATACATTCTTCAGCCTTCCTTGCAACTAAGTGTTGCAAGGAACACTTAGTTGAGTGCTGGTGAGTAGAAAGTTCAGGTTTTATTCCAAAGAGAACAGCTCCACCATTCTTGCCCTTCTTCCTCCAACTTTCTTTAAGAATGTGGGTAGGGGAACCTATGGGAACCTCTCGGACCACAGAAGTGAGGGCTGTGCCTAGAGAAGGCAGAGCCACAAACACAAGCGCCTGTCTGTAACGCCGGGATGCTAGCCCATTATTC
Source organism: Molossus molossus (assembly GCF_014108415.1). Lineage (NCBI taxonomy): Eukaryota > Metazoa > Chordata > Mammalia > Chiroptera > Molossidae > Molossus > Molossus molossus. The sequence goes on from NW_023425344.1 coordinate 42,350,606, forward strand.
CTGGACAGTTGACTCTCACATCACTGCATTAGAGAACAATCAACCTGCATCTTATTTGTGCCACATGTACTTTGGATCATTGTTATAACAGAATCTGTGCAGTATCTTAAAAACATAAACTAGTGGGGTTTGCCTTGGCTGGTTTGGCTCAGCGGTCAGAGCGCCTGCCTGTGGACAGAAGGGTTGTGGGTCCTGGTCAAGGGTAAGTGCCCGGGTTGCGGGTTCAGTCCCTGGCCACATTTGAGGTAATGCAGAGGCAACCAATCAATGTGTCTTTCTCACATCGATGTTTCTCTCTCTCTCCCACTCCTTCCTTTACACTATCTAAAAATTAATAGAAAAGTATCTTTGGGTGAGAATTAACAACAATAACAAAAAACTAGTGGGGCTTCTTTCTTCCAAGTCACTTAATCATCTATTTATTATACTTTATTTCATTAGTCAACATTTTAAACTATATTTAAATAAGTAGGGCACTAAAACAAATGATATGATGTTAAATTCAGTGCAGTTTGAAATAAATGCATCTATCCTTTCAATTAAAACAACTACAACTTTAAACAAGCAGACTTTATGTCTGGGAAGCTCAGAACACTATTGCAACTTTAAAATCTAGATTAAGAAAACTTTACTATCTTCACAGTATTATAAAATCACCTTTCCAAGGTAAAAAGCCTCTTTAGTTTTCTAAGGTGCAGCTACATTTTGTATTAAAAAAAAATTTAAAGGCATATATTGACACCATCTTCTGTAAACTCCACATGTAAATGGGTCACAACCAATCATATATTTTTTCTCACCAAGTTGTATTTAGAACTTGTAATTGTTTCAGAGACTTGACTTTGGTTTGACTCAAAACTATTTTTAAAGGGTTATCTGATCAAGCATTTCTTTGATCAAGGAAGAGTTCTTTGTGGCTGTTTTTCTTTCTCCCCGTTTAATCTTTTAAGTATGGTTCTAAGTTTTAGCAGGGTTGATGGAACTGTAAAAAAAAACAAAAAACAAAAAAACTAATTTTAAAAACGTTTTTAAACTTTTTAAAAGTAATGCTATTATTCCAGTTTAGTGAGCATGATTCTGCTCCCCCATGGTTGCTGTCAGTGACAATATTATGTAATGTGCCTTATTGATCTCAGTTTCATCTTCAGTTATTTGGACCTGTCAGCAATGTATAACCTCTGGTTTTCTTTCTTTTTCTAATCAATACTTCCAAACACACACATGCACATGCGTGCACACACACACACACACACACACACACACACACACCGGTTTAGTTTCTCTCACCTTGCCTTGTACGCTCTATGTATGTGGGCATAGAGTTGCAACTGTGAGAATCTGGATGCTGTGTGCTGTTTTGTTTTTATTTAATGCCCAGGATCTATAGTACTTGACAGATTAAATTTCAATAAACATTTGTTAAATTTAATTATAATTAGACTGGCAAGACTTCAGTAAAAAAAAAAGTCACCAAACCATTTTCATTAAATTTGAGAGTAATGCTCAAGCAGATTAAATCATTTTATGTATCAAGATGCAGTTTGTTTGTTTTTTTATCCTCACCTGAGGACATTTTTCCATTTATCGTCAGATAGAGCGGGAGGAAGAGAGGGAGGAGGGAGAGAGGGAGGAAGAGAGAGAAAAACATCTATGTGAGAGAGACACATCAACTGGTTGCCACCCACACAACCCCAACCAGGGCTAGGGAAAAACTGCAACCAAGGTATGTGCCCTTAGTGGGAACCAAACCCAGGCTTCTCTGGTCCCCAGTCCGATGCTCTAACCGCTGAGCCAAACTGGCCAGGGCTCAAGATGCACTCTTTTAGATACAAAACTTCTAATGGTCATATTATTCATACATCATCTAGCTTGCTTTGTTGAATTAATTATCTTTAAAAATTTGGGTTATTCAGGTGCAACCAAATACTAAGTGTGCTAAATAGATTGCCCTTAGGGAAAGTGAAAGTTACTTTATATAACAACTAATTATTTTGAGTTTTATGCTTAATTTATAAGCATTTACCATAAAATGCTTATATATTATATACTCTGACATAGATTAAGGAGAACTGTCATAACGTAATTCCTTGAAAAAATTCAAATTACTTTTCTGCACATAATCATATAAACACTATAGTGGTGTCATTATAGAAATTTATGATTTAGGAGGAAACAATGAGATACATTCTTCTAACCATATAAATGAAAAAAATTGAAACTTAGAAAGAATTGCTGATTGTCCAAAGGTAAATACATGCACAGATGGGAGCCAAAAGTTTTAAAAAATTAGTTGTCTTTTATTGAGCATATACTATATTTCATATTAGATACATTAGGGAGACAGTTTACTGTTGTGGTATTAAGCTATTAAATTATTTAGCAAGGGCTCTGGAGCAAAATGGTCTGCCTTAATTCTGGGTTTTTCATCTAATAACTGTGTGACATTGGATATGTTACTTCCCCCTTTATGTCTCAGTTGTCTTCTCTGTAAAATCAGTATATATCAGTGTTTTACTCGCTGAGACATTATGGAGAGTAAATAAGTGAGCATATGTGATACACTTAGAATAAAGTACTCAAAACTTAGTAAATTAATAATATCTAGGGAAAGTTTGTAGACTGATGATGATGTGTTATTGTAAAATAAATTTCAGGACAAAATAGATAGGGAGATCATCTACTATGTTGTCAAGTGCAAATTACTTTGGATTTCAAGGTCATTTATAAAGTAGTCCTCGTTTTTTATCCAATTTAACTGCTTCTCTTTCCTCAATAAACCTCCTTCGGTTGCAGACTGAACTCCTCCTCATTGCTATCTTATAGAGTTTTCTGCTGGGGTGGACTGAATAATGGCCCTTGCATTCTGTGGATTTGATTTCCAATCCCTGGAACCTCTAAATGTTACATTATATGGAGGAAAAAATCTTTGCTGATGTGATTAAGGATCTTGCGATAGAGAGGTTATTCTGCACTGTCTGGGTGGCCCTCATGCAAGTACATTGTCCATATCGGAGAAGAGCAGAGGGAGATTGAACAAAAACAGAAGAAGAATCGATGTGACTATGGAGGCAGAGATGATAGCGATTTGGCCACAAACCAAAGATGCTGTAGCACTGAAGCTACAAGAGGCAAGAAATGGATTGTCCCTTAGAGCCTCCGAAGGGAGGGCAGCCCTGCGGTCAATTTTTGGCCTAGTGATACTAATTTCAGACTTCTGGCCCGAGGAACGACCAGAGGCTAAATGTCTGGTGTTTTAAGCCATCTGGTTAGTGGTAGTTTGTTGCAGGAGCCACAGGGAACAAGCATGCATGTTTCCTACTGGGCCGTTTTGCTCTCACTTCAGATCCAGCCCATTGTTTCATAACCTAGTCCAGTTCCAGCTGTTGTACCTGTGTCATTCATTCTGGTTTCAGCATTCACCGTAAACCTTCTCCTGCCACTGCAGCTGTCGTAATCTCATCCTCTCCTGAGACTTCTAAACTCTTTGCCTCACACACTAGCCATGAGTTCGCAGTCTTGTAATTCATTGTTCCAGTGTCTTAATTATCAAATTATTTTCTCAAATTTTATCGCATTTATCTTCAGCTTATTCCTTTGATTCCTAGAGCACTCATGGTTTCTACAATGTTCATATAAGTTATGCAATATATTACATCTTAATCAAAGGTTTTCTAACTTTGCATGATTCTTCTTCTATTCTCACCATACATTTTTTCCCCCCTCATCATTGTGAATCTCTCTCTTTGTCTTATCCTTTAATCTTCTATTCAAAGGGCAATATTGATTAATTTTTTGGGGAAAACATATTTTTGGGGGATTTGAATGCCTTGTTTGAATCAAAATTCTCAATATTGGCAAACATTTGCATTGAATTGAAAATGCAAAAGAGGTTATGCATTTTCAAGAGAACACAGATTTGGATGGGTACCCAGTCTGTTTTGATTGCCAACATATAGCTGGCATTTAGGAGACTGTCTGAACTGTGGCCGCATAACAGTATTATCTGTAAGTGAACTGCAGGCTGTATTCCCAGGTGGCTCTTTTGTGTATAAAGACTTGGTTAGAGACTTTAGGATCAGTTTGAGCATGGCCCCATACCCAAATTCTCACTGGTTAAATCCTGAAGGGAATCAGTCATCCTGATGAAGCTCCAGTTTCTAAGATAAATACACTAAAGGAAATTAAATGTGAATGTTTGTGAAATACAATGACTCCAGACAAAAGGAGAAAATGCTGTTCTAAAGGGAAAAAAAAGCTACTAATTTATCAGATCTTTGAGAGAGAAGAACAGAGCCCCTGGAATAAATTTAATAGTCCCAATAGGCCAATTGATCAGAGAGAAGAAATAAACTGATTTGACTGATTAACCTCATTTTGACAAGCGACATAAATCTGGTCTCTAGATATTTTAGAGCAAACTTATTGGTCAGATTTTCTCCATTTCTAACAGTGAGTTTGGTATCGCATGGACATAACCATACGTATGTATGCACACACAAACACACGCCTTACCCACACATGTCCTGCACCTTGTGAAGAAATGATTGCATAACCGTTGTAAAAAAAAGTAGTAAGTGCTCGATATTTGGGAAATGAATAGGTTTACTGCTCTCTTCCTTAACAGTTTCACATTGTTTAATCTTGATGAAAAGCATTTAGTAACATAAATAAAATGGAAAGGAAGAGCAGGCAGAAAAGAAAGGTTGTGGAGGTGTCAGGGAAAGCAGTGTGACCAGCCCTTGTTGCAGAGTGGGGCACTTTGTGGAGGACGTAAATAAACATCTTGAGAAAAATAAACACTTCTTCAGAATTTGCATTTAACGTAGAGAAAATGGGATGCACAGTTGCACTGTGGCAAATCGAAAAAGCCAAAGATCTAGAGAGAAATATGTCAAATACCACAAACATAAATGATACACATGCAGCAAAGCTAATGTTTCTCCACAAAAGTTACTTTGATACCTCCCTACTAGAACCCTCACACCCTATTTTTGTCAGATTTTCAGAATTTCTTATCTGTTATTTTCCATTTCTAAATCATTTGCAATTTTCTGCTACAATAGCTTTACTCATAATGTTAAAAAGTAAAATACATTTACCGAAAATTTCATATTTAAGTGCACACTAGAACTATTGATTTACAATTCATTATGCAGCCACCAGAAAAGATAATTTAGCGCAGTATGGTGTTCTGACTTCAGAAATAATTTTTCTCCTATTAGCCTCTGTATCTTTTTCTATTTGTTTTCATAGTTGCTGAAAATGCATATGAAATTCTTGTGTATTTAGTTCAGAAGTTTGGTAGTTCTGGTTGTCAGCAGCTGACCCATCCATCTCCTCCACTCTTGTAAATGAGCGCCTGGGCCACAGGCCTGCTCGGACCATCAACCACGCTCCACTGAACACACTGTGGAGTTTCACAAACCCTAGGTTCTTGCTGCTTTTGCTGAGCAATATATATGTTATCTCTCCTATTTCAGACCTCTTGCGTCTGCACATCAAGGCCTGGAATTCCTCTTATCCAAGAAGTCAACAAGGAAGTGGAAAATGTAGTTTAAATAGTAGGGGAAGCACAATTTTTATTTTTAAATGAAATGCATGAGCTTGGCCTTGCTGGTCATAAAAATGCAAAACATCTCTCTTGACTCATGTTCGATATCCACAAGGAAGATATCGCGAGTAAAATTTGCCACGTGTGAGTTTCCTGAATTGAAAGAGAACTTTGTGTGGGGTCTTAGATGAGGTGTCGGAAGCTACATCAAGTTATGACTTACCCTTTCAAGACTAAATCTACATTCCATTGCCACAGATCTTTCAGCTGGTAAATAAAGCAACAAAGGAGAAAGGATTTCAAGCTATCACTATTTCTGTGTTTGTTTTGGTGAAGACAGAATGCAACGAAAAATCTCCCCCTTCTGGGGCAATTGATCAATTTTCTAACTTTATGTATGAACTTTAGCTACAAACAGAAAATGGAGTCTGAAGCTGGAGACCAAGACATCCATGTACTTCCCCTTATTATTTTCTGGGTTATTCTCAGGTTTGCTTCTCCTCCTGGGTGAAGTCCTGTCTGTGACTTCAGAGTGCAGTGTTTATAACTTTTCAGACCCGATGTTTGTGTTTGCCCACCATACATAAAACATTAAGTGGGTCACTGCTCTGTTTTAGCTCTGCTCACAGCCTCTAACCCCTCCAGCCACACCAAGTCGCGAGGGGAAAAGGAGGGAGGGGTAGGCAATTCCCCGCTTCTACTCTAGGAAAGACTGAGAAGAGGTTTTTATTGCACCGTATTTTGTCCTAAATTTCCTTTTCAGGCATTCCTTCCTGAGTTTCAATTCTCGGCTACCCATCTCTCTGGATAGTCCTCCAATCTTGCCAAACACGCTCCAGGTCACCTCTGAGACCTCAGACCACATTCCAGGTTCCAGGAATAGTTCTCCTCCCCCCTTATTTGCAGTTATTTATTGGTGGCCAAATATTTCCATTTTACAAATTCCAATCTACTACCTAATTTTGTCATTAATGATGCAAAGGGTATTGTGTTAATGACTTCTACATCACCCAAGTATTATTAGAATATATTATCCCCACTAAAAGTGGTGACATTTTATTGTTGTTGTTGTTTTATCGATGTCAATAATGGTTGCTGAGAGGGAAAGGAAATAAAATATACTCTAATATTTCTATTCCTGTGAATTTGGGGGGATGGAAATGAGTCAGGTTTCACTGAGCCTTTAGAGTTCATTCTTCCCAGTAAGCATAATGTCCCCGATGTGTGAAACAAAGGGTAGCACAGGTAAGTTATATAACGTGTGCATTGTGGGGCAGTTGGCAAAACAGCCCTAGTCCGTGACTGTTTAGTTTTCCTGTTTAACTAAACCTTCCTAAGTATTTTGTATAAAAGTAATTTGATAAGCTTCAAATACACTAAAATATTTCAGTACCTAATACTTAAGCTTATCTTAAATAGTTAAGTATCTACAAACTTGGAAGGAATTGAAGACTGAGACAGGTAAATTTGTGACAACATTATCCAATGTGGATAAATGCACCCAATAGAAGAAATAAGCATGAAGTAAAAACAAGTTCTCACTAGGATAATGCATCATAAAGCTAATATTGTATATTCTAATTTTAAAGAATTGTATAATTCTGATAATTTTTATATATTCATTATAATATAGACAGTTAACTATATTTTTATTCCTCTTTTTAAGTTGATAATTCAGGTTTACTCATTTATTATTTATGATTATGAAAATATTTTAAAATTCACTTTCATCTTTCTATTAGACAAACACTGGCCATGCACATGGTTCAGTTCCAAGTTGGAATGCATGGACTTTAATTTGGATATAACGTGTTTCATGTTGGTGAAATCTCCTATTATTGGATAACACTGTTGACTCTACAAATTATTAATGATTTTAATGTTTCTACTATGGTATGGCTACAGAATACAGTATTTGTAAATTATTTGATTATGCATCATCACGCAACATGTGCACGCACACAAAGACAGCCAGTCACATTTTTCCATGCCTCAGGAGGAAAGTGGAATAAATTAGCAACTGAAATGAAAAGCATTTGTACTTCAAAAAATCTCAAGTGAGGCATTTATTAATTCACCATATATTTAAAGTAGTACTCTTAAAAGTTTTCTCTCCTTATTAGAACAATAAAAATCTCTGAGTAAAAACACAAAGAAAAAAGCAAATCTGGAACTGAGATTTCCCATATTTCTTTTAAATAGATTTTTCTATACATAAGACAATGTACGGAATCATACAAACGAATCTTCAAAAGAGATGTAGGTTTTTTTTCTATTCTTGGAGACTGCCACTCCTTTTTTGTAGTTTTCAGTACAACATCTTATACCATTAACATATGCTGCTTAGCATCTTTCTGCCCCTTCCGTTGCTGACAGCAGTGTGCAAGATGACTCAGGCAATTTGCAGTTTATTTAGCATCTACTTTGAAATGATCTGTTAAATAAAATATATGCTTTGGCCTGTGACCTTCTTATTAATTATTAATTTAAGAATCTCTGTACTTACAATGTATACAAGCTTTTCAGAATTTCCTACAATCTATCTGGGACCTATCAAGATAATTGCAGTACTTCCATTTTTTATATGATACTGTTATAAATTTCCATATTTTCATATTCAGTTGTAGTTAATGATGAATTAAAATATCCTGTATTTCTGCCATTTTATTTTCCAAGTGATTTTCAAAAGACATCCAGTTATTTTCTCCATAAAATAGACTTCCCTAAGCTTTTCTTTAGTCTTTTATTGGAATGTTATTTTCTAAAACTGCATGCCGCAATTAGAAATTTAGCTGTCATGTGTGTCTCACTTAGATATATGCCAGAAACTTAAGTAGAATTAAAATAAATGAGATGAAAACAGTTATGCATACAAATATAGCTTAAGATGTTCAACATATTCTAATTTTTATTTTTTTTAATTTATTGATTGATTTGAGAGAGAGAGAGAGCAACACAGATTTGTTGTTCCACTTATTTGTGCATTTATTGGTTGATTCTTGTATGTGCCCTGACTGGGGAACAAACCTGGAACGTTGGCATATAGGGACAATGATCTAACCAACTGAACTGCTCAGCCAAAACTAACTTATTCTATTTAATGACTATTAAAGACTATCCCGCCCGGCCGGTGTGGCCCAGTGGATTGCCATCCCATGGACTGAGAGGTCCTGGTTACATTCCAGGTCTGAGCACATGCCCGGGTTGCAGGCTGGATCTCTGGTTGGAGGGCATGCAGGAGGCAGCTGATCAATGTTTCTCTCTCACATCAATGTTTCTACCTCTTCCTTTCTCTTTCTCTAAGACATTAATAAAAACATATTTAAAAAAGAAAACACTATGCGGTCCATGAGATTTTAAAACAATGCTATTTATGTGATAAAATACATAAAATAAACTTTATAGATTTAAACAGTTTACATATATCACCCCAATCAATATTTGAAATCTATGGAGATATATAATCAATGCCCCAACCACCCAGAAAGTTTTGTGGTGCCATATACGGCCAAGCCATCACTATCTTCTCCCTAGTAATCCATTAAAATAATTATTATCTTAGCTTAATTTTACTGTTCTAGAACTTCCTGCAAATAAAACTGTACAGTATATACTTTTTAAATTTATTTTTGTTGTTGTTCAAAACAATTTGAAATTCAGCCACGCTGCTCTGTGTTGTTTTTTCCTTTTGTATTGCTGAGTAGTTTTCCAAACTTAGAGTACACAATAGTTGGTTTATACCTTCACTTCTTAATAGACATCTGGATTGTTCTAGGTTTTAGAGATTATATAAAATAGTTCTATAAGCATATGTTCTACAAATCTTTTTATTAACATATATGTTCACCTCTCATGGGGAAATATCTGGGTGTGGAATTGTTGGATCACAAAGCAAGCTCATGTAGGACTTTATTATAAGAAACTACCAGTTTTATTCCAACATATTTTTACTATTTTAAACTCTTACCAGCTATATAGTAATATTCTAAATTTTCAGCACCCTTATCAATGATCATTAGTTTTAGCCATTTTAGTGGATGTGAACGGTATCTCATGGTAGTTTTAATTTGTAACTAACAATGCTGAGCAACATTTTGTATGCATATTGGCCATCTTATACAATTTTTCATGAAGGGCCTGCTCAGGTCTTTGTCCATATAGTTCTTATTTAAGTTGTGCAGCATCTACTTTTCCAAAAATAGTTCCTAATGAAACACCTCTTCTGGTATTCCTGCCTCGGATAGTCTTGTTTCACGATGTATTCCAAGGGGCCCTCTGACACATCTCAACCAGTGGAACATGGTAGAAGTAATACTATACCAGTTCCAGTACTAAATCTATTACTTCTATACCAAATAATAAGTCCCTGTCGTTTCCATTCCACAGTTTTATTACACACTTGATTATAAAGGGAGGCAGGTGTTAGGTTTGTGCTGTTGTATGCTGTTACCAATGGCATGCTCCCTCTTGGACTCCAATATTTTTCAAAATATAATACAATCATTTGGTTGCCTTACTATGTCTTTCTTCATTGAAGTAGATATTCATTTTGGAAAGTATTCAATTAGACACTCCTCCTTTAAATAATAAGCCATTCCATCAAATAACCTTTTAATAACCTACCATGTAATGATCACTGAAATGGAAATGGTGAACGGAATGGCCACAAGCCCTATTTTTAAAATGTTTACTGGGAAAACCGGATCGAAAAGAATGATAATTATTTAAATAATTAGATATATGCATGCGCCCTAAAGAGAGAATGTACAGGATTTTTTATAAGCCTAAGCTCTGAGGTGTAAAAGTCAATGGAAAAGGGTTCCTTAAGGAGATAATTTTTAAGACTAGATCTGAATGATAAGAAAAGTTTAAGAAGGTAGAGAGAAGGAAGACAAGTATTTCAGATGTGTGAACCCTCAGAGTTTATTGAAAGTATGATGGGTATTAGAGACTGCAGGAAGCAATCATGATGAGGTTTAGGTGTTGTAAGAGGTCCGAAACGGGCTAGAAAAGAATATAAGTGAAGGACCGGAGCTAGATGAATTTGCCAATATAAGAGCTCAGATCATGCTGGGATTCCTAGGACCTATTAAGTATTTGCAGTTAAATCAACGCTGGATAGCTCTCGAGGAATACTGAGCTGAGGAATGACACCGAGAGGCATCTGTTTTAAGAAGTCCACATTGGATTAGGGTGAGAGAGTGAGCGGCTATGTGAAGATCAATTATAATACTACCGATATAGCCCGGTCTACAGTGCTCTGGTAGTAGTGAATTTTCACAGAGATTCCCTAGCTGAGAATATTTAGTTTTAAAAAAATGTACAATAAAGACATTTTCTCTAAGAGCTAGCACACAGCTTAATAAACGTCCTGGGTTCCTTGGCAGTTCGGAACCCAGGTACGGCCATGTGACTGTGTTCCAGCCAATGAAATGTGTGTGCAAGTGATTGGCAGCTGTTCCAGCCTTGGTTCGCAGAACTGCCCACCTGTGCGCCTCGGCGCTTCTCCACAGGACACGCGGGAAACAAACTGCTGAGTATGCAGAGCTTGCATCCAGCTGGGTCACTGTCCACTTTTTCGCCCAGCCAGTATCGTTAGAAGAGCAAGCATGTTACACATTTGGAGCCAACTCACTGTATCATTTGGGCATTGCTAACCCATACACAACCTTAAACTTAATTTTAAAAATAAGTTCATTTTGTATAAAACAACTTTAAAATCAGGTAAAGTTGGTCATGCATCACCTAACACTTTTTTTCCCCCTAAGCTTATAATGATCATTATCTAAGTTGTTCTTTACTAGTTAGTGACATGACACTTCCACTATGCTCTCTATATATGCATATTTCACAATATGCCGTTATATCATTTTTCAAAATTCAGCTTTACTGGGATAAGCTATATACTCCATATCATTTTTCTAGGAATGTTGTAACAAATTACTACAAACTGGGTGACTGATATAAGTTTATTCACTCATAGTTCTGGAGGCTATTAATTTTAAGTTAAGATGTCAGCAAGGTTGGTTCCTTCTGGAGCTTCTGAGGAGGAATTTTTTCCTGCTCCTCTCGCCCGCAATCTCTGGCTTCTTGGCTGTCAGGTGTGCCACTCCCCTCTTTGTCTCTCTTGTCACATGGCATTCTTGCTGAGTGCCTCTGCATCCGTGCCTTCTCTTCGGGACATTAGCCTTTGGATTTAGGGCATACCCTAATTCAGTGCAACTTTATCTTAACTTGATTACATATGCACACCAAGACTCTACTGCCAAATAATGTCACATTCACATTCACCAGGGTTTGTGTCTTCAACAGTTCTTTGTGGGGACAATATGTACATGGGACAACATTCACCAATCATAAAAATGCAATTCTTTGACTCCTACTCCAGGAAGCACAGTACGTGAATACCACCATACTCATGATATGAAATACTTCCATCACTTCCGCAGCGCTCTCTGGACACTTGATGGTCGTTCACACTGATGCCAGAACCCAGCAGCCACTCGTGTTTCCTCGCACTGTGGTTTAACCTATTCTAGTAGGTCAGGGAAACTGACAAGATTATGGAGCTCGTGCTACTTGCTGTGCTTTGAACAATAAAGTCCTTTTCTCTGTGCCAAAGTCTCAGGTCCTCTACCAGTAAATGTGAAACCATGACAGGCTAACTTAACAACGTGCAATTTGGGTAAATCATTGTTTATTTATTATCTTTGTTGATGCTTATTTTGCTGACCAATTATTTTTTTCCTTTACTGAATTTAGAGAGCGAGGAAGGGAGAGGAAGAGAGAGGTAGAAACATTGATGAGAGAGAACACTGATTGGCTGCATCCTGCAGGCCCCCTACTGGGGATTGTGCCCACAACCTGGGCATGTGCCCTGACTGGGAATCGAACCAGCGACCTCTTGGTGCATGGGTCAGTGCTCAACCACTGAGCTGCACCGGCCAGGCCACTAACCAATTTTTTAAAAAGCTGGTATGCCCTAGGCTTAATTTTGGACCCAATTGTGTATTTTTTCTTTAATTCTATTTGTTGAATACATTCAACCTAAATTACATGAAATGCCTAATATTAATCTTTTTATGAATAACTTTTACGTTTTCACATGCAGTTCCCATGTCTTTCTTTAACTCTAAATCTGCATATTCCCTCACAGGTATCCTATCATTGCTTAGCCTATCACATACCTGGGTATGCCCTCCTGATTACCAAATCATTCTGTGTTCACAGTTACATTTGCTAAATGTTCCACACAGCATATCTCCCATCCCAGATATATCACTGAACACCTCGCTCATCCACTCAAAAGCTTCTCCACCACTGAAATCATTCCTACTGAGCCCCATAGCTTCTTTGTCAGCAATTTTGCTTCTTTTCCATGTCCCTCTTATTAAAATCATTTTCAAAGTTATTGTAGCAGAAAGAATATAAAAATTGAGGGAGAATTTAGATGTTTCAATAATAAATTGGCATACTTTATCATTATTGAAGTAGAGAAAGGGGAAGAAAGATGAAGATAGAGAAACTGAAAATTGAAAGTTTGTTGATATGGTTCTATGAAATAGATAATTAGATTAGAAGAGGAAATAAATTGAGAGAGAAATTAATTTTACATATAAAAGAAACCTGTATTACAGGTTCTTTTACCAATATTTTCTCATTTACTTCTCATAATAAAGTAAGATAATAGCTATCAATATCACTCTTTTTCATTTATAGAAAATAAATTTCTGAGTAATTAAGTTACTTGTTTTAATACCACACTTAGGATTATTTCAAATAGGATTGAGCTACTTAAAAAAACAGTACTAAGCCAACAAGATGGTATTTATCTTTAAATAATACCTTTTAGCATTTTTCATTATGAAATATAGCACTGAGAAAATACACAGAAAATACACAGCTCAATAATTTTTAAAAAATAAAAAATGAATTCACATACCAGAACTTAGAAGATATAAAATATTGATAACTCTCTCAAAGACACTTCATTATCACTCTCAATTTCTAAACCCTTCCTGCCCTCCCCCAGAGATAAACATTATTCTAATTTTATGGCAATAATTAGTGTGTACACCAAAGTATGCACAAAACCTGTAGCTTAATTTTTCCTGTGTTTAGGAGTTAATATAAATGTAATCAGGTAGCATGTATTCTATTCTGCCTGGCTCCTTCTGCTCACTAAATATGTAAAAACTATTACAGTTTATAATTCCTTTGTCTTCATCACTGCATAGTATTTATTCCATTGTGTCAATTTACAGTAATCTAATGTACTCTTGATGGATATTTGTATTGTTTTCAACTTCTTATCTATTACAGTGCACCCATGAATATTCAGCTATAAGAATCTTGTAACATATATACATGAATGTCATCTGGGCATAAACTAAAAGTGAAATTGCTTTTGCATGGAGTATTTGGATGCTTAACTTCAGTAAATAATAAAAATAATTTCAAAAGGAAATTCTAAAAAATTATATTTCTTTTTTTTTTTTATTCCTCACTCGAGGTTATTCTAAATTGTTTTTAGAGAGAGGAAGGAAGACGAAAAAAAAAAAAAAAAAATGATGTGAGATACATCAATCAGTTTCCTCCCATATGTGCCCTAAATGGGGATTGAACCCGCAATCTAGGTATAAGCTAGATATTGAATTTGTATAGTTTATGTTGGCTGAAAATACCTGTATAATTGAGCAAGCTGCATTTTCACTCTCTTAATTATGTAAACTATTGAAAAAGAATCCTAAGTTTCATGAATTGAATTTATTAATATTTTAGATGATTAGTAAGTATGCTCAATATATTTTTTAAATTTATTGCTTGATTTGAGCATATTGTTTAGGATATCTGTATCTGTATTCATGAGTGATATTGATGTGCAGTTTTCTTTTCTTATAATATTCTTATCATGTTTTGGTGTCAAGATTATATGAGGCTTAGTAAATGAGTTGTGGAATGTATCTACATTTTATTCTCTAATTTTTTTTTTTTTTGTAAAATTAGCAGAATTTATCACTTAAATATTGTTATAATTCATGGGTGAAACAGTCTAGACCTAGAAATTAAATTATGGACTCAGATTCTAAAATTTATATTTAACTATTTTTTAATCATTTTTGTTTTTATATTTTCCTAGGAATTTGCTCATCTCACCATGTATTTCAACTATATTGGTAAATAATTATCCATAACCATCACCTTTGCTTCTGGTTCTTTTATTCCTTCCTTTCCTTACTCTGTTTTGAATGTTATATAGTTACTTTCCACTGTTGCTACTTAACCACCTTTCCATTGATCAGATTTGGCCCATTTTGCATTCCTGAAACTTGTGACCTCTTTCCTACTTTCAGTAGGATTTATTATTTGCTCTCGTTTGGATTCCTAAAGGACTTTCCTAACTTTTTGACTACCTCTGTCACTTTCAAATACATCCCTCACACTGGCTTTAGAATAATAAAATTGAAACACATATATAATTGCTATTTCTAAAAGGCTAATGTTTCCCACTGTCTACATTATAATGCCAGTGGAATATTATTTTCTCTGCATTTTTCTTATTTAATTCATATTCTTACTTTGATACAGTATAGGTACACTAACTTCATTCAGGAAGCATTTGCTGACTACTGTCCCAAAATACAAAAAGAATAACAGTAAAGAGAATACAGTATACATATCTCTCCTTCATTTCGCCCTCTTTGCAATAGTCACTATCATCGTGCAATAGTTAAAAGCTAGTGAACATGCCACATCTCTAAAATGTTTTCTGAGAAATAATGGCAGAATATCAGGTGTGTTTGAAAGTGTTAAGATTGACACATGTGTAAAGTTAGGTTTAGAATGTCTGTATTAGTCCTGTTAGAGGACATTAAACATATCATCATCTCTGGGCATTCGTCTTTCAAGCTAACCGAGGTGTGGTTTTTGATTTGTAACTCTTCTGAGCGTCCATTTCACTAGACATTGTCTCTATAGCTATGCATCGAATAAGCTAACTAACTACCACACCTGGTTTCTATATTTAATTATTCTTTGTTATTCTATTTATTTATATAATCTTTAAAAAAAATTAATCTTTCTTGATTTTAGAGAGAGAAGAAGGGAGAGGGAGAGAAAGAGATAGAAACATCGATGAGAGAGAACATCGATTGGCCGCCTCCTGCATGCCCCCCACTGGGGATTTGGCCCACAACCTGTGCATGTGCCTTGACCAGGAATTGAACTGGTGACCTCTTGGTGCATGGGTTGATGCTCAACCACTGAGTCACGCCAGCTGGGCTATTTATATAATCTTTATGCATATTCTTAGAAAAATTATCTTCATTTACAGTGCCAATGAATGATTTAAAAAAAACTTCAGGGATTTTAGTTCTTAATAATGGTTCTTTATTTGCAATTTCTCCTTCTGCCTCCTTTATTACCACTACTTCCCAAGCATTAATTTTATTAATAAAGCCCGATATCAATTTTGGCTTCCTCCATGACATCCTCCATCCTGTTATCAATGTGCATATCTTTTCATTTTGCTTTAAAAAATAATTCAGTGCCTCTCCATCACCTTTAAATTAAGATACAAACTCCTGGGCATAGCACACACACGTGTTCATTATCTCAGCATTTTAACCATTCCAGCCTCACCTCTTGCTATATCATAGACACACTGGAAAAAAAAACAGATCTTAAGAAGGCTAATTGTTTTCTTGCCTTCATGCCTTTGCACATGCCTTTCTCTCTGCTTTGAAGGTTGTTGTTGTTGTTGTTCTGTTTTTTTTTGTTTTTTTTTTTTCTATTTTCTGACTAATTTCAATGTATTTTTGAAGGATTAAATTCCTGGCAGGGTGGATGACTTTTCTAACTCACTGATTTGCATCAAAAATCTTCCTAAGACTTTCCATAGCACACCGAATGCCACTGTGAGTATATGAACAACATCATAATGATCAGTATTCCTTCCCAACTCTCATTCAACTCTTTACCCCTTGAACCATGCAGAGTGCCAGGAAGCTCAATCATTTTGTTAAATGAATGAATGAATATACCAGTTTGGCAGACATGCACTTACACAGGGCCCTTACCATTTTGGTAGGTAGCTGGTTTCCCTGTTCTTTCTTCTCTCACTCTCCTTGTTATACCAGTTACCATCCTGTGGATTCATGTTTCATTTATGTGCCTGCTGTCCCCAGCAGATTTCTGCAGTTCACCCTCCTTGCTCCTTAGCATCTGCTAGCTTCCTGTCAGCTCCTAGTTTAAATAATGTTCCATATGCATTCTTCAAGGTTTATTGATTCTCTTCTCTAGAGAATACCCTATACTTCAAGGGAAGACTTTGAAAACACAAGGATCATTAACATAAATCCTTATGTTTTGGCCAAAGTTCGGTTATGGTAGCATAGTTGTTCACAGATTTCAGTCTGAGAGCAGAGTTCTATGATACATAAAGCTGAAGGTAAGTATCTAAACAACAGACTAATGGATACATTTTCCAGGTCTTAATTTTAATCAGTTTATTTACCACAGGAGAATAGTGTTTGAAGTCAAGGTTTAAAATTCAAGTACATATTAATGGAATTCATTATTGCAAAGCCTAGGAGTTACAAATAAAGCTAAAGTACAGGTAAAACATCAAGAGTGTGAGGAGAGACTTGGAACTTCACTGATATGTTGGTATAATTTTATTTACTTTTTTCATAAGTGCTAGTGACTTTGTATAATGTACCCAATAAGTTCTTGAAATGTCACATATTATTATATCTCAGAAGCTTAGATAATTCATGTAAATATGCTTTCAAAATCATCTCTGGCTCAGAACTTTACCCTAAGAGAGAAATCCTTTTAGAAAACAATAAGATATGAAAATATCCACATGACTGTGCCGTAAGCATTCAAGCTCGGCATGCCTGAGGCTGCATTTGTGTCCACATTCTCTGCAAATCTTCCTCTCTTGCCACTTTCATTATCTTAATTATTGCAACCTTCATCAACTGAAGACATCACATATAAATCACCCCCCTTTCTGTGCTATACAGTATGCTCTTTTGTCATCAAATTTGATGAGTTTTACAGCAAATCTTCAGTGTATCTCTCTGCTCACTATTAGTTATTTTAGGGATGCTCACATTTTTACCTGGATAATGAATACATAGTTCCCGTTACCCTGTTCTTCAGGTCAAACTCTTAGAAATCACTTTTAGTCTTTATTTCCTCAATTTACATCTAATCTTTAGTGAAATCTATAGGCTTTACTTCTAGAATGTATCCCTAATTTGACCACATTTAATTACTGCTGTTGAAAAAAAACAAATCCAAGTCATCATTCTCTCAATAAGACAGCTGCAATAGCTTCTAGATTGGTCACCTTGTCTTTACTCCTGCCCCTTCCCTCTTAAATACCATTTGAAACATTGTCAAAGGATTAATCTGATCGTATTAGTTATTAGTTGTAATATGTTTGTCTAAACTAGTTATCTCACTGCATATGTTGAAATACTTAATAAAATATATGTAAAATTATTTTAAATATGTAATTGAGACATTAAGAAATTCACAAAGGTCAAAACAAAGAGCAAGCATGAAACTAGAAAAGTAAACTTGCATGAGACTCAGCTACCTAAATTACTCAGAGAACTGAGAACTTGGCTTAAATATACAACCCTAAGAAGGTTCCATCTTTTATGAAAGTTGTAGAATAGAATAAAATGTCATTCATCAAGGGAAATGACAAGGATATATCTTTGTCTCATTAGGTGAAAAATAGAGCAATTCATGAAAATCATCAGCACAAACACTGCTAAATTGGGATACAAATTAATGTTACAGTTTTGCCAAGTAGTGCTGGCTACATAGTTGCTAGGAGAAGAGTACACTCACAAGGAATGCAGAGCCCTGCAGGGGTGCCCCACTCTCTAGAGGGGACTGTAAATCATTCCACCCATGAAGCATTGCCCGATTCTAACTGAAAACATTACAAGCAACACCACACACAAAAACAAAAACAGAGAAACAAACCAACAAAGTACCATAAACAACAATAAGTAGAAACAACACACTGCAGAAACAGACATCCTGCAAGCTTTGTGCAATTAAGATAATAGCTATCATTTGATGAGTGTGTGTTACAGAGTTCTTTGTATGTGCTAACATTTAATTCTCAAAATAACGCAGATATTGGCAATGTTTCAAATTCCAGATGAAAAAACAATAAAACAGATACGTTTGAAGTACTGCCTCTTTTCATATATAAAATAGAAGTAAAATATGTAAATCTGGCATTTTTACTTTTAACCATCATGCTGTGATGCTTCCTATTAGAAGGACCAGTTACTGATAATATCTGTGTATTTAAAACATTAAAGGTTTAGAAGATGAGCCTAAAAACATAAAAAAGGTTTATCACAAAAAACTTAGTGCTTTAAAAAGGAACAAAAAATGAATTTATTAAAATAAATATATTGTTGGCAATATTATTTTTTAGCTAGTTAAGTTTATTTTTTACTTAATAAAATAGTTCTTTAAAATTTATTAGTAAGTTTGTCCAACCTAACATTTAGTAATTATTTAATGGGATGTTAGTCATTCAAATTCAACTATTAAAATATACTTTTGTTTTCTTTTCTTTTTTTTAATTTGACTTCAGAGTCAAGGAAGAACACTGTAATCATCGTTGGGCATCTGGCTCCAACTGTCTAGTTTCCTGATGAAACTGAAACCTAGGTTTTCTTTGTCTTCTTTAAGTCCATTAGATCCTTAGAGCTATTGCTATGATGTTAGGTAACACAAATTATGTGATTTTTTTGGGGGAAAAAAAGTATATATATATATATATACATATATATATATATATATATATATATGTATATATATATATCTCCCCCAGTGTAAATCCTTTAGGATTTAAAATGCTTTCTGAATTTTGTCAGTGTGATTTGTGTTATAATAATCTATGGTGCTACACAAAATTCCCATTTAAATTTCAATATCTTGAGATAAATTTTGATATTACAGGGGGAACAGCCTGGGCTATAGCTGCTGAAGTTACTCCAGGTCTCTCCAGACAGAGAAAAATCTCTGGTTGAGACTGAACTTGGTAAGGACTTGATAATACATTTTATACTTCAATGTTTTTTAGATCTTTATTCTAAACTTTTGGATATTTATTTCTTCAGCACTCTCAAATCTAGGATTTTAACCATCCTCAACATCATAGTGGAAAAAAGTTGTTTTTTGTTTGTTTATGAAGGCTATATGCTCTTGGCATACAAGTATTAGATTAACTTACTGTAATTTAATCCCGCTACAAATTTTCTGATAAACGCAATATGGCTAAACATTGTGTATGGGAACTAGGAAAGTGGGTAGTTCAGGTGTTTTAAATATTCACTGTTCTTAAATATAATGACTTAAGAATTAAAAATCATATTGACTATTGGAGAAAAAACATTCTTCACACCTAATACGTTCTATTTGGAGAAATATCCAATTAAGTAAAACTTTTTAGGCTCTCCCCATTAGATGCCTTTTGATAAATTTCCCCATTTGTTTTCTATTAATAACCGAGCAAAATTTGGTTTATATATTAATATTTGGGGTTTCGCTATTTTAATTTTTTGTTTCAAAAGATTAAGGCAGTGGGCAAAATGATTCAAAAATGTTTCCTTGGTGTCTTGCTAAATTAAAGTATTTGTATAGGTCCTCAATTTAGTTAATCACAATAAAATAGAGTCAGTTTGGGGAACACAGTACCCTTGCTTATACATTTAGTAACACTAAATAATTCTAGATCCTAATTGGCACTGGGAGGATACATTTCCTTAGTATTTCAAGCCTCAGGAACAGACTCTTTCTTATATTCTGGTACTTTTCCTCCACAGAGATTATTTACAAAGGTAAAATTAAACAAAAACTCCAAAGAGGTTTTCTTGTCACTGGACATATTCGAGTTTAGGCTGTCTTAAGGGCCCCCTCCCTACTCACACCTAATTAATTGTGTGTACTATAACTTGATGAATTTACTATATTGTCCACTTGATTTCTGTAAAGAGGAACTAATTTTATTCCATTTACTATTACTATACATTCATTTTTCCATTGGAGACTGTGTTTTCTCCTTTACAAAGCTGTGTTTCCTGGAACCACATTCTATATGACGACAGCTACTTGGACAGTTTTTATCCTAATTATCTCATAGTAATATCTGAGAAACAACATATGCAATATGGATCTCAGGTCAGATTTCCACCTGGAGAACATATATTCTCAAACCACCATGAAAGTCCCAATTAGTTGAAATTCTCTCCAATTATGCTGGGAAAGAAGCCCATGTGGTGTCTTTCTTCCTTTAACTTCTATATGAAAATGTTGATAACACTTTTTAGTTATTAGTTATTTTCATTCATTTTTCTGTAGAATAGATAGAGAAACACTTTTGTCTATTGATGTCCTATTTTTATATGTCTAAAATAGGAAAGATATTTATCTAGGTAGATTACTACTCTGAGAAATATTCGATCAGAATAATATTTAGTGAGTGTGGTTAAGTTAGGTAGCTCAGGTAAGATCTTAAATACTGGAGAATAGTATCAGACTAGTTTCCTCATTTCCCTTATGTGAAAAATAGTGATAGCATTATGAACATCACCATATAGACTTCTGAGAGGAGAATATGACAATCCATATTGTGCACTTAGCAGAATGTATGGATCCTAACACTCAACATTTATGAAAACATCAACTTTCTTGGTTCAAATATATCCATTGTGGAGATGTTTTCTATATAATATCCTTTGACTTAGGATGTCTGATTTACCACATATTTAATATTTATTGATTTGTAATAATATTTTATTAACTATATGTGTACTATATATAGTTTAACACAAAAAGGTGTGGTCTACATGTGACTTTGTCTAGGTCTGAGTTTCCACATACATGTGTATAATATTAGCAAGGTTGTTTATTTAATTCCATATGAGAATTTTAAGGATATGCATGAATCTTCTCTTTTTTACATACATATATACACATGCATGAGAAAATAAGTTAACAAAATTCAAAAACAAATAAAATGATAAATAACAGACAAAAGTAAATTTATGTAAATTATAAGAAAATGTGTCCCATATGTGCACATTTTGAAGAATTAATAATGTTAAAAATTAAATAAATAAAATCTGTTAGTGGTAAAAATGATAAATTGACTACTACATCATCTTATAATAAGAACAATAAAATTTTACATGTTGATCTTAGAAATATTTCATGTTCAATATGAAATGACACTTCAAAAGTTACTCTTCAGTCTGGCCAGTGTGGCTCAGTGGTTGAGCATTGACCCATGCACCAAGAAGTCATGGGTTGGATTCCCAGTCAGGACACATGCCCAGGTTGTGGTCCTAATCCCCAGTGGGGGGCATGCAGGAGGCGGCCAATCGATGTTCTCTTTCATTGATGTTTCTATCTCTCCCTTTCCCTTCTTCTCTCTCTGAAATGAATAAAGAAAAAAAAATTTTTTTAAAGTTAAATCTTCAAAGAACTGTGAACATAGATAATATAAAACTTTGTGATTGTCTAAGGATATCTTTATCAGAAGAAAATTACATGTTTGGGAAAAATACAGAATTTTTAGGATATGAAAGATAGGAAAGGGATTATAGATCATATCAGTACAAAACTTGGATAAATATCCCCATTATTTATGAAGTGCAGCAAGTTTAGAATGTTGGGTTTTGCTGTGGAACTCACCAGTCCTGCTTCTTGGTATTTATCCAAAGGAGTTGAAACTTATGTCTACACAAAAACATATGTATGGATGTTATTTATTCACGATTGTCAAAACTTGGAAGCAACCAAGATGTTTTTCAGTTAGTGACTGTATAAACTGTGGTACTTCAGACAATGGATTATTATTCAGTACTAAAAATAAATGAGTTATCATACTATAAATAGACTTGGATAAATCTTTGAGACAGCGTGGAGGGACCTGGAGAGTGTGATGCTAAGTAAAGTAAGCCCATCAGAGAAAGACAAGTATCACATGATCTCACTTATATGTAGAATCTAATGAATAAAATAAAATGATGAAGCAAATAGCTCCAGAGACATGGAAACAAGAAACAGACTGATAAACCTCAGAGGAAGGGGGAGGGGGGCCAAGAAGAGATAAATCAAAAAACCTATATGCATATATGCGCTAGCAATGTACACAGACAATAGTGTGGTGAAGGTGGGGGGGGGGGGCAGGAATGGGCAGGAGGGGTCAATGCGGGGGGAAGAGGGACATCTATAAAACATCCAGTAATAAAGATAAATTTAAAAAAAGACTTGGAGAAATCTAAAATGCATATTACTAAGTGAAAGAAGCCAATCTGAAAAGGGTACATACTGTATGATTTCACCTGCATGACATTCTGAAAAAGGCAAAACTATTGAGATATTAAAAAGATCAGTGGTTGCCAGGGGTTGGGTTGGGCACAGCACAGTGAATTTTTAGGGCTGTAATGGTAGACACTTATCACTACACATTTGTCCAAACCCATAGAGTGTACACCACCAAGAGTGAAGCATAACCTGAACTAGACTTGGGTGATTATGATGCATCAGTGCAGGTTCATCAATTATAACACATCTACTACTCTGGGCTGGGGAGGAGTTGTAATGTTGATAATGGGGAAAGCTAGAATGTGTTGGGGCATGGAATATTTGGGTGATATCTGTATCTTTTTCTTAATTTTACTATGAACAGAAAACTATTTTTAAAAATCACAGTCTTTGCCCTGGCCCGTTTGGCTCAGCGGTTAGAGTGTCGGCCTATGGTCCGGAGAGACCCGGGTTCGGTTCCTGCTGAGGACACGTACTTTGGTTGCAGTTTGTCCCCGGCCCTGGTTGGTCGTGTGAGTGGCAGCCACTCGATGTGTCCCTTCACGTCGATGTTTCTCTCTCTCTCCCTCCCACTCTATCTGTACAAAAATAAAAATAAAAATAAAAAAATATCCTCGGGTGAGGATAAAAAAAAATAAAATAAAATAAAATAAAATAAAAAATAAAAATCACAGTCTTTAAAAAAACATAAATTATGGCAAAGCAAATGAATTTTGCACTTGGGGGACTGTACTTCAAAGGAAGCATTCTTTACCCTGGCCCCACTCTAACGGTACAGATACCATCGAGTAACAGCCCAGAGGTCCCATGAGATCACATGGGCCCAGTATGGTCAGTTTGCAGTATTTAAGGAAAATATAAAAATCCCCTTTTTTTCGTTGTTGTTAATCCTCACCCAAGGATATTTTCCTATTGATTTCTAGATAGAATGGAAGGGAAGAAGGGAGGAAGGGAGAGAGAGAGAGACATTGATGTGAGAGAGATACATTGATTGGTTGCCTCCTGCATGACCCTGACCAGGGCCAGGGATTGAACCTGCAACCCAAGTACGTGCCCTTGATCAGGAATCGAACAGAAGATCCTTCGGTCCGCAGGCCGACAACTGCTGAGCAAAACTGGCCAAGGCTAAAAGCCTTCATTTTTTAATAAAACCTCCTAATATTTCAATGTTAACAACAAATTCAAAAATGTAAATGGCATGCTGAAGGGACCTGAAGAGCATGATGGGTCAACTTACATGACCCAAACCAAAGTATGTATTCAGGCTATATTAACTGGATGATCCTTCCCTTGATTTGGCCATAAAATCTTATAACTTTACACACAACCACCACAGTTGACCCAAATGGAAGATATTGGAACACTTCAGATAATTCTAAATTGAGGTTCATAGTAAAAAGCTTATAATCCAATAGAGCATAAATTCCATAAAAGTGGAATATGGCCTGTGTTATTGATCACACCACAGTTACCCAGTGACTATAGAATTACCTGCACATAATAACTATTTATAAATAAATGATGGAATAAATTAAGCCTAGTGCTATGTATAAGCTCTGTAGCCCACATCCTAATGTTTGTCCTTTAGTCTTACTACTAGGAAATTATTCCCATAGCTTCTTACAAGTACTGTCTAACTTCGTACCAGATAGGTTGAATTTCATTGGAATGCCCTTGGTAAGTTGCTCATTCCTATGAAGTAACTTTAGGAAACTATTCAAGGAACTATATAGTCTGAGATCAAGGGCTGTAGCCATGACCTCCTTATCCACCGTTAGAGCTGGAACTAACCAACAGTATAAAAAAACTTTTTTTTTGTCATAAAAAGTATGCGGATTTTTAGGGACCTATTACAAGGTTTGAAGCAAACAATTATTTCCTCAATGTTCATAGTATGATATTGACTCAATGTCATTCACCAAATTTTTTCTAAATATGTCACATTTTGAGATGAACATAATTTAATTGTTTTGTAATTTATGACATCAGCATTTTCCGATCTGAAAGGTGCTTCACTCTAAAACCTACCTTTTTTCCCCTGGTGAATATGCGGTTTCTGCTCTGCTGCCTGGCTCTCGCTGTCCCGGCGCCCGGAATGCTCTGCCACCTCCCGTTCCCTGGCTCCATGAATCTCTCTATGACAGGGCAGGGCTGTGAGAGCTGTCCTCTGTGCGAGAGGCAATATTTTTACCTGCTTCAATTGCCCATTAGACTTCTTGCTTCTTGAAGACTGTGACTATGTCTAGTCCCCTATTGTATTTATAGCCCTTACTCAACTGACTGGCCTATTACTGATGCTTGATAAATATTTGATGAATGAGTGAATAAAGGACTTTCACTGGAATCCTTAGGAAAGTGGATGATATAACCATGGTTCTAAAATTTTAATGCTTATTAGCACTGGAACATGTAGAAAATTCTTTTACTTCTCTTTTATCTAGTATTAAAGTCATCACAACTCTATTAACTAGAATTTCAGCATTTGTTTAGAATGATGATAATGCGAACACCTTGATGCAATCTGACTCATTAGCTATTAAATTCCTTTCAGCATGATTTTAACAACATTTTTAATATGCTATATTTAAAATGAAAAAAAAAATCATGATATTCACAATAGCATTAATCCAAATATTTGATTAACTATGATACCACATTTTCCTGTCATTAAAGATAACAGATAATTTATTATTCTTGTTAGAATGATATTAAATTTCTAGCTAAATGAGTCTATTTAAGTCTAACATTAAACTCTCTGGCTGATTAATATACAGCTATAATTCCTTATGCTGAATTGAATGTTTTAATGCACTATATACTTTATTTTATATGCAGAGAATTTTATTTTCTTTTGGATATATTTATGAACTGAGAATAATATCTAAAGAATCAGTAACTAATAATCATCTCCACTCTACACTTTTTCTTAGGAGTATATCATGTACATAATAGAACCTTAAAGTTTTCTATGAAATATTTAATACTATGGAGTCCTGAGGATGCATTTTAACCAGAGAAATATTTCCCTTTTGGGAGAGGGGATGTTCCAGTGGTATAATGTGTAATAAGGCATTGTGCATCTAATCTTGGAGGCTTGTGGGTAATAAGATAAAAACAAATAAAATAATTGAAAGCAGTTTTCTCAATGTTAAATGCAATAAGGAAGTAATCCGAACCCTTAGTGCTGGCTAGACTGGGGAGAGGCCTGACTAGAGGACTTGCCAAATTACAGACCAGTCAGCCTTAGCCCCTAAATTAATAAGTAATCAGACACCAGCAGATGAAAAGAGCTATTGACTGGTGTTTTTTTATTTCGTTTCTCTCAGATGCAATTGGTTCCTCTGAGTGGATTGTGAACAAAAGTAATCTGCAAAGTAAAATAATATAAGCGCTTGGGTTGCCCTGCTGGCATAGCGCTGCCGTTATGGAAGCAGAGTGGAGATGGTGGCACAGTGCTGACCTGAAATGCAACGTCGAATTATAACTGATGTTCTAGCTTCTGTGGAGCATGTTATAATACAACAGACAAAAGATGAAATTCTAGTGCTTTCAAGCTCTCCTGGGCAAGACAACCTTTCCTGAGAAGGTCAGGAAAATGTTATAGCTACAGGTAATAGCAACACACCATTTTGCCATTAACAACAGCATGTACTTGACTTTACATCTGAGGGAATTTTTAAAACTCCAGAAATTGAAGATCTATAAAGGAGGACACCGATCATTTTAATTAATGCATTCATTCAAAAGAATTTTTTTTTTATCCTCACCTGAGGACATTTTCCTATTTTTGGTTCAGATAGAGTGAGCGAGAGAGAGAGAGACATCGATGTGAAAGGGACACATCAAGTGGCTGCCTCCCGCACAACCCAACCAGGGCTGGGGACAAACTGTAACTGAGGTACGTGCCCTTAGCGGAAACCGAACCTGGGTCTCTATGGACCGCAGGCCGACGCTCTAGCTGCTGAGCCAAACCAGCCAGGGCCAAAAGGAATTTTTAGGTCTGTGAAATATCTTCTTTTCTTTCTCGTTTTAGCCTCATCTTCTTTCTGCCTCCCATGGTAATTACTCATAATCTCTGAATTAATTATTTTTTTTGTTAATTATTTGCATTTAATTTTATAATCTGTTTCATTGTTCATAAGATAGGTTTGTTCAGTTCAGCTGCTAAGGCAAGGCTGGTGGGAGGAATATATAAACTGGCTCTAGAATTAGACATTTTAGTCCTGTTTGATGAATATACCAATGAAGTATTTGGATGGTGAGATTGAACAAGGATTTTTTATTGCTAGATGTTTGGTGAGGAGAACTTCATCCTTAATCTTATTTCTTGGTGCCAAAGTAATGCTGAAATAAAGGTCAAGTTCTGTAACGTTACAATATTGATTTCCTTCAGAATATCCAAAGAAAGTATAGAAGACTGCACCGTCAGCTATTGGCTGGAGGTTCTCCAAAGAGAAAAAGAAATAAACAGAGCTCGTAAAAACCACCAGAGACTCTTAGGAATGCGTTAGGAATGCTTCACAACTCCACGAAAGAGATCTATATAATATTCTCTGATTAAATAGTGCAAACACAAGACAAGAACAGTGATGACTTGTTAAACCTGGGATCCATTAAAATGAGCAAGTTATCTAAAGAAGAATGATTACAACCATTTATTGCATATTTTCGTCAAGGTTATAAAAAATTGTTAGTTAGTCCAGCTGGTGTAGCTCACTGGTTGAGCATTGACCCATGCACCAAGAGGTCGCCAGTTGGATTCCCGGTCAGGGCAATGCCCAAGTTGTGGGCCTGATCTCCAGTTGGGGGGCATGCAGAATGTGGTGTTCTCTCTCATTAGTGTTTCTCTCTCTCTCTCTCTCTCTCTCTCTCATTTCCTCTCTCTCTAAAATCAGTAAAAAAAAATATTTAAAAAAATAAATAAATAAATAATTGTTAGTTATTCATATCATTATTTAAATGATTCACATACAGAAAACTGTATAGT
Organism: Molossus molossus; assembly: GCF_014108415.1. Lineage (NCBI taxonomy): Eukaryota > Metazoa > Chordata > Mammalia > Chiroptera > Molossidae > Molossus > Molossus molossus. The sequence continues at coordinate 42,378,520 of NW_023425344.1, forward strand.
GTGTTGTCAAATTACCACATTAAGATTCTAAAGTCTTTTCAACATGGTCAATAGCATGATATGATGTCCATTAAAAAACATTCATTTTTTTCTTTTACTTACACATCTGTGATTATATAAATAGTATTTCCCACGTGGGACTTAAGTTTATTGGGAGTAATGTCTGTGTCTGCTATATTGACTAGTGTTATGTTATTAGATTAAGGTACTAAGAAAACTTTGTGAATGAGAATACAATGTAAGTTTGCTGTAATATCGCCATTTCATTGCTTTATGGCTTTCCTAGTCATTCAGTAGTTTTGAATCCATTCTGTAACTGTCTGAAGGACAGAATCTATTCCAAGTCCATTTGTGTTGTGCTGGAAAACCTGGGTTCTTCCCTCTATTTTTTTTTTTTTTTCTTTTAAAGAGAGAGTAAGGGAGAGGGAAAGAGAGAGACATTGATGTGAGAGAGAAACATTGATTGATTGCCTCCCACTCGCACCCTGACTGGGGATTAAACCCACAACCTGGGCATGTGTCCTAACCAGAAATCAAACTGCAACCCGTTGGTACACGGCATGACGCTCCAACCAAGAGCGCCACAGTGGCCAGGGCTCTTCCCTCTCTTCATCACTTACTTTATGATACTTATTAAGTCAAAGCGAGGCCATCTTAAGGCCAATATATTTGCCATAGCATAAAAGGAGCTTCATATTTCATTGTAGTAGATCCTGCCTGAACCATAACAATGATTATTGTGAAATTTGAACTGTCATTCTTTGTGAGATCTTTTAGCTCCCATCATTCTTCATTGTCAGAGGTTCAGTTTTCATCATGTAATTCCAACTCATTGTCGTTCTAATGAAAGAGATATGGCCTATGTTCCAATTTTACTTTCAAGTGTAAATGTTGTCAAAATAGCATATTGTGGTCCTGTATGAAATGTGGTCAGTATATTTCACTAATAATTTTCTAAAATGTACAATGAAGATATGAATGTATAACTTTTAAAATATATTGCTTATTAAAAAGTACTATATATTAAAATCAGAAAGTTTAACAGAAGTGACATAAATTAAAAAATTAAAATTTCTCATCATTTCTGCATTTAGAGTAAACTACTATTTAGCATCTGTGATGATTTGCTGGGGATTGCATAACAAAGTGCCACAAACTGGTAGACTAAACAACAGAAATATATTGTCTCATAGTTGTAGAGGCTTGATATCTGAGATAAAGGTGTTGGCACAGTTCCCTCTCAGGGCTGTGAGGAAAAATCTGTTCTGTGCCTCTCTCCTACCTTCTAGTGGTTCCCAGACTTCTGCCTTCGTTGTCACAGGACGTCCTACCTGCTCGTGGGTCTGTCCATAAATTTCTCCTTTTAATAAAAACAACCATTGTATTGAATTAGGGGTCCACCTTACTCTACTCTCACCTCAACATAACCAACTACATATGCTATCATTCTTTTTTTTCAAATAAAGTCACATTCTGAGGTTCCAGGGATTAGAATTTCAACATATGAATATTGGGTGGAGGACACCTTTTAACCCATAACACCATCTCATTACATTTTGTATTTTCTGTGGTTACGTGATAATAATAATTATTACAATTTACTAAGCCTGGACTTTGTGCCAGGGATTATGCAAACCAATTCAATAATTTATCTAATTTATGTGGGGATAGATCAAAGAAACCATACTAAAATCACAATGCTACTAGTGAGAAAAACTTAGGCATAAAGAAATATGTGATTTCCCCAATGTCACAGAGCTAAATAGAAATCTAGGCTACTAGATCCCTGGCTGTTTGTAGAGTATTCATGGTGTACATTCTGTTTTATAACCTAAATCCTAAAGGTTTCTTTGGTATTATATGGGCCACTTTTTATGTAAACATTCTGAACTTAGTCTATGAAGGAAGACTGCAATGGGTTCCCATTAAGAAATGACCCTATCCAGAACTTTCTGACAAACCCATTAAAGAGTTGATACTTTTTTTATGACCTATATGCTTAGATTTTCAGATATTAGATCCACAACTTCTTAATTGTGTTAGTTGGGGGGGGGGAAATAAATAAATTCTTCAGTAATAATGATAGAATTGCTTTGCTTTGATGTAAATTTTCAAACAAATATCTAGATGTTTATGGTAAAAAATTTTAAATATTCTACCATACTTACTGTTTCCTATTTTGTCAGTTCTATACCCAGAACCACTGAATGAATTTCAAATGATAGAAATTTTTAAGAAGAATGAGTATAATTAAGGAACCTAACGTAACTTTTAGATATTCTACAAGGAAATGTATAGAAAAGGACACTTAAGAACACAATAAACTATCAATTGATTTATTTAATCCTCACAACAAGACTGAGGTTGGTATTATTATTATTTTATAAATTAGAAAAATTGAACACAGAGATTATAAACTCTGTTCTAAATCTCCCAAATATTTAGGGCCAGGCCTGGGACTTGAACCCACATCTACCTTGAACATCAGGGCTCTTGCTCTTAATCACTTTTTAAAAAATATATTTAATGAACCTTTTTTCCTATTTTTTAGTCATTTGAATTCCAATTATCTGCCTCCCAAATATGCAATAAGCATTATGCTCTATTCTCCTTTGTGAACACAAAACTCATCTGGAGAAATATACATATTGGTTAAGAGACTAGGAGTTCACATTTTGTCAGTTCACCAATAATATAGGATTCAAATTTAAGTAGATAGAAATATAGATACACGGATTTATTCTCTACAGATAACTTAATGCTATAATAGTTACAATTTAATACTTAGAAAAAACAAATCCAGCCAAGATGTTGTTTCAGAAATATAATAGTCTTTATGGAAATTTTTATTTCTAAATGTAAACCCAAGGTAAGATATGTATATAATTAAACAAAGAGTAAGAATACAAATGAAGTTTTGACTTAAGGCAGAACTATAAAGTATACTACTATAACAGTTCTGAAAGTGAAAAGACCTCCAAACCCATAATAAAGTTCCCATTACTAGTTTCATAATTTAAAGGATATTTTATAATATAAAATTTGTTGGCAATAGAATTTTTCCCCTAAAACCAAGTGTACCTCGAGTAAATGTGCTACCTTAATTGTTTTCCTTTACAAGATGATTAACTTTTGTTAAACAGCTAAGAAATCACAAGCTCAAATACTCATAAGTTGAGAATATACATACTGATGCAGGCCACTTTCTTCATATCTGTTACTTTGTGACGTCTGAGAGCGATGTGTACATAGAATATTTCTAGAACAAAATAAAACAACATGGCAAACGTGATGATGTAATGTAACTTACCTTCAGCCTTGGTTATCAGTGCTCCGATAAATGCTGGTAGGGACCATGGACAATTGGTATGTCCTTGGCCTTGCATAATGTAGGCAGACATTCCCCAGCTCCTGTCACTGCTTAGTGTCTGATGCTGGACCTAGCGTTGCCGGAGTTTCTGACATTTCAGGATAATCTCTAAACCCTATTTCATATGACTACTTCCAATTTTTAAATGACGGCTCAAAACAGTTATGTGCCAAACAAAATAAATCTACAGGCTAAATCTGTTCTTTAGATCACCAGCATTCAACTTCGGAAACATTGGCTTTGGTTTCAGACAGTCTGTCAGTTGCCTTTCAGAATAGAGAACAAAATCTTAAAATGGCATCAATCAAAATCCTCATTGTGATTCAGCTGCCAAAGCTAGTCATTTATTTGTTTAGTCTTAGATGTTGGTCAAAGGAAACAAACTTGCAGTTAGGAGCTGAATACATTCTGGGGATCTAATGCACAGCATTGTGGTTATAGTTCACAATACTGCATTACATATTCCAAAGTTGCTAAGAATCCAGATCTTAAAGTTTTTAAGGCAGTGGGGGCTTCTTCTGACTGCACAGTGTGGAGATGGTGTCTTAACCATTTTTATCTAGGATATGAGAGGGGGGAAGCGGAGCAGGCTTGTCATGCAGCAGGAGCAGAGGTCCTCCGTTAGCATATGCATTGACCAATAAGGTTAAGTTCAACTTTGAAGAAATAAATACTTTGGAAAAATATAAGAAAGCACAGGCACTTAACATAAAACAACAACAAAAACTAATAAATTTATGGGGAAAATGAATAAACCCAGAAAGAAGTTATTAATTAACCTTTAAGAACAAAAATTATTCAGTGATCTGATCTCAGGATGTTCAGTAACATTGGGTGACTCCAAAGTCTATTTATAAGACAATGGCTAGAGAAATTTTTTGAAGTTAATCAGATCTTGTAAACTCTCTCCCCACTATCAGAACACTTCAATGACTTGCATCACACACAGACTAAAATCCAACCTACTTTTCCCTAAACGACCTGACCCTCTAACCTCTTATACCACATACTCCTTGATCACTTAATTTTCTCTACCCATAATGGTCTCTTTGTTATTCTTGGCAAAGCCCCAGAATCTTTGCATTTGCTGTTTCCTCTGTTTAGGTGCTATCCAGCCTGAGTTTACATTGCTAATTCTCAGGTGTTTGCCCTGACTATGATTTCAAAAAACAGCCTACATATACTCTACACAGTATGCTGACTATATACTTGTGTATATCTTATGTATGTATTTGTTTACTTGGTAATTACATTCTTAATGCAATTGGAGCTTTATTAAGGTTGAGGTTCTAGATGCTTGTACTTCAGTATAATCTGCACTAAAAATGTCTTTAAAAGGAAATGTTCAATAGATTTAAAATACTTTTTTTCCTTTATTGATTTTAGAGAAAGAGAAAGGGAGAGGAAGAGAGAGATAGAAACATCAATGAGAAAGAACATTGATTGGCTGCCTCCTGCATGCCCCTTACTGGGGATCAGGCCCACAACCTGTACATGTGTCCTGACCGGCAATTGAACCAGCGATCTCTTGGTGTATGGATTGACAATCAACCACTGAACCACACTAGCCAGACTCAATAGATTAATAATACATATCTTAAAATATTAATATATCAATCAATGAGTACTAGAAGTCAAACAATTTCTAAAGAGTTTAATGAAAATAAATGCTCTAACCAACCTCTCTGTGGAAGCATATAATCAATATAATCTCCAAATAAAAACTACTTTATGTCAATATCTAATAAAATAAAAAAACAAATAAAAACTACAAAAATATAACATAATAGTATTAAAGAATTGGGGGTAGCCTTGAATCTAGTAATAAATACAGAAATGTGTTAATTTAGCTGTGATAATTGTAGATATAGTTATGCTAAACTTGTGAAAAATTTACTATCTAATGCAAAATTTATGACAATTTATCTACAAAAAGTCTAATGCTGAAATCTCAAATATGAAAGCAGTGATTTGAGAAGGGTGGTAGGAGAAAGCATACATAATTTATTACTTTAGTTTCTGTAAAGAGAGTCAGTACTCTTTGCTTGGTTTCTGAAATTGACACATCAAGAAATAAAAATATAAGTATACAAAGAAAATTCTGCTAATAGAACAGAAAACATTCTATAATTCCTAGATTATCAGAAGGAAACACAGGTGAAGCAGTAATACAGGCCATAAAACACATGCTAGAAAACAAAGGCAATGGCTGGGAAACAGAAAAAACAAACAAACAAAAAACCCCCAGAAAATCAAATAAAATGACAAAAGTAAAACCAATATTAGATGCCAAATCAATATATAGAAATGTAATAAAATCATATGCAAAGTTATAAAATTAAATCCAACTATATATGGGTATAAAATTCAACCATGTATTGTTTATAAACAGACACAACTACAGTTGATTTAAAATACTTGAATGTAAAAGAATGCGAGATATGGGGAAAATGCAAATAAAAAAAAAGTAATGGCCAAATTGTTAATATCAGAATATAAGTTAAATTGAAAGTAAAAAATAAATAGTAGCAGAATATACAAAACAAACTAATTGCTAGAAATACAGGAATGGCAGAAAAATGTTTTTGCCTTCTCTGATACTTCAAAGAGACCAAAAAAAAGGGAGACACAGAAGCTATACATAAACATATTTCAATCCAAATTAAGAAAATAGCAAAGACAAAGAAGACTTCTCTAAAATCCAAGAACATCAGAATTAGTGCAGACTACATCACCAGCAATTAAACAACAACAATGGGAATATACAGAGCTTTATGAAAAGAGACCCAGAGTACATAAAATAAAGCAAAAACACAATTGTGACATAGTTATAAAATAATTATAATGAGCCCAGCATATTGTCAAAATCTATGAAATATGGCCAAAGTTATATTCAGAGAAAAATTTATAGGCTTAAACATTTAATTATTAAAAAGAAGAGTGAAAATAAATTATTTAACTCAGGAATTGTAAGAGAGAACACAAAAATATCTTTAAAAATGTGCAAGGATGCTGATGGTCAAAAGTTGCAAATAAAAGAACGCATAAATAAATAAATAAATAAATAAATAAATAAATAATAAATAAATGTGGGGAAAATCACTTTCAGTTCAATTTGATGGATAAATACATTAATCCAACAAATATATTTTTCACCCTATTCTGGGTACTTGGAATACGTTAGTGTACAAGTGGGTTGCAGTCAAGGGCCAGCCAATTCTCAAGGAACAAACAGCTCATCCCCATCTTATCCAAATTTCTTTCAGAGAGTATGAGGTATAAGAAAAATTGTACAACCACTTTAAAAAGCCAATATATCCTTTAAACTAAGTGTATACCAAAACTACAAAGCCAAAACAAAGATTTTTTAAAGAAATTATGACACAACTTAAAATATCTTAATTAAATATTTGCCTTTTGACCAAACTTGATTATTAAACCCTTTGTGATTGACCAATTATCAGGGGAAAATTAAAGATAAATATTAGTCTTCTTGAATTTTAAAATAATAACATGTTTTATTTAAGTTCAAAATAGACTTTTTGACCTTTTCACTGAAAAATCCAAAGAGCAGCCTGGCCGGTTTGGCTCATTGGTTGAATGTCAACCCATGTACCAAGAGGTTGCTGGTTCAATTCCCAGTCAGGACACATGCCCAGGTAGTGGGCCTGATCCCCAGTGGGGGGCATGCAGGAGGTGGCCAATCAATGTTCTCTCTCATCGATGTTTCTATTTCTCTCTCTCTCTCTAAAAAAAATCAATAAAGAAAAAAAAAATCCAAGCAACAAAATGTTAGTTAAATTTAAATTCAAAACCATCCTCCCCAATTCCTTCTTCCATCGAGTCCCACAGACGTTCTTTCTGAAAACTTATATTCTTAGTGCAGTTATAGTCTATGCTGTATGGTTTAGTAATTGGTGAGTTCCATCAGAGTCTCTGAAACTGTTTCAGTTCAACATAAGTCTGCATGAGTCTGATTATATTTTTAAATTACAAAATTTAAGTATACAATTTAGTGCTTTTTTTTACATGTATGCAGTCATGTAGCCACTATAGCAATCACGATATACAACTTCTTTCTCATTCCAAAAGCCTCCCGTGTAGCACTTTTCAGTGAACCTCTGAACCCTGGCAACCACTCAACTGCTTCCTATTATTATAGTTTTGACTTTCCAGAGTTTTGCATAAATGAAATGAGAACCACATATGTAGACTTTATGTCTGTCTTCTCCTTTCAAAATGCATACATGTTTTGTCTTGTTTTCAGCAATACATAGCCCCTAACTATAAACAACCCAAAGTTCTACCACTGGTCAATACATTTACACAATGGAATCACTAGTATTTTCAAGATACCAAACTATTATTGAAAAACAAGATTATCAGACAACTAGCCACATAACTACCAAATCTGGAAAAAAAATCCATCCGGATCCTACGTTACTTGTCCCTGGGCCCAGTACTTAGTATTACTAAAGTGCAAGATAGTTTTATTCATATGGGAGTGAAGGGATGGATATAGAAATGTATCTTTGATTTTAGTCAAAATTCAGGAATAGCACGCAGTCTGGAACACCAAGCAGTCTGTACCAGCTGTCCGGAATCCATGATGAATTCATTAACATTCAATTAGGAGAAGTCCCAACAAGAACTTAAAATTTTGTCACAACACATTTACCACATCTGGAAGCAAACCATTCTATGATGTCTTCCTCATAGGCAAGGTCTCCATGATTGTAGCTGGTGGAGAATCATTTGCAGCAGATTTCTAAACCAAAGCTGCTGTTACTGAAGCCTGTGCTGCAGTAGGAGGCTTCTGGGGGTGGAGTGGACTGATATGAACCAAACTTCGGTGATGTGCTTCTCAAAATATTTTTTCCACTATTTTCAATTCTATAAATTGTTCAGTAATGATCCCTCTGGGCACAGGCAGTATCTGCATACCTACCAAATATAATTCTCTCACCTTAAAATACACTGTAATATTCTTGTAGAGTATTTTTTATTCTTGAGCTGCGGACATGTCTCTATATCCCTCCACAGAATCCTCTATGGCCCAAAAATACAGAATGGAATTTGATTCAGTGTATTTAGTCATGTCTACATAAGCCTAGCTCTAACAATTTAAAGCTGGAAATTCCCCTGTGCTCTATAGAACAAGCAAAATCAGATCCTTGCATTTTAACTGCAGTAGAAATTGTTCTGCACATAAATGCATAAAAAGACTGGAAAAATCCATTTCCTTACAATCAAATCTTTGCTTCTGTCAAACATTCCCAAGAAATTCTGCACCTGTAATGCAAGCTAGCAACAGTCTGCAAATGAACGCTGCCTGAGCCTGCATAAGTGGCCTTTGGATTGTGAATGCTATCCTGGTCACCTATAGGGCCGGATTTGCAGAGGTCACCCATGACCTTCACTCTTTGTCTAATTGAATTCTTCCTTGATTCGTGCCCACTTACTAAGTCCTCTGTAATGTAGTATTTAAGATGCTCTCTCAGCCCCCATAGAAGCCATGAATCCATCTTTCCTTTTGTATTTACATAACCACACACAAACCCATTTAACTTTATGCGATGCCTTGACATTCCTGGGGAGTCCAACAACTTCAGGAAATTCCCAGTATCTTTGCTTTCCTCTCTGTTTTTATAAACTGCCACTCAGCTGTTGTGGAAACCTCCATAAATAGGAGTCACCACCAAATTCGAAATACCACATAGCCCAAGGCTTAAAAGTTGCAGTCCAGGTGCTGTAAGAAACCTTCAAGTCAAAACTCTCCTCAAATCTGAGTGTGAGCCCTGGCACACGGCCAGCTCCTACGCAGAACCTCACCTGTGCAGTTTGTACTGAACTGCTTCACACTGTCTCCAGTCTTGCAAAAGATATTGGTGACCCCAATGGGGTGCTTCATAAATAGATGTACCTCCCCTGGTGAGGTTCAAACAATGTATTAAAAATTCAAAAAGAGTAACTGGTTAGGTGGAGGATAAAACATGACCATTAGTTTTTATAGTCATTGGATTGGAGAATATAGTTAGTATGGAGTATGAATGGCTTTTTAACTGAACTCAAGAATGAAGGAATTACCACCAGTTACTAACAATATCAGAACAAGGAAGTGGTTTCCATGTAGGTAGTCTTGTTGCTGGTGAAAATGGTTTCTTGTGGTGTCATGAGAAAGGAATTTCAAAAGGCTCACTTGGGAGAAGCTTAAGTATACTGGCAAGACTTATTGGGGTGAAGGGAAATAGTACACCCTCAGGAATGTAGAGGGTGGGCAGGCTCTAGCAGCAACTGCTCCAAGATCCTTGATCTTGCTCCAAAATCCTCCGTATATATTCCTGGTTTTCAGGAATGAGCAGGCTTTCTTTCAAATTATCCACTCACTTTCCTGGCTCTTTGGGGCTTGTGATGTGCCTTCCCCTTAACCTATCCTTTTTCTAAATGTTCCGAGATTTCGAGTCCCTTATCCAAACCCATCTTTTTCCTAGACTTTCCCAGGCTGGACTCCGCCCATTTACCTCACCATTTTGACTTCTACTGCGCATGCCTCAAAGTTTGCTTCATCATCTGGTTTCTACTGAGTATGCACCTAGAAAGAAGTTTTCCCTTTATTGTTTATTCCTCCTTTCAATTATCCTGGCTACCAGGCCTTTTGTCCCCCAGGGAGATTGGAAAACTATTCTTCCTGCCTGCTGAGGGTTTGCTTAGGGATTAACTCGCTTTGGTGGAGGATGCAGGATGCAGCAGTGCCCTGGGGAGCCTGAGAATGCTGCACCTTCCTCGTGCATCAGGCTTGAAGTCCAGTTCAGCTTCCCAGTAATTAGCATCAATGTCTGATCCCATTTGCTCCCTTTCTTTATGAATAACTAGCTAGCCACCTATGCTAACAGTCTGAACAAGACACCCTTGTAGCATGAAGAAGCAGAGGGCAATCCATGATTTCTATTTGGCACACAAATGGTATGTAAAAAAGACAGCCTGGGCTAAATATGCCCAGTTTTTCTTTTCAAATTCCTAATCAGCTAAGTCACCCTAGTTTCTCTGAGGAGGACCTGTTAATGGGAAACAAATGACAACAATCTTGCTGCTAGTGGAGCTCCATTGATATAAAAGAAATACTGCTAATGGGAGGTAACTTGTTCCAATAGGTTTAGACAAAGTCGTTTCACAAGAACTTCTTTGGAAATATCAGGTTGTGGCATATTACTTGTGTAATCAAAAGTTATTGCAGAATTGAAATATCAACATTCTATGCATTTTTGTTTTAAGATGATCAAAATTAGGCAGTGCTTTTACAGTGATAATCATATTTAAAATAAATTTAAAAAAGGATAAAGAGCTTCCTTTCTTCTCAAATATAGAAAGCTGAAAAAACAACAACAAACCATCTATAAATGAGAAAAGTCTTGAAGAACTATAAAATTGGAGAGACAGAATACGCCAAGAAGGGAAGGGACGGCAGGGACTGGCTCATGTGTGGGAGAACATGGGAGAAAGCTATGGTCCACCTAAGCGAATGAGAATAAATTGTGCTCATGCTTTAAAGAATTTGTGAAAAAAGTATGACCATATAGGAGGACCCTTTGGAGACTCAGAAATGAGTGGAACTCACCCTAAGTTTAAGTTGCAGGCTCCTTGTCATAGATCTGCAGTTGCTGCTCACAACAGAGATGGTGGTAGCTGATAGGTCCAATCAACACCTCTGCCCCTGTAGGAAGGGCTTTACTGCTGCGCTTGGAAAGGTTCAGCCCTTGAATCTTTTCTGGATTTATCTGCCTAGATTTATCTCATATTGAGAAAAGGCCTAGCTAGGGAGAGGAGCTGTGAACTCTGCTGTTGCCAGGAGGCAAGTAAAATCTGATGGTGAACAGAGGAAGGATGGAAAGGAAAAACCTGGAGCAGCTGCAAGAAGCATTCCTGAACTCAAGATTCTATAGTCATATTATTAGAGATCTCCTGTTTCTAGGGGAACAAACTGTCTCCCACATAAGACCCACCAGAGATTTAAAAAATATTTGACTCTCATGAGAAAGAAGAGAAGACACTCTGTAAAAACACCTACCCATGTGGCCAGACTACTCTCTCCAAAACCAGAGTGGTAAGCATCCACTAATAGAAAAGCAAAAACTTAATGTTGGGAGAGAAGCAAGATAATGAAGAAAATTCCTCTGGGGCACAAATGTATAGGAATAGCTGAATATCATCAGTAACACGTATCACAAATATGTACCTCGGGTAGGCACTAGAAGGGCACGTCACTTTTGTGGTACAGTAAACCTCGGTAGAAGGGACTAATTCGGGCCAGGGGGTGTCCATAAAACTGAAAGTCCATTATATAGTAAAGTAGGTTTTCCAAATGCCTATGTTAAAAAAATTGACAAATTTGTTAGTTTACCTGTTTTAACGTGTGTAGACACATTTGTGTAATTAAAATTAAGTATGTATGAAAAGTTTAATTTCACAGAAAAGTTTTCTATATGTATTGCTGTAATTTTAAATTTATACTGAATAGATCTAGTAAATGTGTGCATTCACCAGTCACCGTGAGTAAACAAATGAACACAGCTGGGGGTGGCTTAGTGCACGTGAGAACGTTGACTCACACACGTTAAAACTGCTGCAGAAAGTCACGCCACATGACCACAGAACCCAATACACAGAGTGATGCGGTGTGATCATGTGCTAATCATTAGCCAAGCATTGTTTACAAGAGGTGACCCTTGGATTTAAATATGTAGACTATAGTTGTAGACATGTAATATTACTACAGTGTTTTCTCCAACATATGCCTATTCACTAAAATTTATTAAAAATAACAATGAATAACAACAAAAAATAGCTTATTAATTTAATTATAAGCAAATTTTGGTTAAAAGTATTTTTAAATCAACCAGGTGTTAATTTTCCCATATGATAAATAGACTGGAAATTTTGTCTGTTAAATCTGAAGACCATTAAATCTAGGTCTGCAAAATCAAAGGTTTACTGGATTCTTGCCAAAAATGCATTATTACCTCAAATTAATCATGAGAATCATCAGATAAACCTAAAATTTAGGGAAATTCTATAAAATAACTGACCAGGACCTTTCAAACATGTAAGTTATAAAAACCAAAGAAAGATTGTGGAACTGTCATAGATTGGAGGAAACCAAAAAGATGACAACTAAATGTTAGGTGGAAATATAAACTAGATTCTTGAATAAAAGTAAACTAGCAGAACAAAACTGGAGGGGGAAAAAAAAAAAAAAAAGTGGAGAAATCCAAATTAGTTATCATTTTAGTAGTATTTTTCAGTATTAATTTATTAATTTTGGTAACCATGCTATGGTTATGTGAAATTTAACCTTAGGGAAAGATTGGAGAAGACTATACAGAAAATGCCTTTGCAAATTTTTAGTAAAACTATCTATCTCAAAAAATATATATTTTAAGAAAATAATTACCAATATAGGAATAAAATTTGGGTCATAACTAAAGATTCTATAGCTATAGAAAGGAAATGAAGGGAAGATTGAAAACAAATGTATGCTAATAGTTTGTTAATGTATATGAAATGTATGCATTCCTTGAAGTACATATGTGGGCAAAAGTAGGTTTATAAATAATACAAATATACAATACAATAATTAATAAATAAATAATACAAGAATACAATGTGTTTTGTCTACTCATAATTGTAAACCTCCTTTTTTCCATCCCTAAATAAAAAGCATCAACACTCATTTTAGCAGAAATAGATAACCTAAATTGTCCCACTGTTAAAGACTAAATATATATTTAAAAACCTTCCAACGAAAGAATTTCTATGCCTAGATAATTTCTCTGATGATCTGAACACAGACTATATGTTTCTAATTTATTAGTGTTAATTTAACAGAGGGAACTAGCATTTGTATTCAACAATAACAGTTTAGCTAAAACACCAGATAAAATATAACCTTTTTCTATATTTATTTTAATTTTTTTCCCTTTATTGATTTTAGAAAGAGGAAAAGAGAGAACATCAATTGGCTGCCTCCTGCATGTCCCCTACCAGATATTTGACCCACAACCTGGGCATGTGCCCTGACGGGGAATTGAACCAGTGACCTCTTGGTGCATGGGTCAACATTCAACCACACTGGCTGGGCTATAATCTTTTTTTAAATTTTATTTTTATTGTTGACATGATTACAGATGTTCCCCATCCCCCTTGCCCGTTTGCCTACCTCCACCCAGACCCTGCCCTCCCCTTCCTCTGGCCCTTCCCACATTGCTGTCTGTGACATGGGCTATGAATATATTGTCTTTGGCTATTCTCTTCACCTTCTTTCATCCCATCCTCCCCACCCATCTGTCAGTCTGTACCATGTATCCATGTCTCAGGTCCTCCTTTGTTCGACAGTTTATTTTGTTTATTAGAGTCCACATATCAGTGAGATCAAATAGCATTTGTCTTTCTCTGACTGGCTTATTTTGCCAGGTCTATATGCTGTTAAAAAATGTAAGAGTTCCTTCCTTTTTTTGTACAACCATGTAGTATTCCATTGTGTAAATACACCACAGCTTTTTTATCCACTCATCTACCAATGGGTATTTAGGCTGTTTCCAGATGTTGGCTATTGTAAACAACATAGAGGTGCATATATTCTTTCTAATTGGTGTTTTAAGATTCTTACAATATAGTCCCAGAAATCAGATCATTGGGTCGAAAGGCAGTTACATTTTAAATTTTTAGGGAACTCCATACTGTTTTCTACAGTGGCTGCACCAGTCTGCATTCCCACCAGTAGTGTGTTAGGGTTCCTTTTTCTCCACATTGTTGCCAGCACTTGTTGATTTATTGATGGTAGCCATTCTGGCAGGTGTCAGGTGATATTTTGTTGTAGTTTTGTTATCTCTCTGATGATGGTGAGCATTTTTTCATATGTCAATTGGTCATCTGTATGTCCTCTTTGGAGTAGTGTCTATTCAGGTCCTTTGCCCATTTATAATTAGATTGTTTGTCTTTCTCGTGTTGAGTTGTATAAATTTTTTATATATTTTGGAAATTAATCTCTTATCAGACACATCATTGGCAAATATGTTCTGCCGATACAGTAGGATCCTTTTTCATTTTACTGATGGTTTCTTTTATAGTGCAGATGTTTTTTAGTGTGATGTAATCCCATTTGTTTATTTTTTCCTCTGTTTCCCTTGTCCTGGGAGATGTACTGGCAAAAATATTGCTACTCGAGATGTCTGAGATTTTACTGGCTATGTCTTCTTCAAGGATTTTTATGGTAACCCTTTATTTTAATGTAATTACATTTTTTCCCTGATCCATATTGGCATAAGTGCTTTGTTTATTACTTTTAAATTGGCACAAGCACTAGCTTAACAATTTTATATCTTAAAAATGAATGTACTCTATCTTTAAAGAGATCTAAGAAAACACATTTGGAGAATCACTTGGTAATATTGTAGGAGATTCACATGTTAGAAAGATTTCACACTCTATAGTTAACTTCTCCTTCTTAAATTATTTATCAGCCTCTCTCTATTCATATACTGAGTCTTGTCCCTGGGAATGAACTTTAATTCTTACCATCTGTGCCTTGGCCAGGAATGTCCATATTCCTTTAATGCATAAATGTATCTCAAATAGTTCTCATTCTGTTAGTAAAAGCTGTGAAGCACAGAAAATAATGTTTCAAAGAGGAACCAACCATGAGAGATCATTTATTGCTCCAGCACTTAGAAAAATCTATGAAATTCCTTTATGGCTTCTTCATTATATTTTCAATGGAACAATTAGTTTGAGTGGCTACAAACACTGAATTTTCATGACCACATTAGCCTTTGAAGCCAAAATTATTGAATGTATTATTCTATATGCAAAATACAGTGGGATGTGGTGAGTTTGCGATTGAAAAGCATAAGTTGCCCCCAACTGGAAAACTAGTTGAGAGTTAATTTCCTAACAGCCTATCTGGTCATGCTTAAAAACCCATGCAGTTTGCATAATTCAGTACGTTGTTACAAAAATATATCTTACAAGTTGTGAGAGCAGTAACTCTGGCTCTTTTAATATTTAGTAAAGCTTTTGCAACGAACAGTAACATCTCAAACACAAAAGTAGTCCCTTGGAAACCTTGGCTGCAATTTCTAAATGTAATATACAGCATTCCCATGCTCATTTGACTCATGCACATGCCACAGTTATCTCAGCATTATTGAGGGCACAACTCTAGCACCCACTGAAGTAACTTCCCACTGCTTGACAGAGTAAAATCAAGATGAAATTATCTTTAAATAATATGGTTTTACTTTTTTCCACCAGACCTTATTTGTTCCATATTTTACATTCTAGGAAGTTAGGTAATACATGGAGGTTTCGATCTAGACCAGGGATCAGCAAATATTTTCGGTAAATAAAAATGTACTAAATACTTTGGGCTTTGGGCCACACAGGCTCTGTGACAAGTACTGGACTCTGTCTTTATAACAGGAAAGTAGCAGTAGACAATGCTTAAATGAATGGGTGTGGCTGTGTTCCAATAATCCTTTATTTATGAAAGAGGTGGCTGATTGGTTTTGGCCCTTGTGACCTAGTTTGCCAAAGATTACTTGAAATAATAAAATAAAACCCATGCTCCCCATTTCCTCAAGGCAAAACTATTTTCCTGGTTGTAGGAGGTAGTCATATCAAGAAATGGAAATATTATGTCCTTTGGAAATATATTCTGTATTCATTGTAACAGAACTCCTTGATTCGGTGAACTAGTGATGGTTAAGTTCATGTATCAACTTGGCTAGGCTACTGTGCCCAGATAGTTGGTTCAAAACTGGTCTGGTTGTTGCTATGAAATTACTTTGAGAATGAGAAGAACATTTACATCAGTAAAGTTTGAGTAAAGTAGGTTATCTTTCATAATGTAGACAGGCCTCACAGTTATTTAACAATATGTTCAAAGATGGTGAGTTAAATGCAAAATTAGAAGGTATGTTCATATGCATTTCTATATGAATTATGACTTTTCACTTGAATCAGATAATTATTTTTCTGAAAAAAAAAAACAAAAAACATTGCTCATTTGATTTTTTTTAATTGATTTTAGAGAGGGAGGAAGAGTGAGGGAAAGAGATAGAAACATCGATGAGAGAGAACATCGATTGGCCGCCTCCTGCATGGCCCCCACTGGGGATTTGGCCTACAACCTGGGCATGTGACCTGACTGGGAATTGGACTGGTGACCTCTTGGTGCATGAGTCAATGCTCAGGCACGGAGCCACACCAGCCGGGCAAATCTTGCTCATTTATTTGTGAATTTGTGAAAGTGGGAGGATAGATGTTAATTGGTTGGCTTCATTGCAGTAGCAAAAGTTTACAAAGAACTTTCATATTATCAACATTATATTCTTCAAATAGAAAATTGACTAAATTAATTCCAACAGTGGTTTAATTTTTTACAAAGTTATGGAATCAATTAGTAAGTCTTTTGAAAGTTCACTTTGGTAAACATGAAAAATCTAAAGTCCTCGAGGTTATTAATACAAAGTTGGCTGGAAAATTCAACATTCAAGACAAAATTGTTTTTGAAATAGTTAAAATAAAAAGTTGGTATAGCACAGCATGTTGGTAAACACATTTAGTGAGTGAGGAAGGTATGGAATAGAAATATAGTTTGCAATTGTTCATTATGTACCCATAATAAAATTTGCATCTAAACAAGTTGCATCTTTAAGAAGTAAAAATTGTCAAAATGTATGAATATTTTTATAAATGGAATACTCATTTTTATTTTATTTAAATTTATAGATTTACTTTTATTTATAAATTTCTGCATGTTAGAATATGTCTTCTATCTGTTGCCTATTATTTTGGAAATGTTTGAACCTTTAAAAAATATGCTTTTTAAATTAACCTAACTATGCTACAATAACATTACATTTTTTTGTGAGTACTCTAAATTTAGTTGCCATTTTTTATTTTTATTTCTTTATTAATTTTATTTTTCATTTTCATCCGAGGACATTTTTGCATTCATCTTCAGACAGAGTGGGAGGGAGGGAGAGAGAGAGAGAGAGAGGAGAGAGAGAAACATAGATGTGAGAGAGACACATTGACTGGTTGCCACCCACACAACCCCTACTGGGGTCAGGAACAAATTGCAACTGAGGTACGTGCCCTCAGTGGAAACCGAACCTGGGTCTCTCTGGTCTGTGGGTCGATGCTCTAACCGCTGAGCCAAACTGGCCAGGGCTAGTTGCCATTTTTTAAAAATCAGGTGAAAATCTTAATTAATACAAAGAATGTAGCCAAAAAAGGTTAACATTTTTGTTCGCTAAAATTGCTATAAAGAAAGCTCCAGAGTAATATAGATATTTATTCCTACAAAATAATGAAAGACTCAAACAAATTAAACAGTAGAAGTCAAATGATATAGTTTTGAAATTCTATCATTGGGCTTTGTTTTATGTCAACTGTAAGAGAAAAAACAATTTAATAGTAGCTTGTTTTTTTTTTCCCACCATTTAAACAATTTGAAGTATAAACATTTGTGGCATTCGAGTACATTCACATTATTAAGCAAACAGCATCACCATTCATCTCCTGAATATTTTTTATATTCCAAAACTGAAATTCTGTATCCATCAACAATAACTCCTCATTCTATTATCAGGGGAATGGAGGTCTCCTTTTCCTACTGAGTGCTGGGAGTGGAGTTCTTATGCTATCTTGAGAAAAAGAATTTTCTGACACTTACACAGGAGGATGAGTGATTTTCATTTGCATGGAATTACATGCCTGGGTTACCACAGTCCCATTCCCCTTAATCCAGTCCTGGAAGGAGTGTAGCTGGGGCTTCAGTAGAGCTAGAAGCAAAGCCAGTGTCCAGAGGTTCCTTTCCATGCTGGACCTGGGTCCAGTACAGCATCAGGCTAGCTGCAGTCCATTAGTTCATTTCCTGTGGAGTCCGCATGGCCATGAGCCGTGTGGGTGAATGCAGGAGAGCACGAGAGAAACAAGTGAGCCCAAGAGAGCGAACTCCTTTGTTTAGGATATTAAATATCCCAAATTTTTCATTACCGCAGTGGCCATTCTGGAATGACCTGTTTCCAGGTGACTGACAGGCAAGTAGCTTTCTGAAGTCACCCGAACTTCACTGCGCATGTGTCTATCTCCCCTCCATTGGATCCCTGGGGAGTATAAAGCTGTAGCCTCCCTGCAACGCTGCCCAAATGACATGGCTAGAAGTGTGGCCTTTCCTTTGCTCCTTTCCTCTTATTAATAACTAGTTAATTACAACAGTATCGGTGCCTCTATTATCACAGCCCCTGGCCACCACCGTTTTACTTTTTGTCTCTATGAATGAGAAAATTCTAGGTACCTCATATACGTGGAATCATACAACATGTGTCCTTTTATTACTGACTTATTTCACTTAGCATAGTGTCTTCTAGGCCCATCCATGTTGTAGCATGTGTCAGAATTTCCTTTTTGCGGTTGAATAATATTATATTCTATACCACATGAAGTCCCTGCTTCTAATTCTTTTGGGCATATACCCAGAGGTGAAATGCTGCATCATATGTAATTGTATATAGTGTAAATTGTTAGAGATGAAGTAAAAAATTCCTTGATTACCAAATAATAGCTTTTGGTGTGTTTTTTTTTTTTTTTTTTTAAGAGTCCTTTTATGTTAGACTACTATTTCATTCCTTGTATTTTTAAAATGTAGGTCCCTTATCTGACTTAAGGTAAGTCATATTACTATTGCTTTAGGAAAGTCACACTGCACTATAGAAGCAATTTCTATTTTGTAATAATGGGTGGGTTGTATTAGTCTTTATTTTCTCTTTCTGTTGATATCATAACTGAATCTTTTGATTCTTCAGATTTATTAGCAGCCAATTTTTATTTTTGTGATCAAAAAGACTGTAAGAATAATAGACCTATCTAACTATATGGCTGAACTCTAGGAAACATATAATTCTATTGTTATGGAGAATTACGTCCTGATACGAAAAATAGACATTCTTATTACTCTGCATGTTCTTACAGGAATGTCTGCATTGTGTAAAGAGCAATGCAGATGCTTCCTTTTCTTTTTGTTTTTGTTCTGGTGATGTTTACAATCTGGGAACTTGGCAAAGCTTCTATACCTTTGTTCTCCAGCCACATCGTCTTTCCAGGAAATACTCAACAAAATTCTCTGTGAAGAGGAAATAAAAATCTCTCTTTCCCCTGTTAAATAATGGAAATTAAAGAGACAAAGAATGAAGTCATCTGAGAGCTTAAGATTGCAATTATTTCTTTAAAAGGAACATTTTGAAGTGTTACTTCTAAGAAGACACAATTACATTTGATAATCACCTTCCTACTTGGTCAATAATAATTTAAGGCTGTAAAAAATAAAACTCAACTAGATGGTGAAAGAAACTACTAGAGCCTGTAAACTTCTGAAAACTTGCATTCTTTTTAAAAGATAAACATTATTTACCATTTTTCTATAACCCATAATAACCTAAAATGGCTAGGAAAAATCTTGCTGTAAAGAGATGGAGAACTTGCTTGAGTTCCATTTTCAGTCTTATTAATTTCAAACTCTTATGTTAGACAACCCTGTAGGCGAATAGTGGCAATCCACCTATTAAGACAGAAGAGAACTTTATTATCTGACACGTGTTAAAAGCTTAATATGTGAGCTACAAGATTTAGGCCAATGTTTCAAAATCTCTAGACATTTATGTGGGTCACTACAAATATACTATTCATAGAATATTTACGACAAGCCAGGCACTATGATAGGCATTATATATATATTTTTCTCAAATAAGTTTTATGACAAGTTTACAAGTTAAGCATAACTTTCCTGATTTTATAGATAAATTGAGATTATTTTAGAGAAACCATAGTCATTTGCTCAGAATGAAATAATTTCAAAACTTGGCTCTGCTACTTACATGTGAATAGGTCTAGTACCAAAACCCATGACTATATGATAATTATGTTACATGGCATCAATTTATTAAAAACGATCTGTTTACAAATAAAAGTTCCCTTGGATTATGCTCAATAAGCTTTAACAATTTCTCTTCATTATTCCAGCATTACAAGTATTCAAGTCTTGGCAATAGAAGCTCTCTGACATTTATGTTTTTTGCCTTAGTGTGCAAAGCAATTCTCTGAAGTAACCCTTTAATGACAGATTATAACCCTGAGGATACTTTACATAACCGGTGGAGGAAAATTGCATTATCCTTCATCACAGGAATCATGAAGTAGATGAAATGGAGGTTTATCTTAAGAATCAGTTTTAAGCTAATCTTAGCTGCCTATTTTTACTCTGGACTCTTTAAAGAGAAGGAAGAACCAATTCATGTCAGGTTATTTGACAAGAAAATCATAGGAGAGTACAGTGACCTTGTTACATGAAATATTAAAGATTACTTAAGAAAGAATCTAAAGCACATATGGAAAAAGACTGGTTTCCAGGTTTATTTAATGCACAAGCTAAATAGTTTTATCTAGCCTGTTATGATTAGCAAGATTTGATCAGTAACATCCGCACGGTTAACACCTCTCCCTCTGTCAGACTTCCCTCCTGTCCTTCCCTGCTCTTCTCTGTCTCCCTTTTCCTTTAAGTTGACTAAATGCATCTATTTACTTTCCATCCAAGAAGCCTAACTAACAAGGTATTTAATGAATATTGGTTTCTTTCATATTACACACTTTAATATGAAAAAAAAAAAAACAGACAGAATACATTTTACTACTTATGTATTATCTTTTGTAAAAATTAGCACTACAAATATGTTGTTTTACATTTGAGTATTCATCTATAAAAGGTTAGATTTCAAATCTTTCTTACTGATGGTATCTTATTTATTCATATATTTATATCTTTATTAATTCAATCACTCACAATCCAGGCATTGGGGTGGCTACAAAGAACAAGACATATCTCTTGACTTAGAGGGTCATTCTCGCTAATGGGAAGGCTAGCAGGCAAATGAACAATGTAACACTGGAAAAAAAACCCAGACCATTTCTTTTTTTTTTTTTCTTTTTTTTGGTACATGCCCCTACCAGGAACTGTACCTGGGACTCTCTGGTCCGCTGGCCAACGCTCCAACCACTGAGCCAAACTGGCCAGGGCAAAGCCAGCCCATTTCTGTGGAGAGAAAGGAGAAGCTAACTCTAGAGGAAAGATAGATAGTTGATTACTTAGGATTTACTCCAATATAGTTTCTGTTAGATTAACGACATTTGTTTATCTATTTCTCAATCATATACATTTTCTAACATTGTCAGCCTTCAAATAGCCAGTTATATGAGTTGTTATTTCAGCTCTAATAAAATAATTCTAGATATATCTGGAAAAGCAACTTGTTCTTTAGTTTTGTGGGAAGTGAACTACTGATGGATACATATAATAGCTTATTAACCAAATTCTGTTTAAAAAGTCATAAACCATAGATATAGACAATGGTGTTGTGTTAGCCAGAGAGAAGGGGTCTGGACTGGGTGGAGGTGGGCAAAGGGCAGGAAATGGGGACATCTGTAATAGTGTCAACAATAAAAATAAAGTTAAAAAAATGAGATGTTGGAGGGAGTGTACTTCTAGTTGCTAAATGGAATGCTGTCCGATGCATTAATTTTTTAATACAGTCAATTTTTTTAAAAAGTAAAAAAGAAGGAAGTGTTATAACAATGAAATTTTTATATTCTATTTATGAAGTGCTCAGAAACACTCTGCAGGAAGGCCTTGTTCACATCAACATAATAAATACATTGAAAAGAGAAAGTGGATACCATATGTCTATCTAGGAAATCATAGCACTAGCAGAAACAAATGAAGAGAGAGATAAATAGTGTCATGGTGAGTAAGGAGCGTGATGTTGATGTGTTTTGTTCAACAGAATCCCACCTTTTATTTTACTGCAAACATATCTATATAACCTAGTAAAAAACATAATTTAAGAGTGTTTCCTTTTTGTGGCTACAAAAGTCAGACTAACACCGCAGACCTGTCAGGTAGCTGTTTACTCCTCCATTCTCAGGTATCATTACAGAGACATAAGAGTAGTTTAAATCTTGGATATTAAAAGAAAATTGAAAAAGAATTCATAAAGTTTACAAACTTAAATTTTCCTAAACATATTTAGGTCTTCCTGACCCACCAGTTGGTAGTCTTAAAATATGATACAAAAGTATACTGTTTCTTTAAAATAATATTTCTCTCTTTGCTTGGAAAAATATATTTTCCATGTTACTAATTTTTTTATTTATATTTAGACTGAAAAATGTCTTCTCACATAATATAAATTGCCAGAAGAATATGGTTTATAGTATAATCATAATTTCATTCAACTTTTAAAAAATATTTATAATTTTTAAGTTACTCACGTTTAACTTTCACCAGCTCTAATATGGTTACCAGGTACATCTCTAACATATAATTTTATAGATACAGAAAATGGTGTTTTTAAAAGGTTAATAGCTATTAAATCAAAGCTTAAAGCAATGAAGGAAGTCAGGAGCCTTTGTCCTAAAGACCTACTTTAATTAATCAGGTCACCTATCACCTTGACAAGTAAAAGGGTCTTTCAGCGTAAAGACCTAGACTTGATAGTTTTATAGAGTGATTATGAGCATGATTTGATCCGGTGACATTTACATGGCCTAAGTTACAAGATAAATTCTATATTTCTAAGACTGACTGAAGTTAATTTATGGGAATGGTGAGATGATTAATAATGTCGTGACAGGAAACACAAAAGAGAGAAAATGTTTTCTAGAACTCTTTTCTTCTGTTCTGCAAGATAGGGTCGAAGGTGGGATTTGCCCAGGTGCCATCCTGCACCGATTAGTTTTCTCATATTTAGGTTCCTCGCACCATCTCTTCTCTCTCCCGGACTTAGCTGTTTATGTTGGGAAGAATCATTCACGATGGTGAGACAGACCACAGAGTCTTTCGAATTCATCTCTACCCACTGTGGAAGGGTAGGATAGTCTTTTCAATTGTTTTTTTTCAGAGAGCAACAACACAGTCAAGTAAAATTATACTAATAAGAACAAAATGCCTAAATGCATTTTATTCTGTAAAATCAAATATTAAGAAGTTTTTAGGGCTGTGAAACTACTCTGTATCATATTACCCTGATGGATACATGTCATTATACATTTTTTCAGACCCAGAGTATATACAGCTCTGAGTGAGCCCCGATAGAAATTATGAAATTTAGGTGATGATGATGTATTAATATAGGTTCACCAGTTGTAACAAAGATACTTGTCTGGCATGGGTTTAGCAGTGGGGAAGCTATGTATGCGTGGGAACAGGGAATATAGAGGAAATGTTTATACCTTTTGCTTGATTTTGCTGTGAACCTAAACCTTTTCTAAAAAACAAAGCCTATTAAATATTAAGAGGTGCTTTATAAAAGAATTCTTTACTCTAAAAAGTGAATCTATTCTATTCTATTTAATGTATTTAATTCCACTTTTTAAAAATATCAATTTACACCAAAAATTGAATAAAGCAATGTATTTCTTAAAATGAGTAAATTGGCCCTGGCTGGTTTGGCTCAGCGGTTAGAGCTTCAGCCAGCAGATCAAAGAGTCAAAGGTTTAATTCAAATTAAAGGCACACACGTGTTTTGGTTGTGGTTTGGTCCCAGGCCCTGGTTGGAGTTGTGGGGGAGGCAAACAGTTGATGTGCCTCTCTTACATCAATATTTCTCTCCCACTCTCCCCGCCCCCCCCACTTACTCTATCTGAAAATAAATGGAAAAATATCCTCTGGTGAGGATTTTAAAAAAATATGAGTGAGTAGGTAACATAAAACAAGACGAAATAAAGAAGCAATAGCAAAGTACATACAAAACACGGTTGTTTGAGGAAAATTAACAAGTGTATAACTATCAATAAAAATAAGCCATTTATATCAAAATACAATCCACATCTGAATAATACTACTTTGGTTTTTATCTGAATCTGTAATTTATACATAAAAATATTTGGAACACACTTTAGGCAGGCAATACATAGACTATAAAGTCCTCGAAAAATATGTAGTATTTATTTTTTATATAAAATGAATTAAATAAAAAATGATCAACCAATTACAATGGAAACACTTTTGTGTGTATCATTTGAGCATTAGTATTGTTAGAGTATTTAAACAAGGAGGCCGTTAGACTGAGGTAGCCTTCGTCATGTACTTAAGCAAACCAAAACCCAAGCCCAAGTCAATGCATTCAAATCTGAGACAATTAAACTTAGGGACAACCAGTCACAACCAACCAACCAGGCTTTCCCAAATAAGGCAACTGCTTAAGCTATAGCCAATCAAATCAGTCCTTTGCTTTGCTTTTGTATCTTCTCTGTACAAATCGTTCCCTAGCTTCTGTCACTGTAACACTCACAAAACACCTTTTGTTGATGGAGCCAGATTGGATGCAAGTTGATATATGCACAGATAACCTTTGGAGAAAAAAAAAGTAATGTGACTCAGTTTACCTGATAGTTCATACACTATTTACTCTGCATTTAAGAAGGTACACATGTCCTTATCTCCTGTGGTTAGTGCTGCAAATTCATCCTGGTGTTCTGTGATAAAGGAGGCTTTGGTGGCATTTATTTATTCTAAATCTTTCCAAGAAAATGTACAAAAGAGGTAAACTTGTTTAAATATATTTTAGTAAGCATAAATACATTTTGTTCCCATTTAGTAGATTAGAAATACCAAATGTATGAGTAGAGAAAGTCTGTCGTAGCTTCAACTTGCTCTGTGCATAGCAGCCTCTTTCCCGCCACTACGCGGACACCAGGGTTATCTGGAATTGAGGAGTTTATAGACCCTAAGAGCTTCCACTGAAACCGTCCTGACCAAGATCCTAACTACGTAAGAAAATTCGCCAAAAGAAAGCCATACTCTCTCTATTCGGGCTCCCTAGCAAATTTCCCCCAATTTTCACTGCTTCTGTGAACCTACCCTTCACTTGATTGCTCTAAAACTTGGCTGTACTCTGAGGCCAAGGGTTCCCCTGCAGACCTCTTAGCATGACTTTCTTCCCATAGTTGACACACCATGACACTGCCAGCAGATGTGTAAATCACCCCCTTATTCTTTGCTACCATCTCCAGTAAGTCTGCATGGCCTCTGACTCTTTTTCTGGAATACTGTTCTTTTAGTGCAGTGATCTCACAGTTTTTTGTTTTGTTTTTTACCAGGATACAGTGCTTAGATATTCACATAGCAGTTTGCTTTCCTGTTCATAACAGGCATTAGAGCCCTTCATTCTTCTGTTCTTAAGATATCTGTTGATGCTAACTAACTTCTAGGATGTGCTTCTTGTCTATGACTCTGCGTTAAGATGGAATCATTAGGTTCTCCAAGTTTATCTGGCTCTCCCAAGTTTTTCAACGTTTTTGTATACTTAAGTTTTAGCTCTAGCTGTTATATCAAAATAACCATAGACTGGATGGCTTAAACAATAGAAATTTACTTCTCGCAGTTGAATTCCGGTATCTGTTTCCGGCAATTCACTGGATTCCAAGTGACTTGGAAGGCTGATGACCATGAGTAATAGATCTTCATCTACTAATAACCACATGTGGGCAGACACTTCCTAATGTTAAAGACTCTCCTCCCTGCCTTTCAGAAGCAACGTATTGAAACTGGAGGCCTCAGGTACAGATTTTCCAGGACATTGCCCATTTCAATTTGGCTATACTGGTGCCTTGGTCTTTTCACGCAGCTAACACGATCTATCATTGTAGCCTTTTATTGCCCATTGAGGAATTTCTTCCCTTTGGCTTCCTACACCAGTGCTCTAGAAAAACAGCACCGGAACCACTGTATTGAGGCCTATAGTATTTTAAAAGCTTATTATTTCTCCCCAGAAGGGGTGAACTATTCTAACATTTATGTTGAAGGACCACTTTCTCCCTTTCAAAGAACTCTTTCTATTGGGCTTCAAGCATTAATAAAAACCACCTTTTCTTTTTTTTTCCTTTTGTTTTATTGTTGACAGTACTGCAGATGTCCCTCATTCTCCACGCCCTTTGCTCCCTTCCACCCAGTCCTCACCCCACCCCAAGCCTTCCCCACACTATTGTCTCTGTCCATGGGTTATGCATATATGCATTTATGTTCCTTGATTAATCTCTTCTAATCCCTTCCACCCCTGTCCCCTCGGAGAACGGATCTGGCAATCTGTTCCATGTATCCATGTCTCTGAGACCTATTTTGTTTGTCAGTTTATGTTGCTCGTCAGTATCTGTTGTTCAGTGGATTCCACATATAAATGAGATCATGTGATATGTGTCTTCCTCTGACTGGCTTATTTCACTCAGCATAATGATCCTTCCTCTACTCACATCCTGATGCTCTCGTCTCCATGACAAATTACCCAGCAAGAGAACTTAGTCCCTGCTAAAGGGGCAGCTCACTCAATATAAGACATAGAAAACACCTCCATCACTGACAGAGTGCTTTAAAATGAACACATTGGCAGTTAAATATGTACATTTATTATGAATATGATATTTCTAGCTTCATAGGATGATTATTATAAACTGACAGACCCAGAAAGTTGCTCAGAGTAATTGTTATTTGGATTTATATTTAATGTCTGGTGGAAAATGTGGCTCAGTTGAAAGTCTCAGGAATATATCAATGAGATATTAAAATCCCTGAACCTTAATTATTCCATTCATAACATTGAATCAAAAACTACTTTGACATCATTCTAGGAAAATTAAAAGCACACTACCATCAAGGAAGCAAGAAGCCTTACTATTAAATAGCACATACTGGGTAACAAAAAGACACAGGTAAATTCAAGAAATATAATTCAGATGTGGGAAGAAGGAATGGAGAGAATGTCTGATTCATCACTGAAATACCTCACACTTAGGAAAAAGAAAAAAGAAAAATCAACTGCATTTCATCAAATCAAGGGTCAACACAGAGATACCTCATTTCTAAATTACTTTATGTATTAGATAATTCAACAAATTTTAATTTACTATGTACCCTATCTTATTCCAGGTAAGACTACACTTTATCATGCCAAATTATTTTCTACATCCTGGATGGTAAGGATGATTTACAAATTGATCAAATCAGTAAAATACATTTTTGTTATATAAACATATTTTATCTTTCAAAGTTAATATGACATTATAGTTCATTTATCTCTCATAAGCTGTAAGACAATCATGTGTTTTCAATGGTTGAAGTTGCTACAGAAAAGTTTCTTTGCAAATTTGCATTAGTGACATATTTAAATTATAAAATCTTAGAAAGTGACATCAATCATGTATAGCTTTTAGATTAAAAGAATACTGTCAGATTTAGCAGAACTTTGATTAAAACCTATACCATTTGAGAAAATATGTGGTATTCTGATATAAATTCAGCCCTCCAGATAACAATATTATCTATTAGTTACTAATGAATCCCTTAGAATGTTTACTATATAGAATAAGCCAATCACTAGCAATGGGGAGAAGGGGGTCTGATTTTTAATTTGCTATACATTCTATATTCTAAATAAATTTTATAATTAGGAATCAAAACTAATGTTTAACTTTTATCACCTTGCATTAGTTAAGAAAAAGTAAGTATAGAAGGAAGGAAGGAAGGAAGGAAGGAAGGAAGGAAGGAAGGAAGGAAGGAAGGAAGGAGAGAAGGAAGGAAGGAAGGAAGGAAGGAAGGAAGGAAGGAAGGAAGGAAGGAAGGAAGGAAGGAAGGAAGGAGAGAAGGAAGGAAGGAAGGGGAGAAGGAGGGCGGTAGAAAAGGATAGGAACAGTTGTGCCTTAACAAATGCAAAATATGAGTTTGAATAATAGATATTGAGAATCTCTCTTTGGCTGAGATCTGATTATTTCTGATTTAAGAGATAGAAGCAATTAGTCACAAGGTGTTGAGAACAACACATACTTAATTAGAGAATGGGTAGGTAAAAGGTTTTATAGTTACAGACATAAATATTAACAATAGAAGGCAATATAGAGTATCTTATTTTCAAAATATAAAATATACTTAGCAGTGAATACTACTAAATAATATACTGCAATCACAGAAGTCTACTTCTTGAGCACACATTTTGTATTTTGAAAACAGATTTCTTGACTACTATCACCAATGACATTTTTATATTTTAAGATATTGTTTTATTATAATTTTAAAAATACAATTATAAAATAAAACTTTCACAAATGTTTTTGCCTTGCTGATGCTTAATGTCTAACCTCAGAAAAATTTAAAAGCAATATATACTGTCAATTATTTATTTTCATTTAGGCAAAGGACCTGAAAGACATCAGTGTGATTGAATACATAATTTGAAGAATACACAGTATTTCAAAATAATTTAAAAGATGTAATTAAAATATATGTGTGTTTATTTCTAATGCCGCTCTCTACTATAAATGATACTATTAAAAATAATTACATATTCATTATCTGAATAGGATTTCTCAGAAATAAGAAGCATGAATTTAATACAAATTTTGAATTTAAAAATATAAAAGGAATTATGCTTTACTAATATTTACTATGTAGATTGGCCATGGCACATTTTCTGAGGCACAGCTATCAGAAGGTCATGAATACGTACAGAAAGGATATGTTCTTGAGGCACAGGGAGGATCCATAAGGCAGCAGGTGAAAATGGTACTCTCAATAGTTTTTTTTTTTCAATGTATTTTCACAAAGTACAGTATACATATGCCAGGTTAACATGATTTATGGGTTATAATAGCTACTCAAAACTAAATGAATCTCAAAAATGGAGTTGACATTAAAATATTCCTGTAAGAAAATAGCTTATTAAAAACACCTTAAATGATTCAAATACAAACAATGAGAAATAAAGCAGATGTGACATTTATCATATCCTAGTTAAAGCTCTTCATCTGTTATTCATGAAACAAAACAATGATGAATTTTAATCATATCTAATAAGAGATTGGCAATAGAAGGGAAAAAATCAGATTATCAGAAATAGGTATTTATATCACTATATTTAAAAATGAATAGTGTTGCCCTGGTCAATGTGGCTCTGTCAGTTGAACACTGTCCCATGCACAGAGAGGTCATAGGTTTGATTCCTGGTCAGGGCACATGCCTGGTTTTGGGCTCATCCCCAGTAGGGGGAGTGCAGGAGACAGCCAGTGGATGTTACTCTCTGATGTTTCTCTCTTTTCCTCTCCCATCTTCTCTCTTCCTCTACATATTAATAAAAACATATTTTAAAAAATGAATAGTGCTATATCTTATAGTTTAATTTCTGAGTTAAGAATTATCTGAAGTTTTTGTGATAGGAATGATACTTACAAAATTTTATTGTATCTGTATTTTCTTTTAAAGATTTCTGATTATGTTTATAAAATGTACAACGTATGAGAATAGTCACCCATATACACAACTTATGTAACATTTATATTTTGGAGGAGTGATTAATAATCATTTAGTAAAAGAGGTTTGTAGGTTTTTGTTTATTTTCTCTTTAAGTTTGAATACTACTACTGTAGAAGACAAGACTTTGAAGGGTTTTAACAAAAATGGGAACTCTGTTTAATCTATTTTTAATTAAGTAGTAAGAACAGCAACATGAATCTAGCATATAGTCTATACATTTCATGTTTTAAAATAAAATATATTAAAATTACCCAATCCTAAAACTTGAATTCTTTACATTTGTTACATAATTCCCATGCAATTACTAACTGATAAAATGTATTTTTATCTGTTACATTGTGAAAAGAAATTTGTACCTGTGACCAATGGTGCAATGTTACTTACATAAATATTGTTTTGATTTCCAGAAAATATACCTTACTTATGAGAATCTTTAACTATAAACTGTTGGGATATTAATCTATGTTAATCTGGGTTCCCTGTCCATCTTCCCTATGGATATAATTGCAAAAAACATAGTGAAATATTTTCATTTCATAATAGAAATTTGGCCAAGATTATGTTTATAGGTATACATTTTACCTTTGAATTACTTATGAGAATCTATTTTATCTAATAATATATAACTGATGTTTCTCAATAACTACCATAAAAGAGAAATTAAGGTCACATCA
Organism: Molossus molossus; assembly: GCF_014108415.1. Lineage (NCBI taxonomy): Eukaryota > Metazoa > Chordata > Mammalia > Chiroptera > Molossidae > Molossus > Molossus molossus. Next base: position 42,408,971 of record NW_023425344.1, read on the forward strand.
AAGACCCCAAACACTTTCTCTGGTTCTGCCACTTCCTGTCAAAGATACCCACACTCCAGCCAATCCCTAAAATTTTCCATTCATTTTGGAATTCCCTGGAAATCTCTAACACGTTCCTTTAACTATAAACTCTGACTCTCAGCATAGTTTAGCATCTAGCGGCACGGATTTTGATTATAAATCTTGAGTCACCACATATTACATGTGACCTTGGGCAAGAAGGCTAAGGTCACAGGATTCAGTGAGTCAATATATGTAAGCCCTCAGAACATGTGTGGCACATAGAAAACATCATAGTATTTTCTGTAACATCTTTTGAGATAACTTCTGGTATTACAGACAATTATTGGAGTCTGGCCACAGGTGCCACCAAATGTATTGCCACCCACTGTGGCTTAACAATACCCAGAGGCATCTTTGCCAGGACAGATTCCAGGGGCTGATGTTGCAGCAGGGATGTGCACTCTGAGGACCTGCTGGCTCTGGGCACTGCCTCCACCCCTGCTGTGGCTGCTGGTGCTGAGGACCATGCTACAGCGCTCTCATTGGCTGGCCAAACAGCTCGTCTACCTGCTCTTTTTCGGCATATGCTCTACCATTTGCCTGGTGCGAACACAGTGGCCCATTTTTCTTCTTTTTTTTTATCTTCACCCAAGGACATTTTTATATTTATCTTCAGGTAGAGCAGGAGGGAGGGTAGGGAGAGAGAGAGAGACAGAGAGAGAGAGAGACAGAGAGACAGAGAGACAGAGACACTGATGTGAGACAGACACATCCACTGGCTGCCACCCACATGACCGCAACCAGGCCGGAGACAAACTGCAACTGAGGTATGTGCCTTTAGCGGAACCGAACCCAGGAGTCTCTGGTCCACGGGCCCACGCTCTAACTGCTGAGCCAAACTGGCCAGGGATCATTAAGTCTTTATGTGTACAATAGATATTATAAACTAGTAGCTCATGAGCAGTATTACTAGTATATTTTGAATGCCTTTAAGTTGGGCCTCTATTTTCAATTTGGCTATAGACGTATTATTATTTCCTTATATCTTCATATATTTCCCTGCTGATATGGAAGTTTTACTACAAATCTAATGTGATAAGAAAAACAATTTTATAAAGTGTTTTTGGTCTTAGCTTGATAGAATATATCATAAAAACCCTTAATAAATAAGTTTTTAATAAATGGATAAGTGATTATGCTTAAGCATGCTCACCATATGTTCTTGCATAGAGATTTGTATCAACATTTTAGAGTTTCTTCACACATGTTCTTCTTTCATATAATCAGATTTGTAAATGGAGCCTTATGTCTAACTGAGCTACTTTGAGGCACACTAAAAGATATGCTGAGAATAAAGAATACAATTGAATAAACTTAAAAAAAAAAAAAAAAACTAACTGGTATTAAAAGTAAATATTTCATTATGTAATAAGAGTTAACTTATATAAAATTCTGTATCAACACAATCAAAAGCCATTCTGGCACAAAGAGAAACTGGTACAATCAAATCTACCTTTCAATTTTTAGATACCTGACCGAAAACAATGATTTAACCATCTAAAGCAGAGGAGGCCACATCATTCTGTCTATCCTGGCAGCTGAACAAGGTGTGATTTACAGAAACGTTGCCCCGGTGATGATGGGAGCAGATCAGGAAGGGAGTGCACAGTCCAGGCACTAAACTCAGGCCAGGAGTCCACTACTTATGATTCAGTTTTGGTCAGTTTGACAAGTCCATCCCAGTAGCATGATTACCCTTCAGGAGTCCCTCAAGGTGGTTCTGGTTTCTTCTGCCTTCTTGGTTAGATACAGCTGACTGCCTCAACAGCCGGGCTTCCCCCTACCTTTATAAGTAAATCTTCTATTTTTCTGTGTGATGTTTGACCATTCAGAGTTCAGATTTCCTTTGGAATAGCTGTGACCCATAAGTCCTAGTTCTGGACAAGATAGTGAGATATATGAAGTATCCATCTACCGAACCTGTATCAGTGGTCTTTCCCCATAATAAACTGAGTAATACTTTCAAGGATGCAAATAATGGTGAAACTCAGGTGAAATCTGGACATATCTAGACTAACCAAGCCATTCTCAATGTCTTGGTTTTTCACTTTAGGATGACTCTTGGCCCACTTTTAACATAGGAGGTCCCTGAGTGATGTGTGTTATTAAAAAGAAGCTATTTTCTCCCGGCTGGTGTGGCTCAGTGGTTGAGTTTCGAGCCATGCACCAAGAGGTAACCAGATTGAATCCCAGTCAGGACACATGCCCAATCCTTAATGTGGGGCATGCAGGAGGTGGCCAATCAATGTGATGTTGTCTTTCACCGATGTTTCTCTCTCTGTGTCCCTCTTTCTTCCTCTCTCTCTGAAGTCAATAAAGAAAAATAAAAAATAAAAAAGAAGCTATCTTGGTCATGAAAAATCTTCATTTATACTCCAATTATAACATAGTTTAAGTGACATTTTCTATGGATCCATTCTTCAAAGTTTTCATATAGTCATAGACTTCAGGTGTGTTTGCCATAAACAATTCTAAATATGTCAGGTATATCCTTCTAAAAGTATTTTGAGTTAAGGACTTTTCAGTTAGTAAATGCCACTAGTCAGTTTGCAAAGGTATTAGAATACAGTTTGATCTGTTTCTTACTCTTAACTAATCAGATATATAACCAAAAATCCACGTGTAACTTCCTGGATTTCTTCCTCTAATGTTATGCCGAACAATTTCTAGCAACTCAACTGCATTTAGCATTGACCAATATCGCATCCAGATGTTAGTCAAAGAGTTGTCACATTTGATAGAGAAATTAAATCAGTTTAATTTAAATGTAAGATTCTTCTCTCATGTGAATCATTTTCAACCTAATCCCCAGATTTACACTAATATAAATTAATAAAATCTTAAAATATCTTAGGTGTGTGAAGTTTTTTATTTTTTAAAAATTTGTTTTAGAAAGAGAGATGGAGAGAGAGATATGTTTTGTTTCACTTATTTACGCATTCATTGGTTGATTCTTGTATGTACCCTGACCAGGGATTGAACCCCAAGCCTTGGTTTATCAAGACAACGCTCCAATCAATTGAGATAACTAACCAGGGAAGGCTTTTCCTTTTGAATCAAAATTTTATACAATCTCCTGAGAGACTAGGACCTGATGTAGTTATAAATCTAAAGGTAATTAGGGAGGGATGAGAGGATTGAGGCATGAGGAGCATGGCAACATAAAAAGTGCAGGTGATGTCAGCACACGTTTTTCAGGGCATCAACTACTTCACTGGACTTGTAAGGAGGCAGCCTCTGCTGTCAGAAACAGCTCATGGAGGTTAGGTATTTGGGATATACAGATTTACTTGAATCCACCAAAATCTTTCAATTACAATATTGGGGTCTCTCTGTTTACTAAGCAATAGCTTAACTTTCATAAAAGAGACCTGATAGGGCTGCTGGCTCTAAACCATTCCTGCACTAGTGGTCTATCGCAGCGCTACCTTGGCCCACCAATGGCATGCTTGTATCAAATAGGTAAGTATTCTACATCAGCATTCATTCAACCACATTTTCATCCCTTAAGGATGGCAGTTTTTTACTGTCTAAATTCCCAATCATGTCAGAAATCTATGCCCAATTCTCATTTTTTTTCTTTTTTATTGTTGAAGGTATAACAAATGTCCCCTTTTGTCCCCAGTGACACCCTCCTCCCCACTCCCATGCCCCCCACCCCGCTTTCTCCAGCATAATGTCTGCATTCATTGGTTGTGCATATATGCATATAAGATCTTTGGTTTATCTCTTCCCACCCGCCCCCCACTCCCATCCCTCTGAGGTTTGTTAGTCTGTTCCCTACTTCCATGACCCTGGATTTATTTTTGTCGACAGTTTACTTTGTTCATGATGTTCCATAAATAAGTGAGATCACGTGGTACTTGTCTTTCTCTGATTGGCTTATATCACTCAGCATAATACTCTTCAGGTCCCTCCATGACATCTCAAAGGGTAAAATATCTTTCTTTCTTACAGCTGCATAGTATTCCATTGTGCATTTGCTTTTTAATCCAGTCATCTACTGATAGACATTTGGGCTGTTTTCAGATTTTAGCTTTTGTTAAGTGTGTTGCTATGAACATAGAGGTGCATATATTCTTTCTGATTAGTGTTTCAGGTTTCTTAGGATATATTTCTAGCAGTGGGATCACTGGGTCAAATAGCAGTTTCATTTTTAACTTTTTGAGGAAACACCATATTGTTTTCCATAGTGGTTGCATCATTCTGCAATCCCACCAGCAGTGTACTAGAGTCCCCTTTTCTCCACACCCTTGCCAGAACTTGTCATTTGATGATTTGTTGATGGCAGCCATTCTGGCAGGTGTGAGGTGATATCTCATAGTCATTTTAATTTGCATCTCTCTGATGATTAGTGATGCTGAACATTTTTCCATATGTCTCCTGGCCATTTGTATGTCCTGTTTGGAGAGGTATCTATTCAGGTCCTCTGCCCATTTTTTAATTAGATTGTTTGTCTTTCTTTTGTTGAGTTGTCTGAGTACTCTATATATTTTGGATATTAACCCCTTATCTGATGTATCATTTGCAAATAGATTTTCCCAGAGAGTGGGTTCCCTTTTCATTTTGATGCTGGTTTCTTTTGCCATGCAGAAGCATTCTCATTTTCTTTTCTTTCTCTCTCTTTTTTTTCTTTATTGATTTTAGAGAGAGAGGAAGGGAGAGGGAGAGAGATAGAAACGTCGATGAGAGAGAACATCGATTGGCTGCCTCCTGCATGCCCCACACTGAGGATTTGGCCCACAACCTGGGCATGTGCCCTGACTGGGAATTGAACCAGTCACCTCTAGGTGCATGGGTCGATGCTCAATCACTGTGCCACACTGACAAGGTGCTTCTCATTTTCTTTGGTGTCTGTTTAGCTATCAGCATGCCTTTTTTGGTAATGATTGCAAAACATAAATATAATCAGTTTTAAATAACAGAAGTATGTCCACTTACTTTAAGTAGAACTAGTTTTATTAATGGATAATAGATATTAAAGCATCTTTTAGAGTATTAAATTGAAACGCTCAAACTTGAATTTCCAGGAATTAGTCCCTAGACAACACCACAGACCTGAAGAACAAGTTACATGCTACCTCTGCCTCTGTTAGTTGATTGGAATTGACAGGAAGTTGCTGCCAAGGCTGGTGTTTCCAGGACTCCGGTGCCTCCGCAAGGATTCCCATCTGTAAACATGCATGCTCCCTGCCTCTCCCGCCACAAATAACATATTCCAAAAACAAAATTCTTAATTAAGAACCTTTCTTACTTCATGTGGCTAAAGGTTTCTTCATTTGATGTGTAAAATCTAAATCCTAGCCTGAACCTGAGTATCAATGAAGTCTGAAAAGTTATTATTATTTTTTTTGCTGTCTTTCTATAACATACTGGAAACATGTTCGCCTCAGTGTTGAGAAAGACAAGCTACTATAGCTGACATATCTATGACTAACTCTATAATACAAGTCAAGTATCAAAATAGAATGTTGAGATGTATGTTTGAGAAATGATGGACTAGACAGAGCTAATATGTTTCTTTACTGTGGCCTTTTAAAGGGACTTGTATATATGGAGCAACTTAAAATGGAAAATAAAAGGTATTTTAAGGTTTATTTGACCATAAAACTATTTTTATGAAATATCTATTAAAAACTAATGTGATCTTAGTATTCAACACTATACAGTTTAGAAATAAGCAACCTAACTGCTAATTTTTCAGGCAACTACGTAAGTGAAATTAATTACCTCCACACCCCCACCAAAAAATGTCATAGAAATAAAGAGAAAAGAAACACATCATGGGTATGTGTGTACACCAATGTAATGTGTGTATATGTACACATGTATGTCAAAATATATACATGGAAAATTGAGGTAGTTTACATTTGGAAAACTATAAATAAACTAAAAAACATTACAGCCAAACTGACAACATGTACATCTCAATTGGGCCTGTGGGATACAGGAAAAAATAAAGAAACAATAAAAGACCAAAGACTAAAATGATGAGGGAGAAGTTAAGAGACATGAAGGATCATAAATTCATAGGAATACCATCATTTTTCCCTACTGAAGTTTAAAATTTAAAAAGTAAATATATTAAGTCTTTCTGATGTTATAAATTATTAGACTGTGTTATTTGAAAGGACTGAACATTATCAAAAGTCTATGAAAATTTATACATGACCTATACCATTTTATAAAATTAATAATTAAGAACTACCTTATGCTGTTATATTAAAAAATTTAAGTACAAGTTTTTTAACAAAAGAAAACAAATTATTTACATATTTTTTTGAAATACTAAATGCCAGAACTTATGAAATCTATATCTATACTTTAGAGGAAAGTAATTCTACAGAGTTTTTAATATGGCCAATTCATTTTTAAATTTTTAATGTAATTTAAAGTTATTCAGAGAGGCCCTGGCTGGTTTGGCTCAGCGGTTAGAGCGTCGGCCTGCGGTCCGGAGAGATCCGGGTTCGGTTCCCGCTAGGGGCACGTACCTTGGTTGCAGTTTGTCCCCGGCCCTGGTTGGTCATGCGGGTGGCAGCCACTCGATGTGTCCCTTCACGTCGATGTTTCTCTCTCTCTCTCTCTCCCTCTCACTCTATCTGAACAAAGTATCAAAAAATGTCCTCGGGTGAGGATTAAAAAAAAAAAAAAGTTATTCAGAGAGAAACAACTGCTCAGAAAATTTACCCTTTACTTTTAAAAAATTATATTATTTGTTATAATACTCAAGTAAATTATGAAATTAATGTTATAAGGTATCATACAGTAGGAAGGATATTATGGTGCAAATACTTTAACAGGATGTTTTATCACTTAAATTGTCGCTTGAGATGAGATCTGAATGGCAGGAGGCACTGGAGGGTCCGAGAAGAAAGGTCTGTCACAAGCACTGTGAAATGAGGTCAGAGATTCAGGCGGGGCTCAGTCAGGCGAGGACTGGACAGCTAGCGTAAGATGCAAACATTTTAATCTCTTTGCAATGGAAAGCCACTAAAGTGTTTTAAGCAGGCAGTTAGGTGACACAATTTAGATTCTGGAAAGGTCCCCTGGGCTGCAGTGTGAAAGAGAGATTTCTGGGGTAGAAATAGACACAGGAAGGCCAGACGGGTAAATTACAGAAATCTAAGTGAGATGTGATTGGGGCTTAGAACAGGGACATAGTGAAGCTGGAGAGAAGTAGAAATATGTGGACTACGTTCTGCATAAAATTTGATATGATATATGGTGTGGAATGGACACTAAGACTGAAAAAAATAGAGAAATCAAGGATGACCTCTGGGACTTGGCTTCAGCGACTGGGTGAATGGTGACGTCCCTCTCGAAGATGGAAGATGTTATGTAAGAAACCCATTTTAGGAGGAGCAGGAATAAAGAAATCTGGTTTTGAAATGTTAAAGCTGGAAATACATATTAGATGTGAAGTAGCAGTGATGGTTGAGCATCTGTTAGACTTTGTGAACAAGCTACTGCTGCGTGAGGGTAGATGGAGGAGGAAAGCATCAGGCTCCCTGGGGAGCCAGGAATCCGGGGACACTGGTCAGCGCCCTGCAGGCTCCGGGAGTTATCTGAGATATTCAAGTAGAGAATGGAAAAGTAATACATTCCAAGGAAAGAGTTATTGCAAAGTCAAAGAACTTTTGTTATTGAAACTGCTATTTTGTACCTTAACCGCCCCCCCCCCACACACACTTTTTTTTTCCATTTTAAGATAGTACAACTTCGGATACCGTTGTGTGTTATCAGGTAAGTGGATGCTTTAAGGGATTCAATGGGAAATATGTATACATGTACCAGAATTAATCTTGAACAAATATTAATTAAGAAACTGTAGTTACCTCACGTAAGGCATTGCATTGTATCTATAGAAAAGATGGACAGAAAGCCCAGGTTTATATTAAAACTAAAAAGTACACAAAACATTTTTAAGTTAATATACATTTTCTGAAAGTGTAAATTCTTTTATATTTTCCTCTTTTTTTTTTTCTATAGGAGCATTTATTACTTTTTGTAACAAAAAAACTTCATGAAAACATGTAAGTATTTTACTCTTGCAAGAATTTAATTCCTGTTATTTTTCTTGGAAATTGAATTTGCTGTGTAAATTTGCACTCAGAAATTTTCCTTATATGAGGTCTATGTGAAGGAAATGCAAACAATGATTTAGGCACAAGGATATTCATGACAATACTAGATACAATGGTGAGAAATTGGAAACAAATTAAATCCCCAATACAAGAGTGACTTAAAAGAAAAAGATACATTTCAACATGGAAAAAACAATGGAATGACTTAAATTAAGTTTGTTAGATGTCTTATGAGCAAGGAAAATGTTTATAATTGTTAATTGACTACAACGATATACAAATTATGTTCTTAGTACAACCACAAATGTTTAAAATAGTCATTAAGAACCCAATGTACTATGACTTCATGCTAGTTATAGTTACTCCTGAGTGTTGGAATAATCTACTGTATTTATTCTATTGCATCTTTTATATTTTATGTTAACATGTCTTCTAGCATATTCTTAATAAAATTTCAGTAATATGTATTTAATTTTGTAATTAGATAAAACCAATAAAAATTAAACAACCTAACAACATGACTTTTGGGAAAATACTTTGAGCTATGATTTCAATGTTCAGCATCCCATCAGACAATGTTTGGGGACTTGGGAACCAATGAACAATATTTATCTCTCCCACCTAAAGTTTGAACTAAATGAGAAATATGACAAAAATAGTATCAAAGATATGAGGTCAAAATACATCTTGTTACTAGTAAAGCTAATATCTGCAGGTTATTTGATTTCTTAATACTAAACCCCCCAAGTTGTACAAACTCCCTCCCCAGTCATAGGTAGTATTTGATTACCTCTAATATGTAAGACTTGTAACATGGAGAGTTAGAAAATAATGGATTTTTCTGTGGGCAGACTGTATGGCATGAGAAAAGAGAGGAAGAAATAACAAGCACATATGCATAGCAGGTTTGGTCCTTAAACTCAGTAGTCAAAGACATCAGTCATCTTTGGAAAAGGAATGAGTTGGGGAGGAGGGGTTAAGAGGAGGCTAGTCGGGTTATGCTTTTGGAACTCCCTCCACGTGGAAGGAAACACCGAAAGTCAGGGTGTGGCACATTAATTACTTCACACGCAGACATGAATTCATCTTTATGGATTATATTTATTTTTAAAAATTTAATCCACGATACCTAGAACAAACAATCTTCACATTTCTGTTTGTGAATTTATACTTCAGAGTACTACTTTCTGAGAGATCAAACCAAATTTGGGAAAAAATAAAGTATTCAATTATCAAAAGTCATCTTGACACGGTTGATATAACCAAGTTTCTAAATATACCTATAGTTTTGATGTTGCTGTAAGAATATGTATTCTAAAAGGAAAATATTCGTTTTGTATAAAAGATAAAACTGTCCTTTTATTTTTTAAGTGGGAAATTATAAGTAATTGTTAATTTTCTTTTCTTTTTTTTTTTACAGACATTAAGTGACGGAATAGGGTTCTTATACATTTTTATATCAATCAAAGTATACCTTGGACGATTAGAAAGATTTCTATGGTAACATATAAAGAACAATTTATTTCTTTTTTATAAATGCAAAGAAGCTCATTGAATAGGAACATTTTTATTTATCTAATTCTTCCTTGGTAAACAATTAAATTGGGGGGCATTAAAATCTAACAAATAATTGGAAAGTATAACTTTATTCACTTATCAGATTATTCTCTAGACTTAAATATTAGAATCAAATGTCTTGGTAAAAAAATACACAGCACAATTTTTATTATGTATTCCAGAATTGGCATACATAAAATACTTAATTGAATAACATTTCGCTCAAAAGTAATTATGACTTTGGGTAGATTTCCAGTTCATTAAAAATATTGTGTGATTTATTTTTGCTTTATTTAATACAGAAAAAATGATAAAATATTTTATTAGTTATCATGTTATTCTAGCAGTATTTCCACAGTCTAACAAAATATGTGAATGTATTCAAGGATTCATAATTGCAGAATTTTGCAGGAGAAAATTAGTAAAATATGGTAAATTTGTACTTGTTCCAACTATAATTTTAATGTATTTCTAATTAAGACATTTAATGAGAAAAAGAATAACTAACATGTTTTGTTTAGAAATATCTCTACTTGAAACTGAACAAAAAGAAACATTTTCCTTTTGTTCAGCTAGAAACTGAACAAAAAGAAACATTTTCCTTTTCGAGTCTGTATTTTAAAAGCATCACCCATTCTTTAGGTTTACGTAGGGGCCTCATTATGTCACAAGTTGTAACCTGCAATATTATGGACATAGCTCTTTCATTACTCCCTTTGTGAACAACATATTCTATGACTTCCTATGTTTCATTAACAAGTGTTAAGTGCTAAGAATACATAAATATGTCAGATATGGTTTCTGCCCTCTAGATTTGAAAAAAGCAATATCATTCTGTCAAAAAAATAATAATCAGGCATAGCATAATCTATACAACCTAAGATCAACAGTACAGAATCAGGCAATATAAATAATATAATATGCATATTCATAGTATCATAGGATGTGTTCTTTGCCTGTGTGAATTGCACCATTCTCTGATTGCTATTGTGAAGTGTGCACTATGATTATTCAAGCATTTTAGGAAAACAATAAACTATTCAAATATGTCCTCAGAAACCACCCATTTTAACATTGAAAAGGTTCATGTCTATGGATATGCTACCCAACCACCTTGTTGCTCCCAAGAGAACCACTGTTTTTATGACCACCAGATGAATGATTCATCTATCTATATGTAGAAGTGTCAATCTGGTTATCCCTAGAAGCACATCATATTTTCTAACATATTCTGGGGCTTTTCCCAATCTAAGTTTCTATTATCAAAACACTGTCCATCACATATCTGTTACATCAGAGTCTTATTCTAGTGAAGAAATCAATGACCTACTCGGGGAGGAGGCATGGTTAGTAGGGCAGATATATGTTTCTTTTTTGTTTGCTTTTTAAATTTATGGATGAAATTATTACCTAGTATTGATTTTTTTGTAAAGCACTTGCTAGATGCTAAGGATCAGTCTTGGGGAAATGCAGCAGAGCTGAACCTGAGAGGAGGATTAATATGGGTGTTCAAACTACTATTTTGTCGTGGATAATGGTATCAATAGCATCGTTAGAACAAGAAATTCAATATCTACCTGTTTTTTTTTTTTTTAAGATTGCAAAGGCATACTATTTCATATCATGCCCACTGTACATTTAAAACATTTTTGTCATGCAGACTGGGACAGCCACTGTGGAAAACAGTATGGAGTTTCCTCAAAAAATTAAAACTGGAACTGCCTTTGGACTCAGTGATCCCACTTCTAAGAATATATCCTAAGAATCCCAAAACAACAATCAGAAAGAATATGTGTACCCCTAGGTTCATATCAGCATTCCTTACAATAGCTAAGATCTGGAAACAGCCTGTGTCCAACTGTAAACAAGTGGATACAATGCTGTGGTACATTTACACAATGGAATATTATGCAGCTGTAAAAATGAAGGAACTCTTACCTTTTGCACAGCATGGAGGGACCTGGAGACTATTATGCTAAGAAAAATAAGCCAGACAGAGAAAGACAAATACCATATGATTTCACTTATATATGGAATCTAATAAACAAAACAAATTGACAAAAAAAAAATAGAAAAGAAAAAAGAAACAGGCAAAGACACAAACAGATATGTCACTGAAAAGAATATATAGGTGGCAAAGAAGCACATTAAAAGTTGCTCAGTTTCATGAACTATTATGAAAATGAAAGCTAAAACCACATGTGACATTACCACACACCAATCAGAATGTGTAAAACATTAAAAAAAAATTTGTTATAAGACCAGATGCTGGCAAGAATGCAGAGAAACAAGATCCCTCATGCTGTGCTGGTGGGAATGTAAAACAGTACAGTGTCTCTGGCAAAAATGTTGGCAGTTTTTTATAAATCTAAACATCAAGTTATATAGCCCAGTGATTTCACTCTTGAGCATTTATTCCAGAGAAATTAAAAAATACACATTCACACACACACACACACACACACACACTTTCCACCAGAAGCCTGAAAAATTGTAATTGTAATCTTCACAATTCCAATTACCTTCAAGTAAAAGTAAAAATAGGTAAGTGATTTTAAAATAGATAATGGACAAGAAGAGTATAAACTGGATATGTATTATTTACCATTTGAGCTATAGCAGCAAGAGAATCTGTATTACCTGGGAATTTGCTTAAAATGAAGAATTTCAAAGACCGCCCTGCATATGCACTTCAAAAGACCTTAAGGTATTCCTATTAATGGTATAATACAATTAACAAGCACTGCTTTATAGAATTTTGTGGGGATTAAAAGAGAATGAGATAAGGTTCAAATGAGAGATAAGGTGCTAAAAGGAATGTCAGGTTAAAAGAAGATACTCTTGAATGGTCAGTGCAGTAGTGGTCGGGATGAATGAAAAGGCAGAGCAGACACTGTGGTGATACTTCTTCCTCTTGTTCTCCTTGAGAATACCCAGTGATCCTGGGAGCATTCTGACATCTTCGTGATATGCTCCTCGAAACTCAGGCAAAATAAAATTACACATTCAAGAGCTGCAGGTCATATGACCTAGATGGCATCTTTATTAAGCAAGTTGAATGTTTTGAGTAATTATCAACTGGGTAATTCTTCTGTTACAGGTTCCCAGCAGAGCGAAAGATAAAGCTCCAGCATCGAAAACCGACCGTCTCATGAAACTTGGAAGAATGTTCTAAGTGAACATCTTAGGTAGAATGGTTAACTCCCTCCTTTGTGCTGTGGTAGAACTTAATTCCTGCCTTGAGGATTACACGTCTGTCTTCTCATAAGACAGGCTTCACAACAGAGGCCAGCTCTCTGATTTTGGTCCATGGCACGGAGCCTATACACAGCAGGTGCTCTGTACCTGCTTAATTAGGGAAGAACCAATTGGCTAAATGACAGGATGAATGATGGACTAAATAGTTTAAGTAAAAAAGATTTCATTTGTCATCATAGTCTAACAAGGAGAAAAAGGGAGACCTGTGTCTTCACAGTTGTATGGAGAGGGTCATTAAGCTACAGGGGTCCATTCCTTGATTTTTCAAGTGGCAACTGCCTCATTCACTCAGCAGGTAATGCCAACTACTCCATCACTGATAGCCCCAGGAAAGTTTACTTAAGGGGCAACTGCCACTTTGGGGGGATTTCATATTCACAGAGATAGCAGGCTACCGAGCTTATTCTACCTCTGATGTATGTTCCACACAAGTTGTGAACACAAACAAAAATATATGAAGAATTACATTTAATTCAGTTGTTCTCTCTGCCACAGCCAGAGACATTAGGTAGTGCAGACACATTATAGAGTTACAGGAGTTCATTTGAAAATAGACAAAAGAGAGATGCAAGGTAATGTAAGTAAAATCATAAAATGTATTTTATACATCATTAATTCTGATAACTGATTTTATTGCTTTGGAAAATTATTATGGCAGCCTGCTACAAAATACTTAACCTAATTTAAATTTCAGAACATAGTTTTTGGCAAATCACTAGAAGCAATATTTTTAATCAATGAAGTGGATCTAATTTGGATTTCAGATGCAGAGAGAGAGAGAGAGAGAGAGAGAGAGCGCAAAAGCAAAGTTTTCTAAGGTATGGACTTTGTATTTCACAGTTGTGTTTTAAATATAGTTACAAGGAGAAAATTTAAATAATGACTATTTCTATGCAGAAAACCTACCACAGATTAAAGCCTAAACTGTTTCCTTACTGGCATACTTTAATTGATATTTTATACAGTCATTTTCTTGCTAGGGACTATTTTATTAGAACTGCACACATTAATTTGTTTCAAGAGCCAGATAATGTTTAGAAGTTCTATTAGACTCCCTAACAAATATTGTTTTAGGACCAGAATTTGAAAATCGCCATCACTTTGCTCTGACTAACAAGAAGTTATTTTGATTCTCAAAAGTCTAAGTCAGGAAAAGCAGGAGGACCACATTGTTTTCTAAAGTTTCATTTTTCGACGTAGCTTATATTTGTTTGATTGCATCACTTTAGCCAAAGGTTTGGCTGCATCAAATAGCAATGCTATAAATATAGGTCTCTTATACAGATAAAAAAGAAAATCTCTACTTTCCCATTTGTTCACTATAAAATGTTGGTAAATGTGGGGAAATGCAATGTTCATATCAGTAGGTTGACTACCTGCTATAAATTGTAGTCAGCACTCACAGAACCCTAGCTTCATTTCTGTGTTTTATTTCTTCCGAGAGCAATCATCCATGATACCAGCAAATAAAGCTATCCACTGCACTTAACCCAAAACCTAGATGAGGTCAGTGACTGTCAGAGTCGAGAGAGAGCCAACAGTATATAAACTGGTTCCTCCTCTGGACACTGTTGAGGAATGCAATCATTTTTTTAAATGATGCATGTGTGTTGATGGGAGGGAAAGTGAATTAACTCCGCTTATTCAAGTGAGATCAGAGGCTTTACAAACAGCTGGCCAAATTCTGCTTTATTTATGTGTCTTTTATTCTTGATGAAGTCAAGATGCACATAAATGAAAGCAGAAGTCTGCCCAACTCATTCTAGATATAGCATGGTTTAGCTTTGTCTTGAAATACTCTTGTATTTTGTTCAAAAACAACAACAAAAAGAAGTACAGGGCACCTATTTTTACAACCTGTGATGTCAATCACTTAATACTGATGGACCTTTTCTTTAGGATATGTGGAATTAGGTTCACTCAAATGAATTTAACTTGATTTGGTGACAAAAGTCAGTTACTTGCAAAATGATATCAGAATCAGTTTGTTAGGTGGTCCTCAGACAAAGAACAGGATACCCGAGTCTCGGGATGCAATGCTAATCATCTATAAAGAAATAAAAACTTGCCCTGGCCGGTCTAGCTCAAGGGTTAGAGGGTAGGTCCATGGATCAGAGAGTCCCCTGTTCAGTTCTCGCTAGGGGCACGTACCTCGATTGCAGTTTGTCCCCGGCCCTGGTTGGGGTCATGTGAGTGGCAGCCACTCGATGTGTCTCTCTCATGTCAATGTTTCTCTCTCTCTCTTCCTCCCTCTGTCCCTCCCACTCTATTTGAAGATAAATGCAAAAAAAAATGTCCTTGACCGAGGATAAAAAATAAATAAATAAAGCAGATATAAAAAAATGAAACCAAAATTCTAATTCTCTTAGCAGAAAATACTCTTGAACAAATAACTAAATCAAAGAATTTTTGAATGGAACATGAAAGCTGTATTTCTTTCAAAGTAAGTTCAAAATGACCATCTGTGTCATGTAGAACAGTGGATTTCTTTCTGGGAATCCCAGTATGCCATCATCACTGGGGAGGGAAGAGTATAAGAAAATTACATTGAGATACTGATATTTTAATCTTCTTCTGAACAGACCATTTTACCAAACGGGAAAAAAACAAAAGTTCTAGGCAACAACTGCAGTTAGCTAAGATGATTCTCTGGCAAATACCCCATACTTAGGTGATATTATTTTAAATACTATAATCTCCTTCTCCAAATAGCAGAGAACACAGGGGAAATGCATTTGACTTCCTTCAGAATGTGGTGGCACCATATAGTCCACAAAAAAAGGATTCTTTTTTTTTAAAAGTAATGGGTTGATGCAACAGAGTAATTCCAAAATAGTGTATAAATACTGTGCATGTTCATATGAATTAAAAAAAATAATAATGAAAAGGAAATACAGGAAAATACAGAATGCCTGTCTCAGGATGATAAAATTAAGAGAGATTCTCTTCATTACCCTCATACTTTCTACATTTCATAACAAACAATATGTTTACATTTTAGATTAGGGTATAATTATTTAAAGAATTCCTGCCTTTTAAATATTTGTGCAATGAATCAGTAATACACATAGGTACTTGATTTGCAGGCTAAATCAAATGCCTATGTGTAACACAAGGTGAAATTTTTGTTATTTAAATCATGTACATCACTTCTACATGACTTCATTTGAATTGAATACTTAGATAATTTCAATATGCACTTACTGAATGCCTGTCCTATCCTAACAGGATGTCAAGAATTTCTTGAACTTTATTAATAATTTACAAATTATGTTAAAATAAAACCTGCCTTTTCATCCTCACAACACTGTAAACTTTTATTTTTAGCAAATGTGTAGTTGAAGAAAGAACGGATTAATTTGCACAGTTAGAAAATGAGAAGCAGAGGTTAAAACTGCACTTTCCCCTGCTCAGTTTTCTTTCTATTATTATAATTGCCTCCCAATAATGGAAAGAAATAAAAGATTCAGTCTTTTTGATTCATTATAGCCTTAATGTGTTATTCATGAAAAGGCTGAGCTAGAGAAATTAAACTATAGTACAATAATGACCAGAGACAAATTGATTAAGGAAAAACAACAACAACAACAACAACTCGAAAAACAAAATGCTTTCTGATCCAAATGGTGCTACCAGAGAGGGTAGATGGTGTTGGACAACAGAATACCACATGGTGCATTTGTAGGACCAGAAAGAAGGCCGGTGTGAATGATGTAGAGGGAAGGGAGACAAAGTGAATTGGGATGAGCTCAGGGAAAACTGGAAGGCACACAGCACAGACATGAAGATAATGTCAAGAACTTTAGTCTTCATCATATAAGACTAGAAATCTACTCAAATGTTTTAAGAATCCATGGAGCATAATCAAATTTTAATTTAAAAATATGGCTGTTATATGGAGAATTATAGAAAATGAATCAGAGTGAAAATAAGGTAATAAGATTGAAAGCTATTGTAGAATATAATCCATATAGAATGGTGCTTAATAGGTGTTTTTTTGATGATCGTGGTTCTGATTATACCTTACTAGAACCAGGAAGGGACAGTTTATGAGTTATCAGTAGGGTAACTTTCATCTGTAATTATTTGTGAATCAAACAAAGTGGGCATACAAGTCACTGAAGACATTATCCATTGGTCTCTATCACTCAATACTCTTCATGGAGCATACTCTTCAAAGCTGGGCTATAGCAGTTATGGCTATTCACTATTTGCTATGAATAATAAATCAAAAGATATATGTGACCCATTATTTTCAGCAGTGTATATATGTTTAATGGTAATGCACATTTTAATTACAGAGTATGAGAGATCTCTAAGGAGAAAAATGGATTGTCACATTAATTTGCTTCATTGAATAGTGTTTGTGCATTTAAGTAAGTATCAGTAAGCACTCTTTGATATTTGATTTCAGTCAGGTATGTGCACAATTGCTGATCAATTGTTTTTCAAAAGAACCTATATGATTCTCCTCAGCTGTAACAATATATAACAATAAATGTTTGCTTACTATTGGGTATATAATCAAACAGATTTTTTATCAAAACATTTGAAAGAGTTGTACTGATTAAACACATGTCAAAAGCCAAACTCCACTTTGCCAGTGAGGCTTATTCAATTTACATACCCATGGGTCAATATGCTAATCTTGCTTCCGAAGGACCTGGTATGTTGCAAACACTGAGAATGTTTAATTTTAGGAACTTCAGAGCTAGATGCCTGCGTAACTGACCAAGTCATCCATCTGCTGCAACCTCTAGCTAGGTTCCCAGGATTTCACATTCAGCCAATACCTGTTATGCGCTGCTTCCAGCCAATGACTGAGCACTCTGAGTGTACAAATAAAGACCATGACTTTGAGATTTGGGACTTCCCTGATGAGTGACTGACTCTAGGACTCCCAGTTGGCACTGCCAAACCTTTCTTTAAATTGCACTGCAAACTGAGACTCTTTGTATTCAAACCTCCTGCGTTTCCCTGCTCCTTTTCAGCATCATTGTGGCTAAGGGCTCTCCTCAAGTTTTTAATTTTCCTAATTTTTTTCCCTCTAACCTACATTTCCTGCAATAATTCATTGCTGCATTTAATTCAGTCTTAGCACATGTTTCTCAGAGGAACCCTAAAAATGGAAGCATTGCCAGTAGTGGGCTAAAAAGAAGACACATTATTAAGGAATTAGCAAAGCCAAAGCTGGCGATATTCTATCACTGAAGATTTCACTGTTGGTGATCTGCAAAGATGTCCCATGTAGGGAAATTCTCATGTAGGTACAATGATTCCAAATTTTAGAGATGGGTTGCTAAATGGGTTCTGATCTCAACTTCCAATGTGTGTATGGGGGATTGTATCCTCCACCACTAAGCAATTCTCCAACACTAGCTGGGTGTCCTACAATTCAACTCAATTCTTACACTATCTCTACAGATTAAAGGCTCAGTCCCACAAGACTGTCCCCACTTCAACTGCCAACTGCAAGTCCAGGTTATTACCTGTGTTTATGATCAATCCACTATAAATTGGAAGTTCTCATAACCCCTTTCTTAGGTTCAATTAATTTGCTAGAGCAGCTCACATAACTCAGAGAAACATTTTATTTACTAGATAACAGCTAGATGGAGGAGATGCACGGGGCAAGGTATGGGGAAGGGGCACAGAGCTTCAATGCCCTCTTCATGTGTACCACTAAGACTTGATGAATAAACCATGCGTAAGAACACTTGGGTTTTAGAACATAAGTAGTATTTGTCTCAAAATCTATTCTAATTAAAAAAGATGATTAGATATGGCTGACATATTTTGTGCTTTACTTGTCCTACTTGCTAATAAATTTCAGCCACTATGTAGCAACTACTAAAGCATAAGTCAAGAGACTGAGAACTCAGTAAACAGAGGTAGTTTCAAGTGGCAGCAGTTTTAAATTGTGTCAAACCTGAAGTTTATCACATGGGGTAACTTTGAAAAGTATGAAATCATCAATTTCTTATTTTTCTCTCCTTTTTTTCTGTTCAGTTGCAGAAAATGAGAAAGGTATGATTTTTCAATTAAGAGGAATCAAATTAATGGTGTTCACCATTATTCAATTTCCCTCTGCTCCCATGCACATAAAGAATTCAACTTCCCCAATCTTTTGAATTTGGATGTGGCCATCTAACAAGTTATGGCCATGAAATGTGACTGGAGGTAAGGTATACTCAACTTTCTAGTTCTTAATCCCCTTCCTCATGAACACTGAAAGCACATATTGAGATGTTAGAGCTTTTTTTTTCCCAGAATCCATGACTGTTTAGTGCAGAACTCTGAGCTTTGTAGCAAAAGCAGGAAGAAAATACTTATTCTTTGAAGCCACTGACATCAGGAGGTTATTCTTCCACACATTAAAATATACTCTACCCTGACTCTTAAATAATGTTTAGGGGTATTCCTGGAAATGTATACAAGTTGTGTGTAGGAGAAAGTATCTTTTTGAAGATGTATTTTTAAATTATTAGCTAGCTGAAATAGAGGGCAAAGAAACATATACATGGAGCAGTAACTGAGCACACAATCTCCATAGCTATTTAGGTCTTAGATGCCACATTGTTTAACCACATATGTGAGTGACAACTAACGTTTAATTATTACAAAGTCGTGAGTTGTGTTTACTAAAAAAAGATGTATTAAAAATTTATTACATAATTGGTTTTTATTCTTTTTAAGATATTATTATAAAAATTACCTGAAAAGTACTTAATATAAGACCTTTTAAATTGCCCAGAACCAAGATAGTCTCTGAAATAGAAAACAAAAATATGTTATTAATATTTTGTTTCCAGTTACTGGGACATTTAAGGAGCATGAGAGGTATTTTTGTTTGTTTGTTTTTATTTTTCAATAAATAAACATATGTAATAACATTTTCCAGATGAAAAAAATACTGTGCTCTATTTATGCTATTTCATTTTTTTAAGTATATTTTTAATATTGATGTTTTCCACATAAAGGACTAAAGGTTATAAAAGAAACAAAGTAAAATTTTATAATGCAACTAAAATATATATTTTCACTTATATAGTGTCCCATAATATAAGCATTATTAAAAACCTCACCACCACCTGACTGATGTGGCTCAGTGGTTGAATGTCAACCCATGCACCACACTGGTTCGATTCCCGGTCAGGGCACATGCCAGGTTGTAGGCCAGGTCCCTGGTGGAAGGCATGCAGGGGGCGGCCAATAGACGTTCTCTCTCATCAATGTTTTTATCTCTCCCTCTCCCTTTCTCTCTAAAATCAATAGAGAGGGGGGAAAAAAAGCAACCTCAGCATCTTAATCAGCCTGCTCAACTTCCACTGCATTTAGAGAACAGAAACAAGAAAATGTATTTCTCTATATCTCTTCCAACTTGCTTTGATGGATTAGTTACTACAGGGAGTGCTGCCTTCCAGCAGCTGATAAGTAGATATTCTTACAGGTTGAATATGGAAAGTTTGAAAATGTTACTTCTTATGGTTTGTACATTTCAATCAGCAACTCTTAAGGAAAGGAAACTATTCTAATCATTTTCTTGATTCTTGACATATAAGACATTTTTTTATAAATTTGCATGACCAATAAAATGTGCTTGAATTGGCTTTTAGTCACATAATAGAATATCCAGCCCATTAATAAATAAGTAAACTAACCATAATTTACAACATACAATTAACATTATTTAAATTAATTATGTGAACATTGCAGTCATTACATTATTTAATTACCAAAGTCCAATTTAAACTTCACTCTACAAAAGCTTGTAAAAAGACAATTAAATGATGTAGTAGCATTTATTATAACTGCCAACGGGGTTAAAAAAGAACCCAAATAATGAAAGTACAAGCACAATATACCTATACAAAGTGATACTATTCAGCAATGAAAACTCATATTGAGCCCTGGCCAATTTGGCTTAGTGGTTAGAGCAAAGGTCTGCTGACCGTAGAGTCCCAGGTTTTATTCCTGGTCAAGGGCACGTAGGTCTAGGGCACATACCTGGGTTGCAGGATTGATCCCTGGCCTTGGTCAGGGTCTTATGGGAGGGAGGCAACAATCAACAAGTCTCTCTCACCCCAATGTCTCTCTCTTTCTTTCTTTCTTTCTCTCTCTCTCTCTCTCTCTCTCTCCTCCCCTCCCTTCCACTATACCTAAAAATTATTGGAAAAATATCCTCAGGTGAGCATTAATAACAACAAATTAATGGTTGCCTTGTACAGATGTGGCAAGGAAGGATTAATTATAAACAGGTACTTGAATTGATGGTGATGACTTTTCAACGTGGTAAATTTACTGAAAATCATTTAATTTTACACTTAAAATGGGTAAATTTTATGATATATATTTATATATCAATAAAGTTGTTTCAAAAAGCAAACTCAATTTTATTGAAGAAACTGGATATGAAAAACCATAAGGAAAAAAAAAAAATAACCAAAACAAGAACTCCATAGTAACATGTTAATAAATTATGTATGTGTATATACATATATACATAATTATATATGTATATATACACACATATACACTATGTACCACTATCTTTAATATATAAAAATGCTTAATATTAAGAAAGAATATAGCTAAACTATTCATATGTAGGTATCTAGCTATTGAAATAGGTGGTTTGAATTCTATTTTTAACATTTTTGTACTATCTATATTTTACACTATTACATTCTAAAGTAAGAGAGTTAAAATAAAAGTTGCATTGCACATGGCACTTTCAAACCACACAGAACTGTACAACATGAAGGCTGAACAGTAATGCAAACTATGGCCTTAGTTAATAATGCATCGATATTTGTTCATCAGATTAACAAATATATCACACCAATACAAGATGTTTAAAATAGGGGAAACTGCTGGGGAGGTGGGAAGTATATTTTGTTCAATTTTCATGTAAACCTAAAATTTAAGAAATAAGTCTATTATTATTTTAAAAAATAGTTTCTGAGAGTATGTACAATAAAACAACATCATCATTTCATTTTTGTTTATTAAATCATCAAAAGTTAAAACTAATGATAAACCCAATCTTGGGAGTTTTATAAAACATATACACCTATATTTCTTTTAATATTTAATGTATAATACTCTTCTAAAGAACAATATGGCTAGTGAGAGATGGGGAAATTTGAATAAAGTCTATAATTAGTTAAAAACATTGTATCAATGTTAATTTCATGGCTTTGACAGTTGTACTATATTATCTAAGATGCTAACATTAGAAGATGCTGGGGAAAATGTAGACAGATATTTTAAATCCTACATTTGCAAATTTTTGTGAATAGAAGTTATTTGAAAATTAAAGATAAAAGCAAAAAAAAAAAAAAAGAGAGAGACCAATGTGGCAATATATTGTAAGTTCCTTAAAAATTGTCTTATTTGACATAACAATCACAGTCTTATACATTTTTATTAAGACAATAATATGAAGGGAGAAAAATAAACTATATTAATTATTATTTCAATAAGAACATTAGATAATAGTGATGATAAAATTAATCTATTAATTTTGGCTAAGAATTATTGAGTGTTTTGTCTCCCACACTATGGTAATCACATCACATAAAAACTAAATCTCAAATAATGATTCAATGATGAGATGTTTTATTATAGAGTAGGTGAAATTTTATAACGTTAAACATAGGTATGGATATTAGGAGAAAATATACAAAAAATAGTGCAAAACTTTAGATTGCAATACTATAAAAATTCTCAATGATATAAACAAGATTTGGAAGAAACATGAAAAAGTAAAAACATTTCATTGAAATATTGAAATTGTGAATGTTTATATTCTTTTTTATTTTCATTATTGGTAAAAAATTTGTGCATTAAACACAACTTTTCATTTTAATATAGCATAATAATAGCTTAAAATCTTATATTTTATTCACCAAATGACAGGCACTTTCTAAAATCTAGAAATCTATTCTGCACTTCTACTACCATAGTTAAGCCAGTTTTATAGATAAAGAAATGAAAGGACTGGCATTTTTAAAAACTTCCCCAAAATCACACACTAAGAGCAGAATCAGTACCAGTTAAATAACTTGGGCAATAAATGTACAATGAACTCATTTAATGAAATTACTCAAAATATATAGGCTTCAAATCATATTATAGTGATTATTTAAAAGAGAAAATTTTTTTTGTAATAATATTTTGAAAAAATAAACCTGTCCATAAGACCCATGAAGAGGTAACTTTTTGACTGTTCTCTAGTAATTCTTTAACCTTTTTTGAGTTCAGAGATTCCCTGTTAACATGGTGTATGTGATGTTGGCAGGGAATTATCTGAGATAGGCAGAGTAGGAAACATTCTATTTTGACCAAACAAACAAATGAAAAACAAAAAGAAAAGCAAAAACAAAAACTAGGGGGCTCAGGCCTGTTAACTCTGCTCCATGGTCACAGCTCCTGCAAGTAGGACAAGTGGAACGAGAGTTTGCCCATCGTCATCCTCTGCACTCAGGCAGTCCTGCTGGGTTTGCCTTTTGCACCATAGGCTCCTCTGATTTTCCTTCTCTAAGCAATATCATGCTTAATTTCCCTTGGAGAATTAAGATTTCTAATTCTGCTCGAAGAAGGTTTCAGGTAGAAGAAGAGTAGGAATTTAAGAGCATCAGAAACTTAGGTTTCTCTTTAATTACACCAAAGTCCGTGTAATTTGGGAGTAAGAGGTGGACAGAATTGTTAGCCTTAAACTCAAGGATGAATACAACTTTTTCCCTTTAGAAATGTTGGTCATTAGAATGAGTAGACTTTTTATTACCCAGTACAGGTGAGGATCCCTTCCTTCAGAGTCTTGTATTTTCCCAATGGTAACCCACATTCTCATGTGTAAAAAGACAAAGTGCTCTCATGTAGCCGTGCTCACCAGCAGTCTTATTCAACCCCTCAATTTCATTTAAAATCGACCCTTGAAATCAGGATTGGTTTTTATAGTGAAGTAACAGTTTGACACACCATATACTCTCTTTATGTTCAGTCTATTCTAGATAATAAATTTGATTATTTGTTAACTACTCCAAGCTTCTTAAGATCACTATTACTTTGTATATTACTAATTGAATAAACATGCTATAGATATTAATTTAAAAATATGTAATAAAAAGTAACAGTTGCTACTTTTTCATTTTATGAGGTTCAGGGCCTTAGGCAGTGAGGTTTGGTGCACTTTAAAAATAATACAACATTTTAATTCAAAATCAGGTATAGACTATTAGAAGGAATCTCAGCAAATAAAGATCTTGAAGCCAACGTGAGATTACCTCCTTGGTAAATTTGCTGACACATATTGAATATTCAATTGGCTTTATAAAACATGCATTATTTTATTTTTTATAATGACCATGTGAGAAAGGTTCTTTTATTAACCACAGTTAATGCATAAGGGTGCTGAGGCAGAGGAAGGTTAAGAAGATACTCAATGGAGAAGCTGGAATCAAACCTAGCAGCCTGTTCCTGAATTCCTGAAAATACTTAAACATTTTAAAAATTATAAGTAAAAACAGAATAGACCTTCAGCATGGTGCCCAGAACTTTTATTTTATACAAAGAACTCTAAGATCAGAGAAGTTAAGTGTCTTACCCAAGGTTATATAGCTGGGCTATTTGTCACAAAGTTAAAACTGAAAGTTTAAATGACATTTGACTTTTATCTCAGTTACCTTTCCTCTCAACATTTCTACCAGGAGCAGATCTGAAAGACGATGGCAAATCATCCTGACACTCAGCCATGCTAACTGATTTGTTTCAAAATTATTTGCTTTTCAGCAATTCTAAGCTGAACCACTTAATATTTCACTCAGACCTTACATATATCTTTTGATATATCCAGTCACAGACATCTAGGCCATAGAAAGTCATAATGTCAGATTCCATTTGTTCTTCTGCCCATTGCAAATTTATTCCTGCAAAACTTTCAATTCTACTTATTTCTTATCTTAGCTTTGGAATGGGTTACTTGCTCCACTGTCTCTCTAATTTAGATACTTTCTCTTGTCCCACTGTTAATTCAGTGGCATATCATTCTAAATTGATGTGTCAGTCCTCTGTATTTGCATTCAATGTTATTCATATTTTGCTGAGTTGTATGGAGACCCTTGTACATGTTTTTGACAGGAGAATATCTCATTGAGTTGCAGAAATGTGTGCTGTATACGGACGAGCATATAAACATATTAATTATTTCCACGAATTTCTCCTGAGACTTAAGTTCAGTCTTTCTATCCAACACAAGTTTCTATGTCATCAGATGGATTACAATGAAACATATACCTCATTTTTTTTCATTTATACTTGTTACTTTGAAAACATTTCCCAGAACAATAAACTATTGTAATTAATTTAATAGGGAAGCAGAATAGGAGTTTAGATACTATAAAATTAGAGTCCATAGATTTTCAGATGATCAGAGGAAGAGACATGCTGAGCTATACTAAAATATAGAAATCACATACCAGACATTTATTTCACCAATATGGTATTTCCTGAAACACAAGAAATAACAGCGACATACCAAGATGTCAGGATTATTGGTTTAACCGGTTAGGTTTTTTTTAAAAGATATAGATAAATAAGTAGTGGGAAACATTATAGTTTATTTTATTTATTTTTTCCTTATTAATTTTAGAGACAGAGGAAGGGAGAGGGAGAGAGAGATAGAAACATTGATGAGAGAGAACATCAATTGGCCGCCTCCTGCATGCCCCCCCTGAGATTCTGGCCCACAACCTGGGCATGTGCCCTGACCAAGAATCAAACTGGTGACCTCTTGGTTCATGGGTCGATGCTCAACCACTGAGCCACGCCGGCCAGGCCATTATAGTTTATTTATTTATTTATTTTTTAAGGAAATATTTAATATGTAATAATACAGGATTGGTTATGGTGTATAAGCTTAGAAAATTCGATAAGAACACATCTATTCTTAAATATTGCCCAAAGTGAACATTCAAAAGTTGGATCAGGTAAGTTTTTAAAAACATTAACAGCAAAAGAACACACTTTCTTTGAGACAGGTCTGAAAAGAATGTCTGATGTTCAAAGCTGATCCACTGAAGCTGCTCTGTTTCAAAATGTGGTTGGACCTCTGAGAGCCCTGCTTACTCCTCCTGCTGGCACCGCGCGCCCACAGCCCCAGAGCGGAGGCTGGGGTTCTGGCGTCTCTGTGGAAAATGGGATGAAAACTTCCTGCTTCAAATGTGCTTTTAAATTTAGATTTGTCAAAGTCATTATACTTTCTTACCCTTTCAATTCCTATCTCCTTCCTTTGTGGAAGAAGGTTCTCTGCTAAGGCCAAGTAAATCAGCGTACACTTTTTAGTAATGGGTCCTTGACGTTCTGCTATGAATGGGAAGAGGTTTACAGCTGAGCATCCAACTACAGGTTGCTGTACAGCTCGTGCTGACAGTGGAGGTAACCATCCCTGACAAGCATGGCATGACGATTATGAAAGTTTTCACTTATATTTACCTGTGATGAGATGGAGTTGAAAGGCAAAGTCTTGGGAGATCATGAGGCTTCTACACTTGCTTGGCATGAGAGTGATGCTACGTAGAATGTCTCCCTTCACAGTAAATCCAAAACGGTATGGACACCCTGGAAACATAAAATGATAATCGGCATTAACAAAACCTTGCACATGCATGGATGGTGGTCAACACAGTATCATCATTCAATTTCCCCATGTGGTGTCTTCAAGGGGGAAACAATGAAAGAAATATCATGTAAATGAATCATAGTTAATTGTCTGAAAACTTATTTTGGTGGTGGCCCCAATTGTGGTCATTTTGCTAAATGGAATATTGTTATTAGAACTGATCTCTATATACTTGGCAGTTGGCATGTAGCTATTTATACGTGGAAAACTTTCTTCTCAACTCTCCTTATTAGAGGTGATTGAAGAGAGTTTACTGTTACAAGAAAAGCAGTTTAACAAAAGTCCATGTTAACTCTCCTGCTGTCTTTAACTACATAGTCATGAACTACTTGTCATTCGACAGAACATTATCCTGGCCTATTATATTAATGAATAATACTAAATAGACTTGAGCAGGAAGTGGTGAATTCTATAGATATCATAGAAAGGCACAGGCATGACAAAAGGTACAAGGGAAAAAAAATCGCAGGAAAGAAAAACAAGGGCTGTGTACTTTTTAGGTGGCCAGTGGTCTGTGTTATACTCCACTGTTACCTCTAAGGTACAAATCAAGTGGTTTCACTTTGCATCTGTCATCACTAAGAAAGAGGCACAGCACCTAGGATTTTATTTCACTTTTCCACCTCATTTATAGGCTGATTTCAACAGTTGTCAGTTTCAAGTGAGGCCCAGAACAAGGCTGCTCTTCAGAATGTCCAGGCTGTGGGGAAAGCTGCTGTCCCTTGAGGACTTAAGATTCAATAGAGTCATCCAGCTGGTGTGGCTCAGTGGACTGAGCATCATTGTCCCATGGACTGAGAGGTCCCAGTTCAGTTCCCAGTCAGGGCACATGCCTGGGTTGCAGGCTCAATCCCTGGTTGGGGGCGTGCAGGAGGCAGCTGATAGATGTTTCTCTCTCACATTGATGTTTCTCTCTCTCCTGCCCTCCTTCCTCCCACTCTATCTGGTGATAAATATGGAAAAAAAAATATCCTTGGGTGAGGATTAAAAAAAATGTTATTAAGATTCAATAGATTCAATCTTGGTAAAGGTATTCATAATGAATGATGATGGTGGGTGGAGTCAGGAATGTCACAGAATAGATCCCTGGGGGTCTAAAACAAGGTGATATCCTCCTTAGAAAACATATATTTCTCTTCTACAAAGAGCTACTGGTATCCATGTAGAGAAAGATCCTCTGATGATTGACTAGGCAACCATGGTAAGCCATTATGAGCTGTCTGTCATCCAATTCCCCAGTGTATAGCTTAGGCAGACAGAGCAGCAGTCTGTTGCATGACAGCAGCGGTACAGACAGAAACTGGCCTGATCAGGTGGAGAAGACATGAAGAAGCAGTTGTCCCATAATCACAAACAGTTGTCCTATACTCTCATATCACCAACCTGTTTTGCAACAATGCCACACATATAGCCTCATGGGAAGATCCCAACAACCAACTGAGTAAAAAGATAAGATGTGAGTCTCCATAGAGAGGTTGGTGGGAAATGCAAGAGTGGGCTGGACAAAAACATCTGCTACTTGACTGCCCCTGTATACGTTGGTCATGAGGACAGAGGGGAAGGGAAATACTTCTGATCACCAGAGCTGCTAGTAGAACATTTGGTGTTCACATAACATGAAGGGAGTAGAAAACTAAGACATAGATGCACTGTGATGTCTAGGAGATGGCGAATAACTCAGCTGGTTGATATGAGGCCTGGGATATGGACAAGAATTGAATGAATGAATCTACAAAACTGGACCTGTGGATCTTTGTATTTCTCATATAATGTTAATCAGAAGTTATTCAACACAGATGAGGCTCTCAAAAACCAAACGGACAGGATTACTCAAGCTGCGGTATCCCCAGCTTCTCTCTTCAGCTTACCCTAGAGTGGGCAGAGAAAACAGGGGCAGGGATGGCACTATGAAGGCTACCAACAGCACAGGCTCTCTATCTTATCACAGCTGGTCTGGCTCCAATCTGCTAGAAATCTCTGATTTCATACGCCTTTATATTTGCAATTGCCTAATCCAGAGTATTTTGAATCAGATAAGGGGCTCAATTAGCAATTTACATGCCCCAAAGTAACCCTGTATACTTAATTATTTAAAAGCATATGAAAACATTTCATATTTGCTCCTTAAAATGTGTTTCAATGTTTGGCTATTTTATTTTATGTACTATTTTTTTAAGCATTGTTGGAATATAACTTACATATCACATTGTATAACTTTAAGGTGTACAATGTGATGATTTGATAGATGTATTTATTATAAAATGCTTACCACCATATGGTTAGTTAACACATCCATCATCCCATTTAATTACTTTTTTTTTTTTTATGGTGAGAGCATTTAAGGTTTACTCTCTCAGCAACTTTGAAATATACTATAGAATATTGTTCATTGTAGTCACCATGCTAAATACTAGATCTCCAAAACTTATCCACTTTATAATAATAAGTTTGTACCCTTTGACAAATATCTCCCCATTTCTTCCATCCTCCAGCTCCTGGTGCCCACAATTCTAATCAGTTTTTATGTGTTTTTTTGTTTGTTTGTTTTTATAGTTTCTACATATAGACTGTAGGAATGCTGTCTCACTTATTTTGCTTAGCACAGTTGTTTAGTTATGTTTGTTTATAGAATATGCCTTAGTAAAAATAAAAACTCAAAGTAGTAGCAACTATAATTGATGAATTTACATGAGTACTTTTTGTAGGTCAGAAGCAAGAGCCAGTTATGTTACCAGTGTAGCATAGGACAGTTTATCTATCATTTTGCATGTGGAACTTTGATGACTATCACATAGAAATAAAAATTATTAAAATTAATTCTGCCTCAATTATATAATCATCAATAACTCATAAGATGTTGGATGATAGCAAGAATTATATAATCTATTTCTTTCCAATAGAATTCAGAGAATATATGTATATGAACCTATACAATGGCAAAGTTTTATATTTAGATAAGTTGTTTCCTGTCCCACTGGTGTGGTTCAGTGGCTTGAATGTCATCTCATGGACTGAGAGGTCCTGGTTGAATTCCCAGTGCGGTCTCGACCCCCAGGAGGGGACATGCAGGAGGCAGCTGATTGATGTTTCTCTCTCATTGATGTTTCTATCTCTCCCTTCCTCTCTCTCTAAAAAAATCAATAAAAGCATTGTCTGAAAAAAAGAGTTTTCTGAATTATATTCCTGATTATTAAAATTTCTATATCTTAAAAAAAATCTATTTCTCAAGTTTCTGTAATCCTTGTGTTTGTGTGTAGTGGCAACTCTGGAATGAAACTAGACAGGTGATAGTAAAGGATGATGCTGGTCAGGGTGCCATGCTTGCAATGCCTGATGGCATCTCCCACAAATCAAGATTTCAAGATTACATGTCATTCTTGATACACTGAGACCTTATGGTAGTCAAAGTTCCATGAAATTTAAAAGAAGTCATCCATGTAATGACACTATCCTGGGGTTATTAATATCACACATTTTAGGATGAAATTTCCCACTCAAGCATTGTGAACTGGGGTCCACCTTGTCCCACCGTGACCTCTACCAGACAGGTTTGGTGCAAAGTTATGTGTAAGCTTCTAAGATTATTCACTTGTTTATTCTTCCCACAGGACAGCAGAAGAGAGTGAATCTTGCTGACACTTGCCAAGAAGCCTTTTCCATCACTATTCTCCTAAGAGCTTGAGGCGTTCAGGTGGATAAAAATGGGGCAAAAAATATGAGTTCCTTGAAGCTACAATATTGAAAACAGTCTGTTCCAGGTCTGTAGAACCTGGCTTTGATTAGAGGTCAGCAAAATCCTGACCTTAGTGATCAATAGTGACTATTAGTCCTAGATGGCGTAGAGAACCTCGGGGATTTCTTTCCTGTTGTCCAGGCATTATTGATCGTCTCCCTTTCACTCTCGGGGACTGTACTGGATGATACAAGTATTTGGAAATACTGCTCAGAAAAGACATTTCTTTTCTCCCTATTCCAGAACATGAAACTACAAAGGACTCTGGTTATTCAGTGCTCACTCTTTCATGAGCACTCTGTAAATTTAAGGCAGGGCTTAAAGCTTCAGGAACTTCTCTCATGTGGAGAAATACACTTTTAACATCTCCCTTATGTAACGGAGTAGAAAAGGGCTTCATCGTTTGAGTGGGAGCAACCCAGGTTTACCTTGCAGCTTTAATACTTATTAACCTCTGTAATTTTTTTCTATTTCAGAGGTTTTAACTTTCTGATCAACTATATCATTCATTGTTTTAAATGCATTCTTACCCCCATGTAGTTTTCAAAAAGATAGGAGTTTATTAAACTTCCTAGTTTGGGTACTAAATATGTTAGTTGTGGAAACAATCCTTTTAAAGGATGTAGGTGTTGAAAAAATATTTGTTAAATGAAGAGAAGTAAGGGATGACTTTGGATCATTAGTTCTGTAGAGATGGGAAGTAAATGTGATAACATGTGTGAGTCTCAGGACTATTGTATGCTCTAAATAACTAAGTCTTCCTCTTCCTAAAGCACTTGCCAATAGTGTTTAAAAATTTTAAGTTAAAAAAATAACTAGCAAAACTCGTGGATATGTATTTTGCTAAATTGATCTCTTCCTTTATATCCATTTACTCTTACTACTTCACCTAAGTTGCTTAAACTTTTCAAATGTTCAATTTAAGACTATTGAAGCATGAATACTATAGGCCATCCTGGGCTTCAAAAAAGAAGGATAGAGGCTATGAGGTTCTTATGGCATTGCCAAATAGATGCTCAAAATTATCCAGGTGATATATTGTACTAAAACATTGCCTTCTAGACAAATTCAGTCTTACACTTAACCTAGATCTATAAACAAGTCAGAAAGTCAGATTAACATACAACTTTTGCTCCCTACAACTTCGGCAAGGCCAGTTTCCAACAGTAGTTTAGGAGTACAATTTATGAAGTGATTTTTAATCTCCACTGCTGTAAATACATGAAATACATTTTGGATTCTTTATTAGACTGATCTCTGGCATTGCCTATGTCTCCTAGCTGGTCTGTTGCATTAACCACTGAAGAGGTTTGGTTTACAGAGAGTTTTTATCAGTAAAACGTTCTAAATAGTAAATAAAATCATAAGCAAATCAAGACAAATAAAAACTAGGAAAAATACCATTCAAATAAACACAATAAATTGCCAATGTTCTTAATTTTTAAAAAGAGTATAAATCATTTGAACAGGAAAAAGTCAAAGAACAAAACAAACACAACATCCTCAATAGTGCAATAATCACAATGCATGAAGAGATAATTTACAACAACAAAAAAAGATTATCTGGTAAACATATGAACAGATGGTCAATTCTATGCCTGGCTACAGAAATGCAAATGCATACAAGAAATATTTTTTCAGCAATATAGTTTAAAATATATGAAAATGTTACCAATACCAAATGTTATTTAGGGTGTGGGAAATGTGGGCAAATTAAATACTCTTTTGTACTTCTGATGGTAATATAAATTTGCAGATTTTTGTCAATGATTAGCAATGGTTTAAAGTAGGGATCACTTGACCTAGTTTTCCAATCTTTATTATCTGCCCTAAAGAATAATTTATATGTATATATGTACAGGGTAGCATGTGAAAAATTCTCCTTGCAACATTATTTATATTGTGTAAAAATTAGAAACATATTAGATACTAATCACTAGGTACTTGATAAAATACAATGAAAACACCAAATATACACCTAAAATATAGGATAATTATGCATGCATTGCTATGGAAACATCTCTCATCTCTATTATTAAAAAAAATATGAAAACGTATGGTGTTTTCTACACACCTGTCTTTCACAAAAATTTTCTAATGTGTCTTGCAACATCCCTATGAGTTAGATACTAGTACTTCATCCTTTTTTTTTTTTTTAAGATAAGAAGTAACTAAAGCTTTTATTTTTATTTATTTATTTATTTATTTATTTTTTAGTGTCAGAGAGAACTTAAGATCACTGAGGCGAATATTGTATGTAGCAACTGATTTGATTCTATATTCAGTCATCATAGTTAGTGTACTCAATTAAGTATCTGTTTCTGCATCCCACTCTATTTCATAAACTTAATTCTACTTCCAGGTGCTGACACCACACTGCCATAGTTATACAAAAATGTTGGTACATGATTAACTTGACATTTAATGTTCCACATAAGTTCTAGAATAAGAAATTGATTTTAATTTTAAGGGAATTTCCATAAATATATAGTGTTCAGAATTATTATTTTATATACATATACTTTTGAGTGTTCCTGTGTTGGACCATGGTGTGGATACATTTACTCATATGCTTATTATTGTTAATGTTTCTTTTCTCTTGATATATATCTTACACATTTTCTGTAAAGTTGATGTCTTATTTTTTTATGTATGATTCTATGCTATGATAATTTCCCTTCAGTAATAACAAATACTTAAAAAAATTTGTTACTGTTTTTATTTATTTGAGTACACATACTTTAATTTTTTTTCTTTACTGATTTTAGAGAAAGAGGAAGGGAAAGGGAAAGAGAGATAGAAACATAGATGAGAGAGAATATCAATTGGCAGCCTCCTGCATGCCCCGCAGTGGGGATCAGGCCCACAACCTGGGCATCTTCCCTGATCTGGAATTGAACCAGCGACATCTTGGTGCATGGGTCAACACTCAACCACCGAGCCACACCAACCTAAGTACACATTCTTTATTTATAAAAGTTTTCCTGTAGTCACTGATGACAGCCACCTCTCCCTGCTCTCGTTTCACTCTCATTTTTTTCAAATGCGTATTTTCTTACTGTGAAAAATTTTAGTGCCCAAACTTCCAAGGTTGAAGAGGGACTAATTATCTTCTCATTACTGTATAATTTCCCTGAAAGAAGCTGAATTTTTTACCTTATTTTATTGATATATAATTGAAAAAAGTATATATTCAAGATGTACACCTTGATGCTTTGATATATGTATACATGTGAAATAATTGCCACAAATATACCCATCACTTTACATAGTTATCATTTTCTTGCTTCTCTTTATTTCTTTGGGGTGTGTGTGTGTGTGTGTGTGTGTGTGTGTGTGTGATGAGAATACTTAAGATCTACCCCACTGCAAACTTCAAGTATACAATACAGCATTGTTAACTATAGTCACAGTACTGTATATTAGATCTCAAAAATTTATTCATCTTGCATTACTAGGGCTTTGCATTCCTTTCCTAACATTTCCCAAGTTTCCTATCCCCATCATTCTATTTAGATTTCACATTTAAATAAAATCAGACATCTTTCCATGTCTGGCTTATTGCATTTTGCATATTGTCCTCAAGGTTTATGCATGTTGAAACAAATGACAAGATTTTCTTCTTTTTATAAACTAAATAATAATCTATTGTTTATATAACACATTTTCTTTATCCATTCATTCATTGATAGACATTTAGGTGGTTTCCATATCTTGCTATTGTAAATTATTCTGCAATGAGCATGGGAGTAAAGATATCTTTATATACCCAGAAGTGAGACTGATGGATTACAAGGTAGTTTTATTTTTAATTTTTTGAGGTATGTCCATAGTTTTCCATATGGCTGTGACAATTAAAACTCTTTCCAACAGTATATATGGGTTCTGTTTCCCCATATCTACAGCAATATTTATTATCTTCTGTCTTTTGTATAATAGACACTGTACCTGATGTTAGATGTTATCTCATTGTGGTTTTGATTTGCATTTTGATTAATGATGATTAATGATTAATATTGTCCATTTGAATGTATTCATTTTCAAAATTGTCCATTCAGGTACTTTGCCGTATTAAAAAAAAAAATCAAATTAGCCCAGCTGGTGTGGTTCAGTGGCTGAGCATCAACCCATGCACCCAGCATCACGGGTTCAATTCCCAGTCAGGGCATGTGCCCAGGTTTGGGGCTTGATCCCCAGTAAGGGGCGTGCAGGAAACAGCTGATTGATGTTTCTCTCTCACAGATGTTTCTCTCTCTCCCTCTCTCTTCCTCTCACTCTAAAAATCAGTGAAAATATATTTTTTAAAAATTCTAGTTATTTGTTGTTTTTCTTTTGAGTTAGTTGGGTTGCTTATGTACTTTGGATATTAATTCCTGATCAGAACTATTGTTGCACATTTTTCTCCCATCTGTATGTTGCCTTTTCACCCTGTGGATTGTTTCCTTTGCTGTGCAGATGCTTTTTAGTTTGATCATGTGACCTAACATGTGGTCTACCCTGTGGGATGTTCCATGAGTACTTGAGAAGGATGTGTATGCCATCCACTATTCACTGGAAATTTCTGTATATGTCTTTATATTCATATAATTCATATTGTTCAATTTGGCTGTTTCTTTACTCAATTTCCATTTAGATGTTTTATTCGATGTTGAAAGTGGGATATTGAAGTCTCCTAATATTAATGTATTGTTGTTGATTTTTTCCTGTTCGATTTGTCTATAATTGCCTTATATATGTAGGTGCTGTATATATTTGGGTGTGTATGTATGTATTTATTTATTTATTTATTTATTTTTTATCCTCACCTGAGGACATTTTTCCATTTTTTGTTCAGGTAGAGTGGGAAGGAGAGAGAGGAACAGAGAGAGAGAGAGAGAAACATTGATGTGAAAGGAACACATTGAGTGGCTGCCACCCGCACAACTGACCAGGGCCGGGGACAAACTGCAACCGAAGTACGTGGTGCCCTTAGCAGGAACCGAACCCGGGTCTCTCAGGACCGCAGGCCGACGCTCTAACCGCTGAGCCAAACCGGCCAGGGCGGTGTGTATGTATTTATAATTATAATTTCTTCCATTTTAATTGACTCTTTTATTATTATATATGGAAAATTTTTGTCTTGTGACAGTTTTCAATGTAAAGTGTTTTATTTTGTTTTTTAATATAAATATGTAAGTGTGCCCCCCCCAACCCCACTCACTTTTGGTTATCATTTGCAAGCAATAGCTTTCATAAACCTCTTCACTTTCAGACTGTGTGTGCCATCCAGTCTAGAGTGAGTTTCTTATATGCAGCCTATCCCCAGGTATTGTTAAATGCACTTACCCACTTGATGCTTTTTTACTAGAGAAATTAATGAATTTTCATTTAAAGTAATTATCCATAGGTAAGGATTTACTGTTGTCATTTTGCAAATTGTTTTTATCTTTTGAGTTGTTTTGTCCCTCTCATCCTTTCTTGCTGTCTTCTTTTGTTACTTTCTTATTTTTGTAGTGATTTACTGTGATATTTTCCCCCAGAACTTTTGTATATCTATCATATGCTTTTCTCCAGGCTTACATGAAACGTCTTGCAGTCATAACCTTGTTCCACCTGACATACTAAGCTTTAGCCGTGTTTCTTTTGTGTCTCAAAGGTGGTTCATGGGCTGGTAGCATCAGCATATCCAGGAATCTGATAGAAATGCAAACTTTCAGATTGAAGGCTAGACCTACTGAATTAGAATGGGGGTGGCCTTGGCACCTACGTTTAACAAGCACTATGGGTGATTCTTATGCACCTGACAGTTCGAGAATTATTAAACTTATCTATAACTATTTTAATTTCATATATCATGTTACTTAACCTGGGTGGTTTATTTAATGTACCTTTGCTCTCTCTGCTTACAATGTTCCGTCCTATTTATTTCCTCCAGAAAGATAAAAAGACATCTGGCATAATTGACAATGAATAAACCAGGTTTATCTAGCCTCAGTACAAAGCACATTGAAACATCATGAAAACTTCTGTTGAGAGAATTCTGCTGATGCATTACTTAAAGTATTTCTCTTCAGCTGAATTTTTATTAATTGAGACATTTCCATAAATTGGAGTATTTGGTCCTGAGATTCATCGGATCCTGCTGTTTATTTCTCAGTTGAAGGCCTAATCCTTTTTTTGTAACACTGAAATGAACTTACGTAGAGATCATTATGATGTATATTCAGAGAATTGTGACTTCAGGTGAGAAATAAGCAGCAGGAACAGATGAACTCTTAGTAACAGAGAAACTAGTTTCATGCAAATATCCCAGCAGTGACAGAACACAGAGGGTTTACAAAAATATTATTTCATAATATTGAATGATTTTCTATTTTTTTATGTAGAGGAATCAATCAGAAGGTTTTTAGAAATATATTCACATGTCTCTAAAATTTCATTAAACCAGTTCTCCAAGAGAATTTACATTCACCAGTTTCTATCACTAAATCAAATACACCACCAGGAGCCTTGCCTGTTCAGGCAGTTTTGAAAATTAAAACTAGGAGCAGTTCTATGGTTTAAACATTTAGAATCTAGGAAGCAAATCTGTTCAGTCAGATGAGAACTTGGTGTATAGTTTGATGAAATTTGTTTGTGTTTGGCTGTTTTCTGTAACAGTCAGTTTATTTTTAAAAAAGGAAAAAAGAGACATGGAAGGCATCATCATCTGAACTAGATATAGATTGATACACTATTCAAATAATAACAAAGTAAGATAGCCAAGAGTCTATGCAAACTAAACCTTAAGAGTGTCCTGGAATCTATTTTAACCATTGTCATTTTTCAACTCTTAAGTGGGTATATAATATCATATGTTATTTCCTATAATTATGTTATTTCCTATAATTCTTGGATGATGCATCAAGAAGACATGATATTATGATATGCAGAAGAAAAGCCATAAAACTTACAATTTTCCATCAAGCAATGCTTAGTTTGTAATTTTTTTATATATATATAAATGAATACCACTAACCCCTGTAATAGTTGAGAGCTTGGATTTTGTCAGTATATATGAAATAATAACACTCATTCCTGGCCATACACAACTTCTTTCAATTAAACCTAAAGATGGAACTCAGGTATTAGTCATAGATCAAATGGTAAATGATGGAGCATGGTTAAGAGCAATTATCTAGAGACAGATGCCTAAAGTCACATCTGGGTGCTGCCATTGGATGAAGGTTTCAATGCCACACCCATCAAGTCTACTGTGCACATAGTAGGAAAGAAATGAAAAAAATCATCTCTCCTCTTCTCTCTCTCATTCTTTTTGTCTCCTTTTTATAATCTCCTTTACTTGATACAGATTCTTATACCAGCCCTAGCTTATCTTTTTTATATCTGGCTTCTATCTCTGTCGACTATAAAATATTCTCATATCCTCAAGGTGATAAATGTGCTGCTATCAGTCAATGTTAGAGAAGGCTTATTTCAAGTTGTTCCTATAGATAATCTTGGACATCTCTTCAGTAGCAACATCATTAGCAGTATTTGTCATGACATTTACTATATCCAAAGAAATATATTTCATCTAAAACATTTTCAGCATTTTTTACTATTTTTTTCATCATCAGTCATTATAACTGCTTCCCAAAATTTAAGTTTCCTTTTATTTTGTTTGAGTGCTTCTATGTTTCTGGTTCTTTCTGTTTTTGTTTGTTTGTTTGTTTGTTTTTGTAATCTTGTAGTTTGTTAGAAATTTGGTGAATGCCTACAGCTGGTGACACTAGATCAGACTTTGCATATTCAGTGGTTAACAGAGGCAGGTACATGTCTTAACAGTACTTACAGGTCAGTGGGGAACACAGCTAAGCAAGTAAATAGGCATGTAACTATCATAAAATGTGTTAAGTGCTGTCGAGGAAATGAGCAAATTATGAGAGAATAATGACAATTTGTTGAATTAGTGAGGCAATGTCTCTTTGTGAAAGTGATATTTGAGCAGATATTGAAGGAGTCTGATGGACAAGTCAGATGTAAGGTGTTGAGCATTTCATAAATAGGAAGCAGCAGATACAAAAATCCTAGGTAGAAAAGAGCTTAACACTCTCTTCCCTCATTTATATATTTTTTTAACTTATAAAATGAGGTCAATATTTTGGGTAAATGGTCAAAGGATATGTGGATAAATATCAAGTAAACAAGTTATAAAGGATCCAGATAAAATAAGACTAATGTACGCTATGAATGGGGCAAAGAAAGCCTTTAAGAAGAATGAAGTAAGAAGTTAGCTGGTTTCAGTCCAAGGAAAGGGACAGTGGAAAGGTGTTCTTCCAGGTTTTCTTTATGCTGGATTTTCTTTGAGAAATCTTACCTAGCTGCAATATTGCTTTATTATTATAATAACCTTGAAGTCACTGCTATATCTTGAAGGAATAATGTGGTGGCTTATAGCAAAAATGATTTTGGTTCGATCAATGCTTACAAAACACTCAACAGACCCAAACAGTCATGCAGTCTATGTTCCATGACGACCTGTTCCTTTTACTCCTCAGGAAAAATTCTCTTCTCCATTCATGATTTCAGCTTAGGAAATATGTTTAACCTTGCTAGCTGGAACAGTGCTGTTCTTTGTTAAATTTTTCTGTTTTCTAACTGGAGAGAGAGAGAGAGAGAGAGAGAGAGAGAGGGAGAGAGAGAAGCTTATATATAAAGCAGCATAAATCCAAAGAAGAGATTACCAGAACATTCCTTACATTTATAGGTCTATATTTATTTCTGCTGAGATTGAATATCAATTTATAAATTCTGAGTTTTATTTCTGCACAGCTTAAAAGTCATATGAATTGACATAAATAGAATTGAATGGGTGGTTTAGTAGTTAGAAAATAAACTAAGCAGCTCTGATAAAGAGATGCTAAAATACAGAGCTTAAAAAAGGCAAAAGTAGACTTTCCTTTTTTTTTTTTTTTGGTTTGTTTTTCCACTCATATCAAAATTCTGAGGGCCAGCCCTGTTCTGTGTGGCTCTCTCATGACTCAAGTTACTTATATCTTGCTTCGCAATCCCCAGTGGGTTTCTCTCATTCATTGACTCAAGAGAGGCTTAGTAGGGCCTTTTCTACATACAGCCCATTAGAAGAGGGTAAGAGAAGGTAGAAGCAAAACAGCCCATCATTTTAAAGGCAAGACTCAGAAGTAGCATGCCATAATTTTTTATGTTCACATACTGATGGCAAAACTAATCACATGATCACAGAAAGCTACAGAGGAGGTTTTCAAATGTAGCTTTGACTGGGCAGTCATGAGCCCATCTAACACTCCGGTAGGAAATTCTGCACATGCATGGCTCCATCTCCCGTGAGCACTCATGGGAGGTCATGCCTGAGCTCTACATCTGCAGAGATCCTGAAAGGATTGCAAACGAAGAGAGGGCCACATCGGAAAAGGTTGTGACCAAGGTGAATGAACTGCTCCAGTCCCTCAGTACCCTGCTGCTCGGCTTGAGCTCGCAGACCGTCCTGCGGGTGAGCAGGCCCACTGCCTTCCTCTCTCAAGACAACTGTTTCCCCTCTCAAAGTACATCTTTCATGATTTTTTGTTCTTTTATTCTGATAAAACCATTCTCTCTGAATGTAGTTTAAATAAATTAGGCCTTATCTAAAAAATTTAAATGCTAATAAAACTAAATGAGGAACAAACAGTAGATTTATCACTCTGGTTTCAATATTAATGAAAATTTGATCTATTTATTGCAATCAAAATATAACTTCATAACTGATTATAATCACTTTGAGATGGGTAGTCTTGGTAGAAAATAGCAAATAACTCTCATTAAGTATCAGGAGACAAACCAAAAAGGTTATATCACATGGAGGATCTAATTTAGCTTAGAATTATAAACAAAACTATGTGAAATGAGAAGAAAAAAGAATATCTGTTATTTCATGCATTCAATCAATAGTATCGTTCTTCCTCCATATGCAGAACACTGTGTCTATCAGAAAACTAGAGTGGAGAGACGAGGCTTTCCCGACAGACAGACCTGGCTCTGAACGTGCTCTGTGCCACCGTTCATTTCACTGTCAACGTGATTAGGCCCCAGCAGCCCACTCTTTGGTCAAACACCAGTCTAAATGTTGTGAAGATCTTTCAGGTGAGATTAACATTTAAATTGGTAACGTTGACTCTTTATAGCACAGACAGGAGCTGCAGTCTCCACAGCTCTGTGTCCCCAGGCTGCTGGCTTTGAACTGTGGACTTGTCAACGTCTGTATGAGCCAGATTCTTAAAATTAATGTCTCTCTCTTTCTGTGTGTGTGTGTGTGTGTGTGTGTTTGAAATATATATATATCAAACAGACAAAAGAGAAAACTCCTGGAGGTGATGGACATGTTTATTATCTTGATTGTGGTGACAGTTTCACCGGTATAGGCATATCTCAAAACTCACATTTGTATACATTAACTATGTCTAGTATTTTGATATATCAATTATATCTCAATAAAGCTGTTTTTAAAAATGTGAAGAAGCCCTGGCCGGTTTAGCTCAGCAGTTCGAGCGTTGGCCTGCGGTCCAGAGAGACCTGGGTTCGGTTCCCACTAAGGGCACGTACCTCAGTTGCA
This sequence comes from Molossus molossus, assembly GCF_014108415.1. NCBI lineage: Eukaryota > Metazoa > Chordata > Mammalia > Chiroptera > Molossidae > Molossus > Molossus molossus. The sequence goes on from NW_023425344.1 coordinate 42,449,935, forward strand.
GTTTGTCCCCGCCCTGGTTGGGTCGTGCGGGTGGCAGCCACTCAATGTATCCCTTCCACGTTGACGTTTCTCTCTCTCTCTCTTCCTCTCCCTCCTTCCCACTCTATCTGAACAAAAAATGGAAAAATGTCCTTGGGTGAGGATTTAAAAAAACAAAACAAAAACATAAAGGAGAAAACAGCTTTCTCGAAGAAGAGATTCACCAGCCAATCTGAAGGAGACCATAATGGAAGCGAAAAGCTGAAAAGAGAGCGCATAGTCAGCCAACATGAACACGCAGTAGGAGGGTAGTGCTGTGGCTGCCCACACAAACTAATACACTCTGCCCCCTGCGAGCAGCTTGAGCTTGACCTAAAGAGTCACTCGTTCCTGCTCTATTCACCCAACTTACTTCTCTCATCTGCAAAGAGAGACAATACCAATCATGCAAAGCCATTGGACTAATTAAATATTAATAATTAGTATAAGGGCTCTGCCTATGTTGATCACCTCCATATTCCACAAGAATAAAGCTATGCTTGGAATGGTAAGTCTCGATAGGATGTATTACTAATTAATGAATACCAGAAGTCTAGCATCGTCAATTCCTAGTAGTAGGCGGCAAGGTTGCAATGGCTGCGCTTTCTGCATGATTCAAAGTGGAGAGAGTAAAAACAATTTTTGTAGAAACTGGGTTACCCGGGGAGCAAGTCCAGATGGTGTACATCATTCAATAGTAGTATCAGTAGTCCACACATTAAAGGGCTGTGCAGAACAAAGAGATCAGTGGGATTTCGAATGAATGGAAATGACATTATGCAAAAGGTGAGGCTTCGTAAAGGCTTTAAGGATGAATATCATTTAGAGAGAGGCAGCTATATAACCTTTTTATTGTGAACCATAAGAGAAATCTCATAAATGTATTCTCTTCAAATTGGCAAACTGTAATAATTGTTAAATACCTTGCTGATGAAGCTCACCTAACACACCCTTCGTTGACATTCTCATTCTTTAACACTGGTGTCACCAATGAGATTGCTTTATAGGAAAATGACTGTTGTTGACAGCAAGACTAAAAAATTCAAATTGGTTCAGACTTTATTCTCAACCACTTGTGGTTATGAAAGACTGAAGGAATTTTATTGAATGTGTCGGCTTCCCAGTAATTTTCCTGAGGCCCTGAAAAGCTGCCATGCTCTAAACACCGGGAGGTACTTTCTTTAGCAATAAGATGCCGCTTCTTTGAACTGTAGCACACTGAATAGGTTATCTGTGGGGTATCTGTGCTTTTAATCTCTCAAATTAGCTGTGTTTAATACCTCAAATTACTTCAAAACTTGAAGGTTTGGAGCTCTGTCATTCCTACTGAGAATATAGAAAAGGATCATATGATTTATTTCCATAAATATGAAAGAAGGTCTAAATCCACAACTTACTTAGCATGCAAGTGATTATACACAGTTTTCAAAGAACTCTGATTTAGTCTATGAATGTCTGCATATGATCCTTTAGCTTCTCTCATTACAGGGCAGAGGAAAGTACAGAGATCATTTCTAAAGTGACTCTCTGGTCATCATCTTGTAGAAAGCAAGAGTTTATGAGTCTCTTTCTGATTTTTTTCCTAATATTTTCAGTGTTAGCTAGGCCAAATATAGAATATTGCAGTAGTTCACATTGTTCTCTTCCTTTTCTGAGGTGCTATTATCCTTCTCATCGGATTGTTAATGTTGATCTTATGACTTCATTTGGCCAATAAAATGTGGTAGAAAATTATAAGTACCAGCATGCTTTTTCTCTACCTTATCAGTTGGTAATTTTGCAGGACAGAAGTTCTTCCATTGCCCCAATTTCTGAAAGCAGTCAGTGAAACATATCCACAGCCAACTCATGATAGTTTTGTAGGCTACATGAGAAATAAACTGTTCTTGTTGTAAATCATTGAGATTTGGGGGTCTGCCATCATTGCAACATGTAGTAACTATTATGATACATTAACCCAGAGTCTTCATTATGGATTAATTTACTCATATTACAGATATTTTGAATGCTACACCATACCAGGCACTGGAATAGCTGCTGAGGTTCTAAGAGTGGGCAAAAGCAGATGCCCACTTTCTGAAACCATGGAACTCAGTCTGAAATGATCATACACCATGATGACGTTTTGCTATTGTTCTCTCTCTTTCCTTCTCTCCTTTAAAACATTCATTCAATATGCTGGCTGTCAGAGACTCAGGCATATTGCTCTCTGTCAAACTGTAAAAGTGGGAGGCCTCAAATGTTATTATATGTATCTCTGTGAAGATTGATCAAAGCAGATGAATTGGAATCCTGTTTATCTCTTCTTTGCCCTTTTCAATGTAGGAAATTTCAAACTGTCCTTTGGATTATTTTTTTCCCCACCACTATTTACCTCCTCTATGCCCTCTTCCATCTCCAGTCCCTGCCATTTCCACACTGTGGTCCATGTCCATGAGTTCTCTCTTTTTATTTTCTTCTTTGCTCAAAACCCCAGGACACCCTCAAACCTCAGCATCCCCCCCGCAACACACATTATTTTATATGGTATCTAAGGCTCAGCATTGAAATTTCTTATTACTAGCTTTAGGATTCACAGTATTTTATAATTGTCATAATTCTAAAACAAATCCCTATAAACACAGAAGTTGACTTGTACAGCAAATTATTGTCCTAAGATCCTCTGCACTATTATAATAATAAATATCATTGCAACTAGAGATAGAATGCTTATAGATTGATTTAAATTTACAGAGATGATTTGTTATGCAATATATAATCAATCTCTATTATTTAAATATAATATCTATGTATACTAAGAATCTATTTCTAATTTTGATTTTTCTGAAGAATTTTGGAATTTTGACACATGCATACCTCTAAAGAAGATATGGTGAGCTAAAATTTCTTCTGCATTTTTCCAAAATAATGAGGAAATGAACATTGGTCCTGCTCAGAATCAGATCATTAGTACATAACATTGGTTCTCACAGAGTAAAGTCAATATCGCAACATAGCTGCAAACACGACTCATCTTCTTGGAGCAATCAATAATTGTTTTTGTTTTTGTTTTTATACTAATGCCACCCCTAATCCTCCTTTATACTGGATAAAATTATTAAAACTTCAAATCAACACATTTCCCTAATTTTTCACAATATTCAACCCAGAACTGGTTCCTACTTCTCTAATATCTTCATAAAATTACTGAATAGTGTCCCAAACCCGAGAGGTCTCCTCAGCTTCTTCTCATTGAGGTGCCCCCAATTTCCCCTGGTGTGTGTCCTCACTTGCCGCAGACAGCTAAACAAACTAACTTTGCCTGAGTGCAAGAATGTCTCTTTTGATCTTTGGGTGGTGAACTTCAACAATAATGATATAGTACTCAAATGAACACTTTTATGTAACAGTTAAACACATACACACACATACATATAGACAGATATGTTGTAATGTCAATACATCTGTACACCACAGGAAAAAAAATTGTATTTTTATGTAGAAAAGAAAACAGTTAATTTTTCTGAGGAAGAACATTTTAGTACCATTCAGTTAAAAAGAATAAAAATTGTTCCCTTTCATAGGTTTCAAAACCTCTGAAGAGACTCTGTTCTCTTTTGGCTGCCTGGTAGGATTGGTCATGTAAGGTGCTGAGCCATTTTAAAATGATGTGGGAATACAACTCAGTCAGCACAGAGTCCTGAGATAATCTATCATATTGCATTTACTGCTAAAATGTATATTTCATTGTTTATTTTTTATGTTATTTCAACCCCATGCTTCTCTTGCAGAAACAATAATGGGACTGATTCTGAGTTTTACTAGTAACAAATATATGTAAGACATTATTCACCCAAAGTATATATCCAAATAGAAAATAAATAGGATTTATATATTTTCCTCAGGGAGAATAAACATTTCTGAGTGTTTAGTTTTCTAGTCAGAATCCTATGAATGCTTTCTGCTACAGTCACAACTTGAGATTTGTTACTTTAAGGATATAAAGGAAGACTATAAAAAAGATTCATATCCTCAAATTACATTAACCATACATTAAGGGTGATGCACAAATCCCAAGAAATAATGAAATGTCAGGGTTAGAATCATCTCTTTTCAGGTTTAGTGCTCAATCTCCTATAATATTGCATAAAATGCTATTGCTGCTCACCTTACTATTAGGAAGTACAATTGATTTTCTTGCAATATTTATTAGTGCATTAGTCATGTACATTAGCACTAAACGGGAAACAAATAATGTTTTACTTCCTCAAGTCTGTGGCAACCCAATGCAAGTACAAATGTAGATGCCGATATAAATACCAGCGTGACTCACGCTCCTGAAATATCCTTTCTTTACCCAGATTTATCAAACAAAGTTAGAGAGAGAAACTTACTCCCCCACCCCCATTTTGATCTTTGATGAGTTAGAAGAGTTAGTTCACATTAGTCAGGTTATTTTTGTTCTTTCAGCTTAGTGCCTTTTTGACAAACTATCATTAAGAGGTTACAAAAATAAATCAAAACTGAAAAGTACCATTTGTCTGATACTAATAAATAAGATAGGCTAAAACCTGAGGCTACCATTTTTCCAAATACTTATTTCAGCTCTGGTTGTCATTCCAAATCTTGCATTAGACTTGGTTGTTGGTTTAAAAAAAAAAAGACAGATGAATTTATCTTCAACAATAATAGTCAGTTTGAAGGTCCGATGCCATTCATAACAGTAGCTCTTCCATTGCCGGTTTGTCTCTTATCACTGGCATTTGGAATTTTTCTGTAACAAAAACTAAAAACTAGCATTTCCTAAAAGACTTTGAATTTTCTGATTCCTTGGTTCTCAGTGTTCTTGGTTTTCTCCAGTAGATTTCTGATCTTTTGCAGCCAGACCCTACCTCCTGACCCTTCAACAGCTGGCCACGTCAGCCTCAAGATGTCCTCTCCCTTCTTTCTTGGGGAGATTGGAAGAACAACAAACAGGAGTTGACAGTGTGGATGCAAGGCATTTTTGAGAAAAATCTTAAAAATTGTACTATGGACTTAGATCATTTATACTAGAATTCTGTCATTTACATTTTCTCACTTTGATTTAGCACTAGTCAAATCACATTACTTTTAAATGGTCTTAAATTCCATTTTACTATATTTGAGAATTTATGATAATCCAAACTGAGCTGTTCAATCTAATAAAACTGCCGTCATTTATTGAGTGCTTAGTGTGTGCCAGACCCTGATACATCTTTTAAACTTCACAAAGCCCTTATTCAATAGGCATCATTATCCCATGTGCTATATTGTATTCCTTTAAAATAGAGAGACCATTATCTCATGGGAGATGTTTTGTGCAATATGCCTTTATTACTTCTCATCAAAGTGTCCAGTCTAGTCTCCACATTTTCTTTTTTCTTTTGTGGGGACCAGCAACTTATTTACTAAAAAACGCAGTGGGAGTAGCCCCATGCCATTTCTTGTTGTAGCCCTTACCTGGCCTGACAGCTTCTATTCCTTGTCGCTCGGAAACCAGTCACCATGTCAGATGCTGTGACAAACCGTAGTACAAAAGTTCAAGCAACAGAAAGATGCTGAAGGATGAGATACTCCATGAGAGAAAGATAAGCCAAGAGGATTTCGGTGGCCAGCAAGGTCATGAAGGAACCATCAGAATCCTTTCAAAAGATAGAGCCGAGGCCCCAGATATTGTGAAGGAGAGACTACAATCCTTTTGTGCCAAAGCCAAATTTCTCTCACCTCCAGTTGTGAGTATAAGAACACAGTGCTTTAACCTCTAAGCTTGGTGTGGTTCATTATGCAAAGCTAGAGAGCTGAAAACACCAGTGTTTTGAAGAGAAAACAAACTCTCAAAAGAGGGAAGAAACTTGCCCAGTTATGGCCTTTATTTTGGAATCTATTTCATCAGATATGAGTGTTGCTACCCCAGCTTTTTTTTCCTTTAGCTAAGATCTGGAAACAGCCCAAGTGTCCATCAGTAGACGAATGGATAAAAAAGCTGTGGTACATATACACAATGGAGTACTATGCAGCTGTAAGAAAGAAAGATCTCGCCCTGGCTGGTTTGGCTCAGCGGTTAGAGCGTCGGCCTGCGGTCCTGAGAGACCCGGGTTCGGTTCCCACTAAGGGTGCGTACCTCAGATGCAGTTTGTCCCCGGCCCTGGTCGGTTGTGCGGGTGGCAACCACTCGATGTGTCCCTTTCACGTCGATGTTTCTCTCTCTCTCTCTCTGTTCCTCTCTCTCCCTCCCACTCTACCTGAACAAAAAATGGAAAAATGTCCTCGGGTGAGGATAAAAAAAAAAAAAAAGAAAGATCTCTTCTCCTTTGAGACAACATGGAGGGACCTGGAAAGTATTATCCTAAGCAAAACAAGCCAAGAAGAAAAAGACAAATACCACATGATCTCACTTATTTATGGAATATAATGAACATAACAGTCTGAGGAACAGGGTAGACCCAGAGACATGGAAGTAGCATACAGACTGACAACCCTCAGAAGAGGGGGTGGTGGGGGGAGGGAAGAGATAAACCACAGAACTTATATGCATGTACACATAACCAATGGACATGGACAACAAAGCCGGGGATGGGGTGGGGGGATGGGGAGGAGGGTGGCAATGGGGAAAAAAAGGAGAAACATCTGTAACAAAAATAAAATAAAATAAATAAAAATAATAAATAATAAAAATAAATTAAAAAAAAAAGAAACTTGCCCAAGTTCACACAGATATAAAATGACTTGCCAAGATTTGAACCATATTCTCCTGAATATATATACCATGTTCTTAAAAATTATGTAATTCAGGACTTCAATATATACCTAGAAAAGTTATTTTTCTAAAGAGACTCAGATTTTAAGTAATATTATGGGGGATATGTTTCTTATGAGAATAATCTCAGTTTATGGGCTATAAAGTATGTGTACTTACAACCAAATAGGTGCTACTAATTATGAATTTATTCTATCTATGTATTGTGTCTACTTAGAAACACTTATTTTAGCCCTGGCCAATTTGGCTTAGCAGTTAGAGCATCGGCCTGCAGTCCAGAGAAACCTGGGTTTGGTTCCCGCTAAGGGCATGTACCTCGGTTGCAGTTTGTCCCCGGCCCTGGTTGGTTGTGTGAGTGGCAGCCACTCGATGTGTCCCTTTCATATCTCTCTCTCTCTCTCTCCCTCCCTCCCTCCCTCCCTCCCTCCCACTCTATCTGAACAAAACATGGAAAAATATCCTCAAGTGAGGATAAAAAAATAAAAAAAATCCACTTATTTTAAACAAAGAGAACTGCACACATTTTCCTTAAAACATATTTATTTAGATTTTCACTAGATCAGTCTGAATTTTCAGAAGTATTTTAGTAATATTTCAGACCAAATTTACCTAGACCATACTTTTCTATAAGTGATTTCTTTAGCATTATGCCAAGAAAACAAGCCCAATAAAAGAGAGGTGTTCGATGACCTTTTCTGACTCTCAAGATCTACCTAAACTGACAAGAATAACAAATTCTGTGAACAGAGAGGCTTCAAACTCAAACCTTTTTTTCCTTCACACCTATGTGCCTGCTCCACTCAATCTTCCAAGTCTGAAATCCAGGCTCGTGTTCAAATCTCACCAAACCCTCACAACAACAACAACAACAACAAAACCCTCAGATTCTTGTTCCTCAAAGTCTCTTCATCTATCCAGGTTCATTTCTTTGGATTTACAGCTCATATTGAGTCCACTTTTATAAAAACTCTGGTTTCAATCTTTGCTTACTCTTGTTTGTCGCTGTGGTTTTCCTCCCTTTGGCCCTCCCTTTCATGAGCACACCAAAGCAATGCTCTCTCGTTTTTCTTTTAATTAGAAGCATTGTTCTTTTAAAATTTACCTTCCTTTGGTAGTTTGAGCTTCTGCCTCCCTGTATTTCCAAAGGCAGTGACTTCTACCCTAATTGGCCCATAAAAACATTTTCCTTAACACAATAATTCTCCTTTAAGAGGATCTTGGTGTTAGCTGTTTAAACAATAATGCATTCACCAATTGTTTCTTGGTTCTGACCACTCTAACTCTGAAACCTTTTGGGAAGTTACTTAACATAGATACTTAGCTTTCATGAAATAAATATTGAATAATGGCAACCTCAAAATGTTGCTGAGAAAATTCAGTGAATAAGGAAGATTAAGCCTAACATAATGTAAGAACTTCATAAACAACCATTTCCTTCCTGCTAATTTCCAGTCACCTCTCTTCATGCATTTCTCCAGCTATTCAGATCAATTTAGGATGTTTCTTCATCTTTAAAAGAAATATTACACAGTACCACCAAAGGTTCCTATTATTATTAATTAACTTTTTCTTACCCTCATATTGCCGACTGGTTTCCACCCCAGTTTGTAGATATGCCTGATTTCCTAAATAATGTAGTCTTTTTTTAGGTAAAAATACATGAAAGTAGGAAGATATTGTTTATTCTATTTATATTCTGTACTCATAAACCCTTGAAAAAAGAATCATATCATATCATAACCACATTGGGTTATTCTGTTAAATTGATCACGTACAGTAATATTCTACAGTGTTCATGAAAACTGTGGTGTTTTATTTTTTTTATGAAAAAAGTATTATACTTTAAAAAGGTGTCAGAAAATGTCTTTGAAACAGTTAAAATAAAGTTGTCTTTTCAGGCACAAGATATTTGTTGGTTTAATTTTGAATTTTCTAAAAATCTGTACAGATTATTATAATTAACACAATTATAATCATAATCAAAATAATTGCCACGTTTGTTCAATATACATTTCAAAGAAGTGATGGAATTTTAAATTTTTTATGCCTTGATTAAATATATTCAGTTTTTTGTACTTCTGCCATCTGTATTACTATGACTTATTCAGTGTAATCCACAAGTTAAAAAGTAACTTGAATTAAAGATGTATAGCAAGAAGTCATAAAAATAAAATATAAAAGATATCGTCAATAACATTCCATGACTCTTCCATCACTTCATAGGAATTCTTAGCTGCTTGGAATCCCAAAAGGTATTCAGATGTCAGTTAAATTATTCTAAAATATTTGCTAGGGTGAGGACAAAACTCATTCTCATCGGCATGTAACATCACTGCCTTTAGAGGAGAGAGACCAAGGACCCAAGAGAAGGGGAAATGCTCAAAAAGAGCAGATGTGGAAATGTTCCTCATTTAACTGGAAAAAAATAGCATGGCCTAGAGTTATGAAAAGTATAAAAATGGGTAGAAATTTTCTTTAAATATTTAGAATTGTGAATACCCATGTAAGTGATTATTTACCTTTTACCTTTAAGATAAAAAGACACATTCTTCAGACACAATGGTGGATTTGCAGACATAGTTTTAAATCTCACCAATCAGTAAAAGTACAATGATAGGTACATTTAGTAAACATGAAGTGAACTTCCTATTAATTTTATTGTATCTTATTTTTTGCTAATTTTATTAAACTGCTCCCATGTTTAATTTGGCTTTCATTTGAGTTAGGTGGTTCTATGCTTGACTCCAAGCTCCAGGAGCATTTATGATTCAGGAATAGCTAACCAAAACACTCCACTTCCCAGACCATAGTGATTGATTCAGAGATGTAACCATGATCTAGTTTGTTCCAATGAGTTGCAACTCTCTGGAACTACTGGAGATATAACTTTTATTTATTTGCTTGCTTAGTATTGCTGAGAGGAGAAATGTTCTTAATAGAAGAGTTACTTGTGCAAAAAGGGAGCATAGCTTTGCCTCCAAAAGGAAGGGACCAATGCTGTAACTTTGTTTTTCAAGTTTTTTTGTAGAGTCAGTATTGCAGCTCTGTCTGCTCCTGAATTCTCAAGGACAATTGACTCCTCAAAGCCTTGAGAGCCAATAGAAAGGGTCACATTCACTGCAGCATGTGACAGTGATACTGCTGTAATTAGCTAGTTATTAATAATAGGAAAGGAACAGACTTTAAAGGCATGTTATTTGGGCAGCTTCACCAAGGAGCTGCAATTTCACACACCCGGGGAAGCACCTGACCATTCCCCACAGGTCACTGGGGGAAGGGGTACATCAAAGAGGAGATAGATGTGTGTGATGAAGTTGGTGTGACAGGGAAGGGTGCCTGTCAGTCACACCTGGGAACAGACTCTCCTGGACCCTGACTCTGATCTATCCCTATTGAAGCCACAGCTAAACTTCTCTTTTAGCAAAATAAAGGAGAACGGGGCCTTGGAAACTCAGGGATGTAATTCCACAGAAATAAAAATCTTTAATTCTCTCATGCTAGTCTCAAACATTCTTTTCTCCAGATATTGCAAGAATTCCACTCCTACGAGCAACAAGTGGGGACAAGGACCTCTCCCCACCAGTAACAACAGAATCCCCTTGCCTCATGGTGCATTCAAACCTGGCAAGTGAATGAGGAGATACCAGAGGTGGTATCTATAGAAGATATATACTTTTTCCTTTAATTTTGAGAGAATATGCAAAAATATCCCCAGAATACTAGGTAACATAGAAATTTATTAGTGTAGCAGATCTTTGTAATTTCAATTAATTTATCTTAGCCCTCTTCACACATGTTCATTTCTACGCTTTAGTCATTACGGGCTTATTATTTTGAAAATTGTGGTACAGTGTAATCTTTTTTTTGTAACAGTTAAATGGTCTAGGTCACTGTGAATAAATCTTGGACAATGCAAACATATTTCATATATTTTAGGTGAAAGCAAATTCCTTCTGATATTGACTGTTATCAGAGAGGGGAAATCTATTTCCAGAAGAATAGATGCATTTCAGGTGCTAGGAACTAGGCTATTTTGCTTTGGCATAACTGAATATTAAGTGCCAGGGACTGAAATAATTTACTTAGCAAAAATAGTAATTCTGATACAGTTGTTATTTCTAATAATTATTCTCCAGTACTTAGCCTATTGAAGAATTAAATAGAAATGCCATAGGAATCATTATCGCCACATCTTTTAAGTTTTTGAAGGTAGTTTAATTTCTGGAATTTCCAAGGACGCTATATTGTATTTCATTATTGAGAAAAAAATTTCACAGGATGAAATGTACAGATCTTATGCATGCAACTGATGAGTTTTTGTAAATGTATATACCCAAGTAGTCATGACCCCTAGTAAGATATACAACTTTTTCATTTCCCAAGAATATTCTTTCATGTTTCTTCTAATTATACCTTTGAGCAATCCCCTTGTATCCTACCTTATATTGTAGCATAACTTAGATCTATGAAACTGAGGCTTTTTTTTTTTTTTTTTTTTTTTTAACGCAAGAGTGTTGTGACTCTTAACCCAAATCCCCAAATCTCTCTTGGTTTATCATTGTAAATTAGCGGTTCCTGTACTTAAGGTGGCAAATAATGCAATAAGGTGTAGTTTTCAGGAAATACCTTCGTTTTATAGTACAAATGCACAATCTTCCAGTCTGTGCTCAGGGACCTGTGGTTATTTAGATATAAAACCTGATATCTTGGGGCTGCAGAATGCCATTGCAATGCATTGATCAGAACAAGCCTCATAGTAGTCAGGTGATAAATGAAATTTGACTCAAGTTTGCCCCAGGGAAAGGCCAAAAGGATAGTAAAGAAAGCTGTGGCTAACATTTCAGTCTCTGAAATAGGCAGAGATGTTTGAAATAAATATGGCAGTTCAGGCTGTGTACTGTAAAAAAAAGGACTAGATCTATAGGATATTTCTAAAAGAGGAGATGTTCCTCATGCATAAGCGATATGCAGCCAGACACCTCCCTCCTTCTCCCAAATCATTCAGACACCTATTAACTATTTGGTAAGGAGGACCCATTTGTAGAACACTTGAGTACATTGTCAAAATTGCTTTACAAATAAAACATGATGCAAAACAAATACACATGGAAATTTAGAGACTATTTTTTCAATTCAACAAAGATGTATTGAGTCTCTATTTATATAGGTGGTTATTTGTTTTATGCTAATCTCACATTTGGTGACACCTAATATATTAAACTAAAATATATTTACTAACCAAACATTATAAATAATATAAGAAGTATAATAATTTTGATGCATAGTCACTAAATTTCTTCATTGTATCTATTCCTCATACCATTTTAGAAATACCATATTGTTGCTCTGAAGGGTACATTTTTTTCAATACATTTATATTTTTATGTAATTGCCTGCAATCTTGCTTAAAGCTGAATTTTATGGTTACTAAATTTGTTATTATAGACACTAATAATTGAATTTTATCTACTAACAATAGTAGTTTTAACTCATAAATTGCAGATGTTGAGGTACTTGGTAAGCTTAGAATGTATACTGTGAAAATAAAGACTATTCTAATATTTTTATAATGTTCATAATAATTTATAATATCTATAATAATATAAATTCTACTTGTTTTATATTTAAATGTGTAAATATTTCATTCCAATTATTTATTTTCATATACATGTGTGGTCTCCATTTAGAGTACGTTTCTTCAACAAGGGTTCTTATAAAACAAATGTCATAAATTCATTTTCTCTAAGACTATATTGTGCCCAGTTTAGATGGAGGCTTCTCAGTTTCATTCAGTTCCAGTGCAGAATATAAATGTATCCATTTAGAAATATGAATTTCATCAAAATATTTTTTACCAGAAGTTGAGACATTCCAAAATGTAATTTTGTGATTTCACATTCAATCCTGTATACCTTTTGATCTCTCTAGTGCATGTATTTTGCTCCCTTGCTTTTTACAGAGATTACAATGTCTGACTGTTTGCAAGATTAGCAATAATTACATTTCCTTAAAAGCTTTGGAAGCTCAATTGTCCTTGAGCTGCATTTGATGAATAATTTGATTAAAGATTTCCAAATGTTTTTGAACAAAATGCAACCAATATTCAGTGGATTTCTTTAGAAAAACTCAACACCATTGTTGAACATTTAAGTGAATTTATTAATTCTTAGAGTTGTGAATAATTTTTTTTATGGCGTAAAACTATGTCTCCTTAGTTTTCTCCAATCTGTGATTGTTCCCAGGCATTCATTACCTCCTGTGAGCCTTAATTTTTTGAAAAGGACTGATAAACTATTTGTGGAATATCTTTCAGTTTGGATGTGTCTGCTGTTTTCTGCATTTTTGACAAGAATACAATAGAAGTGATGTTATATCCTTTTTGGTACACCATATCAGATGGCCCATGATCTTGACATATCTATTACAGATAATGCTAACCTCCTTGATAATGTTCTGAACTTGTTGTCTGCCAGGTTTCTCCACTGTAAAACTGCTATTATTTCTTTTATAATTAAGACTAAATTGGGAAGGTACATTGTGACCCTGCAGATATCCTATTTGTAAACTGCTCACTGATTTTATCATCTGTGGGTAGAGCTTTCCTGTAGTGATGTTTGCTTAATAGTGATTTGATGTTGACCTCATTCCTTCTACACTTTTAAATTTGAATTATTTTATAATGAAGAGCTGTCCCTTCTCTCCCACATTTATTTTAAATTATTATTTTCTATAAGTATAAAATCATAGATACTTATTTTATTCTACTAGTTATCATTCAACTACCATTATTTATTTTGTTGCTTAAATTATTTCAGCTTGGCCCTGGCTGATGTGGTTCAGTTGGTTGGGTGTCCTCCCATGCACTGAAAGGTCGCTGGTTTGATTCTGGGTCAAAGCACAGGCCCAGGCTATAGGCACTACCCCTACTGGGGTTGGCATGCAGAAGACAGCTGATCAATATTTCCCTCTTACATCAATGTTTCTCTCTCGCTCTTCCTCTTCCTTCCTCTCTTTCTAAAAATCAATGAAAATTTGTTTTAAAATTGTTATAATTGTTTCAGCTTGGCCTTTAGAAATTTCTTCAGATTGACTCATTTGTCCTTCTGATATAATCTTATTTTTTTTAAAACAGTTCTGTGTTTCTGGTACAAAAGATACTGTTACCTTACCTCATATTTTTACTACAATAGCTTTGGAATCACATACTTCTCTAAGTAGCCTTAATTCTTTTTATTGGATAATAGTATTTAGAAACCACGATCTGCATACTAGTTGTGCTCATTGCTTCTGGGGTATGATTGGTTCTCGGCCCTTTCAGTGGATAAAGCACAGATATATTGTGTGTATTGTGTGTGTGTGCATACACAAGACTGCATACAGACATATCCATACTAATCTATGTGTATATATATATATATATATATATATATATATAGTGTATGTGTATATATGTGTATTAATGTCATGTTAATACTCCTGATTATAATTATCTAGCCTTCCTCTTTTCATTATTTATTTTAAATAATGAAAATTATTATTAGTAGTAATACTTATATTTATTATTTCTTTCTCCAACAATGGCAAACACAGTTCACATTATCTGCAACACATTCACATACTTGTTCATCCTTGTGTACAAATAACATAGTTTCAGAATTACTATTGAATATCCTGCAGAAAACAAATATACTTTTATGAATTGTATTACATGTATATATTTAGGGAGATTATAAATTCTTAAACACATCTGCTAGCAAGAATTTCTAATAAGATTATTATATACTAGAACTTCAGAAAAAAAGAATAGGGAATAAGGTGGTATAAGAAGATAGCTTGATGAATTTATAGATTCAAACACATCTGTGAGGTATTATTTAAGAAGATGATTATTCAATGACTCTTCTAAGAATACACACAGGTCATCACATGCCTGAGCTGTCAGACTGAAAGCTACCATTAGTATTAAGTTTTCCACAAGGGCAAAAAATTATAACCATGTCATAGAAAACGCATACAATTTAATTTATACTTATTATGTTTAAATTATATTTTAATTCATTCAAGCTATGAGAAAAGTAATAGTACTGGATTATAATATTCCTAATGATAATATTAAATAATAACTGATAAATCACTATGTCCTCTGTTGGCTCATTATACTAACATTAGTCATGGTAAATTATTTTGATATTAACAATGGGGGTGTAAGACACAATATTACCAGTATGAAGTGTGACTCATTCCCCAGCAGTTCAGTATCTTATAAATACCTCCCTTAAAATTTTTGAAATTATTGCTATCCATGACATGAGCATGCAACAAGAAAAATAAATTAACATTTAATTAAATTGTTTAATAGTATATTATAAATAAATTATATGTTCAGAATAATGAAACTAGTTATTGAAAACAATGTCAGTTTATCCTTCAAGTTGATTTTGTCTTCCATAAAGCAGTCTACAGCTTGTTTTCAACAATCTATTTTCCCTTTCAATCCAAATTTTTACAAGGTGTTATTAGACACTAACTATAACATCTTTGGAATTATATTTTAAATGATGTGTTTCTTCATATGAAAAACAGGCCTCATAATGTGGCTAATATTAAATATGAAAAAATCAGAACATACTTACTTGTTTCATATGATGACATTATGTTTCAGAATCAATACTATACAAACCTATGATGTGCACTTAAAACACATCTCTCAATCTCTTTTTATATTCCTTTTTTTCACTATCAAAGAAAATTATGTCCAAATACATATTCAGGAATGTGGCAATAGAAGACACATTTGCACTACTGATTATAAAACAAGCTAGAAAAGCAATATCTTTCTTCAGAGAGAGGGAGAAAAAATAAGAGTCTGTGCTCAAAATGCATAATTTGTAACCCAAGAAAGGGAATATATCTTTTAGACAATTTTCTACCACAGAGTCTTTTTACGATAATCAAATGGTCCTAAAACATCAACAGTAGTGGTTTGTGAGTCCCATTTAATTTATAAAAGTTATGATAGAAACCCAAATATTATAAATCTGACCCCTGAAAACGGAGAAGCTGATTTGTCTACCATGCTGCTTTGATGCATAGTACATTATATCAAGAAAAGAAATGTTAATGGGGGACCTCTCTAATAGTGTTAACAACAACAAAATCAGAAAGACATGTTACTTCTCTGCATATCTCCCAGATTCTAAAACAATAATAAAAAAATTTCCAATTTTGTTGCTACAAATTAGTTTAAAAGCAGGAAAAAAATTTTAAAAGAGTCATGCATTTGCCCTTAGAAACATAATCTTTGAAAAACAACAGGGACATAATTGATAACAATAGGTGCAATTTATTCATACACACTTGATACAGAGAAAAGCAATTTTTACAAATACCTCACTTATTTTCTCAGGAACCGTTTGAAATAAATAATATTATCATCCCCAGGCTACACTTGAGGAAGTTGAGTATAACTGAGAGTAAGTACGTCCTGTAGGGTCACACAGCTACAAGTAGGGGAAACAGTTATAATCTCGGTCATTCAGATCCCAGGGCTATGCTGAGAGTATAAACTATCTGTTCTACCAGCAACTTCATCCCTACACTCTCCTGCTCAAAAATTCCATTTCTTTACCATTAGATTTAGTTTTAAATATGGGAAATGATTCTATTGTACATTTCAGAAAACGAATTTGAATATATAAAACAATAAATTAAGTAATATATGAAAGCCAGTGGTTGAAAGACAGATAGAAGTTAAAATTCTTTAGTTTGGTTAAATAGTATTATTCAACCACAAGGTATCCTGAAGTTCCTATTTCATGTGTGTCTAGGACAAACCTTGGACAGCACCACCTGGAGAGAGCAGAGTATCTAACCCTGGGGGCAGTGCTGCTCTTTGGAGTGGCACTAATATGGAGAAAGGAGCCCTGTGCCTTGGAATGAGGGTGGGGCCATCCATCCGATAACTTACTACACATAAATTGTAGCACAGTAATGTTATGTGAATATCTGAAACAGAGGAAGAGCCTAAATATTTGCATTAAATATAATTCACCATTCTACAAAACCCAAATTGTTAGAAAGTTGATTTTTGATAAAGCATGTAAGAACCTCCAATTTATTTTATTAAAATAAATCTATAGGTTTTATAATATATTTTGGTGATGACAGTTACTTGTGTTATTGTTGAAACTAATCAATGTAGATATTGTCCTATCTCTGGGTGCTTTAAGAACATGATATCTAAAAATGGCATCTATTCTGTTCTCTAATAATAGATAAACATGATTTAGTCTTTAATGCAGTAGAATGACTCAAAATATGTTCATACATCCACTCCTCAATATTTTAGTGGTGATTGTACTTTAATTCTCCAAAGAAGGTACTGGTTGGCACAGAATTTATAAAGGGGTTGTGACAATAATTTTAACAAAGTTATATAAAATTTTGTTGTAAAAGGGCCAGGGAATATCCATGTAGCAGATTATTCCTGACCTCTGACTGTTGGGGCATAAGCCTTCTTGAAATCTTAGCTTGCTGTCTTGATTTGTGAAGAAAACTCTCAAATGGCTATTTAAATAACGTATTTTTTGTTTCCTTTTTTTTTTTTTCACCCTCTCCTTTTAAAAAGAAAGTACATAGGACTAATAAGGTGCAAAGGATACTGCATGTTGTCAAGCTCATCTAAAGCCTATAATCTCTCTCTCTCCTTCATGCCACAGTGAATTAAGTAGATAAACATGTCCTGAGAAATGAAGATGGATGATGAGCTTGTCGGCACCATCTTGAAGACACAAGACATAATCACCTTCTCCACAGGTATTTGGCTAAAATACTCTATCCTCACATTGTCAAGTAGCACCTTGAAAAAATATCACACACATTGTTGAAAGCAAAGAGGAAGTCAAAAATAATATGACTCAATAGTTTATACTTTGCATACATAATATGGTCTTGATGTGAACTTGAAAAGACTGAATAAAATATGAACAATACTTACCACTTATTTACAGACATTAATTCAACCAATTGACTAATAAAGTATATAAAGTTTTTCACTTTTGTTTTATATATATGGTTACAGATAAAAAGGAAAGATGTTAGTTGCCCAAAGCCATACTAGCTTTCAATTGAAGATCTAAGTGCAAATGTTTTGATTGATTCTATTTGTTTACATCAGACAAGGAACAGTCATTCGAAATACAAAATCAATGATGAACAGATATAGTTTTATCATTTTTACATGAAATCCAAGCCATAGAGCTAAGAGGAGTTCTCTAGTTTAAACAATTATTTTTTTTAATGACAAAAATCAGTTATGCTCATTATGGAAAACTAAATGTAGAAAGGTTCTTATGACATTTCAAGGACTAATTCTAGCTCAGACACCTCACTAGAAGACATAAAAAAAAATAGTTAAAGTAAAAAAAAAAATTCTAAAGTATGTCAACCTCTACTTGAGATACACTTCACTATTGTTTTTCCTTCCTGAAAAGTATTTACACATTTGAAAAGGGTAGTTGTAAATGAGACATACACACTGCTATAAGATGACAACATGGAGAAACATAGACAAAGTTTTTTGTTCAAGAGTTCAAATTCTATTTTAACAAGTTAGAGAGATTAATGAAGAATATGTCTTCTCTTCCTACGTTCACCTCTCCCTTTCTTCCTTCCTTTCATTAATCCCTTCTTCCATCCATCCTCACATCTATCATCTATCTATCTATCTATCTATCTATCTATCTATCTATCTATCATCTATTTATCTATCTATCTATCTATCTATCTATCTATCTATCTATCTATCTTCTACCTATCATCTTTCTACCTAATCTATCATCTATGTACTACATTCATCCATTCATCCATCTATCTACCTAACAATTAGGTGAGCTGTTTTATGTCATTAATCATTCTCTCCCTTTCTCACCTCACTACACATTTCACTTAACAAGCACCTAATATACATGTGGTAATTAAGAAATGCTGAGTTAAATTTAAATAAACTGATCCAGAATGCACACACATATATATCCTCATGGTGTAACATATAGTAAGTCATATCTCACACATATACACAAATAAACACATAAATAAACAGAAAGTAAACTACCTTAAACTGCTTGCCTTTCATCCTCTTCTCTAATCTTTCTCCTACACTCTTCTACCTTAAATAGTGCATACTACCTACTATCTTGTATTACTATCGTCATGATTTGAATTTAATGTGCCAAATGCTTGTGCCTTGAGTCTCCAAGTCAAATAGTGTATTGTAAAGAGTATGGTTTTGTCTATGAACACCATACCCATAACTTAGGAGAGTAATTTGTACATGGAAAAAAAGAAATTGTTGTTGATGGGGTGATATTGTTTGTAAAGAATAAAATTGCTCAAAGTATCTTATTATGTTTCCCTTATCTCCTCCTCCCTATACGTGGTATCATGAACACAGGTAATACAGAATAAATAACCACTCACAGAATAACTTTTAGTCAGGGAAATTGCTGTAAGAAGTGGAGTATACTGATCTCGTTTAGCATAGGTTGTGTCATAGGATCTGAGATGTAGCATTTGAAGCCCTTGATTTGCAATTTACCTTGGAATTTCTGTTATGCTAACCTTAGAAGAGTTATTGTCTCTCTTTGAATTTCATATGAAAATTCTTTATCCTGGCTGAGTTTTTCAAATATCACCATACTTTTCTGAATAGAGAGGAAGGGAGAGAGAAAGAGAGAGATAAACATTGGTGTGAGAGAGAAACATCAGTCGGTTTCCTCCTGCCAGGCTATGACCAGGTATCAAACGCACAACCTAGGTATGTGCCCTGATGGGGAATCAAACCAAGAACCTTTTGGTGAATGGGACGACACTCTAACCAACTGAACAACTCAGCTAGGACCAGAACATTTTTTACAAATTACCTATAGTGTGAAGGTGGTGGTTAAATCAATGAGCACATGAAAAAAAATACACACAGTCCTGTGGCAGGGCAGTCAGGAGGAGGGTATCAATGAGGGGAAAAGGAGAAATATCTGTAACAAAAATAGATGAATTAAAAAACAAACAATTAAAAAAAATAAAATTAACAGTCCTAATGAAGAGATTATGACCTTGGAGTTGAAAGGTTCTGGTTTGCATTTTACCATTTGTGTTTTACAATGCTGAATACATTACTCGTTATCTGTTGAGCTTCGGTCACTTTATGTGAAAATATTTCCATAAATCCTTCTTTACATAATTATTATAGGAATTAAATGAGGGAAAGAAAAAGAAGAGTATGTTGCAAAAGGTGAACTGCCTGAAAAATTTTACTTGTTAAAAGCAGAGTTTGAGTCCTGCTGGTGTGGCTCAGTGGGTTGAGTGTCCTCCCATGAACTGAGAGGTCCCAGTCCAACTCCTGGTCAGGGCACATGTCCAGGTTGTTGGCTCAATCCCCAGGAGGGGGTGTGCAGGAGACAGCCAGTTGATGTTTTTCTCTCACATCGATGTTTCTCTCTCTCTCTCTCCTTTCCTCTCTCTCTTAAAAAAATCAGGAAAAGCAGAAGTTGATAACAATAGATTCATCAGATAACTAATGGTGACGGTAGGCATGGAACAAAGATGAATTTTTTATTTTGGCACACTATTTTTAATTTTAGTGAGTATATCCTTGAGTATCCATGGGTGCCTTTTTCCCCTTTTAAGAGAAAAGAGTAAATTGTATCCATAAATTATCACAATTTAGCTACTAATATCAGCATAGTATTTAAATATTTGTTATAAGTTGAATAGTGTTCATTCAAAAAAGTTAGGTTGACGTTTTTAACCTCAGAATGTGACCTTATTTAAAAATCAGGTGGCAGCCATTGTAATTAGTCAAGATGAGGTCAAATTGAGTTGGGTGGGCCCTACTCCAGTATGATCCCTGTCCTCATAAGAAGTCAGCAGGACAGAAGTCAGAGAGACAGAGAGAATGCCCTACAAAGATGCGCATCGCACATTTTTACAGGGAGCAGGGCTCTACTGACTACTTGATTCTGGACTTGTAGTCTCTAGAACTGAAACAATACATTTCTGTTGTTCCAATCTACCCAATTTATGGTACTTTATCGTTTTCAGCAGCAGCCCTAAAACACTAATACAATTTATCAGGCACTGGCTGTATATAGAATGTTTTCATATTTGATAGTCACAAATACGAAAATAGTGCTACTGACGAAGAGCAAATAACTCATGCAAAATTACACGGCAAGTGCGAGACTGGAAAGTCAAGTCCTGTCTAGATTCTGAGCCCAGTTTTCTTTGAACTATTAACATAAAACTGTATCACAAAAAAAGGACTTGTGAACTTGTCTATAAATGTAACCACAATTTTTATAGATAATGTTTTCAGGACTTTCAATAAAAGAAGTTTGGCAATTCTGGATTACCCGTGACCTGGTCATTGATTCTAAGTCTACAGAACAAAAAAAATAAGTTAAAAACAAAATCAACTCATAGGTGAACAGATTAATGCTAATTTTTCCTTCCTATTTATTGTCAAATGTAAGAAGAGAAGTGAAACAATATTGATGTAGTGCTTAATAGCACCTGTTCTAGCCTCTGTTCATGCATAATATTATGACTAACAATAGTTAAGTTCTCAATGAATTTCTGTTGAATGAATGAATGCCCTATCCTGTCACCCTGCACCTGTCTGGCTTAGAAAAGGCAAAAATGGACTTTCTCTAAATGCTTTGAAAACAGAGAAAATGAAATTCAAACGAAAAAGAACAAGCACAAGAATGAATAGAATGGCATGTCTATGACCTTTTTTTTGGAAAGGCACATTTAAAAATGGAATATGATATCTTTTCTGCTATATATCAGTGGGTTCTAGTTATATAGGAAAAGAAAATGAGTACTACAGGAGGAAATAGAAACACATTTATGTGGGAGTTTATGTTCTGCATTTGTGTCTATAGCTGTTGTCATATCTTTTAATAAACCAAGTCAATTCGTATCTACATCTTACCAGCATGTCATTTAACATAAAATGCAATAGACATATGTCACGAAGGATGTCTACTTTCCAAAGCTGCTTTTATGAGCATACGAAGACAAGGGCAAAACATTCTCCAGGGTCATAGAGGTATTAATTCTGGCATAACTGTGGCTGGTGCTCACCAATTAGAAATACTTTTACATACAAACTTCTAGTGTATATACGATATTTGGGATTGGAGTATTCATGGTTGCTCAATTAAAAGCAGCACTTTATTTCAAGTTGATCTAATATCATCAATTATGTATATACAGAAAAGGGGTAAATCAAAAGAACACTTGAAGAAAAGTTTCAGTTGCCTTTTCTCGCTTCCTCAATAAGTTTTACTCTGTGACCTCAGTATTACAAAAATAAATAAATAAATAACTGAGCAGAACATTGATTGCAAGACATTGTCATGATGTTGCCTAGTGCAGTGGCTAGGCAGGAAATTTTCATTTCATACACCATTTGAGCCTAGCTGCAGTGATTTCACAAAAGTCAGCAGGCTTTGAAAAGTTAATGATAAAGAAAAGCATTTGTTTTTGTTATTTTGAGAAAGTACTTGAGTGTTTAAAACTGGAACCTGTGGAGGTTGGTTAGCCATAGGGAAATGCAAAATTTATTTCATTTTATTTGGAAGTGTTTATATTTATATCACAGTTAGAAGAGAAAAATACTACTAAAATAATAATGTTACAATGGAAATTGCATCAAGAATTATATCAGTAAATAAAAATGTGAAATCTATGTAATATATAATAATACATACCCTACCTATAAATAACATATATTATATAGTCTATTATAGTCATATAATGGCCATTTATTTTCTTCAAGTAATTGTATAAAATTCTGTCCATTTTATTTATTTATCTATTGATTCATCTGAAAGATGTTTATTAATATCCTTTCTAACAATAGAAATATTTGAAAAAAATAGTTGTAATTTGTAAAGTTATGTTAGATAATGGATTAATGCACTTGGAGATTGTTTCTATATCACATTGAAGATACATTTTTGGCAGTTGTCATTGTTTTTAATTATAAGACAATAGAAGACTGCTGTAAGAACTCAGTTTTGATATGCAAACATTTACTTTGACACTGAAATTGTCAATTATGTATTGCCAGTTTTATCTCCTAAATGCATCTCCTAAATATTAAATGTGCCGCTGTCTTGTCAGGTTACAGTCACTTTCTTATTGACTCTTGATACACCTTCCTAACTAATGTCCCTCCTCCATTTCCTCTTTCCTACTGACCTTCCCCCACTCTAAGGTTTCCAGAGTTTTTTAAATTATTTTCTTTAAAAAGTAATTTTTCCCAACGTGGTCCTTACATTAGCACCAGGTTTTCTATGAAATGGGTGTGCAACTTCTTACTTGTTCTAGGTTTTCATAGTCAAGCCACTCAGCTTCATCCTGCATCATTCCTACTTCTTATAACCTACAGTACATTTTCACCAAGTCCGTTAGGTTCTTCAAACATATGCATAAAAGTTATCAATACTGCATTTCTTTATTTCTACACACAGGCTTTCATTTCTCTTTAGAATTTTATTTTTTCCTCTGGAAAGCTTCTTGCCATTATTTAAGAGCCAGTACAAATTCAAGGTCCTCTGTGAAATATTTCTAAATTCCCCAATAGGGCGGCATTCCCTTTTCTGCTTACTAATAAAGTTTTGCTTTTTTCTCTAAAGTATCCTTGATCACACCAAGTAATAGTTTACTTAATGTCAGTGTTTCCTCTCTATTAGTGGTACTGCCATATTTTACTTTGTATTTAAACACAGCAATAATGATGAAACCCATAAAATGAATTTCTTCTTTATCTCACTAAACAACTTCCTTCTACATATAATGAAATCCCCAAATCCATTTTATTTCCTCCTTCTTGTATTTTTTTTTCTATCACTAGAACAGTTGTAATAATAACTGTATATTGTTGCACATACATCTCATGGTTGTTCTTTTGGTTTCAATGTTAATTCAGTTGTATGTAACTACATGCATTGATATAAGACAATTAATGTTTATAAATATGCAGTTGTATTTATAATAAATATATGTTACTAAATTGATGTTTCCATTAAGGAGATGGACCAATGTGGCTGTGAAATTCCTTTTGTTTTTGTTTTTTTCCATCTGAAAGATCGTTACAATATTAATATTTACAGATTATTTCTTCTAATGAGGAAAAGCATAAACAGAAACATAAAGTAATAAGAAGTTCTGATACTTCAAGAATAAATGAAAAAACTATACGTAATAATGTTTCTAAAATAGGAGAGTCAGCTACTGTCTTTATATGTATTTTAAAACACACATTAAATAGTTGAGTTATTTGCAATTCTTAAGGAGTTGCTGTTAGGACAACAGATACTATTATAAAAGCATCACACACAATCACATATATGTACATTTTTAAAGGTTAAGTACTATGAAGAAAGTTGGCATAGGTATGAGAACATGGGGTTGCATGAGCTAATCTGATTAGATCTGTTGACTAAAAGAAAGCCATACCAAAAATATGAGTTTCAAATTCATAACCAAAGAAGACATGGAGCCAAAGTATTGCATTTGCTCCAGGAATTTTCAAGAATAGTAAGCCAAAAATCATTATCTTGCTAAAGTTGACTATTTAAAATCTGCTTTTATTATGTAATTACTAGCGATCTCTTTCTGGAACTCCTATAATTTAAATATTGGACCTCATAAAGTGATTCTCTGTGTCTCTTCTTTCTTTTATAATGCCTCTTCTCCTCTTCTCTCCTCTCCTATTTTCTCTCTTTCTTTCTCTCATTTGTTTTCTGTTATATTTTCTTGACTTTATTTCCCCAATTTTCTTATGGATTACTTTTTATTTAACAATTACATTTTTAATTTATTAAAAATTTTTTAGTACCCATTTTTTTGTTTTGTTTTAAGTCAAGTCTTTTTGAAGTTTATGGATGTAGTACCTTCAAATCTTTATAAATATAATAGGTTGAACTCCAAAAACTTGAACTAATAATTTTTCTCTTTCTCTACATATTTTTTCTCTGCTTCTTTTGGGTATCTTTTTACTTCTACTTTTACCTGCAATTGTTCCTCTGCATTTGTTCAATATCAGATATAGTTCAAAATTGCATCCTTGACATGACAGCTTCAACCTTATAGCATATATCACTTTGCAAATCAAGTAGTCATGGATAATAATTGATTTTATATTATTTGAGAAAGAAAATCCTGTTAATCTACTTGAGGAAATGTTTCTATCCAATTGGCTATGTAGAGTTAGTATTACATTGCACATGTAGCAGAATGTATAGAGGAAGATTTTTAGAAGAAAAATGAAAAGCGAATGTATGGAGAGTTTTTGAAGAAGGGGCCAATAGAAACATCAAGAGCTTCCACTGCAACTATTCCAGAATGCAGAGTGGAAAAATCAACATATATGGTAGCACAGATTATTTCAGAAGCTGATATTAAGAAAGATGTTTATTATGTTGGCACTAGCCAACTTCTTCTTAAAGAGATGGGTAGTACATATTTTAGGTTTTGAAGATCATAAGATGTCTATTGTAGCTACTCTTATACTAGGAAAGCAGCCACAGACAATATGTAAATGAACGGGCATGCCTTGTTTCAATAAAACTTTATTTGCAAAGATAAGTAGTTGGTGTGCTGTCCATAGTTTGTTTACCCTGTAGAATTGGGGAATAATACATATTTTGTGGGATTTGGTAAAATTGTGTGTATCTCCGTATGCCTATTAAGAGGAGAATTATTTAATTCAATGTAAACAAACATTTTGTTAGAGGGAAACTAGAAAATTAAATTAATTTTATGTTGCCAAATTAATCTCTGAAATAGGCAATTTTAAGGACAAGTTTCTGATGTTTTTTGTATCACTTTTCAGACTGTTTTAGATAGACATAACTTTTTCTTGTTCATCATTTAGTTACAAATGTATTCTAAGATTTTTAAAGCTATTTTCTAAAGGCTAATTATGTGTTGAAGCACATCAAAATTGTGATATAAGTGCTTAGGTGGAAAGTTTTTATATATGCTGGAAAGAGAAATACTAATGGAGGTAAAGATGAGAATGTTAAGGTGGGAGACAGCAGCTATACGGTCAGAAATCTCTTTCAAGTAATTTATATGTACAAAGCACTACAGAAATTAAACCATTAGTTTTTGTATATACAACACATGCTTAAACATTAAGTTTGTTGATGGCACACAAGTATTTGAGAACTTAAAATCATAAAGTTATTTTTTGGAAGAGGTCTCCTTCATCATGAATCTAGTAATGATTGTGGATTTTGGAAAATCTAATAGCATACTGAGAAATAATATAGTAGGTGTTTATGAAAGAGTTAGGAAAAAATCAGTAAAATATTTTTGTGGAAAAGTCAGCTAATAATCCTGTATTCAAATCACATTGCTATTTGAAGAACGCTGTAAACATATATGATGAGGATAACTGATAGTGAACTAAATATTTCCTGGACCCAAAGGAGATATTGAAATGCAAAAAAAAAAAAAAAAGGCTGTATTTTTTTTTAGAAAATATTAAATATTTTTATGGCCACAGAGAAATTATTTATCTTTTAGAATTAGAGAATATACTAGATTCAAATATTTTGTTAGATATAAAACTTTTTATATTTATGAGGAGCAGAATTCATTATCACAAGGCAATGAGTGTATATGATATAGTTTAATCATATTAGCTACTATGGGATAGATCCTTCCTAATTGTCTTTGTTTATTTGTTTTTTTATTTTAAACTGTGGTTATTTTTAACACAGTTTTCCATGAAGCAGCAGATTATTATCAATCATAATGATTGATCACAGCATAAAAATTCATGCATTGATCCAAGATCAAAAACTAAGGTAGTAGAAAATTGAAGTTATTTGACAATTACACCACAAGGAAACAACACTAAGGCTATAAATGACTAGTTGATACACCTGGAAGAAATACTTTTATTTTTTTAAAGATGTATATTGATTTATTTTATATTAATTAATTTGTTTTTGCTACAGATGTTTCTCCTTTTTCCCTTATTGACACCCTCCTCCCCCACCCTCCCCACCCTGTCCCCAACTTTGTTGTCTATGTCCATTGTTCATGCATACATGCAGCTTTTTTATCCACTCATCTACTGATGGACACTTAGGCTGTTTCCAGATCTTAGCTATTGTAATAGTATGGCTATGAACATAGGGGTACATATGTTCTTTCTGATTGGTGTTTCAGGCTTCTTAGGGTATATTCCTAGAAGTGGGATCACTGGGTCAAATGGAAGTTCAATTCTTAATTTTTTGAGGTAACACCATAGTGTTTTCCATAGTGGCTGCACCAAGCTGCATTCCCACCAGCAGTGTATTAGAGTCCCCTTTTCTCCACACCCTCTCCAGCACTTGTTGTTTGATAATTTGTTGATGGTAGCCATTCTGACAGGTGTGAGGTGACACCTCATTGTTGTTTTAATTTGCATCTCTCTGATGATTAGTGATGTTGAACATTTTTTCAGATGTCTCTTGGCCATTTGTATATCCTGTTTGGAGAGGTGTCTATTTAGTTCCTGTGCTCATTTTTAATTGGGTTCTTTGTCTTCCTTTTGTTGAGTTGTATAAGTACTCTATACATTTTGGAAATTAATCCCTTACCTGATGTATCATTGGCAATTTTGATCTCCCATATAGTGGGATCTCTTTTCATTTTGATGGTTGTTTCTTTTGCTGTGCAGACCTTTTAGTTTGATGTAGTCCCAAGACTCCATCAAAAATCTACTAGACTTAATAAATGACTTTGGCCAAGTAGCAAAATAAAAAATTTAACATCAAGGCATGGATGGCATTCTTATACATGAACGATGCCATTTACCATCACAGCAAAAAAATTAAAATACTTAGGAATAAAATTAACCAAAGAAGGACCTCTTCACAGAAAACTACAGGTCATTGAAAAAAGAAAGAGAGGAAGATATAAAAAGGTAGAAGCATATACCATGTTCATGGATTGGAATAATTAATATCATTAAAATGTACATACCACCCAAAGTAATCTATAAATTCAATGCAACCTCCATCAAAATACCAAAGACATATTTCACAGAACAAGAACAAATACTTCAAAAGTTTATATGGAACCAAAAAGACCCCAAATACCCAAAGCAATCTTGAAAAAGAAGAACAAAGTTGGAGGGATCACAATACCAGATATCATGTTATACTATAAGGCATCTGTAATGAAAACAGCCTGGTATTGGTACAAGAATGGGTAAATAGATCAATGGAACAGAACATAGAACCCAGAAATTGACCCAAGATAACTTGCTCACTTAATATTTGACAAAGGTGGCAAGAGCATACAGTGGAGTCAAGACAACCTCTTCAATACATGGTGTTGGAAAAAATTGGACAGATACATGCAAAAAATGAAGTTAGATCACCAACTTACACAATACACAAGAATAAACTCAAAATCGATAAAATATTTAAATGTGACTCGTGAATCAATAGAAATCCTAGAAGAGAACGTAGGCAACAAAATTTCAGACAGCATACGCAGCAGAATTTTCACTGATACATCACCTAAGGCAAGAGAAACAGAGGAAATATTGTTCTTAAGTACCAGCCATCTCCCTTTTAACTCCCCATAGGTCTCAAGCCAGAATGTTCATTCAACTGTCACATGCCCTAGAAATACCATTTTTACTTTTCTTTTTTTAAGGATTTGACTATTCTTGAAAAGAAATGATTTGCTGCCCCTTTTCATCTAATATTTCACCTGAAAGAAAAATAGTCATATCAATGCAATTAGAGTCAACTGAGGGTCAAATATTCATATCAAAAGTTCAATGACTATATAGTACATTTGGATCTCTTAATATGTGCATAAAAACTTATTTAATTGAAAGAAATATATTATTTTACACTACATGCTCATTTAATTATATTTTGCTATGTATTTTATTTGGTCCCTTATAAACTTTTTTTATATTTCACATTTGCCATAAAATAATAAGTGCATGAAAAATATGCACTTCCATCTCTAGAAATTGGTCCCATTTTTATTTCTATTACTTTCACAGGCTTTTAATGAAAATTAATAAATAACAAACAGGGCCCTTTCAGAAAAACATGAATTAATGAGGAAATGACTAGGTTCTAAAAGGGCAAAATTATGTTAACTTTTAACAATTCAGTTAAAATAAAAAGAAAGACTTAAATATTTAATTCAAATGATCAGAATTCTTATACTAAAAACACAGTTCAATAATGTTGATGATGATGAAAAATAAAAGACTATTTTAAATATTCACTATACAGAGAATGCAAGATGACTCATTAGGCAGAAAAAGTTATTACTGCCCTTTAAAGAATTAGTTTTCACAAACTGAAAAAGTTGATTAGTATAACTCAGAGTGCTTAGTTTCTAAAATTATAAAATTAATGAATGTATGAGATATTTAATTTCACACACAAATATCTGTGAAGAGAATTTAATTGTTTCATAGAATATAAGTCATTTACTTTACATGTAGGATCAAATATTACATCTAAAATCATAAAGTTTTTGATAGTACTTTTCTTGCCAATTTTATAGCAATGATTATAATAATCTTAGGATTTTTCAGAAATTGTGGGTAAAGAATCACATAATACATATATACAAATTGTTATTAAATAATTTTTGTACATATTAACTATACAGTAGGCCCTCATTTACGCAGTTAATCAGTTCTAGACTCTACCATGATAAATGAAATTTCCACGAAGTCGGATTCTTTATTTATACATCAAATATTTTTGCAGTTAGAGCATAGAAAACCTGTTTACGACCTTCTAAATACATTTTTTTAACATTTTTAGAGCCTTCTAGACATGAAATAACACCCTTTAGTCACCATTACACTTGCATTATCCAATATATTAGACAAAATAGAGAAAACAAGACATATTAGATGTTACAAATATCATATTATTATTGTACATTTAATTACACACATTCACACAGTTCTTACACACAACCCCTAGTTTGATGATGAAGTGATGAAGATGTACTGCACAGCAAAGAGGTGCAAGGTTACTGCTCCTCTAAAGGCATGACCTCAGTAGGAGAGTCTTCAGGTGGTGCAGTATCTTCAGCAGGTGCGTCATCATCTTCTTCCACTGAAGGAGTACTAGGAGTAGGCAGTGGGTGTCTGGGTGTGTGGTTGAAGAACATTGTGATAGGCAGTTGCTGGTGCTGTCTTTTCATATGCATGAGGAGGCTTTTGTATGGTTCTATTGCTCCATCAAGTGCATTCCGGAACTGCAATGCACGCATCATTTGTGGGTCCCACTTGCCGATCATGTCCTATACTACCTTAATAGTTCTCACACTTGTGAGAGAAGCGCATGTGTAAGGCTAACTTCCTCCTCCTGACCCCCAGGAACCTCTGGGTGTTCCTCTTCCTTCTCACTCGCAGACTTAGTCATCTCCACCAGATCCTCGTCAGTTAAGGGATCCAAAAGTGTCTCCAGCAGCTCATCCAAGTGTTCTGGATGATACTCGCCCTCCTCAAGAATGTTCTGGAACATGTTGTTCACGTAGTCCTCTGCTGCAGGATGGTCAGCAGAGGCAGCTTCTCCATGGAGAATGACACTCTTCAAATGATACACCTTGTGGAACTTCTAGAACCAACCCTTGCTTGCCGTAAAATCCATGAACGTTGCAGAAGAAGGTTCTAGTTGAGGTTTGTACACCGTAAAGCACTGATAGTAGAGCTGCCTTGCCTTCTCCCAGATGACCAGCGAATCCAACGGAATGTTTTTCTTGTGACTGTCACTGATCCAAACAGCTAGGGAAGACTCAGTTTTCACTATGAACTTATTATGACTTGTCATGACGTGCTTTGCTTCCTTATTGAAAGAGACAGTAGCATTGCACGGATGTTCTTTTCACCTTTACAAATGAAGCAAGTGGTAGACTCATTCAAGTCATAATGGTGGGCAACCTCCATGATTTTCTTGCCCTCTTTGATCATATCCAAGAGTTTCACCTTCTCCTGGATGGTAAGCATCTTCCTCTGGTGCTTAGTTTCATTGTCAGAAGACTTAGAAGAAGCAGCACATTTAGGAGCCATCGTGGGGCTTAGATAAAATTTCTCAGAAATCACAGACACTTACAAGAGCAAAGATGTTTCAATGTGGAGCGATGTAGAAGCGTATGAGAGAAATGAACTTGCATGAGGCTGAGCCAATCAGTGGCCAGGATAAGAAGAGGATAGGGTAGCCAATCAGTGAACAGCCTGCTCTGATTGGCTTGGTTTTACCACACACAATTTTTTGGGAAAAAGTTATTTCCCACACACAAGGAGTGGTCCAGCGGTTGCAGTTGGTGTTGAAGGATTTGCGGGGGTGCTGGAATACATAGGCCTACAGTCCATACGAACAGTAATTTTCATTTTAATTGTAATACAGGGGTGTATAATTGACTCAGACAACTGTGCGCACTCTGTATCATTTTCACTGTCTCGATCAACTTTTTAATGAATATATTTGAAAAAAACCACAATAGAGTGAAGCCGCAAAAGTCGAAGTATAAAGTGGCAAGGGACTACTGTATATTAAAATATTTTGGGAGTTCACCTGGGCAAAAAGTTTGGGTTAGGTATCCCAAATGTCTATTGTGGAATTATATAGGAGAAAGATGCCTAGCCAATATAGCTCAGTGGATTAAGTGTCGTCCCAGGGACTGAAAGGTCCTGGTTAGAGTCCTGGTCAGGGCACATGCCTGGGTTTTGGGCTCCATCCCCAGTAGGGGGTGTGCAGGAGGCAGCTGATTAATGTTTCTCTTTCACATTGATGTTTCTATCTCTCTCTCCCTTCCTCTCTCTCTAAGAAATTAATTAAAATGTTTTTAAAAAGGAGAAAGATAATGAAACATGCAGATTAAATTGAATTACATTGTATTAGATCGTAGTCAAGATTATAGAATAGTTCATAAAATAAATTCAGAAAGTCACATGAATTTTATTCATAATATACTACAGCATACAACATAAAACAATGCTTACCAGAATGCAAGACTTTTAATGTTATAAATTTTAATGAACACATCTAGGCTTAATATAATGTGTAATCATGTATACTTTCTTATATTTAATATCAAAGTCCAAGGTCAGGATTTTGTGTCATAGCATCTATACTAGTACAAGTTCAATAACTGCAAAGAAAATCTTGACATGTTGGAAACACCATCAGCTATTGAAGCACACATTTATGTTTATGTTTTGACATATTAAAGCCAGTTCAGTTTGTCCCGTAAAACAGAATTTAAAATTGTTATCTCATAGAGGCGGCATGAAATACTTCAAGGAAATGGCCTGAGGAGTCACTTAAGCATATATGAAGAGATACATACCAGAATTATTACCTATCTATCAAATTTGGGTATTGGCAAAAGTAGGCTTACAGTTGTAAGTACACAACACACAGTTTATTCTTGTATTATTATTTATTAATTCATGTATTATTTTCCATTTGAACCACTGTAAACCTACTTTTGCCAAACCCCTTATATAGAGATCTCTCTTTATGTATACATTTATATATGATATCTATTACTTATCCATGTATATACACTATACATGTAATATATATTATATAGAGCTAGATGGTTTATATGTGTGTGTATAATAGTAATTATAATAATTATTATGATTATTTTTTTAAACATCTGAATGTCATAATTTCTACCTGATTGAGTAGTTCCTATGTTCTCATTAAGATTATTTTGAGATAACTGGGTATTTCTGAGAGCCGTTCTCATTAGACCTTAGCTGATTTAGGTGCAAATACCTCTGCAAACTGATGACTGAATAACTCATGCTCAGTCTGATACCACTGTATTATGTGACTTGGGGAATTTGACCAACTTCTCTACTCATTAATTATGAACAGCTATAGCATAAAACGGCAGAATTCATAGAGGTATGACCCATAATCCATATAGATCATGATTATTTTTATCCATTGTGTAAAATTAAACAAACACAACAAAAACCTGAAGCCCCATTCTTATAAGCTTAAGCAAATAATAAATCATAAATAATTATCTTCATTAGAACATGTTAGCAATACAAATATACATCACAAACTAAAAATTCTGTTAAAAAAAAAAAACTGGCACTAATATTCTATTTGTTTCTCAATGTATAAAGCAAAGCTTAGTGGGTTAATGTTCTCATTAGTAGGAGGCGGTAAAGAGAGGATTAGGTGACCATTAGGAAGTGAGAAACATTTTCTGTGTAAAATATTAGATAAAAAAAGGCATGTAGTGTGATGTGTTAGATTTTTTATACACACTGAAAAAAGAGAAGAGTAACTTCCTTTCAATCGAAGTTCTGACAACTTGCCTCCTTTTGAAAGTTTTCTATATGTTTTTTTTTTTTTTAATGTATAATTCTGAAAGGACAGCTCTGTGGAGACAAGGAATGGGATTCTAATATTTCTCTAGTACAGCATTACTGAGTCACTGGTTCTAGTCCATACAGAGGAGAATTAAAAAAAGAGTGACTTTTCAGTTGATTCATTTTTATAAACATAACATAGCTATATATAACTATGTTTTTATAAACATAACATAGCACACACACATATATATACACTAAATTATTTTCCTAAAGAAAACATAAAACAATCATAATAGTACATTATTACAATAATTTTATTGTGAAACAATCTTCATATAAGAAAAAATAATTTAGGATTATCATTTCAGGTGGAATCTTTATAGTTTGATGTTTATAATTGGCCAAGATATTATGTATATATATGCATATAAACATATATAAAAATATAACACTATATAATGTTTTAGTCTTATAATGCTCTTATTTGATGTGAACATAAATACAGAATTTATTTTCCTTAAAAGGGTGATTATCTATGACTGTGACAAATGTTCAAAACAAATTGCTGCATAAAATTGGAGGATATAAGCTATTCATTTGTTATATAAACATCATTTTTTCATAATTTACCAGAATGTACTAAAATAAAAAAGTAAGAAGAAAGAGTCTAAACACAGTAATGTATATTTTGAACAAGTATTCTACAACAAATATCATCAGAGCTTACTCTATTCTATGGCAAAAAGTCTATTTAGAAAAAATTGGCTGGTGATTGCACTTTGGATGAGGCATTTACAAGCCACATATACTTTCTGAGTAGGGGTGTACTTATACTGATTTCTGGAAAGAAACTTTTATTCTTTTCTCTGGGTTTTAAGTATAGAATAGGAATAATGCTTGACATTTTTAAAAGAATGTAAATTCAACAAAGCTGGCAATGGAGTAAGATATTTACAGCCAAAGAAGAAAAGAAACTGACTTTGTGATGAAATCTGTATTTATTTTCATTTAACATAAGGTTTATAGTAGGTAAAATTTATTAAATCAAATTACACAGAAATTTATATATATATATATACATATACATATATATGTATATACATACACACACACACACACATATATGAATGAAACTGTGTTCAACTAGTAAGTAATATAGAGAACAACTTGAGGTCATCATGTTGCACCTTAATTGTTATTTCTTGCCTTTGAGGTGCTTTTAACGATCTTAACCTTTTATTTCTTACTCATATTTTCTGTTTGTATGATTATAGTTCTATGCCATTCTCTAAGAGAAGAAGAAAATAAAGGGAAGGAGGGAAGAAAAGAGGGAGGGGAGAAGGAAAGAGAGAGAAAAGAACGGAAAAGCCATATTTCTTCTTCTCTGCGTTTAATATTCTCATTTTACTGAATAAAAATTCTTTTTTCTTTCTTGATAGCTACATGAGAAAATATCATTTTTTTGATAAATGCTTAAAAGCAAATATATTAAGATGGTAATTCTGATAATACCAGGGCAGTTTATGGGAGGACTGCATCAAATGCCCTCCTCTTACCCAGCTGACATGGCTCAGTGGAATCAGCATCCATAGGTCCTGGTTCGATTCCCAGTCAGGGCACATGCCCAGGGTTGCTTGTGGATTTTATTCCCAGTAGGGGGCAGCCAATCAATGTTTCTCTCTCATATCAATGTTTCTATCTCTCCCTTCCTCTCTCTCTAACAATAAATATATAAATAAATATCCTCCTTTTAAGTACCCTATAAGAGTGAATTGCCACTTTCAAATCGAGGTTCAGAAACAAATCCTTAATAATTTCAAATAATTATTGTGCTTACATTATACATATTTTCATTCTTAAGAAGAGAATTGATTGTTTATATTTTGAGGGGAAAGTTGAGACTTGCTACCATAATGTAATCAGTTTAAAAATATTAAATGTATTGGTTTAATATTAGTTAATAAAATCATATTGGTTTGAAATGTACATTTCTATGATACATCATCTGTATATTTATTGACTTGTGTGCCCACCACCCAATGTCAAATTGTTTTCCATCATCATATATTTGGCTCCCTTTACGACCCCCTCACCCTCCTTTCCTCTGGTAACCACCACACTGTTGTCTGCGGCTATGAGTTTCCGTTTTATATTCCACACATTAATGAAATCATGTGGTTCTTAGCTTTTTCTGACTGATGTATTGCACTTACCGTAATGTCCTCAAGGTCCAGCCATGTTTCACAAATAGCATTTTTTTTATCTTTTCTTATGGCTGAGTACTAGTCCACAGTATGTATGTACCACATCTTTTTCTTTATTTAATTTTATTGTTGACGGCATTACAAGTGTCTCCCACTTTCTCTCTCTTTGCACCCTCTTCTTTATCTGGTCCTCAAAGGACACTTCAGTGTCTTCATATCTTGGCCCTTGTGATTAGTGCTGCGAGGAACATGGGGGATGCAAATGTCTTTGTGAATCATTGTTTCCAAGCTATTTGAGTAGATACCCAGGATTGCTGTATCATACAGTAACCTCCATACTTTTTTCCATAGTGGCTATACCAGGTTACATTCCCACTAGCAGTGAATGAGGGTTCTTTTTTCTCCACAACCTCTCCAACACTAATTAATTGTCTTTTTGACAATAGCCATTCTAATAGGTCTAAGGAGGTATCCCATTGTAGATTTGGTTTGCACTTTCCTAAAAACCTAGTGAAGTCGAGCATCTTTCCACATATTGGTTGGCCATTTGTATGTCTTCTTGGAAGAAGTGTTAGTTAAGGTCTGCTGTCCATTTTTAACTGGATCGTTTGTTTGGTGTTGAGTTGCATGAGTTCTTTATATATTTTAGATATTAACTCCCTGTCAGAGCTGTTGCTTCCAAATATCATCTCTCATTGGGTTGATTGCCTTTTTGTTTTTCTGGTGGTTTCTTTTGCTGGCAGAAGTCTTTTAGTTTATGATAGTCCCATTTATTTATTTTTGCTCTTATTTCTCTTGCCTTTGGGGTCAAATACATAAAATCTTCTCTAAAAACAAGGTTCATCAGTTAGCACTTCTGTTTTCTTCTAGTAAATTATTGTTTCAGATCTTATATTTAGGTATTTAATCCATTTTAAATTAATGATTAAAATACTCAATAAAATGGGTATAAAATGCAAGTACCTCAACATAACATAGGCCAGATAATAACATGCTCAGTGGTATGAAAGCTTTCTCTCTAACGTCAGGAATAGGACAAGGATGCCCACTCTCAACACTCTCATTCAACACAGCTCTGGAAGTCCTGGCCAGAGCAGTCAGGAAAGAGAGAAAAATAAAAGGCATCAGAATAGGGAGTGAAGAAGTAAAGTGTCACTTTTTTTTGCAAGTGACATAAGAAAACTCTAAAGACTCCACCAAAAACATATTAGTAACAATAAAAAATTACAGTAAAGTTTCAGAATAAAAAATCAATGTGTAAAGATCTATGGCCTCCCTGTACTAACAAAGAAGTTTCTGGAAAATAAATAAAAACATACTATTTTACAATTGCAACACAAAGAATAAAATACCTCAGAATAAACTTACCAAAGGTTACGAAGGACCTATATACTGAAAACTACAAAGTGTTATTAGAAGAGATCAAAAAAGACACAATGATATAGATATTCTGTGTTCATGGATTGGAAAAATCAACATAGTTAAAATGGCCATATTACCCAAAGCAGTATATAGATTTAATGCAATTGCCATCAAAATCCCAATATTGTTTTTTAAAGAAATAGAACAAAAATCATCAGATTTGTATAGACACCGAAGACCCTGAACAGCAAAGTAATCCTGAGAAAAATGAACAAAGCCGAAGGTATCACACTTCCTAATTTCAAATTATATTACACAGCAAAGATAATCAAAACAGCATTATACTGGCAGAAAAACAGACACACAGGTGACTGAAACAGAATTGAGAGACCAAAAATAAAACCACATGTATATGGGCAAATAATTTTTGACAAAGACAGTTAAAATACATAACAGCCTGGCCAGTGTGGCTCAGTGGTTGAGTGTCGACCAGTGCCTCAAGAGGTCGCAGGTTTGATTCCCCTTCAGGACACATGCCCAGGCTTTGGGTCCAATCCCCAGTGCAGGGCATGCAGTAGGCAGGCAATCGTTTTTTTCTCTCATCAATATTTCTATCTCTCTCTCCCTCTCCCTTCTTCTCTCTCTAAAATCAATGAAGAAAAAAAAATTTTTTTAAACAAAAGATATACAACGGAGAAAAGAAAGCCTTTTCAATAAATGGTGCTGTGGAGAAGATGGCCACAGGCAGAACCAGAGGGAGGGTGACTGTGTGAGAGAGTGAGCTAGTGTGTGAGAGAGTGTGAGTGGACGTGAAGGTGGATAACCAAATTCTTGCAGTGCAGAGACACTGAGCAGAAGTTTCCTGTGCCTTGGAAAGGAGCAGCCAGCTACCTTGTTAAGCAGTTCTTCAGGGCGCTTCTCCCTGCACCACGGGGAGGTTCCACCATTTTGGAAGATCCTGGGAGGAGGCGGTGGGAGCAGCTGGGCCCAGCAACATGAGCCCACCAGCGCACCTGGCACCATCAGACCAGTGGACACTCTGTGTCAACACAGACCAGTGCACAGTAGTAGAGCTCCCAAGGTGCTGGTCCCAGAAGCTGCAGACAGCCAGGAGCCCAACACAATCCCATACATTAGCAGCCTGGTAAGAGTCCAGATATACCCCCAGCAACAGAGGCTGGGGAGCAGACATCCATCCCCTGGCAACAGAAGCATAGACCAGCAGGTGAGACCCATCCCCAAAACCTACAGCAAAAGCTGAGCAGGAGTTGAGCCCCCAGCAGCAGGACATGGGGCTCCACAGAGGCCTGTGCATTCCAGCAGTTCACAAGAGCAGTGGGAAGCCAGAGCCCTAGAGACTGGTGCAATTCAGCTGCCTGCCCCCTGGACCTGCAGGGTGCAGGAGCACCATAGAGGCCTGTGTGACCCAGCAGGGACTGTGCCATCCAGTGACCTGTGGGACCTGCTGGGTGCTGAAGCAACTGAGAGGCCTGTGCCACACAGCAGCCCATATCATAGGCACAGAGCCAGGTCACCAAAGGGACAGTGCGATCCAGTTACCCATAGGACCTGCAGGGTCTGGGGGCACCAGAGAGGCCTGTGTGACCCAGCTGCGCACAAGATAGGCATAGAGGATGTGAAAGTGGAGGCAGAGTGAATGGAAGCTACATAGATGATCTCCCAGGACCAAACAGAAATTGCAACTAAAATAAAGACAAATCCTAGGAAAAAATCAACAGAAAATAAGCAGGAGAGGACCATAAAACCAGGAATACTGGTAGCATCTGTGAAGGTGAGAGAGGGTGGTGAGGTGGGAGCCCACTGACAGCAGTGGTCTTAGCTGTGAGCAGCACCCTTGGGGAATAAAGACCAAGCCTGCTCCACAGCTCAGAGAGCCAGGCAGAGCTCTAAAATAGCCACAGCCACTCATTTGGGGGAGGGCAGACTGGACTGGAACTCTGTGGGGACAACCGGGACATGGAGGGCACTTAGAGTTGTTGCTGAGTTGCAGCCACAAAGAACGGTGGCCAGTGTGCTCCTTCCCAGAGCTGTGGGGAAAAGCAGCAGCACCCTTAGTTGGAGATTCAGACTTTCCCAGGTGAGACAAAGAAATGCAAACTGAGGCTCATTAATAACCAGCATCTATCCCACTCTCTGGAAATCCTCTTATGCCCAATACCAGGGCTATATTCCAAGGAGTGAGTAACTGAAACAACTAGTCTCCAAGAAAAAGCTAGAGGATAACTGAACCTTTCCTGGGCTTGCAAATCTACCCAGGAAAGTAAGACTTGACAGTGGTGTTAAATGTGGGCCAACCCAGGCTCATCCAAACCCTGTAGAGGGAGCCACAAACAGAAGAACACCAACACCCACATGAAAAACTTGGCAGACTCCAAAACCCACTGAGATAGCCAAAATGGTCAAACAAAGAAACAAATCTCAAATGAAAGAACAAGAGAACTTTGTCAAAGCTGAGATCAATGAAATGCAGCTAAGCAAATTATCAGAGGTAGAGTTCAGAGCCATGATCTTGAGGAAGCTAAACAGCATAAGTAAGGACATCAGCACCATGAGTAAAGATATAGAAACATTGAAAACCAACCAAGTGGAAATGAAGAATGACATAGCAGAAATTATGAACATGTTTGGAAGGACTAAACAGCAAGTAGAGTAAGCTGAGGACCGGATCAGTGAATTAGAAGATAGGGCAGAAAAAAAATCAGCCAATCAGAAAACTAAAGGGAATAAACAATTAAAAAACAGGAAGACAGCTTCTTAAGAGAGCTTTGGGACAAATGGAAATGTAATAACATTCGCATCATAGGAGTCCACAAAGAGGAAGAAAATGGGCAAGGGTTAGAGAATATATTTGAAGAAATAGTGAAAGAAAACTCCCTAACTTGGAGAAGGAAGAAGGCATTCAAGCTCAAGAAGCACAGAGAGCCCCAAGTGAGAAGGACCAAAACAGGCCCACACCAAGACACATAGTAATTAAAATGCCAAAAAATAAAGACAAAGAGAGAATCCTAAAAGCAGCGAGATAAGCAACAGGTTACCTACAAAGGAAACCCCATAAGGCTCTCAGCTGACTTCTCAACAGAAACACTATAGGCCAGAAGGAAGTGGCATGAAGTAATCAAGGTCATGAAAAACAAGGATCTGAATCCAAGACTGTGCTATCCAGAAAGGGTATTATTCAAAATAGAAGGTCAAATAAAGAGCTTTTCAGAAAAAAAAAAGACTAAGAGAATATATTAACACCAAACCAGCACTGCAAGATATGCTAAAAGGACTGCTATAATTAATAGAAGAAATAGGAAATAAAAAAGAACCACAGTAAACAAAAATGGCAATAAATAAGTACATATCAATAGTTACCTTAAATGTGAATGGTTTGAATACTCCGATAAAAAGCCAAAGAATAGCTGACTGGAAAAGAAAGCATGACTGACATATACGTTGTTTACAAGAGACACACCTCACAACAAAAGACTCACATAGGTTGAAAGTGAAGGGATGGAAAAAAACCTTTCAAGCTAACAGAAATGGAAAAAAAGTTCGGGTAGCAATATTCATATCTTATAAAGTAGATTTCAAAATGAAGGCCATAACTAGAGACAAAGATGGCCACTACATAATATTGAAAGGATCTACCCAACAGGAAGATATAAATTTGGTAATCATATATGCACCCAATATAGGAGCACCAAAATATATTAAAAATCTTCTGGAAGACTTCAAAGGAGAAATCGACAGCAATACAATCATAGCAGGGGACTTCAACACCCCGCTGATATCACTGGATAGATCATCTAGAGAAAAATTAAGAAGGAAACACAGTCTCTAAATGAAGTGCTAGATCAAATAGATTTAATAAGTATCTACAGACAATTAACACCCCAAAACTGCAGAATTCGCCTTCTTCTCAAGTGCACATGAGACATTCTCGAAGATAGACCACAATTTAGAGAAAAAACTAAGTCTCTACAAGTTCAAGAAGACTGAAATCATATCAAGCAACTTTTCAGATCACAATGGTATGAAACTAGAAACCAATTGCAACAAGAACATGCAAAGACCTTTCAACACATGGAGGCTAAATAGCATGTTATTAAACAATGAATGGGTTACTGAGGAGATCAAGGAAGAAATTAAAATCTTCCTGGAAACCAATGAAAATGAACACACAACAACACAAAATCTATGCAATACAGCAAAAGCAGTTCGGACAGGGAAGTTCATAGCACTATAGGCCTACCTCAAGAAATAAGAAAAATCTCTAATAAACTATCTAACCTCACAACTTAAAGAACTAGAAAGCAAACAAAAACAAAACACCTGAGAAAGTAGAAGGAAGGAAATAGTAAGGATCAGAGCAGAAATAAATGACATAGAGTCCAAAACAAAAAACAAAAAACAATACAAAGGATCAATGAAACAAAGAGCTGGTTCTTTGAAAAGATAAACAAGATTGATGGACCCTTAGCTAGACTCACCAAGAAACAAAGGGAGAGAACCCAAATACACAAAATCAGAAATGAAAGAGGAGAAGTAACAACTGAAACCACAGAAATACAAAAGATTGTTACCAACTACTATGAACAATTATATGGCAGCAACAAATTCAACAATCTGAGCAAAATAGACAAATTTCTAGAAACACATAGTCTCCCGGAACGCCCAGGAAGAAATATAAAACTTGACAGACCAATAACAACTAAGGAAATTGAAGATGTAATCAAGACTCTCCCAGCAAACAAAAGCCCTGGCTCGGATGGCTTCACAGGGGTGTTTTACCGAAAATCCAAAAATGAACTAACACCAATTCTCCTCAAACTATTTCAAAAAATTCAAGAAGAAAGAAGACTTCCAAACTTGTTCTAAGAGGCCAGTGTAGTTCTAATTCCAAAACCGAAAAAGACACTACAAAGAAAGAAAACTACAGGCCCATATCCCTGATGAACATAGATGCCAAAATCCTGAACAAAATACTAGCAAATCAAATCCAGCAATACATCAAAAAAATTATTCACCATGACCAAGTGGGATTCACCCCAGGGATGCAAGGCTGGTACAATATTTGCAAATCAATAAATGTGATACATCACATAAATAAAATAAAGAATAAAAACCACATGATCATATCAATATATGCTGAAAAAGCATTCAACAAAATCCAGGATCCATTTCTGATAAAAACGCTCAGCAATGAGGAAATAGAGGGATCATATCTCGACATAATAAAGGC
Source organism: Molossus molossus (assembly GCF_014108415.1). NCBI lineage: Eukaryota > Metazoa > Chordata > Mammalia > Chiroptera > Molossidae > Molossus > Molossus molossus. The sequence goes on from NW_023425344.1 coordinate 42,491,925, forward strand.
TGTATATAAAAGACCTACAGCCAACATCACACTCAATGGGCAAAAACTAAAAGCATTTCCCATAAGAACAGGAACAAGACAAGGATGTCCACTTTCACCACTCTTATTTAACATAGTACTGGAAGTCTTAGCCACAGCAATCAGACAGGAAGACAAAATAAAAGGGATCCAAATTGGAAAGGAGGAAGTGAAACTATCATTATTTGCAGATGACATGATACTATACATAGAAAACCCCAAATACTACATCAAAAATTTGCTAGACTTAATAAATGAATTTGGCAACTTAGCAGGATACAAAATTAACGTCAAGAAATCAACGGCATTCTTATACACCAATGATGAACTCACAGAAAAATAAACTAAAAAAAATCTTATTTACCATCACAGCAAAAAAATTAAGATACCTAGAAATAAATTTAACCAAAGAAATGAAGGACCTATTCACAGAAAACTACAGGTCATTGAAAAAAGAAATAGAGAAAGATATAAAAAAGTGGAAGCACATACCTTGTTCATGGATTGGAAGAATTAACATCATTAAAATGTCCATATTACCCAAAGCAATCTATAGATTCAATGCAATCCCCATCAAAATACCAATGACATACTTCACAGAACTAGAACAAATACTTCAAAATTCATATGGAACCAAAAAAGACCCCCAATAGCCACAGCCATCTTGAAAAAGAAGAACAAAGTTGGAGGGATCACATGACCAGATTTCAGGTTATACTACAAAGCCACTGTAAGCAAAACAGCCTGGTACTGGCACAAGAACAGGCATGTTGACTGGTGGATCAGAACAGAGAACCCAGAAATGGACCCAAGGCAATATGCTCAATTAATATTTGACAAAGGTGGCAAGAGCATACAATGGAGTAAAAACAGCCTCTATAATAAATGGTGTTGGTAAAATGGGACAGCTACATGCAAAAAAATGAGACTAGACCATCAACTTACATCATACATAAGAATAGATTCAAAATGGATAATAGACTTAGATGTTACTCATGAACCCATAAAAATTCTAGAAGAAAATGTAGGCAACAAAATTTCAGACATCATAAGCTGCACAATTTTCACCTAAGGCAACTAAAACAAAGGAGAAAAGGAAAACATGGGACTGCATTAAACTAAAAAGCTTCTGCACAGCCAAAGAAACAACCATCAATATTGAAAGGCAAGCCACTGTATGGGAGAGCATAATTGCCAATGATACATCAGATAAGAGTTAATTTCCAATATATATTGAGTGCTCATACAGCTCAACAAAAGCAAGACAAAGAACCCAATTAAAAAATGGGCAGAGGAACTAAATAGACACCTCTCCAAACAGTACATACAAATGGCTAAGAGACGTATGAAGAAATGTTCATCATCACTAATCATCAGAGAGATGTAAATTAAAACAACAATGTGGTATCACCTCACACCTGTCAGAATGGTCACCATCAACAAATCATCAAACAAGAGTTGGCGAGGGTGTGGAGAAAAGGGGACTCTAGTACACTGCTGGTGGGAATGCAGACTGGTGCAGCCACTATGGAAAACACTATGGTGTTACCTCAAAAAATTAAGAATTGAACTTCCATTTGACCCAATGATCCCACTTCTAGGAATATACCCTAAGAAACCTGAAACACCAATCAGAAGGAATATATGTACCCCCATGTTCATAGCAGCACTATGTACAATAACTAAGATCTGGAAACAACCCAAATGCCCATCAGTAGATTAATGGATAAAAAAGTAGTGGTACATATACACAATGGAGTACTACGCAATTGTAAGAAAGAAAGATCTCTTATTCTTTGAGACAACATGGAGGGATCTGGAGATTATTATCCTAAGTGAAACAATTCAAGCAGAGAAAGACAAATATCAAATGATCTCACTTATTTGTGGAATATAATGAACATAACAGTCTGAGGAACAGGGTAGTCCCATAGACGTGGAAGTAGTAGACAGACTGACAATCCCCCGAAGAGGGGTGGTGGGGGAGAGATAAACCACAGAACTTATATGCATTTATGTATGAACAATGGACATGGACAACAAAGCTGGGGACAGGGCAGGGAACCTGGGGGAGAGGGGTATCAGTGGGGGAAAAGGAGAAACATCTGTAACAAAAATAAATTAATTAATTAAACTAACTAACTAACTAACTAAATAAATGGTGCTGAGAAAATTGGAAAGCCACAAGCAAAATAATAAAACCAGACTGCAGTCTGTCCCCAAGTATAAAGTTTTATTTTAATACAGCTCCAGAGAATATTCCTCACCCATCATTCACATATAACATTCACTGTATTATTTAATGAGATGAGAGGAGGGATTTCATGAACTGCTAACATTTCACAAAACTTTCTAATGATTCGGTAGAATTTTATTTTCCACTAATTTTAAACTTTTTAATGATTATTTTCTCCCTAATACTTAGCAAAGCAGCTGTTTTTCCTTGAGACTGAGGCATATTCCAAGTTTAAAATGTTAATGTGGTTGAGCCATGTGCTCAAGCATTAAGTATCTCCAACTTCCTAATTGAAGATCTTGGCAGCTCTCACTCACTAGATAAACTCAGATAGAAAGAGACCAGACGTAACACCAGAGGGAAGAAAATGAACCCAGCCTCTTCTCTTTCTCTACTTTGTGACCTCCCTAAATGCCCTGCATTGCTAAGGAAACTTTTAACTATCTACAATTAGTGGAATTTGATTGTTAGTTGGGCTAGGGTGGTTGGTTTTTAAGTTAACAAAATTGGATTACTAAGCAAGATGAAAAGAATGGGATCACTATCAAAAAGACTGTATAATACCAAAATGAGATAAGCAATATTATAAAAGCAAGGAATGGTTTCAAATAAGCTCAAGGTTATTAATTTTGATTATTTTGTGTAAATCATAAGATAGTCTTTCAAAAACTTAAAGATTACTGTAATTTTCACAAAATTCTTCTCATTACCAAGAAAAATGTCCCTAGGCTTTGCAGTTATCTTACATTCGTGTTGTCTTGAATTTTTTTTTAATTATAAATTTTAAATTTTAGCATACATATGAATTTTAACACTTGTATAGATTTGTATAACTGACTAGCACAATAGAAATACAAAACTTTTCCATCATCCCCCAAAAACATTTCTCATGCTGTTTTTAAAATCCCTTTCCCCCATCCAAAAATCCAGGCAAAAACTAATAGGTGTGTCATTTAGAGAATGTCCTAAAATATCTTGCAAGATTCAGTATAATGCTTTGAAGATAAATTCAAGTAGTTGATTTATCAATAGTTTATTCTTTTTTGCTGAATAGTATTCCATATCTACAAGCAAGACACTTTATCTATTATTCGTGGAAGGGCCTTTGAATATCTGGATTTGAGTGATTGTGGATAGAGTCACTATAAAGATTTAAGGACAGGTTTTTAGATGAACATACAGATTCATTTCTTTATGACAAATAACAGAAGAGGTATTATGTCACATGGTTCAGAGAAAAAACAACAACTGAATAATCCCAAGAGCAAATGGAAATGACAGAGAAATATTTAGAAAAACAAATGAGAAAAAATAGAAATAAAATATCTTAAATTAGGTGTTTCTAGTGATGAATGAAGTAAAAAATAATTGAGATGTCATAAACCTGATACATAAAAATATTTCATGAAATTTCAGTTTCTATAGACATATAACAAATGCAAGGTATCAGTGTTAACAAAGGCTATTAAAATTAAGTATTTCCTCAATTCTCATCAGTTTAAAAAATCAAAATATCTCTAATGCAATTTTTAAAATCTTCCCGATACATTCAGTATTCACTATGTATTTTTTAAATTACATTTTCTTTCAGACAAATGGAGAATTCTGGTGGCTATCATTCTTTAGTCCTCTAGGGCACTTTAGATACAAAACATTAGAGACTCTATATTCCATAAATTTGATATTTACCAGGGTAAATTTTGGCAAACAATCAATCTAACATTAAATATTTTTGTGTTTGTTTTTGGAAAACAGTGCAGTCATTTTATTAGTAAACTTGATTATTAAATTCAAGTTTTTTCCTACTATAGTTTAGCAGGGTTCTCACATCCTTACATATAGTTCACCTTTCACTCTGTTACAATGAAATGCACTAAGTATTGTCCCACTGCATTTTCTAAGAATATTGCAGCATATAAATGTGTCTAAACATTTTTTTGTTGGTGTGTGCTCATTTTATAAACGGAGAGTCTTTCAGTATAATGATGCTTTTTAAATAAAGGTTACCAGTATTTTGAATGACTGTGAGGAACCTGGCCGTGGTGCTGTTGAGGTCAACAGTACCAGTGAATGAACTGTCGGGTTGGAGGCAGAAGCCAAACCCCACTCCCTGTGCATCAGCATCTTTCAAGAAGGCTTTCTCTCCACTAACATTTGCATGATAAATTTATGGACTCTGGCTCTACCAGCTTGATTGAACACATTGCATTTTGCTAAGAACAGCATGTCAGCAAGCACAGTCAGCATCCATATACATCTGGGAAAACTGCAACTGTGAGAATTGTGCCATGGGACTGAAGATAAGAAAAGCTTTGTCAGCTGTCAGTTAGACATTTCTTCTACTATCTATTTTATAGGTGATAAATGAAAAGTGTTGCCAATATTCAACACTGTATTTCATATGTTACTCTTTGGACTTGGAAAGTTCCAGAAGAAAAGAGAAATGTCAAGAAAAGGCATAAGAATAAGAGAAACAGTTGCTTTTGGTCCTAATAATTAAGGAGATCACAAACAAAAAGAAATTGTGAGCATAAGAATCAGGACTGAGAAAGCAGCTGCAGCTTGGTTGGCAGAGAGAGCAATGTTACATGGAAATGGTTCACTTTCGAAAAGATCCTTAGTTCCTCTGTCACCTGCAAAAAAAAAACAAAACATACAGGATATTCCCTAACCATGAGTTGTTGTTGTTTTTCAATATCTAAAATAACTGCATGATTTTAACCCAGTGCTGAAGAGTTCATGAATTTGGTCACAGATAATTCTGTCCGAGAATAAAGTTTACTCGATTATCCATGTAATTTAGACAGAAATTTTTGTCAAAAAGATTAAGAACATTCACTTAACCTTTTAATTTAATTTTTAATGGTATAAACTGCATTAAACCTACATTTTTAAAATCAGTGATCACAATGACTGGAAATGAAAATATAAACCTTTGTTAGAACAATGAAATGAAAAGAATTTTGGGCAGGTCTCTGTCTATTCCTGCAAGGAGTTCATTGTCTTGACAGCGACAACAGGACTAGGGTCTCACTGCAGCCTTGGGTAAGTGATTTTGAATAGCCATTTAGCAGTCTGATGTGGCCATTGTGACACCAACACTTTTGTTCCTGGACATCTTAGTGCAACCTACAAAGAAAATCAATCATTAAAGTCGTTAATAGCAGGGACTAGCACTACCTTAGAACAAAATGGGACATGAAGGCGGGGCAGGAATCAGGAAATGTAGAGACTAAAAAAACGGAAATGCAAGTTTCAGGTGAGGTTCCAGGTTGTAGTTGGGTCAGCAATGCCTGGTGTGTGCTTGGCTATTAAATAAAACTTTTTTTTTTTTTTTTAAATCTATAACATTGCTCTTTTAACCTAGGCATCCCAGATCGCTTTCTATTTATAACTTCTTATATTGTGGAATGACCATGCAACTGATAAGGGTGTGTTTCCACAGTGTGCTCATTCTGCTTTTAAAAATAATGCGTTCCTGCCCTGGCTGGTTTGCCTCAGCGGTTGGAGCTTTGGCCTGTGGACCAGAGAGTGCCGGGTTCGGTTTCCGCTAGGCCCTAGGCTAGGGGCACGTACCAAAAAATAAAAATAAAAATAAAATAATGCGTTCACTAATTGTTAGACCAGCTTGCTTATAGTTGTGTTCTCCTAGAACAAAATTGTCATTTAAACCCATTGACATATCCCCCACTGAAGATTCATAAAAACGCACAGGGAAGGCATGATGCCAACTCGTCAAACTCAGCATTACAGTATAGTTTTGTCAAATGCATGGTCAGAAAAGGGAAACAAAAATTACTAGAGAGCCAAATCAGTGAGTATATTAATGCCATCAAATCAAGGATCAATATTTGGAGAAAAAATTTAAAACGGACATAGTAGTAAAACAAAGCAGAGAGAAAAGAAAAGCCCTCAGCCCAGGTATCCAGATGTCAAACTACATGAGAAGAGAATAGAGATCCTTCAGATTGAATCCAAAGACCAGTCCTGTGCCACGTCTTTCCCAGGGCATGCCTTTTACAGACCTATTTGTTCTGCCCATCCTAAAGTGTGCCATACTAGGCATCAATGCAAACAAATTCTCCTGGATTGGAGACTGGCATGTCACCCGTGGCAGCTTAGATACAGTATGTTTGTATAATGTTAGAGATCTTTTCCATAGTATTCATGAACTAAGGCCCTAGTAACCAAAATACATTTGTAAACTCTTAAAGTGATTGTAAGCATTATGGACAAAATGTTTACTTGAAGAAAGAAAATCCCTACAAATATTGAAGTTTCTAAACATTTTTTTTTTATTTTACCTCTTTCTGTCTGTTGACTCATAATTCAAATTCAGCCTTCTTTTAAGATAGATGGTCTTTCAGCCTCTTCATTTTTGAAGTGATCTGTAGTGGATCCTATCTCTACTATGGAAGAAATACCCCTGCTTTCAAAGCCTTGCAGGAACAGGAACCAAAGGAGAAAGAAGCCCCTCTTATTTAAGTAGAGTAGGTCTTCAAAACTCACATAAACTCTAGCTCAGACAATTAGGGCACCAAATTATATAGCAATTTGAAAATAAAAAGACCTCTTTTGTAATAAGAACATTTGCCTGGAATAACTTTTGACATATATAGCTAATCCAGAAAATAGTAGTTGTCACATATTTTTCTATTATTTTATTATTATCATATTCATTTGGTAAATTAGTTACACGGAGATTAATTGCACAAAATTACACAGATAGTAAGTATGTGGTATAGCAAAGATTTAGATTCAGGCACTGGGTTTCTAAGTTGATTCTCTTAAGCTCTATACTGCCCAACTTTCATTTAACAGCTTTTGGGTGTTTCACATGGTTCCCAATATTTTTCCATGTATTAAAAGTTTAAATTTGCACAGAACCCTAAGGAATAGGCAATATTATTATTACAATTGAATATAAGCAAACTAAGACATATATGCAATAGGTATGGAGTTCAAGCCAAGAGAGTTTGGCTTCAGCACCTTGATTACCTTTGCCTTTAGGAGACTGGTATTTAACAGTAGAAATTAGTAACTGAACAGATGAGAACACATCTACTATGTACTTGGCATGGAAAATTGAAATTAAGTCACAGTTTTTCTTTTTAAGGATCTCAAATTCTAGTAAAAACAATAATTATAGAGAACATTTGGGAAAAAAAGGGTTAGATAAGAAAAATCAGTCTTTACTTTTTCTCATTTTTTTCCAATTTTTATTAATTTATTTTTGTTACAGATGTTTCTCCTTTTCCCCCCCAGACCCTCTTCTCCCCATTCCACCCCCCATCCCCTAGCATTGTTGTGAATGTCCAGTGGTTATGCATACATGCATATAAGTTCTTCAGTTCATCTCATCAATCTTAAAATTTATATCCAAAGTCTAGAAGGATCTTTAAGTACCATGGTAGAATTTAGAGTTAGAAAAATATCTTTGCCAACATGTGTTCTTTTAACATTTCAAAGTACAGTCATAGGTACCAAATATCTTTAATTCCGTTCCAAAATTCTTTGGTTTAGTGGGAAATTTCTATGTACAGAGACTGTTGATGTAAGTTCTTTGAGAGTTGAAAACATTGGATTTTTACTTTTATCTAAAAAGAAAGAAAAAGTTAAAAGTGAATTTTAAATCAATATATTTTTTGTACTCACTTGAGGATATGTTTATTGATTTTAGAGAGAGAAAGGGGGAGAGAGAGAGAAGCATTGATTTAAAAGAAAAACATGGATTGGTTGCCTCCTGTACCCGTCCTGGGGAAGAACCTACAGCCTAGGTATGTGCCCTGACTGGCAATTGAACCCGCAACCTTTCGGTATATGAAACAACGCGCCAACCAACTTAGTCACTTTGCCAGGGCTTTAAATTAATATTTTTAAAATCAGTTATTTCTATACTTATTCTCCATCTTGTCATTTAAAAAATGAGTTTATATCTTAATCTAGTTACTAAAGAGGTAAATATCTTCCCCATTTCATTAAAATAATGTTTAGTATCTCCAAGGACCATTGTTGGTCACCTGAGGCTATTATGCCTGTATTAGGAGATTTCAATTATTAGAGTGTTATTTTTTCTTAAAATTTCTTACTTTAAAGATATGTCATTGCAATTAAAAAAGAACAAACAACTCAGTTAACTATAACCTCTTGGATCTTGCTCCAATCAACTATAAAGAGTTAAGGATTCCCTTAAAAGTAGATGCGTATCTAATATTACTACTCATTCTTATTAAAAATAAGTAAAATACAAAATTGACTTCAGTCTGGCCAGTGTGGATGAGTGGTTAAGAATGTCCCATGCACCAAGAGGTCACCGGTTCAATTTCCAGTCAGGACACTTGCCCAGGTTGTGGGCCAGATCCCCAATGAGGGACATGCAAGAGGTGGCCAATCGATGTTCTCTCTCATGGATATTTCTATCTCTCTCTCCCTCTCCCTTCCTCTCTTTATAAAATTAATAAAAGAAAAAAATTTTAATGCAAAACTGACTTCAGAATCATCATTAAAAACTTGATTTTTTCCATAATACTTTCAAGTGATAGTAGTAGTTGTTAGACCTCAGTGTTAAGGTCTAAAAACACTGAAGGGCTAATCAGCTTTGTGTTACTGAGGTATTAGCTCACAGATTAATAATCAACTGGAACTTGAATCTTTGGAAAAACCTCCTCATAAAGTGATACAAATTCCAGTGATTTCTGAAGCCATTACAATTTAAGAACTACCATTATTTGTTCCTCACAGGATATCATGTAAGTAAACGTTGTCCCAGTATGCAGGGCTGGCTCTTCCAATTGCTTGCATTTCTGTTTATTAATATGGGTTAATGCTGGTGTATGTTTCTGTATTTAACACCTTAAAATGTTTGCACAATCTACTTAGGCAAAGTTAAATTTTCTAAGAACCCATGCGAAAGAGCAAATATATTTTTAAGGGCCTTTGATGTTTCAGATGGATTGGTTATATTAACGCTAATCCCCAAACAACCCCATGCTAAGTGAAAAACCCAGGAAGCAGAGCAATAAAGTAGCCAAAGTCACTGGGGTTTTAATCCACATATCTGTAATTTTAAAATCTGTACATGACATCTTACTGTAACTCATAAGAAAGAGCTACAATTTGCTTCTTGCTGTTCTCAATTGAAATTATTAGAAAATAGATTCATTCTATAAAGACCCTTTTCAGATTTCATGGAAATGTGAGAATACTAACATATAGAGAATATACACACACATTGACCTTTCAGATGTACTTCAGTTTTGGAAAATGCTAATTTTCCCAAATAAACTTATGCTCTCTTTTTGGAATAGTAAGCTATAAAAATGAATACTAAATATTACATCAATTAAATTAACAGCAATCCTAAAATATGACTCTATATAAAGAGAAATTGATTGCCCAAACTGTGTTTTAAAAACTTGAAGTACATTGCTGTAAACTGTTTTGGTTGCTTCGATGCTGCTATAATGAAATATTAAGTTATATTCTAATGAGCCATAATGTTAATAAGATACCTTACTTTCAGTTGTGCCTTTATCATAAATTATGGTATTAGACAAGTCACTTAATTTCCCTAAACCTCCAATTTGTCATCTGGAAAACAAAAAATTTGATTTGAAGCCCACATTTATTTTGAAAAATCTCTTATTTTATTAGGATAATTACTAGTGGGTGTCCGGGTTCATTTATAAAATCTCTACACAACTGAGAGCAAAAGTGGTGCATACTAGCTTGAAACCATTTTTATATTTGCAACATCTATTTACTATTTGGTTTATACATTCAGCCATAGAAGTTTCTTAACAGATCAGAAACCTGACTCAATCTTGTATATGACAATCACTGACTATCTTCAGAAAAGAGGGTTGCCAGGAATGGGATCTCTTAATTCATGAAAACTAGTCTGACCAAAAGTTTCCAAGGTATGTGTTTGCAGAGGACATATCAGGTTCCTGAAATGAGTTATTAGAATTTTTCCATTATAACACAACAACAGCGATGTCAAACTTAGATGCATTCAGGAATCAGTAAAATAATGAAGGGACCACGTAATACTTGATAGTAGGTCTATAGCAACCAGCAAATGCATGGTTTATGAAGATATTAAAGAAAATATTTAAAATATTATACCATTCAAATACATTTTATTTGCCATATTTCTTTTTTTCCAAAGAGCTTTCAATCACAACTCTTTCTTTATGTGGAACACTAAACTTGAGAACTTTCTGAATTGAGAGGGAGCTTAAGCCTTACTTTTGGATTTTAGTTTTTAGGCATTGTAAAAATAGTCTACTCAACCTCTTTGTCCTAGACCTATAATACTAGGAGGGAGAGAGAGAGAATAAAGGAAGGAGAGAGAAAGAGAGAGAGAGAGAGAATGAATGAGCCTAAGACACAGAAGAAAAACACGTAGAGAAAGCATTTGTCTCCAAAAATTAGCATTAGACCTCTCTACATACATGTCTCCAACTAAAGATTTTACTCTTTTGCTCCCCAAGGTTGTAAGGGATTCATGATAGGCATAATTTTTGATCCTCCTTACATCAATAAATTTGATGCCCTCTTAAATATTAACAGCCTGTGCTATTTCTTTGACCAATGGAATAGGGTATAAGTTATGCCATGCCAGGTCTTAAGACTGGCATCTTTCATCTTCTATCTCTGGGACCCTTGCTTTAGGGACTCCATCACTATTCTTGGTTGAGGTGGGACAGTAGCAGAGTAGAAGTTCTGTAGAGGCTCCCATTTAGAGAAGAACCGAGATTCCTCAATGACAGTCTTGGTTGAGATACCAGCTAACAACCTCCATCAACTGTGTGTGTGAGCTACCTTGGAAGTCAAACCTCCACCCTACTTGAGCTTCCCCAGTTGATCTGCTTGACATACAGATATGCTTTCACACTGGCCAAATTACATTTTCATGAATAAGATAAATTGTTTTTATTTCAATACATTTTAACAGGGCAGTTTATAATACAGCTATAAATAATAGGTACAAAAAACTAAGAAGGTAGAGAAAGGTCTCCTGCTTATTTTTATTTTGTTTTTCTCCCACTCTATTCCAGAGAGAAAGGAGGGGAAGAATAAAATAGAAAGGAAAGAGAGTCTACACAAAAGATTATGTCTCAAAAGAAGAAGTCTTTATCTATTTGTGTCTACCACAAAAACACTCCATGGCTTGGGTCCCAACTTATTTTGTATCCCTGAGGATTTCTTTGGATCCTTGAGAATGTTCATGAACATTAATGTTCCTCTTAGGCTTAGGTCAGAAAGGGATACCACTGAGCTCTCCCTACAGACTAGAATAAGTGTGCTGAGCTATAATGTCTTCTTTTCCTCTTTTTTTTTTCCTCTTCCTTCTACTCCTCCTCCACTTCATCTTTCTCTTCTTCCTCTTCTTCTAAATTTAAATTGGCCATGTGACTTTTTTCTGAAGCAATTGAGTCCATAAATTTGTCCCAAACTATTAGTTTCTTTACCTTCTAAGAATCTATGCAGCACATGGGAAGGTCTTGCATCTTGGAATTACTCTAATCTAGGTTTGATATAGTCTTGCATCATTTATTATGTTTGTAGCATTTGTCCTTTTCTAAACTTTTCAACAAGTCAGATTTCTTGATGTGTTAAAAATTTCATCGGAAATCTGCTTATTAAGTAAATAAACATTAGTTGTCTAAAACAAAACTTTTCTTGCAAACTTGAGTTGAAAATTAAATAAGAGAAGCTATCTAAAATTCCCAATTAGCATCAAACAGTGGATAAATGATAGCTTTTGTTGCATTTATTGTTTTTGTTAATAACAATATTTTCCACATGTGACTAAGCTTTAAAATGTCACAACAAGATAATTTCTTTCAGGGGCTTTATTTTTACATTGGTTTAGAATGAATGGAAATATAAGATATTAAATCTGACAATAAACAATAGAATTTATACATAAGCAGAATGTAAGATTCACTTGGATTCAGTTGTTCAGAACAGTGAATAACAAACATGAAATATTCATAAACCTTAATTTTAAAATGATGTTCTACAAGGCAATATTGATGGTTTTTTGAAAGAACATATTTCTGGTAAACAAAGTTATCATATGCTCTTATGAATAGCCACAATGGCAAGAGATTCTACTGTAAATCTACACTTTAGAGTCAGCTTCTCCAGACCACTCCAGGCATAACTGTGCTGCATGGATTTCCCTGGACAGAGCATGAAATGGGGGTTGTAGTCAGAAGTTTTGTTTTGCAAGGCTCTTGGAGTATACATTAGTAGGAATGTAAGAAATCCCTGAATAGGCAGCTGGAAAAAGCTGACCTACCATATAGTAACAATAGAGGACTCAGCTGATTCTATGAGTCCTGGGATTGGGTTGGGCCTTCATCATTGTCCCAAATTGAGTCATGGGAGTTAGACTTTTGTACTCCTCCCCTCCATTCCATAGCATTTGGCCTCAGGGTACATTCTAGTAACCTCATCATCTAGAACAATGCAGTCAACTCTCTGCGGCTGAGGGCAATTCCCAGTTGAGAGATGAAGCTGAACAAGGTCTCAGCCCTCCTTTTCTCATTAGCTGAGACCTGGAAGAGGGAATCTGGACAGTTTCACAACACCTACTACAATACCCTGACTCCAAAATAATTTACAATATTCATTGTGTTTAGTCATTTTTTTTCCAAAACAAGTTTGCAAAAGTATACAATAAATGTCTTTGATACTCCTAGCAGGAAAACACCTAAAATCAAAAATAGGGAAAAAAAATGTGTTTCTTATACAATTACAACTATATTTGAAATAGCCAGCAACATAATACAAATCTTAGAACGATTTTTTTTTTTTTTAATCAAACGAGGGCCCCAATGATGTACTACACTGTAATTAACACTGAAATTCTGGGAACTACTTTATCATTTCCAGGCACTTGATTTCCAAAGCTGGGAAGTGAGCACTGTACATGAGATGATTGATTCCCCATGGATTGCAACAGGCTGAAGTTCCCTTCATTATGTAAATTAATAAAATTTAAACTATACAAAATATATATTAGTCATTGATGATTAATTCATCCATATCTGAGTGCTGAGAGTTTGGCCTACTTAAGCCACACAGATTTTTTAACCTTTTCAATTTAGAAAGACTTTGTATATATTCTCCTTCAGAGTTATAATTCTAGATTGGTAAAAATTATGAGGAAACTCTAAAACTTTCATGTTAACTCACTACTGATGTATGTTTTTGATGTCTGAAATAAACAGAGGATCTTAATGGAGGTGACTTTGTTGTATTAATTTGGAACAGCATGAAAAACAATCATTTAAAAACACAATTATATAAAAAAGAAAACCTAGTTATTTCTCTGTATTTTGAAAATTTTAAATAAAGTAATAGAAGATTCTTTTGTGTAAAAATTGCTTCTCAAACACTTACAATTAATATCTTTCATGGTAGATAGAAAGAAACATTTCAGCAATATCAGCATATAATAGCTCAAAGTGTCCACTATCCAGGCACTACTTTGAAATGTCCTTCTTTAACACTATACCTGGGGGTTTACACTCTCCTACAAGCTAAGTTTAATATGAAGTAAATCCCACCACAGCTATCTTCAAATTCTCTAGCAAAATGACCCTTCAAGAAGATGATCTTTGGAGTTAACCCCTGTCAAAACGACAGTTCCCCAAACTGAGAAGTCAAAGCCCAAGAAAAACATTAGAAAATGTGGTTGGAGGTTAGTAAAAAGTAAAAAAAAAAAAAAAAGTACTGGATGGAACTTACCTATTGAATAACATTTTAATTATTTCTGAAACAAATGCATTTGCCAGGAGAGTTATAATGAGTGACCTTTAGCACAGTACAATGTCATCCTTCCCTAAATTTGCTTTAAATAACTAGTTATTTCTGTGTATTATTAACATGCGTAACACACACACAATCATCTTGTGTTTATGGTACATTGGACTGAAACCACTCTGAAGAGGATATATCTATATCTGTATCTTTGCCTAAATTCATTAATACTAACTAGATCAACATGTAAATATTAGTAAGCTTTTAAGACAGTGATAGTTATAACAATATCTTAAGTAGAATTAAAATGCTGTTTTTTGGGGTTTTTTTTTGAGGTAGAAAACATAACTATGTTAGATTTAACTGAGATCATATTACTATGTAAGATTTCCTGAATTATATTATAAAAATGGGTTTAGTTAGCACCTTCCCAGGCTGTTATTTTATCCACTCTGTACATCCCTCCCAACCAACCCACCTATCAGAAAGATTTTAAGGGAGTAGTTTAGGAAAATAAGATAGAGGAAAGAAGCTATTATTTACCTCATCCAATCTAAAAGAAAACATCATTATCTGTCTCTTGGGAATTTCAAGTATAATATGATCAAAGTCTACAATGATTATTGTTATTATTGCCATTTAATTTCATCTTCATTTAATATTTTTAAGAGTATAAATGTATCTTAGAATTCTGATAAATTTTACATGTGAAAATTCTAGATAACACTAAGCTAAGTTCTGAAGAAATAGCTTAAAATTAAAAACTTCAAAAATTATTATGTTAATACAATTATAAAACAAGTTTTACTTATAGCTAAATAAAATATATGGTTTATTAATTTAGAGTAATGAGCAAGTTTTAAGTACTCTGAAACAAAAGCATTACGTTCCCATCTATCACAACATATAATTTTTACTATATGTGTGTTATCTTTACCACTGAAAAGCATTGCCATTACCTCTTCCCATATTTTATTTCACTGCAACATTTAAAACATTATTTTTATTTAAAAAATGATATAAATATCATACAAAGTAAATAATACAACATAAGTTTTTCTTCTGTTCCTGTGATTTTTAAAACTATAATAACTGTGAGGACAGTATTTTGCTCACAAACATAGACATTTAAAAAGTTGACCTTTAATTTCTTTTGCAGATGAGGCCTGTTCTCCATAACTATGTCTTTCCTAATGGACCTTCTTTTTATCAGTTTTGCTCCTTAATCTGCTTTATAGAGAAAAGGACCTCAGTAACCGTATGCCCAGGTGTTCAAGGTAGAAAAATCCACCCTGGATTCCCTGCTATAATCTACAGCCTGTTTATCTAGTTAGAGGACAAAACCAGTCTCTGCCTAAATTTACATTCTGTACTATGGGAGTCAAAAAAATGAGTTAAAAAAATCTCATTTTTTTTTGCAAGTATCTGTCCAATTTTCCCAACACCTATTTATTGAATAGACTATATTTAGGTCATTGTATGTTTTTGCCCCCTTTGTCAAATATTAATTAACTATGAAGGCTTGAGTTTATTTCTGGGCTTCTTATTCTGTTCCATTGATCTGTATGTCTGTTTTTATGCCAATACCATGCTGTTTAGATTACCAGGGCCTTGTAGTATAATTTGATATTAGGTAGTGTGATTCCTCCAACTTTGTTCTTCATTCTCAAGATTGCTGTGACAACTGAGGGGTGGGGACTGGATAAAAAAAGGTGAAAAGTATATCAAATTATATATATATATTATATATATATCTATCTCCCACGGACACAGACAGCAGCGTGCTGAAAGCCGGGAGGGATGGCAGGGGCTGAGTGTAGATGAGCAAAGGGAAGGGGAATGGGGGACATCTGTAAAACTGTCAACATAAACATATAAATTAAAAAATAAATAAAAAGATTGTTCTGGCTAGTCAAGGTCTTTTGTAATTCCATATACATTTTTAAAATATTTGTGCTAGTTCTATGAAATACACCATTGGTATCTTGATAGAAACTGCACTGAATCAATAGATTGTTTTGAGTATTGTAGACATTTTAATGATGTTAATTCTTCCTATCCATGAGAACGGTATATGTTTTCACTTATTTGTATTGTCTTCGATTTCTTTCATCAATGTCTTATAATTTTCCTAGTACAGGTTTCTACATCCTTGGTTAAATTTATTTCTAGGTATTTTATTTATTATTTTTTGAAGCACTGGTGAATGAGATTGTTTTAGTTTTCCTTTCTGACAATTCACTATTGGTATATAAAACACAACTGATTCCAGATACTTATTTTGTATCCTGCTACTTTACTGAATTCATTTATCAGTTCTAGTAGTTTTTTGGGTTGTCCAAATACAGTATCATGTCATCTGCACATAATGACAGTTGTACTTCTTCCTTTCTAATTTGAATGCCTTTTATTTCTTCTTCTTGTCTGATTGCTGTGACAAGGACTTCCAGTACTATACTGAATAAGAGTGGTAAAACTGGATATCCCTGACTTATTCCCTATCTTAAAGAACATGTGTTTTGTTTTTGCCTATTGAGTATGAGGTTGGCTGTGGATCTGTCATATATGACCTTTATTACACTGAGGTATGTTCCCTACATTCTCACTTTGCTAAGAACCTTCATCATAAAATGGTTCTGGATGTTATCAAGTGCTTTTTCTGCAGCTATTGACATAATCATATGATTTCTATTCTTCATTTTGTTTATGTGGTGTATCACATTTATTGATTTTTCAGATATACCAACCTTGCATCCCTGGAATAAATCTCTCTTGATCATGGTGTATGACTTCTTTCATGTGTTACAACATGAATAAACTCAAAATGAATTAAAGACATATGTTAAGACTTGAAACCATAAAATTTCTATAAAAAACATAGGCAATAAAATCTCAGACATTTCTCATAGAATGTTTTTTTCTGATACATTGCCTCAGGCAAGGAAAACAAGAAAAAATAAACAAATGGGACAACATCAAACTAAAGAATTTTTGCAAAGCAAAGGAGACCATCAACAAAATGAAAAGACAACCCACTGAATAGGAGACATACTCATCAATACATCTGATAAGGGCTTAATATCCAAAATTTATAAGAAACTTATAAAACTCAACACACACATAGGAAAAAAAAAAATCTTGCCCTGGCCGGTTTGGTTCAGCAGTTAGAGCATTGGCCTGTGGTCTAGAGAGTCCCTGGTTCGGTTCCCACTAAGGGCACATACCTGGGTTGCAGTTTGTCCCGGTTGGGGTCGTGTGGGTGGCAGCCACTCAATGGGTCTCTCTCACGTCAATGTTTCCCTCTCTCTCTCTCTCTTCATCCCTTTCTCCCTCCTGCTCTATCTGAAGATAAGTGCGAAGAAGAAGAAGAAGAAGAAGAAGAAGAAGAAGAAGAAGAAGAAGAAGAAGAAGAAGAAGAAGGAGGAGGAGGAGGAGAAGGAGGAGAAGGAGGAGAAGAAGAAGGAGAAGAAGAAGAAGAAATGTCCTCGGGTGAGGATTAAAAACCAAACAAAACAACAATCCAATTAATAAATGGGCAAAGACTTGAATGGACATTTTTCCAATGAGGACATATAGATTGCCGATAGATAAATGAAAGGATGCTCATCATCATTAATCCTCAGGGAAATGCAAATTAAAACTACAATGAAATATCACCTTACACCTGTCAGAACTGCTATCATCAATAAATCAACAAACAAGTGTTGCTGAGGATATGGAGAAATGGGAACCCTGTGCACTATTGGTGGAAATGCAGACTGCTGCAGCCACTGTGGAACGTAGTATAAAGATACCTCAAAAAATTAAAAATGGAACTGTCTTATGACCCAGACATTCCACTTCTTGGAATATAGCCAAAGAAACCTAGAACACTAATCTGAAAGAATATATGAACCCTATGTAATCTGCAGTGTAATTTACAATAGCCATGATATAGAAGCAACTCAAGTGTCCATCAGTAGATGAATGGATAAAACCTGTGGTACATTTACACAATGAAATACTACTCAGCTTTAAAAAAAAAAAAGAAGAAGAAGAAAATATTACCTTTTGCGACATCATGGATGGAACTGGAGAGTATTATGCTAAGTGAAATAAGCCAGTCAGAGAAAAACAATTACCATATGATTTCATTTATACATGGAATCTAATGAAAAAAATAAGCTAACAAAGAAAGTGGAGACAGATTCATGGATACATATAACATACTGACAGCTGTCAGAGAAGGGGATTGTGGTCTGAGTGAGAAGGGTGAAGGAATTAAGCAAAGAAAAAAGGAAAGACTTGTGGAGCCTGGCAGGTGTGGCTCAGTGGATAGAGCATTGTCCCATGGACTGAGAGGTCTCGGTTGCCAGCTCAGTTCTCAGTAGGGGACAGGCAGGAGATAGCTGGTCGATGTTTTTCTCTCACACTAATGTTTCTATCTCTTTCTCCCTTCCTCTCTCTCTAAAAAATTAATAAAAAACATATTAAAAGAAAGAAAGAAAGAAAGAAAGAAAGAAAGAAAGAAAGAAAGAAAGAAAGAAAGGAGGGAGGGAGGGAGGGAGGGAGGGAGGGAGGGAGGGAGGGAGGGAGGGAGGGAGGGAGGGAGGGAGGGAGGAAAGAAAGAAAGAAAGAAAGAAAGAAAGAAAGAAAGAAAGAAAGAAAGAAAGAAAGAAAGAAAGAAAGGGAAAGACTCATGCACACAAACAACAGTATGGTGATTGCCAGAGGAAAGGGCAGTGTGAGAAGGCAAAAGAGGGTAAACAGGAGATAAATTGTGATAGAACAAGATGACTTAGTGTGATGAATACACAATACAATACTCAGATGATGTATTGTATAAGTATGTATCTGAAAGCTATATATTTTTATTAACCAATGTCAACCTAAAAACACAATAAAAAAACAAAAACAAAAACAAAAACCCTCTTATAATTGCATAGGATGTTTGTAGACACTCTCTCACCCAGGAAAGGTGTTATGCTTTCATTTCTACTTTTCCAAGTCCGCTGCAAAGCCTTTGATCTTCTCAGAGACAAAAAACCAGGACCTATGTAAGCAATGGCTTCTGTGGAGGCAGCATGGGGCCTTGAAATGGACCATGACACTCTATTTCCTGCCTTTACCACTTGTGGTGCAATGGGAACCAGGTGACCCTGTGAATTTCTATGCTGGTAAAACTGGTTACAGTAATAATAATGTCAATTTATATAAAGATGATTTGCTGAAGAGTATTTGGCATTTTGCAAGGATTCAAAACTAACCACAATCACTATCTTGCCCTCCCCTACTTTCAATTATAGATCATCCTTCACATTTGTTAGATCAGATGTATAACTTGCCCTGGTCGGTTTAGCTCAGTGGTTAGAGTGTCGGCCTGCAGTCCAGAGAGGCCCCGGTTCGGTTCCCGCTAAGGGTACAAACCTCGGTTGCAGTTTGTCCCCGGCTCTGCTGGGGTCGTGTGGGTGGCAACCACTCGATGTGTCTCTCTCGCATCAATGTTTCTCTCTCTCTTCCTCCCTTTCTCCCTCCTGCTGTATCTGAAAATAAATGCACAGATGTGCTTAGGTGAGGATAAAAAATATATATATATCTTGCTTTTTTGAGACAACAAAATTAAGTTCCAATTTTCTTTATATATACAGAAGGAACAGTTTACAGCAGATAAAGATGTATGTTTCTCTTACCTTTCCTCAGAACTTACTATGACACTCATAAAAAAAAGAAGACAAGCAGTGTTGATATTAATTTATAAGTCAATTCTCTACATAAAAGAGAGGAACTGAAAGAGCAGCATTTATTTAAGAGAGTATTTTATCATGCTCTGTTGATGCCATATGGATATTGAAAGCTATCATTTCCTAGCCTTTTTCCATTATATCATAGTAGATCATAATTTTCAAGAGAAAAGGAACATTTTTTGGGGTAAAACATGTATTGTCTGAAAAGAGAATTATCAAGAAACAATATTTTATTGTATCTTACAGTGCTTAAGAAGAGTTTAGCAAATAGCAAATAAGTACTATCAATTGGCTGTTATTACGAGCATCTTCAATGTGCCTCAATTTTCCCATCTATAAAAGGGGTTAATAATATCCACCTCACAGCAGCATTGAGTCAATATAGGTAGGCAAAGTCCTCCCACTGTCAAAACAATGACTAGCACGTGGCATCCACTACATGAGTGTTAGATTTTTTTTATTGTATCTTTTCTTTCTTCACCTCCTTAAAACTAATGTTGATTTTTTTTCTCTAAAAAATTATTTCTCAAACTTATTTTTTGTCAGTATCTGATCCTCCTCCTCTGTCCCCAGTGTGCTAGACTTCTGTTAACTTGACTCACTCATATGGGTGTTAATAAGATCATGGTTTTCCTTTGGAGACTCCAGATCTTCTTTTACAGCCCAAGCAAATCGTGTGTCGTATTCTATCCATGCCACTGTAAAAAGTACAAGATCCAGGACTGACTGGAGAAAATGACTTTCATAAATGTTACTAACATTTTGAGGAAAGATCTGCTGTTTGGATTCTGCTTCTAAACTGGCATGGCGAGTTTGCTGTCTCCTAGTGCAGCAAGCTGCTGAACCTCATGAAGAAGTAGCCAACATAAAAGCAAAGCTGAAAGATACAGAGCTAGAGTCTGCTAACATTGTCTTCAATGTGCAAAGCCAAGGGAACTTCAATGAACGACATTGTTTTGTTTTACCCTGAGTCAGCAAACTTTGTCTGTAAAAGGCTAGATCTAAAATATTTTAGACTGTGTAGATCATATGGTTTCATGTACAACTAACTATTCAACTCTGATGATGGATATGACTATGTTGCAATGAAACTTGATTTGCAAGAACAGGTGGCAGAGTAAATTTGGCTCATGGACCCCTAGCCTGTCTACTCCTGCCTCACCCTGACACAGTCAAGTTTCTTCAGCTGGCAACCAAAGCAACTTTAAGTAATGCCCCCTATATAATAAATAGATTAATATAATTTTAAACTAGAAATCAGAAGATTCATTATTTACATCTTTCCCCTGGTTCTTGTCAACAAAAACTCAATAAGGGCAAGAAGGTATGTCTCTACCTAATGTTTTCCTAATTTTTTTTATCTTTCCAAACTTACCTCTAACTTATCCCAAATGGCCATCATCTCCTGTTGAATTTTTTTAAAAAAAGCTTTTTATACATTTTTCTACGTCCAGGATTATTCTTTCCAATGATGTTTCATACTGAAGGTCCTATGATATTTTATAATACACATATTGGCATTCAAGCTCATATCCAGGTGACCTTCTACGAACACTTGAGCTGGCATATCATCTGTCATAAAATACACATTATTTGATTTCTATATTAAATCACCATTCCTGTTGCTAGAATGCCAATTCTGAGAGTCAGAGAAATTTTCTTGTTCATAACTCTGTTCAATTGTCTATATATGTGCCTGATATAAAGTGGATATTCAATATACATTTCTGTAAAGAAGAATAAATGATTATTCAGAGAAAGATAAAAATAATGCAATTTGTTTACCGGAATAGAGACTTTAGCAATATAGCTTCTGCATTTTTAAAACAATTAAGATCTGTAAATACATATTTACTATTTCATGGTAATCTCTTTGGTTTCTATTGGGCCCAAACTACTAAAATGTTATTGAAATAAAGATAGCAGAGTAGTTTCGAAGAAATATTTATTTCAATACTTAATTTTCTGATTGTCTTTTTGCTTTTTTGACTTCCAAAATAACTTATTTAATGACCAGTTTAAGTTCAGATTCTCATTATCTTTCTAATCAAGTCCCTGTAGTCCTGTTCAGTTATTTCTGGAACATATTTTCTATATCATATATTTGTATACTTCACATTGTATGTAAATTTAAGATGTTACAGTTTCTTCCTGTGTGCATTTATTTCTTTGATGTCCATGCACAATAAATGCTTCCAGAAAGTAAGGGCCATTTTTACGCATTTATTTGAAATCACCAATTCTAGTACAGAGTAATGTATGTAGAAGATACTCACTAAATTCTTACTGAGTAAATTACAAAAGAAACCAAAAAACTGATGATTATAAAATTGCATCTGGAAGCAACATCATGCCCAGAAAATTATCTAATGACTGCACAGCATTTTTTCTTGCATTATGATGAAGGAAAGAAGTGTATTTCAGAAACATGAAACACAGCAGATGGTTGGTTTACACTTCACATTACTCACTTGGTATCTTGGTGTGGACAAATTATTTGATGATAAATTAATAGCCTTTTTATTTATTTGATCTTTAAACTGAGATAATGATATGAATTACATAAAGATACTGTCCTCTATGTTATTAATTTTTTTCTTTTTTAAAAATATGTTTTTATTGATTTTAAAGAGAGAGGAAGGGAGAGGGAGAGAGAGATAGAAACATTGCTGAGAGCAAAACATCAATTGGCTGCCTCCTACAAGCCGCCCTACTGGGGATCAAACCTGTAAGCCTGGCATGTGCCCTGATAAGGAATCAAACTGGCAACCTCTTGGTTCATGGGAGGATGCTCAAGCAACTGAGCCACACCAGCCAGGGCTGTTATTAAATTTTTTTTATATTTAACTATATTAAAAGTGCAATGATGTAACAGAATATGGAAAGCTTAGGGGAAAAAATATTTTATCCTCAGGTGAGGATAAAAAAATAATTGGTAAAAGCAAATATAAACAGAAAAAAATAGAAATTATTTTATAAAGCAGAATAAACATTAAAAATGTATGTGTCAGAGTATGCTTATGCACACATATGATAGCACACACAAAGACACACACCACACACATATCAGATTAATATCACTTAAAAATATGAATGCAGAAATCTAGAAAGGAAAAAAAAAAGTAGAAATGAAAATCAAGCGATTATCTCAGGAAAATAAAATTTTATATTATGTCCAATAGCCCTGGCCGGTTTGGCTCAGCGGTTAGAGCGTCGGCCTGCGGTCCGGAGAGACCCGGGTTCGGTTCCCGCTAGGGGCATGTACTTCGGTTGCAGTTTGTCCCCGGCCCTGGTTGATCGTGCGGGTGGCAGTCACTCGATGTGTCCCTTCATGTCGATGTTTCTCTCTCTCTCTCCCTTCCTCTCTCTCCCTCCCACTCTATCTGTACAAAAAATGGAAAAATATCCTCGGGTGAGGATAAAAATAAATAAATAAATAAATATACATATATATATATATATTATGTCCAATAAATAAACACAAACAATAAAGATTTTTTAAAAATTTGATTATACAGCTAAGGGCGCGTACCTTGGTTGCAGTTTGTCTCCGGCCCTGGTTGGGTACGGGTGGCAGACACTCCATGTGTCCCTTTCATGTTGATGTTTCTCTTTCTCTCTCTCTCTCTCTCCCCCTCTCTCCCTCTCTCCCTCCCTCCCACTCTATCTGAACAAAAAATGTCCTCGGGTAAGGATAAAAATAATAATAATGATAAAAATTTGATTATACATTTCTTGAGAGAAGACATACAAATGTCTAATAGACATATGAAAAGATACTCAACATCATTAATTATTAGGGAAATGCCAATCAAGACCACAATGAGAAATCACCTCATACCTGTTAGAATGGCTTTTATCAAAAAGTCAATATATAGCCCTGACCAGTTTGGCTCAATGGTTAGAATGTCAGCCAAAAGAGTCAGACCAAAAGTCATGGGTTCAATCCCAGGTCAAGGGCACATACCAGGGTTGCTGGTTCTATCCCCAGCCCTGGTCAGGGTCATGCAGGAGGAACATTCGCTGTGTCTCTCACATCTCTCTCCCTCCCTCCTTACTACTCTATCTAAAAATAAATAAATGGAAAAATATACTTGGGTGAGGATTAAAAATCATAGTGGGAATATTGATATTTTGAAATGAATTAATAAAATTTTTCAAATTAAAAAATGTCAGCAAATAACAAGTGTTGGCAAGGATGTGGGGAAATTGAAATCTTAGCCGCTGTTTGTCAGATGTCACTATGAAAAACACTATGAGGATCCTCAAAAAATTAAAAGTAGAACTACTACACAACCCACCAATTCCACTTCTAGGTATTTATACAAGGAAAGTGAAAACCATAATTTGAAAAGATATATGCATTCCTATGTTCATTATAGCATTATTTATAATAGCCAAGTTAAGGAAGTAACATAGTATCCATTGATAGATGCATGGAGAAAGAGCATATATATAAATGTTACTCAGCAATAAAAAAGAATGAAATATTGCCATTTATGACGACATGGATGGAACTAGAGGGTATTATATAAAATATACCTATCAGTGGTTTGCAGGCACTGAACACCAGGAAGCATAGAACAGTGATCCCTGAAAGAGGTGTGCAAAAGATAAAAGCCCTTTGATTGACCCATCTTATTGCCTTTTCTGATCAACGGCATACTTTTTCCAAGGTTGAAATAATAGAAGTATATTCACAAAGGCAAGCAAATAGCTATAGTGCATTGCAGATATATTCATTTTGCTGTAAAAAAAAAAAATATCAAAATAAGTTAAATTATTGGCAAATTATTTTAAATCTTATTAGAGATAGCAAAGAATAATATATAGAGAGAGAGACTGTAAAGAGTTTTTCTATTCATTCAATAACATTTAGTTAGAACATTCTAATTTCAGGACAATAGGCACTAGATGCTGGAGGTAGAATACTAAGGAAAATGGCTCATTTTACAGGGATTTGTACATATATAACATATGCATTGATTAGAATAGGTTAGTATATTAACAGACAAAGGGACAAGGAACAGTAAACAACTAAAGAAACAAAATTATATGGAGTATTGTTAAAGTAGCTGGTATGCAAAATGTGTGCTACTATTGCCTAACACCGTGAAAAAGGAAAATAACAATTTCAGTTAATTTGTCATTCTGCAGATCAGTTGAACAGTTCTGATCTGAGTTGGTTCAGTGATCTGTGAGGGCTCTTTCATTCTTCTGTGGTGGTCACCTAACAGACTGGGCTGGTGACCAGAACATTCTGAATAGCCTCACACCCATATTTGGCAGTGTCCACTGTGCCACCTGAGTTCTGTATATGGCTTCTAATTCTCCAGCAGGTAACTTAGTTTCCTTCATATGTGGTATAGGGATTTAAGTGCACCAAAAAAGTAAGCCCCAACATGCAACCATTTTTCAACACCATCATTTTGCCTAATGTTGCACTGGTCAAAGCAAGTTACATAACCAAGATAGATTCGGAAGGCAGAGAAATAGACTCCACTTCTTGGTGGGAGGCCATGGACCTTTGCGTCATAGGAGTACGGCTAGCAGAAAAGAGACTTTGTGGTTTTCCCCCATTACTGCACAAGTATATTATTATAAGGACATACTGCCATTTTCTTCAATTAATTTAGAAGATAAAGATGTAAAATCATTCAGTGTTATCCAAGGTATGGTGAGTTAAATTTCAATAGCTTTCAAACATCTCTACCATTGCAGTTGGCTTCTTGTTTTATAATTCTCTAATCTTTAGACAGTGAACTCACCAAAGAAAAGAAAATAAGTTGTACAAGTTGCATTTGTCTTACTTTCTAAATATATAGTTCAAGATTTTGGCATGGCGTAAGTGCTCAAATGTTTATAAAAAGAATAAATCACTCCTCAAAAATTGAAACATAGAATTAACATATGACCTAGAATAAATAAGCATATGGTGAAATAAAAAATATAAAAAATAAAAAATATATGTTAAATAGAACATAACTCAGAAATTCCACTCCTAGGTTATACCCCCAAAAGTGAAAATGTGTTCATTTTCTCAGGGTGCCATAACAAAAACCACAGACAGTATGGCCTAAACAACAGAAATCTAGTTTCTCACTGTTCTGGAGGCTAGAAGTAAAGACCAAGGTGTCAGCTGATTGATTTCTTCTGAGGCCTCTCTCCTTGGCTCATACAAGGCCTTCCCTCTGTACTTGTATATGTATGTGTCCTAATCTTGTTTTATAAGGACACCAGTCTTAACGGATGAGTGTCCCACCCATATGACCTTATTAACCTAATTGCTTCTTTAAAAACCCTAACTCCAGGCGGCGTGCGCCTATGTCTACGAATCTCCTAGGAGCCAAGATAGGACACCCGAGGACTGCACTTAGGTGTAGCTGGTCACTGCAGCCGCTGAGGCTATCAGCCTGTTGTCACTGTTGTCGCTTCCTCCATGGCTCAATACAACCACACCGCGAGCGAGGGCGGCAGGCAGCGCCTCGCACCTGATGAAGACTCAGGAGAGGCAGCATGAGCAGGTGGAGCAGGTGAAGCTGCGGATTGCTGAGGAGAACATCACGAAATCCAGCACTGACAAGAAGTTTTCTGCACACTGCAGTGCCTTGGAGGCGGAGCCCAAGTCCAGCCCCATGGGTCTTGTAATCCTAAATGACAGGAAGGCCAAGCAGGATGCACTGGTGAAGAACAGGAAACGCTGTTGGCCAAGACAGAGCTGCCGAAGGAGCTGCAGCTGAACTGGAGAAGATGCAAGAGAAGGAGGCCAGAAGAAGGCCATGCAGAAGATCTCCAGCCTGTCCTTCTCTCTGGATGAAGAGGAGAGGGAGGAGCTGGCCAAGTAGGAAGAGAAATCGGAAAAGGGAGAGATCACCACGAAGATGAGAAAATTGGGGAAGAATCCAGATGTGGACACGAGCTTTTCACCTGCCTGTGACCCTGAGAAAGAGGGGAATCTGCTCCGGGAAGAGCTGCTGAGAAAAATGAGAAGCCAAGCAGAAGATCAAAAGCGAGGACATTGAAATCACCTTCAGTTACTGGGATGGCTGTGCACAGGTGGACAGTCAAGAGGAAAGAAGGCACCACCATGCAGCACCACCTGCAGAAGGCGCTCGCGGTCCTGCGCAAAGACTTCCGGGAGCTATGTCAGCAGGGGTGGAGCAGCTCCTGTACAGCAAGGAAGACCTACTCCCACGCCACAGCTGGTATGATTTCATCGACATCAAGGCACCAGGGAAGTGCGGGCCGCTCTTTCATTTCTACGTTCATGGTGATGTGCAACTTGTCAGTGACACCACTGTGAAGGACGAGTCACACGCTGGCAAGGTGGTGATAAGAAGCTGGGGGTACGAGAAGAATAAGCACATCTTCCCCGCCAGCTGCTGGGACACGACACGGAGAAGAAGTGGGACAAGCACACGATCAGGTGAATGCAGAGGTGGAACCGGTTCGCTCCTCCAGTTCATTCTAGTCTTCCCAGTCCCCAGGATCCAGGACTCCAGATGCCCAGTTCCCCCTCCTGTGACCTGGCTGATCATCCCCTGCCCCAACAGTCATTTACTGCTATTTCTTTATGATAAAGAAATGTACATGTTAGAGTTAGAGCACTGTGTTTTATTTTTAAAAACATTTTTGAGATAAAATTCACATGACAAATTTCACCATTTTGACCATTTGCAAGTGTACAATTCAAGGGTATTAAGTACAGTGACAATGTTGTGCAACCATCACCTCTATCTAGTTCCAGAATATTTCCAATATCCCAAAAGGAGACCCCGTGCCTCCAGCCCCTGGCACCCACTGATTTACCTTCTGTCTATATGGATTTGCCTATTCTGAAAGCTTCACATAAATGGAATCACACAATTAAAAAAAGAGTATCAGGTACTCCCCCAACTAGTTATCAATAGCTTTATTAATTTATACACACATATATATTTCTAAATTGACATATAATGTAAAGTGATGTATCAGGGACTTACAAACTCTTCTTACTTAAAATCTGAAATGTGAGACTGCTTTTCTATTCATCTCCTAATAAGCACTAAGGAGCAATTTGCAACAATTCACCACCTACTTGGCATCCCCAATTCCTTTAGCAGTTTAGCAGGAAAGAAAGTAGCAAGCAAGCAAGCAAGCAAGAAAGAGAAAGAAAAGAAAAGAAAGAAAGAGAAAGAAAAGAAAGAAGAAAGAAAGAAAGAAAGAAAGAAAGAAAGAAAGAAAGAAAGAAAGAAAGAAAGAAAGAGAGAAAGAGAGAAAGAGAGAAAGAGAGAAAGAGAGGGAGAGAGGGAGAGAGGGAGAGAGGGAGGGAGGGAGGGAGGGAGGGAGGAAGGAAGGAAGGAAGGAAGGAAGGAAGGAAGGAAGGAAGGAAGAAAGAAAGAAAGAAAGAAAGAAAGAAAGAAAGAAAGAAAGAAAGAAAGAAAGAAAGAAAGAATTAAAAAGAAAAAAAAAGAAAGAAAGATCATCCTATCTCCAAATAGTCACATTCCAAGGTACTGGGGTTTTGAACTTCAACATATAGATTTTGAGGGAACACAACTCAGCTCATAACAATAACGATTTAAACAGTTATTATTATATAAATGTTTATTATAATATTATTCACAGTAGTCAAAAAAAGGAAACAATCCAAGCGTTCATCAAATAAATGGATAATAAAATTTGGTTTAAAATACATGTGTTTGTTATAGCGTCATGTAAAATATTGAAAAATGGAAATAGGGCAAATAGCCAACAACAAAGAAATAATAAAACTATAGTGCATGAAATCCACAAAATATTGTAATATTTTACAATGCATAATGTAAATAGAAAGACTACTGATTATCAAATATTCCTATGATAAAAGAAATATGCATCTATGTCAAAATATGAAAATGGGAAAAACTGCATAGGAAATTAAAGAAAAAAACGTGACTGTTCTTTTTCATTTTCAAATACTCCCAAAATTTTCATATTTTTTGTATTAGCTAATAAAATGTAACCAAACTGGTACAATTCTATATTATCTTGTGTTACAACTGACATCCATGAATTAACTTTGCTAGTCCATGGAATAATTTTACTTTATTTTGGCCCATGAAAAATCCCCAAGTACAAAAGGTGAAAACAAAACAATAGACACACACACACACACACACACACACGGATTAAAGAGGATTTTTGAAAATCCCAAGAGTTTTTTTTTCATTGCTAAAAATATTACATTTCTAGTTTCATTGGATGAATAAATCCTAGCAATTCATATGTAATGTATCAGGAAGATTTACCTTGTAAAGACTAAATCAGAGTGAAAAGATACACTACATTGAACAAGCAGTGAGTTGTTCAAAATACAAGTTCTTTGGAATAATATTGCTGAAATACCAGAGATCTGTTAAGTCAACCTTAAGAAACAACAAATGGAGGAAGCTAGAAATAACAATATCAACTGCCATAAAATAAAATCACTATCCAAATATCATATAAATAAACAATTCCTTATAATGAGGTAGTTTACAGTAACAGCCAATATTAAAAGCAGCCTTCCCCCTGACTTTTACTCACATTATTTGACTACTGTTAAAAGTTATTATGTTAAATTATAAGGTTTTCGTTAAGGATGTAGTTCACCTTGGAATTAAAAAAAAATATCCAACCTAAAAGTTCTTATTTTAATATCACTATCTAGATGTTTTACTTTCAAATTTTTTGTTTGTGTGTTTGTTTGTTTTATGAAATAGTGAATTACTCAGTTTTTTTAGCACCTTTCTGAGGTTATCATTTTATGTTTATTAGACATATAGGTCAAATCAAATGAGTCATAGAAAGATTAAGTGGTATGTAGAGGTTAAGGTTTTTTAGCCGCTGTGTTATGGATGAAGCTTGAAATTCAGTCCCTTGGTGTTCTTTGCTCTAGTCAACTGACAATAGAGAAGCATTTTTTAAAAATTAGTTTTAATTAATTTATTTTTGTTACAGATGTTTCTCCCTTTTTCCCCAGTGACACCCTCCTCTCCGGTCCCACCCTCCCTTCACAGTGTTATTGTCTATGTCTATTGGTTATGCATATACACATGTAAGTTCTTTGGTTTATCTCTCTACCCCCTCCCCTACCCCTGCTCTGACATTTGTCATTCTGCTCCCTACTTCCATGTCTCTGGGTATATTTTGTTAATCAGCTTATTTTGTTCATTGTATTCCACAAATAAGTTGAGATCATGTGGTACTTGTCTTACTCTGATTGGCTTATTTCACTTAGCAAAATACTTTCCAGGTCCTTCCATGTCATCTCAAAGGATAAGAGAAGCATTCTTAAATAAGTTCTCATGGAGGCATAAAACAACAGTTTTGTTACCTACATTAATATCATTATTTCTTTTTTTAATTAATTAATTTATTTTTATTACAGATCTTTCTCTTTTTCCCCCACTGATACCCCCCCGCCCTGTCCCCAGCTTTGTTGTCCATGTCCATTGTGCATGCACACATGCATATAAGTTCTGTGGTTTATTAATATTATTATTTCTGACAGAATAATCACAACCCAGTTAATCTCATTGTTAGATTTCATTAATTGTATTTCTATTTATAATTTGCATACATATAAACATAGCAAGGCTAATCTTCCTATGTTTCATAAAATGTCTAAAGTTTAGGTGCTACTACTACCTTTATTTGGCCACTGATTTGGAATCATGACATGGTTCACACTGCTTTAATCAAAATCAACTTGATTGCTCTCAGTTCTACGAGTAGAGCTCTTGAAGCTCCTCTTCATTTAAGTTCTAAATATGGGAGTCCTTCAGGGTCTACTCCTGCATCTTCTCTTCTCTATTCATAGTCTCTATTCGCAATATTTTATCTAACCCCATGACCTCAAAACAATATTCTTGTTTGATATACTTCAAATATATTTGCAAACATCTACTTTTAACACCAAATTTGTATATTAAAATGCTATTTTTAAATTATTCATGGATAGCTAATAATTATTTCAAAAACAACATAGACTAAATAAAATTATTGACTTTCTCTTCCCCAATTTACTTTATACCATGAGCCAGGTATTGTATTAATGACCATTTCAACAGAAACAAAATATTGCCATGCTAATATTGAGATGATTATTAGACATTCAATAAATTACCTTAAGGTAAGAATAGATCAAAATTAGACTAAGATTTATTTTTTTTAATAAATTCATTGGGGTGACAGTGGTTAATGGAATCATATAGGTTTCTTTAGACTAAGATTTAGAAGTATAAAGGACACAATCATTCCTCAGGATGGTGTAAGTTTAACAAGGTACCTACAGAGGAGATAACATTAAGAGATGGAGAGTTTCTCCTACCAGCACATAATGTAAGAACAATCTCAACTGACTTACACAGTCAAACAGTTAAAGCAAACAGGTATAAGTAAAAATGATGTTTTGAAAATGATTTCTAATTGACAAAAAAGTTAACAGACAAAACAAATAAAATTTAGAAGGTGTATAGAAAGCAGAACGTGTATAGTCGCTTTTTCCCTTTAGTATCTGCCAAACCCTGATAATCCTATGGTTCTTTTACTTAGTTATTTAGCATCTGTAAGTGAAATTAGAAAGATTATTGGATGCAACTCATTATGTAATAAACAAATGTGTATCTATATACAAGCAACATTCTGTGCAAGATCATGTACAAATGGAAACAACAAAAACATACTGGGGAAGAATTTAACAAAAAGAAATAGCCTTTTAATGGAGAAATTTTTAAAAACTTATTGAAAAGCACTAATGAAAGTCGAAATAAATCAAGAGCAAAGTTTCTAAACTGATTCTCTCTTCTCCGTGTCTCTTTCACCTCCATACACACATATAACACACACACACACACACACACACACACACACACAAATACACCACATTAACATTAAAGGGTGAGAAAATACTTTTGCCCTGACTTGTTTAGTTTCTTGATCCCACTGAAAAAGGAGACAGGCTATTTGCTTTAAATAACTAGCTATTAGGTTTCTTATGCATCAAAATTTATAGAAACTAAATTTTATAAAGATATGTTTCAGATAGAAAGTTTCTAAAAATAAGAACATATGGATAAAGTAACAAATGTTTAGAAATGATTCACAGTGTACTTTTTCATATATTACAGATACACATACTATGTGGCCTAAAAATTAGTTGGCTATGTTAATAAAATATATAAATATTTACTTCTTGGCAAAGATGTATGGCAGCTGCATTTAACAAATCATTAAGCTTTTTTTCTTGTAAGTGTATTATTTTCTGAAAAGGGTGAACATAATAGTAATAGTTATATTTCTCAACTTATGAATTTAACATAGATTAGATGTCAAAGAATAGTTATCTCTTATGCAGATGCCCTTCTTGTAAGTCATGCTTGAATTTATTTTGACCGCCAAAAATCTGATAGGAGAAACTTATAAGCATCTGCATGATGGTCTTCATTCTACACATGACTAACTTACAAACTTCCACTTTTTAAAAATGTATTTCTGAGATTTCAAAGTGGCGGTGGAGTGAATGGAAGCTACACAGACCATCTCCCAAGACCAAACTGGAATTACGACTAAAATGAAGATAAATCTGTGAGAAAAACCAACAGAAAAGCAGCTGGAGAGGACCTGTATAACCACCGACAGAAAGAGGATGCTAAATCGAGCCTGGTAGAACTGCAGAGGTGTTAGAGGGCAGGCTGGGAGCCCACAGACAGCAGATGTTTTAGCTGTGAGCAGCTCCCCTGGGGTTAAAATTCCAAGCAGGTTCCACAGCACAGAGGGCCAGAACAAACCACTAAATTAGCTGCAGACACACACCTTGGGCTCCTGCAGAGGGAATGAGAATGACTGGAACAGAGTGGAGCAACTTGGGAGCTTGGAGAGCTGAGATGGCAATGGGAGTCTTGTGCTGAATCACTCACTCTTAGGACAGTAGCCATATTAGCCAAAGAGTCCCTTCCCAGAGCCCAGGGGAGAGCAGCAGCACCTCCCTCAGAAATTTACCACCACCAAGCCAGGACAGAGAAATGCAAATAGAGGATCATTAACAACCAACAAGCATTTGCCCCACCTTCTGGAAATTCCCCTACCCTGAACACCTGAGAGACTTTTTATTCAGCTGAGGTCTACAACCCAAAGCTCATCAAGTAACTGAGACTAATAGCCTCCAGGCAAAAAACAAGAGGATAACTGAACCTTTCCTGAGTTTGCAAATCTACCCAGGAAAGTAAGACTTGGCAGTGGTGTTTAACATGGGTCCTTGTGCACTCATCCAATACCAGAAGAGGAAGTGACAACCAGCAGAAAAAACACCAACACCCACAGGGAAAATTTACAGGCTCCAAACCCACTGAGACAGCCAAAATGGTAAAGCAAAAAAACAAATCCCAAATGAAAGAACAAGATAATTTCACAGAAGATAAAATAAATGAAAGGGAACTGAGCAAGATATCAGAGGAAAAATTCAGAGTAATAATCATGAGGAAGCTAAGTAGCATGAGTAAAGATACAGATGCATTGAACACCAACCAATTGGGAATGAGGAATGACATAGCATAAATAAAGATCATATTGAAATGAATAACCAGCAGAGTAGAGAAGGCAGAGGATTGGATCAGTGAATTAGAAGACAAGGTAGAAAAAATTGCCCTATCAGAGAACCAAAAAAAAAAACAACAACAAAAAGTCAAAACAGGAAGACAGATGAAAATGGGTAATTCCAGACTGGTGGTGGAGGGAATGGAAGCTACACAAACCATCTCCCAGGACCAAACTGGAATTACAACAAAAATAAAGACAAATCGTCAGGAAAAAGCAACAGAAAAGCAGCTTGGAGGACCATATAACCAGGGACACTGATCTATCCTGGTAGGATTGCGGAGGCGCGAGAGGGGGGCTGGGAGCCCACAAACAGCAGCAGCCTTAGCTGTGAGCAGCACCCTCGGGATAAACTCCCAAATGTTTCCACAGGACAGATGATAAAATGGCCACAGCCACTCACCTTGGGCTCTGGCAGAGGGAGGGCAGACTGGACTGGAACTGTGTGGGGACACTTGGGATTTGGAGGGCACTCAGAGCTTTTGCTGAGTTGTGGCCACTTAGAACTGTGGTCATCTTACTCCTTCCCAGGGCTCTGGGGAGAAGCATAGGACCCTCCCTTGGAGATTCAACCCCACTCTGTGGCCATTGAAATGCAAATTGAGGTCTATTAACAACCAGTATCTGCCCCACCCTCGGGAAATCCTTTTATACTAAGCATCTGAGGGAGTTTTCATTCAACTGAGGAGCCAAGGCTCTTCAGATAACCACTACTAATAGCCTCCAGGCAAAAAGCTAGAGGATAACTACCATTCCTGGGCTAGCAACTTTAACCAGGAGAGTAAGATTTGACAGTGGTGTTTAACATGGGTCCTCCCTGGCTCATCCAAACCCAGGAGAGAGAGAGCCACAAACAGCAGAACACCAACACCCTATGCACTAGAGCAAATGAACTTAATAGATATCTACAGATAATTACACCCCAAAACTGTGGAAATCACATTCTTCTCAAATGCACATGGGACATTCTCAAAGATAGACCACATGTTAGGACACAAACTAAGCCTCTATAAGTACAAGAAGATTGAAATCATATCAAAC
The DNA here is from genome assembly GCF_014108415.1 of Molossus molossus. NCBI lineage: Eukaryota > Metazoa > Chordata > Mammalia > Chiroptera > Molossidae > Molossus > Molossus molossus. The sequence continues at coordinate 42,526,317 of NW_023425344.1, forward strand.
ATCTTCTCAGATCACAATAGCATGGGACTAGAAATCAATTACAAAAAAAAAATTTAAACACATAGCATGTTATTAAACAATGAATGGGTTACCAAGGAGATCAAGGAAGAAATTAAAAACTTCCTGGAAACCAATGAAAACAAACATACAACAACACAAAATTTATTGGTTGCAGTGAAAGCAGTCTTGAGGAAATTTTATAGCACTATAGGCCTACCTTAGGAAACAAAAAAAATTTCAAAATGAATATCTAACCCCACAACTTAAAGAACTAGAAAGCAAACAAAAAAAAAAAAAAACTTAGAGCAAGTAGAAAGAAAGAAATAGTAAAGATCAGAGCAGAAATAAATAGCATAGAGACTGAAAAAAAATTCAAAAGATCAATAAAACAAAGAAGTGGTTCTTTGAAAAGATAAACAAGATTGATGGACCCTTAGCTACCCTCACCAAAAAATAAAGAGAGAGGACCCAAATAAACAAAATCATAAAAAAGAGAAGAAAAAACTGACACCACAGAAATACAAAGGACTATTAACAAATATAAGCCAACAAATTGGACAACCCAGGCGAAATGGATAAATTTCCAAAAATAAATAGTCTCCCAAAACTGAACCTGGAAGACATAGAAAACTTGAACACACCAACAACTAAGGAAATTGAAGATGCAATTATGAATCTCCCAGCAAACAAAAGCCCAGGCTTGGAAGGCTTCACGGGGGAGTTTTACTGAACATTCAAAGAAGAACTAACACCCATTTTCTTCAAACTATTCAAAAAAAAATCAAAGAAGAAGAAAGCCTTCTAAACTCATTTTATGAGGCCAGCATAATTCTAATTCCAAAACCAGATAAAGACACTACAAAGAAAGAAAACTACAGGCCAATATCCCTGGTAAATATAGATGCCAACACCCTTAACAAAATATTAGAAAATTGAATCCAGCAATACATCAAAAATATTATTTTCCATGATCAAGTGGGATTCATTCCAAGGAAGAAAGGATATTTGCAAATCAATAAATGTGATACACCACATAAAATGAAAGATAAAAATCATATGATCATATCAATAGACGCTGAAAAATCATTCAACAAAATCCAGCACATATTTCTGATAAAAACAAACAGCATTATGGAAATAGAGGGATCATATCGCAATATAATAAAGTCCATATATAAAAAACCTACAGCCAACATCATACTAAATGGCAAAAATGAAAAGAATTTCCCTTAACAACAGAAACAAGACAGGGATGCCCACTTTCACAACTCTTATTTAACATAGTACTGGATAATTTAGCCACAGCAATTAGACAAGAACAAAAAATAAAAGGGATCCAAATTGGAAAGAAGGAAGTGAAACTGTCATTATTTGCAAATGGCATGATATTGTACATATAAAACCACAAAGGCTTCATTAAAAATCTACTAGATTTAATAAACAAATTAGGCAAAATACCAGGATACAAAATTAACATCAATAAATTGATGGCATTATTATACATCAATAATGACCTCACAAAAAGAGAAAATAGAAAAACAAACCCATTTACAATTGCAGCAAAAAAATTAAGATACCTACAAATAAACTTAACCAAAGAAGTAAAGGACCTATTTGCAGAACACAACAGGACATTGAGAAAAGATGTAGAGGGAGATATAAAAAAGTTTTTGACCAAAATGGCAAGAGCAAACAGTGGAGCCAAGACAGTCTCTTCAGTAATTGGTGTTGGAAAAATTGGACAGCTACTTGAAAAAAACAAACAAACAAACAAAAAAAACTAGACCACCAACTTGCACCATACACAAGAATAAACTCAAAATGGATAAAATACTTAAATGTGACTCGTGAAACCATTAAAATTCTAGAAGAAAATGTAGGCAACAAAATTTCAGACATTATATGCAGCAGAATTTTCACTGATACATCACCTAAGGCAAGAAAAACTAAGGAAACATAAATAAATGGGACTACATCAAACTAAAAAGCTTCTGCACAGCAAAAGAAACAACCATCAAAATAGAAAGGGAATCCACTATATGGGAGACCATAATTGCCAACGATGCATCAGATAAGGGTTTAATTTCCAAAATATATAGAATACTCATACAACTCAACAAAAGGGAGACAAAGAATCCAATTAAAAAATGAGCAGAGGACCTAAATAGACACCTCTCCAAACAGGACATACAAATGGTCAAGAGACATATGAAGAAATGCTCAACATCACTAATCATCAAAAAGATGCAAATTAAAACAACAATGAGGTATCACCTCACACCCGCCAGAATGGCTGCCATCAACAAATCATCAAACAAGTGTTGGCGAGGGTGTAGAGAAAAGGGCACTCTAGTACACTGCTGGTGGGAATGCAGACTGGTGCAGCCACTATGGAAAACACTATGGTGTTACCTCAAAAAGTTAAAAATGAAACTGCCATTTGACTCAGTGATCCTACTTCTAGGAATATACCCTAAGAAACCTGAAACACCAATCAGTAAGAATATATGTATCCCTATGTTTATAGCAGCACTATTTACAATAGCTAAGATCTGGAAACAGCCTAAGTGTCCATCAATAGACAATTGGATAAAAAAAGTTGTGATACATATACACTGTGGAGTACTATGCAGCTGTAAGAAAGAAAGATCTCTATTCTTTGAGATGACATGGAGGGACCTGGAGAGTATTATGCTAAGCAAAACAATCCAAGCAGAGAAAGACAAATATTACACGATCTCATTTATTTGTGAAATATAATGAACTAAACAAACTGATGAACAAAATTGACTCAGAGACATAGAGGTGGGGTACAGTCTGACAAGCCTCAGAGGAGTGGATGTGTAGGGGGGTAAGAGATAAACCACAGAACTTATATGTAGATATGTATGACCAATGGACATAGACAACAAAGCTGGGGATGGGGTGGGGGGGGAGGGAATGAGGAGGAGGGTGTCAATGGGGAAAAAAAGAGAAATATCTGTAACAGAAACAAATTAATTTTAAAAATAGTGGAAGCATATACCTTGTTCATAGATTGGAAAAATTAACATCATTAAAATATCCATGCTACCCAAAGAAATCCATAGATTCAAAAAAACTCCCATTAAAATACCAATGTCATATTTCACAGAACTAGAACAAATACTTCAAAAGTTCATATGGAACCAAAAAGGCCCACAGCAGTCTTGAAAAAGAAGAACATAGTAGGAGTAATCACAATACCATATATCAGGTTACACTATAAAGCCACTGTAATCAAAACAGCCTGGCACTGGCACAAGAACAGGCATATAGACCAGTGGAACAGAACAGAGAACCCAGAAATAGACCCAAGACATCATGCTAAATTAATATTTGACAAAGGTGGCAAGATCATACAATGGAGTAAAGACAGCCTCTGTAATAAATGGCATTGGGAAAATTTGACAGCTACATGAAAAAAAAAATAAAACTAGAACACCAACTTACACCATATACAAGAATAAACTCAAGAAGAAGACTTAAATGGGACTCATGAATCTAAAATTTTTAGAAGAAAATGTAGGCAACACAATTTCATAAATCATGCGCAGCAGAATTTTCACTGATATATCACCTAAGGCAATAGAAACAAAGAAAAAAAATGAACAAATGGGACTACATCAAACTAAAAAGCTTCTGCACAACAAAAGGAACAACCATCGAAATGGAAAGGGAATCCACTATATGGGAGAGCATACTTGCCAACAATACATCAGATAAGAGGTTAATTTCCAAAATATGTAGAGTACTCATACAACTCAACAAAAGAAATACAAAGAACCCAATTAAAAAATGGGCATATGATATAAATAGACACCTCTCCAAACAGGATCTACAAATGACCAAGAGACATATGAAAAAATGCTCAATGTCATTAATCATCAGAGATGTGAATTAAGATAACTGTGAGGTATCACCTCACACCTGCCAGAATGGCTGCCATCAGCAAATCATCAAATACCAAGTGCTGGCGAGGGTGTGGAGAAAAGGGTACTCTAGTATACTGCTGGTGGGAATGCAGACTAGTGCAGCCACTATGGAAAACAATATGGTGTTTTCTCAAAAAATTAAAACTAGACCTGCCATTTGATTCAGTGATCCCACTTCTATAAATATATCCTAAGAAGCCTGAAACACCAATCAGAAAGAATATATGTACCCCTGTGTTCATAGCAGCACTATTTAAAATTGCTAAGATCTGGAAACAACCCAATTGTCCATCAATAGATGAGTGGATAAAAAAGCTTTCATACATATACACAATGAAACACTTTGCAGCTGTAAGAAAGATCTCCTATCCTGTGAGAGGACATGGAGGGACCTGAAGAGTATTATGCTAAGCAAAATAAGCCATTCAGAGAAAAACAAATAACACATGATCTGACTTATTTTTGGAATATAATGAACAAAAATTGCTGATGAACATAACAGACCCAGAGACAGAGAAAGGAGTATGGTTCAGACTGATAAACATGAGTAGGGTTCGGCGGGAAGTGATGAGATAAACCAAAGAACTTACGTGCATATATGCGTAACCAATGGACATAAATAGCAATGCTTGGGGGAGTGGGAGTAGGGAGGAGGGTGTCTATGGGGGCAAAAAGGAGAAACATCAAAAATTAATTAATTAATTAAGGACAAAAAATGTATTCTCTACCAAATTTCCCCATTAAAATAGACATAGTTAGCATCTCTGGTGAGGCACAATGCAGAATCTGGGGTTCCATCATTTGAGCATTTAACACTCTGTAAATACGATTCAAATAGTCACCTCTCTGTGTGAACCTACTTATTATACTTGAAGTCGTTTCCTCAATCCCCACATGCTTTTCTGCCTTCCTTTTAAATAAGAATCAATATTTGCAGTACAATGCTTTCCAACCATGAAATTCTATTTGAGCAAAACACAGATGCAACGTATTATGTGAAACTCTATAGAAATTTTCTAGATAATGGTAACAGAATCAAATAAATAAAGGTAAAATTAATAACTGTTCATACTTTATATGTGTAACACCTCCTTCAGAGAGAGAATGCACAAAGTCCATTGTGGTGAGCTGAGTGTGGCTGGACCCCATCATGGGAAAATTTTAATTTAAGTAGTCACAATATTTAAAAATTATGGAAATCATCATTATTTGATTCTTCCTTATATTTACAAAACAAATGAAAGAAAAAAGTGCCATTAGGTCAGAACCAATCTCAAATTTTTATATAATCTTCAAGTAAGATAATTAAAAAGCAATTCAAATTATAGTTTATTCTTCTTTATAGTGAAGTTTTATAAAGCGGTACCATTGACATTTTGGATTGAATATTTCTTTGTTGTCAGCAGCTGTATTGTGCATTGTAGATGCTTACAGCATCCCTGGCCTTAATGACTCATACAGCTAATGCATACTCTCCCATCCAGTGGTACTGATCAAGACTGGCTTTAGATATTATCAAATGTCACCTGGGCCAAAATACCCTCCCTTGAGAGCCACTTATCTATAATAAAGTCCATCATATATTTTTTAAATATATTTTTTTCTTTATTGATTTTAGAGAGAGAGGAATGGAGAGGGAGAGAGAGAGAAAAATCAATGAGAGAGGACATCAACTGATGCCTCCTGCATGCTCCCCATTGGGGATTGGGCCCACAACCTCGGCATGTGCCCTGACTGTGAATTGAACCAGCAACCTCTTGGAGCATGGGTCAATGCCCAACCAGTGAGCCACTAGACCATCGTATAATTTTTTAAAACAACAATAGTTCTGATATAATCTAGAGATTGTGGCTATAAATTTAATAAGGAATTAGGGATTTTCCAATTTTATAAAGGCAATCTGTGTGCAGGTCTGCTATGGACTGAAAGTTTCTGCCCCCTTCAAATTCTTAATTTGAATTTTTTAAATTTAAATGTTGCAGCCCTGATCTTCAATGTGATGGTATCTGGAGGTGGGGTCTTTGGGAGGTAATTAGTTTTAGATGAGGAGACTCATGAAGGTGGAGTCTCCATAATAAGATTAGCACCCTTAAAAGAAGAGGGAAAGACCAGAACCCACGCTTTTTCCCTCAGGGGAAGATACAGCGAGAAGGTAGCCATCTGCAAACCAGAAAGAGGGTGCTCACCAGACATCAAATTCCAGCGAAACCTTGATCTTAGACTTCTCGGTTTCCAGAGAAGAAATAAATGTGTAAGAAATAAATGTGTGTTGTTTAAGCTATCCAGTCTAGGGTGTTTAGTCTTAGCAATCCAAACTGACTAAGGTTAAGATCTTATTACTTAGAATGTGGGAAAATATCATAGTTATAGACTTTATTTCAGAATGGGACCACATTTTATGGTCAATAATGTAGATCAGAGTATAGCAAAAAGTCAATCTAGTTAATGATTTTGGGCTAATGATTAAAGAAACCAATTTTCTAGACATAAATCAAATATGTACTATATGTACTATTTTAATACTGAAATACTGATCGTAAATTTGGTCAATGATATTGACCTTTTTTTGTTGTTGTTATTAGGCACATTTTGAAGGAATAGGAGAGAGGGATTTTTTTCTACAGTGTAAGTATTAAAACTTCATACCTTCAAATTATATATACTACTGATTTTTTAAAAATTAGTAATTAGGCTTCCCTGGTCAGATGGCTCAGTTGGTTGGAGGGGCCTCCTGTACACCAAAAGGTTGCAGTTTCAATTCCTGGTCAGGGCACATACCCAAGTTTCAGATTTGACTCCCAGTCGGGGCATGAAGGGGAGGAAACTGAATTATGTTTCTCTCTTTCTCTGTCTCTCTCTTCCTCTCTCTCTAAAAGCAATAAAAGCATATCCTCAGGTAAGGATTGAAAAGAAAAAAAAAAAGACTAATTAGGAATAGAAAGTTTCTATAGCATGTACATAAATACATCCAAATCGACAGCAAATATCTAATTTACTATGAAATATCATTATATGATTATTATATTAAGGAAAATTAAGGTGTTTTACTACATATTTCAATGAATTTTGTCCTCAATATTCTTAACACTGAAAAAGGGACATAAAACTAAAATGAAAAGAATAGATAAAAAAAAACCAAAAACAGAAAATTTAAAACCTAAAAAAGATCAGACTTAAGTTGTGAGTTTGGAAAAGACAATGGCTATAATATAAGTATATGAAAATCCAGTATTTTCCTTATTTTAGCATGAATCAACTAAAACACATAATAAATACCTATACTGACAATGGCAAGCACAATACAAGGGAGGACAAAAGTAGGTTTATAGTTGTTCATATGAAAAAAAGACATACAGGTTATGATTATTGCAATAGCTTTATAACCTCAAAATAATGTCATAATGCAGCTGTAAACCTACTTTTGCCAAACCCTGTATATGCTGACAAGAAATAAGATAAAAAGAAATACATTAGTACTAATGAAAATAAACAATAAAACTACTGAGTTATAGAAGAAAAATTCTGTAAAACAAGGAGAGATATTTTCATGGATGGAAAGACTGAATAATGTGAGAATTATATTACAACAGTACCTACCTATTATTTAATAGTTTTTATATGCTCTACATAATAAATATTTACATACATTTTCCCAATAATATTTACAAAACTTCTATGGAGTTGCTATTGTGATAAAGACCAAATTTGGAGAGTTAAACCTATAAAATCACTAAATAGAAGAACATCAATGAAATTAAGCAATGTTTGAGTTTCTTGACATTATGTTATTATTTCACTATTAGTTCTCAATCATATAATATTGGGAAAAAGAGCTTTAACTAAATTCTGGTATAACAAGGTTAATGCATTCATAATGTCTTTTAAGTAAGAAGTATCATGTATCATATAGGAACTTTGATTTCCAACCCATAACTGTTGTGTATAAATAAAAAAAATCTTTGACAAAAACAAAAATAAATAAATACATTCTGTCCTAAGATATATTTTTCAGTTAATCAAAAAAGTGATTATAATTTTATAGTAAACTCATGCTGAGTATCTAACATGTCAGGAACTGTGATGAGCTGTGGACTGCTTTTTCCTTTTTATATGACGGTTGGTTTAGAACCACATATGTTTTATAAAAATTTAATTTAAATAACTATAACTCTAATGCAATTAGGATAAAGACAAGCTGAATTAAAAGTGAACATCTTACAATGCATATAGGCTACAGTAGTGTGAAACTGAAAACTATATATTCTAGGTTTTAAAAAATACTTTCGTTCCTTTTATTTTATGATTTTCAACTGCCACATTTAGTCATTACATATACATATATTTCTGTCACTGATTCTTTAAAAAACTATATATATTTATTGTCATTACAATAGCTTTTTGTCATACTGAAAGATTTTTAAAAATAGAAAATGAAACAAATGTGGATAAAGCTTAAATACCTTTATGGTAACAAGTAAGAACAAAATTAACTGGCTTATGTTTGTCTTTAAAATTGAGGTAGTTTTGCCTGTGCTTCTAGTATATACTCTTGGAAAAGGGGTGATTTCAAACAGTGAAAATTGTGTAAAAAACTATGAGAGAAAAAAGTAAAAAAATCTTCAAGGAATATCAATTTCAGTTTCACTTTAACTTGAAAATTGCTTGATAATACATGGAACGTCTCTTTTGTCTTTTAGCTCAGTGTGGTCCTAGGGAATATTCTGTAGAATTTAAATATAACATTATGTCATTCCTATTACAAATGGTTTAAAATAATACTCCTTTGCTTTGGCCGGTTTGGCTCAGCAGTGAGAATACTGGACTGTAGACCAGTGAGTTGCGGGTTGGATTCCAATCAAGGACACGTACCTCGGTTGTGGTTCATGCCCAGCCCTACTCGGGGTCATGCAGGAGACAACCAGTGGATGTGTTCCTCTCACGTCAATGTTTCTCTCTCTCTTCCTCTCTCTCCCTTTCTCCCAGTCTATCTGAAGATAAATAGAAAAATATCCTCGGGTGAGGATTTAAAAAAATAAAATAATACTGCTTTAATTAGTCTTAAAATGTGTTTCTAGTCTAAAACTTATGGGTTTTTTTAAATATTTTTTTCTTTATTGATTTTAGAGAGGAAGAGAGAAGGAGAGAGGATAGAAACATTGATGAGAGAGAACAATGATTGGCTACTCCTGTATGCCCCCCACTGGGGATCTGGCCCACAACCTGGGCATGTGCCCTGAGTGGGAATCAAACTGGCAACCTCTTGGTGTATGGGCTGATGCTCAACCAGCAAAGCTAGAACTCATTTTATGTAATTAAAAGAACAACTTGCTAATGTTATTATAATATTTCAAAAGTTATACATACTTAACTCTTCCAAATTTACGAGAGTTTTGTTAGTGGAGGCTTATCATCAGGATTTTTAAAGTTAAGATGATTTTTTTGTTTTACCAAAATGATGATTAAAACTTTAAAGTTATATTAGCAACCAAATGATAGTAGAGGTAGAATTTGCTTTAGTGTCACTTTTATTGCTCCAATTAGTACCAGCCCAGACACCAGCAGAGTGGATGCAGATGGGCGATTCACAGTGGCACCGGTGCAATCCTCAGCCTATTAAACACAGACAAGAACAGGAGCACAGAATGTGGTCCCTGATCTTTAAGATGTGGTTTGCTTATTATAATTCGACCCGATGGCACTCTTCTTTAGATGATCAAAGCAAATTCTGTGGTTTTCAGTAAGTTCACCTGCCTCTCGATAGGCAATACTAAAAAAGCTTTGGTGATAAAAACAGGTAATGAGCTCTTTCTTATGAGGTCAATGCTTTCATTTATGGTCACTGAGTGTTGTGCTGTAGAAATGAATTGTTAGATTTTTCTCCTTGTATTGCTGTTTCCAATCAAATGAAAACATTTTCTTGGTAGAAATCATATTATGGCTTTTATTTGCTGTAAAGCCTAAAAAATTTTATTTGACTGAATTTTTTATAAATTACCAAGAAATAGCTTGAAACTTGCTGTTAAATGAAAATTCCCCCAAACTGAAAGGAAGAAACAGAAAGAGATAAAAAGAGACAGAAAGATAAAGAGATAGAGACAGAGGCTTAATAAAACACAAATATTGCCCTGGCCAGTTTGGCTCAGCAGTTAGAGTGTCGGCCAGCAGTCCAGAGAGACCTGGGTTTGGTTCCTGCTAAGGGCACGTACCTCAGTTGTAGTTTGTCCCCGGCCCCGGTTGGGGTCCTATGGACGGCAGCCAGTTTATGTCTCTCTCTCACATCGATGTTTTTCTCTTTCTTCCTCCCTCTTTCCCTCTCGCTCTATCTGAAGATGAATGCAAAAGTGTCCTTGGGAGAGGATAAAAAAAAAACAAATGTTAGAATTTTGAGAAAATAGATTTCCCGTCTTCTTTCCTGTATATTTGTGTGAGGCCATTACCAAAAGTGGATAATATGTAATGAATTAATTAATAACTATTATTTCATGATCAATAATAAGCTAAATAATTTATTTTAATGATGCTTATAATTTTTTTAAATTTTATTTATTATTTAATTTTTTAATAATCCTCACCCTAGTATATTTTTCCACTTATCTCAGATAGAGGGGGGGGGAGAGAAACACCAATGAGAGAGGGACACATCGACTGGCTGCCTGTCACACAACCCCGACCAGGGCCGGGGACCGAAATGCAACCGAAGTACGTGCCCTTGACTGGAATCGAACTCGAGACTCTGGTCCATGGGCTGATGCTCTAACTTCTGAACCAAACCGGCCAGGGTGATGCTTGTAATTATTAAAACATATAAGTAGTTAAACATCATGTTCAACTTGAATTAATAATTCTGTAATTGACAATATTTTAGATCTAGGTTTAATTCTAGAAATATTTGAAATTTTTTTCTTCTACTTCTAAAGTTCTTGCCTATGGCAAAGCTGGTTGTGATAAACTCATTTTCTATATGTAGCTTCCCAAGATTTTTGAGGAAAATATTAAGAATATGTCTGATTTTAGCCCTGGCCGGTTTGGCTCAGCGGTTAGAACATTGGCCTGCAGTCTGGAGAGACCCAGGTTCGGTTCCCGCTAAGGGCATGTACCTTGGTTGCAGTCTGTCCCTGGCCCTGGTTAGGTCGTGTGGGTGACAACCACTCGATGTGTCCCTTTCACATCGATGTTTCTCTCTCTTTCTCTCTCTCTCTCCCTCCCACTCTATCTGAACAAAATATCAAAAAAAAAAAAAAAAAAGAATATGTCTGATTTTGTACTTGAACATAATCAGGCATATCAAACTTCCTGGATTTTGACATATTTCACTCTAAAAAAGACAAAGCTCATTTACTTAATGAAATCACTATTACTATTTTCATTTTATGTATGTGGAGTGCAAAGTAAAGGGAGATTAAGAAATGTCATGGATGTACAACAAGTTCGGAATGGGTCCAATCTGCACAAAAATCAATTTGATTCCAAGCTCGTGCTCTTGGCCATTACACTATGATGTCCTACATTTTGCAAGAAAGACACTGAGACCTAGAGAAATCAATATGCTTGTCAAAGTTCATCGAGTAAGTAAGTGACTTATCTGGTGCAAAACATAAACAATTCCAATCACCCATTATTGCATGAGCATGTACTTAAACATGGTCAACGAGTACTGGTTTCAGTATGGCACATACGCCTTGCACATGCTGCCTCCCTTCCAACATCTCTTTCTCAGAATGGTTTTATACCAATCAGGAAACTTTCAACAATAATTTAAGTTCATTTAGCACATTTTTTATGAGGGATGAAAAAGTTGACAGATGAAAATAGACATCTAAATTACTTTATGCATTTGGCAACCATGGGAGTAGATTAATTTTCTGGGAATACCTGACAAGTTCCTCAGGAGAAGCTAGTTCAAGTCATACTTATATGTCAGTTAAACCAAAACTGTTACCAGAATATGTTGTTTCTTTTACCTATTTGAAAAGAAATTTTGTTTACTTCACTGAAGTTCTAAATTGTCTAATTAAACAATGTAATTTTGGTTTCCGAATGCAGTTACAGTCTTACCTCCTCCCCACCCCCCAAACAGCTGTCTTTATGAAATTTCTCCTCTGGAAAAAAAAATGATATGCATTTAAGGTTTTCATTTTTAGCAACTATTGCTTTTAGCCTAAATACTATAGTAAACACCACTGACAAATGCATTGCACTCTGTGGTTATTCCTATTCCAAAATGATAAATGTGGTTATAAAAATAGAGGTGGTGGGGTAATATTTATAAGGCCTATGCATCCCACTGATGTTAATCCCCCCCCTAAAAATGATTCCATAATCTGAGCCCAACTCCTGCTCTTCACTTTCACCTGCCTGTCAATTGTCAGTTTAAGCAAGTCAGATTATATATATATATATATATATATATATATATATATTCTATTCTTCCCATGAAAAATGATGAAAAATTTTTACATGACAGTTAGTAATTGCAGAAGTTCCACAGGGACTAATATTCAATGTGCTAGTTGAAGCAAGAACGTCTGGATACAATTATTGAAGTCATTTCCCAGTTCACTGCAGGTATTCTCCAAAGATCAGGGGTAAATAGATTTATTTATTGCTCTCATCCAAAACTGCAGTTTGATGAATCAACTAGTTTGCATCTAGGTGAAGCTCTCTTCCACATTAGATTCAGCTCTTGCCTATTCTGTTCTCTAAAAATAGAGAATAAATTATTTTTTTCTTCCCCTAAGATGAACACTAAGGCCTTTCATGATGCAATATTTCCATTAGGCGCATATTCATTATTACTTTAAATAGCTACAACAAATCAAAGAAACAGTCTAGATATCCTAGCTTATTTGAATAATATAATAAAATCAGGGATCCAAAAGGAATTATAAAGTTAATATGAATGGGAGAAACTTGACAGATTGAGATTTTTAGGGTCACGATCAAATGTCAGGTAGCTCAAGCTGTAGACCCGGGTGGTGGGCTACAAGTGAAGAATACAGATACAGCATGCTGTGACATCTGTTTCATTCCTTTGGTAAACAACATGTTTCAAATATTGCTGGGTGTTTCTTTGTGATTCTAAGTCATCTCATACATTTTTTTTTTAATATTGAAAATAAGATGTATCCTACAGAAACTCCTCCCATTCAGAGAATGTATTGGCACATGAACCAAAACCCATGCAGAACCAAATAAAACCAGCAAAATAAACTAAGACAAAGATGTCTCAACTCAGGCTATAACTCATGATAAATTTTAGAGTATAGAAACTAATTAAGTAATGGAACAGAATTAGCATGCACTTGAAACTATATATTATGTGCTGTTCTTGATTCATTTTCCTTAAATGTAATTAAAAATCAACCTACTTTCTTTTACTTCTCCCTTCTAAAAAACAATAACTAAATATGCCTGGCATTCACACAATATTAAAAAAAATCGAATATTTTGTAGTAGAAAAAATGCTATAGATTAAAACTATTTCAAATTTAGTTTCAGCATTGAAATCTGAAACTAACTTACTTGGCTCCTACTGTATCAGAGAATTTAGAGTTCCAAAACTCTACACTCTTTTCCAAAAAGGATGAAAAATACATTTTCTATTTTCTTTCTATCAATTGTGTAAGCTTTGAAATAGTCTCAGATTTCATTTAATCAATTTCTTACCTTTTCTCTATGCTTCCACACATTGCTTTTATTATTTCCACCAATACTTTTGCTGAGATTATTTATTTTCCTAGTTTTCAGTTTTGCTAGGAGACAGGTCTGCACCAGTATTGAGAGTTGGTATGGTGCTTGGAAGAGTGCTGATGAATAGTCAAAATACCTGGTTTCTAGTCCTGGCACTGGTCCTTCGAAGTTCTGTGGTTGCCAGAACTACCATCTAGTTCACCTGCTACCTTCCAGACCTTGGTTTCCTTTTTGGAACACAGTGACAGCTCAAGAAATATTTGAAGGGATGAAAGAGGGAAGAGAAATGTTGGATCTTAGAAAGTAATTTAATTATTTTTACCAATTGATTCCAGTAGAGAAAAAAGAGAATGATAAAAACACATATACAAAGTAATTTAAGAGTAAATATAGTATGTAGTTAAGAAAAGAAATAAGGGAGAAAGAGAGACTTAGGACAGGGTATAATTTAACAGGGAAGCATGTCAGGCCTCTATTTGCTAGAAATGAGCAATATCACATGTCCCATAGCCTATTATATCTCTTTAAATATCAACAAGATACTCAGATTATCCGAGCCTGAACACCTGATCTCTTTTCTACTACATCCTCAAATATGCCCTTCCTCCTATAGTACCTGTCTTAGGAAATGTCTCTCGTGCATACAATCATGGTAGCTAGAAACTAAGGGGTCAGCGTTACCACCTCACCCTCTTTTACTAAAATGCCCAGTCTATCACAAAGTGTAATGGTTTTTCTTTTTAACATCTACCAATATTCATTTCCTTACATCTCCATTCTTACTACAACCCTCACAATCATGTTAGAATTCATCTACATTTTAAAACATTCTTCTGTGTATCCACTTTGGTCCTCTTCTAATACTTCACCCTCACAGTAGCCAAAGTACTATTTTCAAAAGCAAATATATCTATACTAGTGTCTTACCTTAAAAAATGTTAATGCCTTTCCATTCCTCTTCATATAAAGAAAAAAACTCTTCCTGATGTTATCATAAAGAACCACCATTATAATCTTTGCTTGTATGAGTCTGACTGTTTTATATATCTCATACACGTGGGATTCTACAGTTTTTATCTCCATGACTGGCTCATAGTGGCTATTAGAAGATGGGTCTCAAGTAAGCTCACTTCCATAGTGATCAAGGTGCTCCGGCTTGTCAGGGAAAGGCTTATTTAGCACCCATACACTTTCTAAAGGCATTTTCCCATAACATTTGGGAGAAGGTATGTTAATCTAGAAAACTTCTAGCACAAAAGTTAGTAGTGCTTTAATTCTGGCAATTAAAAGAAGGAAAAAAAATCATTTACAAGTTTAGGATAACTGGAAAACCAGTTTTCTTTTGTAAAAGCATGGATGGACCTGGAAAGTATTATGCTAAGTGAAATAAGCCAAAGAAAGACAAGTACCACGTGATTTCACTCATGTGTGGAATCTAATGAACAAAATAAACTAACAGAGTAGAGACAGACTCATGGATCCAGACAACAGACTGACAGCCATCAGAGGGGAGGGGGTTGGGGCTGGGTTCGAAGGATGAAGGGATTAAGCAAAGAAAAAAAGACTCATGGGCACAAATAGTTTGGTGATTGCCAGAGGGAGGGGAGGTGTGGGAGTAGGTAGAAGAGGATAAATAGGGGCTATATTGTGAAGGGAAAAAATTGATTCAGGGTGGTAACCACACAATACAATATATAAATGATGTACTATAGAATTGTATACCTGAAACCTATGTAATTTTATTAACCAATGACACCACAATAAATTCAATAAAAATAAATAAATGGTTTTCTTTCACTCCAAGAAGAGTAAAATGCACTCTTGAATTTGTTCCTGAAAATGGTTACCTAGCACAGTATAATTCAATGTAAGCTTTTCCTTTAGACTATAGGCAGGTCTAAACTAAGATATATATGGCCAAATTTTTAAAAATAAACAGAAAGAGAAAAGAGATGACAGGAAGTAATTTAATAGGTCATCAGGAAGTAAGGAGAGCCAAATCATAATTAAAATCCTCAATGTCTACACCCCAAATTTACATGGGCGAACACTCTCTCTATATATGATTTTTTTTTAACTTAAAAAAAGTACAAGAAATTTATATAAGTCACTTGAGAAGATGAAATAAAGGTAATCACCCGGCCATTGTGGCTCAGTGCTTGAGCATCGACCCATGCACCAAGAGGTTGCTGGTTCGATTATTCCTGGTTAGGTACATGCCCAGGTTGTGGGCCAAATCCCCAGTGGGGGGCATACAGAGGGCAGCCAATCGATGTTCTCTCTCATCAATGTTTCTACCTCTCTGTCCCTCTCCCTTTCTCTCTCTTAAATCAATATAGGGGAAAAAAAAGAAATAGAGGTAATCATGGCTGATACAATAAGTGTGAATGTATAAATGAAAATATACTTTATGTACATAAATGATGAAAAAAATCAAAAATGTATTTTCTTCTTCAATAAGAATGAAGAAATTTTTAAGAATAATAGTTATGTGTAAATTGTAGAACAGTGTGTTAAAATACTTATTGAAATCAAATATATAGATAACCTTCACATAGATACCTATTTTGTTCAGGTGGCTTATATATAGCAACTAGTAATTTGTTCTAGCTTTGAAGACATAACTTGAAAATATTAAGGACCTTAGAAAATTGTCTTTAGATAAAATCAATTAAACTTAGAGAATATGAAATGTTATTGTAATTATTATTGTTTAATTAATTTATTATTTGTATTATATTTCAAATTTTTTAAGGATTAGATATAAGATTGTACAGACTTTACTTAAATCAAACAATAGTAAACATTCAGCAGAAGGTTATACAAATCTTGTAAATTGTAATAAGAGACACAAAATGTCCAAGAAAAGTTAGGAAGTGTGTACATTAAAAAGAAAACACATAATAAGAGCTTAAACTCCTTACGGGCAATTTTAAAGATTGCTAATAGAATAGAGAAGAAAAGAAAATGCTTTTCATATTAGAATACTTGAGAGAACTTTGGGAAAATTCCTATTCCTAAGGCAATTTTCATAGAGCATCAGATGTTGCCCTTGACAAAGACTGACGTCTAAAATGAGAAAGTTATAAAGCAAGTAGAATAATTAAGGTCTAATAAATCACCAGGACCATATGGTATATATCCAAGATTTCTTAAGGAACTAAGTAAACTAGCATAGATACAAGGGGGGGGAAGAGGAAAGTACAGTCTTAACGGCAGCATCTGCTTTTAAAGATTGGAAGATTAGTCCGGCTGGTGTGGCTCAGCGGATTGAGCATTGTCCCATGAACTGAGAGGTCCCAGTTCAATTCCCAATCAGGGCACATGCCAGAGTTGCAAGCTCAATCCCCAGCAGGGGCGTGCAGGAGGCAGCCAATCAATATTTCTCACATAGATGTTTCTATCCCTCTCTCCTTTCCAAAAAACATATTTTAAAAGAATGATTAAAGATTGGAAGACTACTAATTTGGTGCCTAGAAAATAAAGACAAAATTTTTGAAGAAGACCAAATAAAAAACATTTTTTTAATCCTCACCCAAGGATATTTTTCCATTGATTTTCAGATAGAGTGGGAGAAAGGGAGGGAGGGAGAAACATCAATGTGAGAGAGATACATTATTGCTTATCTTCTTCATAACCTCAACCAGAGCCAGGGATTGAACCACAACCCAGTTACATACCCTTAACTGGAATTAACCCTCAACTCTTTGGTTCGTGGGCCGACACTCTAACCTTTGAGCCAAACCATCCAGAGCCCAAATAAAGAATTACATATGCTCAACCTGTATTAACCAGTGATGCTGGGTAGTCTTGAATATTTCTGTACTATTTTTTTTATTGTTTCTGGATTTATTTTATAACCAAGCTTTTCTGCCATCGTTCTTCCGATGTGGCTGTTCTTCCAACCACACGTTGCCTAATAAGCCAGGAGTAAACAACCTGGATCCTGAAATATATTCTCACTCATTGAACTAAAAACCAGTTAATTATCTTTGATAATGACACTGGTTCTGCCTCAGAAAATTTGAAGTTTCTTTTTCTCCTGTGGTTATTGTTGTTGCTATTATTTGTTTTGTTTTGTTTGTTTGTTTGTTACATAATTATAAATTGGAATATACTTGATTTTAAACTGCTATTCCTCCATTTAGTTTTTCAGTCATTAGTTCATTCTGTTACATGGACTTGGAATCCAGTTAAGGTTGTTCAAAATATCTATCAATTGGCAATTTGAGAAAGTGAAAATTCAAACAAATTTGTGAGTTTTCTTTTTATTGAAGTGTCAGACACATAAAAAAGTGTGCTACTCATAAATGCATAAGTTTAATAAATTTTTACACACATACACACTATGTAACCTCCAGCCAAAGAATTAAAAAGTGTATTTCAGGAATATAGTTAGTGTTCATGTTTTTCCAAAGGAAAATCAAATTGCGCTGCATTATTTATTGAAAATATTATTTTCCCTTACTGAATTTTACTGGCATCTTTGTGGTAAAACACACTGACCTGAATTTTCTAGAATGTTCTACTATTTTATTGCCTATCTTTGCCATCAAAAGTAATTTAAGCCCTGGCCGGTTTGGCTCAGCAGTTAGAGCATTGGCCTGCGGTCTGGAGAGACCCAGGTTCAGTTCCCACTAAGGGCATGTACCTCGGTTGCAGTTTGTTCCCGGCCCTGGTCGGTCGTACGGGTGGCAGCCACTCGATATGTCTCTTTCACATCGATGTCTCTCTCTCTCTCTCTCTCTCTCTCCCTCCCACTCCACTCTATCTGTAGGAAAAATGTCCTCGGGTGAGAATTTAAAAAAAAAGTAATTTAAGACCTGGAGATTATAATGTTAAGTGAAATAAACCAGTCAGAAAAAGACATATACCATATGATCTCACTTTTATGTGGCATCTAATGAACAAAATGAATGACGAACAAAATAGAAAAAGGCATGGATACATAAAACAGACTGTCAGAGGTCAGAAGGAATGGGGGTGGGGGTGGGGCGGGGACACAATGAAAAAGGTAAAGAGACTAGCCAAAGAACATATATGCACAGCCCATGGACACAGACAACAGTGTGGTGATAGCCAGAGGGAAAGTGTGTGTGTGTGTGGGCGGGGGCTGCATGCAGGTAGGCAAAGAAGGGGAAAACGGGGACATCTGTAATAGTGTCAACAATAAGAATAAAGCTAAAAAACAAAGGACCTTAAGTCCATAGCTTAAAACTTCTTGTGGGTTTACAAGATACTTCTAACTGTTCCATTAGAGTTTCCAAAAATTGCTTAGAAAAACAAAACACACATGCATGCACACACAATAAGAAAGACATTGGGAAAAAGGTAAAACCTATTGCATTCAAAGGGTGCATTTGCCAGGTTATATAAACCATATGAAAGAAAAGTAAAAACCTGTTGTTTATACTGTAGCCAGAGTGATATTTTAAAGCATGTAGCAGATGATATTACTCTGCTGATGGAACATCTGTGCTTTCCACAGCACTTAGCCCAACATTTCACCATGCTGTGGTCTACGACAAACTCTCCGATCTCATCTCTAACCACTTTCCCATGGCCCTCAGTGCTATATCCACACTAGCTCATTTTTTCTTTCTCAAACAAGGCAAGTTTTTTCCTATATTAGAACCTCTGAAATTTATATTTTACCTAAAATGCTGGTAGCCAGGTTTATACTCTGATGAATAATTTCCAGATTCTGGTCTCAAATTACATTTCCAACTCAGAGATACCATGGTCACCAAGTCTTAATGCCCTGCACAAATCCCTACTAGCCCTACCCTGTTTTACCCAACCCAGTGTCATTTTATCATATCCTCCCATTTTATTTTATTAAATAATTTATCAACCTCTGACAGGATCTTATTTATTACTCATTGTATACTCAGATACATTTTTATTATCATCTTTTTTTTTTCTACTCATTCATTCATTTGTCCATACATACATTATGTATAATTTTATTTTAGTATATCAATATTTCTTATAGATCACTTTTATTGACAATCTGTCTTTATTCAAGCCCAAGAAAATATAATTGTGAAGTATAACATATTGAATACTATTAGATCAACTTAATTCAATAAAAAAACAGTTTTGTTTTGTTTTTTTAATTCTAAAATACACTGAAAATATAAAGTAAATCAAATATAGTGGCTTTCTAATCATTTTAGACTTAGGTTGATTATGCAAAACACTTGTAGTGTCTTCCTAAGTAGACCATAGCCACTTAAAAAAAATAAAGAATGTGCCCTGGCCGGTTTGGCTCAGCGGTTAGAGTGTTGGCCCTCGGACCAAAGAGTCCTGGGTTTGGTTCCCATTAAGGGCATATACCTCTGTTGTAGCTTGTCCCCAGCTCTGGTTGGGGTCATGTCGGTGGCAACCATTCCATGTGTCTCTCTCACAACGATGTTTCTCTCTCTCTCTCTCTCTCTCTCCTTCCTGCTCTATCTGAAGATAAAATGCAATAATAATGATAATAACAATAATAATAATAAAATAAAGAATGAATCCTGAATGGTTAAATCTTTTACAAATGGAAAAGACCCACATAATATTTTAGGATTATTTGCTTACTTTTTAAAGGATGTGTGTATGTGTACAAATGCCTGTGTGTGTGTGTGTGTGTGTGTGTGTGTGTGTGTTTCTTTGTAGAGTCTATGATCCCTGGGAACTACTGTGATTTTTAATTCTGAGAGCCAGATAGAATCTGCTAAATAAAACTCTGTTGAAGCTATTAACCAATTGGAATCTTTATGTGAGTTCTTATCAAAGTGAGCAAAAGAAATATTATTTAACATGCTTTTCCTACACATTATAAGCTTACAAATCTGTATAATCCCTTTTCTTCCTTTCAGGCTCACCCTATTTCTACCATGAAATAACCATATGCTAATTTTTCAATAATGTTTACAGATTGCAATGAGACATTTTAATTCTCATCATTAAATATATTCAATATTCCATTTCTTATTTAATTTTTTTATTTTTTGGTTAATTCTCACCTGAGGATATTTTTCCATTTTAGATACAGTGGGAGGGAGGGAGGAGAAAAGGAGGAAGAAAGGGAGAGAGAGAAAGAGAGAAACATCCATATGATAAAGACACGTTGATTGGTTGCCTCTCCACACAACTCCAACCAGGGCTAAGGATTGAACCTGCAACCCAGGTATGTGCCCTTGATTGGAAATCAAACCCCAGACCCTTGGACTGTGAGCCAATGCTATAATCACTGAGACAAATGGGCTAGGGCTCCATTTCTTTTTAAAGATATGTAGTGAAATCCTTAAAGGTCCCCCTAACAGGGAAGAGACAATATACAGTGGTAGAAAGAATTTTCAATAGGATGGACAAGCTAAAACTTGCTTAGTTTCTATATGAATCAATATAGAACATGAGACCATCTCTCTTCAGTCACTTGCTGCTCTACATGATATGATTTTAAGTATTTAAAACAAACAACATGGCGATTACTGATATTCTTCACATTAGCAGGAACAATTCTGGTGGCTTCAAGTCTCAGCACTGAGGAGGTGGGCAGGCCTCCAAAGATGGTTGTTGCTCCTAATAGGAACACAAATATCCCACAGTAAGCATATGGACGTTTCCCCTTTACTAAAGTTCCAGCAAAATGTTTCAGAATCAGTAACAAAAGAAATGCATTTTCAGTAGTGGTTGCAACTCCCTGGAAGCAACTGGAATGAACTAATCAGGTCCTTAGTGGCTTCTGTTCAGACAGGGAAACTGAGGACCTTTGGCAAAGGCAAGATGTTATAGCCAGTCAGGAAGGGAGAAGGTCCTAAGGATGCCAGTGGGAAACAGAACAGTATGCCACATCTTTCAGTGCGAAAGACTTTAGACTGTTAGTGAGGGAAATGAAGTGTAAACGACTTCGAAAATGTGTGAAGAGGAAACTTCCACTCTGCTGATGTCCCCAAGATCATGAGCAGCAACAGCAAAGAGGATCAGTGAGGGGCTGTTCTGATGTGATGAGAAGGCCAGCCAGGGCAAAGCACTGTTTTAAGACAGAAGTTTTTTGTTTGTTTTTTTCATTTATTCTTTTATATAACAAAGAGTTAAGCTTTCTCAGTAACACCACTTTAAACATTGGAAAAATTCTCTTAATGAAAAAGTTTGAGTTCAGCTTATCAGATAATAGGCATGCTATCAAACAATTGTAAGGCTTTTGTATGCCTTTTTAAGCCAAGAATTTGGAAACGAGGTTTTGTTGTGTTACCTAGCAAATTCTTAATTATCTCCTTAATGTTATATATATATTTATATATTTTTACTATTGTTAGAAAAGGCCTCAGTAACCCAACTGAGGTATAATTAATTCATTTTGATTCTTTTCTATATACTAAACAAAATTTCCAATGATACTGGTTAAAAACAAACAAACAACAACAACAACAACAAAACTTTAAAGTAGTTCCAGATCCAATTTAGAGAGAAATCTTTAAACTGAGATTGTTATACTAAGACTCCAAATTCTTCCACGAATCTTGAGCAATTTTTTCAATGCCTCCTTTTATGCTGTATTGCCTCCATCGTAGATTTGGGGGTTAGAACATAAACAAAAAGGACAAAATAATTTATTATTTGCTAAAGATTGGATATTGAAAGTGAGTCCACAAAAGAGAATTTCAGTAAGGGGCTAATTTCCAAAATATGTAAAGAACTAATATAGCTCAACAAATGGAAGACAACACATTAAATAAAGGGCACAGGACCAGAACAGGCACTTCTCCAAAGAGGCTGTACAGATGGTCAATAGACATATGAAAAAAATACTGAATGTTACTAATCATCAGAGAGATGCAAATTAAAATTACAATGAGATATCACCTCACACTTGCCAGAATGGCTGCCATCAACAAATCAACAAACAACAGGTGCTGGAGAGGGTGTGGAGAAAAGGGAACCCTCGTACACTGCAGGTTGAAATGTAGATTGAAGCAATCACTATAAAAAAACAGTGTGGAGTTTCCTCAGAAATTAAAAATGGAACTACCATTTGACCCAGTGATCCCACTTCTAGGAATACATCTTAAAAAATCCAAAACACCATTCAGAAAGAATATATGTACCCCTATGCATTATTTACAATAGCTAAGATATGGAAACAGACCAAATGCCCATCATAGATGAATAAATAAAAACTAGTGGTATATTTACACAATGGAATACTATGCAGCTGTAAAAAATAATTTTTTATCCATTGCGATAGCGTAGTATTATGCTGAGTGAAATAAGCCAGGAAGGCAAAGGCAAATATCACATGATCTCACTTATAAGTGGAACCTAATGAACATAATAAACTTATGAACAAAATAGGTCCAGAGATATGGAGGCATGTGGGAGGGTGTGGGAGGAGACGGGAAGAGTTTAACCAAAGCACTTACATACATATATGTATAACCAATGGACACAGACAATAGTGTGGTGAAGGCCTGGAGTAGGGCAGGGGCTGAAGGGAGGGGGTAAAAGAGAGGGGAAAATTGGGGGACATCTGTAATACTGTCAACAATAAAATTAAGTAAAAAAACTTTCTAAAAATTGTGATTAAGGGAAACTGACCCTGAAAACATGAGTAGTTTTAGTAAAGAAAACAAAAAACATAGAATAGTAAAAATATGTATTTTAACTTTGTTTTGATGTTTTCTTTAACTTATAGTTGAAAAATCAAATATTCCTAAACTAGATAATTTGAAAAGTCAAAGGCATCTACATTGAAAGTTTTCTTCTCTAAACATGTCATTTATTCTCTCCAAAGGTATATCTGAGGGGGCATTTCCCTTGTTACCAGTGAGAGGCAGTATAATATGGTAGAAAGAGCATTAAGTTTATGTCCTTGATCTTAAACCACATAGCTTATCTCTGATCTTCCTATTCTTCATCAAAACACATAATCCTACACTTAGATAATACTAAATTCATATAAAGATTTGGTATGATGAAAGGCAAATGTAAATGATTAATAAATTGATATATATATATATTTTGTATTCTCTAATATAGTAAAAGCATTTCTCAATACAGTAAAAATGGTGGATTTTTACAAGTGATAAAATGTTTATTAAAATAATGAATGTTTAAAAACTGTAGGAAACTAGAAAAAGAAGAGAAAATTAGACCCAAAGTAAGCAGAAGAAAATAAATGAAAAGAATTAGAGCAGAAATCAATGAAATTAAAAATAGGAAATCAACAAAGAAAAAAAAAATCAATGAAACCAATTGCTGGTCTTCTGAAAAGATCAATAAAATCGATATGTCTCTAGGCTATGAAAAAAAGAGATAGGACACTATAAAAATCTTTGAAGACAACATAAGGGTAAATCTTCATGATGTTAGACTTAATAAAGGATTCTTAGATATGATATTAAAGGTACAAAGTTACCAAAACAGAAAAATAAATTGTACTTCGCCAGTTTGAAAAAGCACATATTTCAAAGAACATCACTAAAAAGGTAGAAGGCAATCCAAAGAATAGAAGAAAATATCTATGAAACATGTATTTCATAACCAATTTAAATCAAGAAAATATTTTTGTTAACCTCTTACAACTCAATAGTAAATTGACAAATAGCCCAATTTAAAAATGGGCAAAGTGTCTGAGTAAACATTTTTCCAAGGAAGATACACAAATGGCCAATATACACATGACAACATGAACATCCTTAGTCAACAGAGAAATACAAATCATAACCTTATGAAATACTACTTCATGCCCCTTAGGATGACGTCAGTAAAAAAGGCAGCAATAAGGTTCGGTGAGGATGTGGAGAAATAGAAACCTTCACACACTCTTTGTGGGAATGTAAACTGATGCAGCCAATTTGAAAAACAGTCTGCCAGTTTCTCAAGCAATTAAAAATAGAGTTGCCATATGACCCAGCAATTCCATTCCTAGGTTTATACACAAGAGAAATAAAAATACATATCAATACAAATCTTATACATGTTTGCCCATGGTAGCATTATTCATAATGGCTAAAAGGTAGAAACAATCTAAATATCTATGAATCAATGAATGGATAAACAAAATTTGATCTGTCCATACAATTACTTATTTATTCAGCCACTAGAGAAAATAAAATAGTGATGATGCTGATATATGGATGAACCCTAAAAAATATTATGCTAAATGAAAGAAGTCAGTCACAAAGGTGTCATATGATATAATTTCTTTTATATGAAATATATAAAACAGGAAAATCTGTAGAGATAAAAAGTAGATTAGTGGTTGTTTAGAGGTAGGAGGAGGTACAGTAAAATAGGAAGGTAGTTGCTAAAGGGCACAGGGCTTCTGCTTAAGGTGTTGAAAATTATCTAAAATTGACTATGGTGATGGTTGCACATGTCTGTGAGTATGCTAAAAAACACCGAGTTATATATTTTACATGAATATATTGTATGGTATGTGAATTGTAGCTCGCTAAAGCTATTTTTAGAAGAAACAGCCCTGGCCGGTTTGGCTCAGCGGTTAGAGCGTCGGCCTGCAGTCCTGAGAGACCCGGGTTCGGTTCCCGCTAAGGGCATGTACCTCGGTTGCAGTTTGTCCCCGGCCCTGGTCGGTTGTGCGGGTGGCAGCCACTCGATGTGTCCCTTTCACATCGATGTTTCTCTCTCTCTCTCTCTGCCCCCCCCCCCCCCTGAACAAAAAATGGAAAAATGTCCTGGGGTGAGAAAAAATAAAAAAATTAAAAAATAAAAAATAAAAGAAACAAAACGCAGTCCTGGCCAGTGCAGCTCAGTTTGTTGAGAGTCATCCCTATTCACCAAAAGGTCATGGGTTCAATTCCCAGTCAGGGTACATATGCAGGTTTCAGGTTTGATCCCTGGTGGGGGAGTATACCAGAGGCCACCAATCCATGTTTCTCTTTCACATTGATTTTTCTCTCTCTCTCTCTCCTTCTCCCTTCTAAAATTCAATAAAAAAACATATTTAAAAAAGAAACAAAAAACAAATTATATTGAGGTCCTATAACAAAAACAAAATAAAGCAAAAATACAAAAAAAAAAGAAAAAGAAAAAGAAAAAGAAAAGAAAAGAAATCCCTTTAAAATCTATATAAAATAGAGGTTAAAGATCATTGCATAGAGACTCTGCAATTCAAAATCATCCAAAGATCCAAATTACACCCATTTGTTATTCCATTCTTTACCATGGTGTTTTTCCATCTGCATGTTAACCATCTGCATGGTTAAAAGACCTTGTCTTCACTTAGAAATACAGCCTATAGGAGATAATTGGTTGTCTCTACCATACTTCTTTGTCTCAAATCTTCAATAGTTTTTAATTATAGTAAAATAAAAACTATAATCATAACTTAGAAGGCTTTATGTTTTCTGACTCTTTATCTCTGACCTCATCTCCTATCACTCTGCTAATTACACCAATACAAATTTTCTTTCTATTGACTTCTAATTTTATGCCAAGCTTGTTTTTAACAGGGCTTTTATATGTTGTCATTTGCTATTCTTTGCATGGCTTAATGCTGTCTTTCAAGTTCTCCCATGGTTGGGTCTTTTTCACCACTCATTTTTTCATCTATTTAAAGATATTTTTTCCTGACTGCCAAAACCAAATTACACCAATCACTATTGTTTTCATTACTCGTTCTTTTTTTCTCCAGTAGTAATAACCACTAACTGTAATCAGTGCTTTCATAAGAGTCATAGTTATTTCCTTACTTAATAATTATAATTAGTGTTTTCAACATAGTCTTATTTATTTGTTTATTTTATTTAAAATAAATATTTTACCCACAAAATGTAATCTCATTAAGAATAGAGATTTTGTATTTTTTCAATAATCCTGACTTGACACAAACAGCACATAATTATTTGTAGAATGACTAAAAATCAAAATGAACGTGGTGATAAAGGAAGTACAATGTATATGGTACAATGCATGTACAACACTGTATCTAGGACTCAGATGAGGAAGAACAGGTTTTGTGGACGGATGTGCAAAGGCCTAAATTATGATTTCAAGTGTAGCCAGCTGAAGGAAACAACTGAGAAGGCTCACAGATCAAACACATAATTTATTCAAAGATCTTAAAGAAGTTAACTGGGGCAATGTTCTGGACTACTGGAATGGAATAATGAAAGTCAAGACTGGAGAGGGAAGTCTCCAATAACAAAATTATTTAGAGTGTTTGTCACAATGTACAATAAATTCACCCTCACCATATGTCATATTCATTAACTTCACTCAGATCAATAAAGAACTTAACAGGTTTTGTTAACCTAAAAAAAAAAAAAGTCAAAATGAATGGCAAACAGTTTTTATTTGAGGTAAAAAAAGAATTGCAATTCTGAGAATCACTGATTCAGGCAGAAACCCAAGTAGTGTTCTGATTATTGGGTGAAGGTAAGGGGTTTTTATGATAAGGGGAAGGGAAATAATTATGTGATTAGAAGGAAGAAATTTATATTGGTGTTAATAAGCTAAAGAAATATTTTTATTGGTATTAAGAAGCTACATTACTCTTTATTTGTACATGGCTGGTTAGTGGTTCTAAAGAGTGTCCAAAATCATCAGTCCTGTGATGAGGAGGTCTGCTTTCCTGTAAGCTTTAAAAACAGTTGTTTGTGAGACAAGTTGGGTTTGGCTCAGTCCAAATGTTATGTTTCCCAGTTCAAACATTCCAAAGATTCAAGAAGCAAGACACGAAGTCCTCTGGGGTGCAGGCTCGTACTCCAGACCTGTCTCTGCTTGTAGCATTTTTGTCAGTTTATTTATTTATTATTTTTAATCCTCACCCAAGATATTTTTCCATTTATTTTCAGACAGAGTGGGAGGAAGGAAGAGAGAGAGAAACATTGATATGAGAGAGACACATCGATCGGTTGCCTCCTGTAAGACCCCAACCAGGGCCGGGGACAGAACAGCAACCAAAGTACATGCCCTTGACTGGAATCGAGTCTGGTCAATGTTTGGTCCTTGGGCTGACAGTCTAAGCACTGAGCCAAACTGACCAGCACATGTCAGTTTTTTAAGAAAGAAATACCTCTCACAAACATAAAAATTATCCCATTGCAATTTTAAACTTCCAGATAGCATTGCTTCACAGTGCCTTGGTCCTTTATGGTCTTATTTCTATCACCAGTGGTCTCCACTAGGTGCTCATAGCACAGACTGCTAGAACATTCTATACTAAACATTATTAAGGAAAAAAAAAATAGCATTTTATGTCCAAGCACAGCCAAATAAGACCTAGGTATAAAATGCCCAGTAGCCCAGCCGGTGTGGCTCAGTGGATTGAGCATCAACCCATGAACTGAGAGCTCCCAGTTCAATTCCCGGTCAGGGTACATGCCTGGATTGCTGGCTCAGTACTTAGTAGGGGGCATACAGGAGCCAGTCAATGTTATCTCTCTCACATCAATGTTTATATCTCTCTCCCTTCCTCTTTCCCTAAAAAAAAAGGCAATAAAAATATTTTAAAAAATAAGATGAAATTTCCAGTGCAACAGGTAAGAGAAAATGTCTGAAAATATTACACATAAAGGAAACAGAATCCCTGAATCTTAAAATTTCCATGGCAGGCATTTAATTTGCTTTTCTCAACACTAGCTTAATCTTTAATACCTGTGTTTCTTTAACAATGCAGAAAGCTTCTGCGAAGCCAGGGCTGCAGAAGTGCCCTTCTCAAGCTTCCTATGGAGAATTACTCCTAATAGCCCAGTGGTGGTGGAGGGTTTCTTTCAGTTACTCAGAGCCGAAGGCTTGCATCTCGGCAGGAGCAGCTCATCTTCTATCCTTCTGATGGGCGAGCACCATATAAACCCTGATCTTCTGAATGAGATGAAAGAGCTTCATCTCTATTATGCATCCACATTTCCACTTATTTAATGCTATAGGGTACTACATTAGAGAGCATATTTTCAGACACTTCAGGATAGGATTGAAGCTCCATTATAAATATGCACACCAACCTTCCTGTCAAAACCTAAGTTAATTACCTTCTCTGTTTCATTGTTTATGATTAGAAAGAAGCTTAAAGTTTGTACTTCAAATACAAGTTTCCATTTTATTTTTCTTCTGTGACTAACCCTCGGTCCCTTCTGATCTAAGCACATGGTGACGTCCCCAGAAGTCAGGACGGGCTCCTCCGCTGCTATGGCTGTAGCCTCCTTGCCACCTGCCGATTTGACCTGTGGATCGCTGCTCTTACCAGACAGTCCTGCCCTGAGGAATTGCTCAGAGCAGCATTTGGGGTAGGTGAAAAGGAACTTCTGTCTTTAATCCTGGTGTCAGACAGGCCCTTCTCTTCAATCTCTCACAGTTCAGCAGAGATGCCAGGTAACTAATAATGAGATTTCCTGAAACTTTGGGAATAATGAAGTCACCTGGGGAATAACTTTAATCACCTCATGGGCACCAACCACTGTTACGATTGTCTCTCAGGCCTGATACTTCCCTAAGGGTCAGGGAATCTCATCCACAGTCACAGACACGCTTCAGTGCCCCCTACCTTCTCGGGGAGGCCAAAGTGCCTTCAGATTCCAATGAGGGAAATGGCTCCCATTTTCAGCTTGCAGGCTCCATTTTCTTGGCCCATTATTGATGACTTTTAGACCAATTAAGAACAGAAGGGCATTTTCCCTTCCAGAAAATCTGTTCTTCCACATTTAGGAATATTCTTTGGATTCATTTGAATATAATCTGATATTAATTCTTTCTCAAAGTCTGACTAATTGAGGTTTAAATAAAACTACATGCAGGAAGGTCAGCCCAGTTCAACAGCAGGTGCACTAAGCACAGTCCAACTTTTTCACCATGGTGGTTCATTAAGAACGCTGAAAATCTTGGGCGTCAGAATCACTTGATTATGCTTTTATATAATAGATTTTGATAGATTATAATTTTTAAATAATAATTAACCTAACCAATAAAACCCTTATCAAATCAAATATATTTGTATGCCTCCACTAAGAATTTGAAAACAAGTTCCACTGAGAGATATATCTTTCAGTCAAGCCTATTTCACATATATATTCTATTTTCTTATGATGGTATGTTTGAGTAAATATTATGACAAACACTCTGCTTTTCCTCCAATATGTTATAAATAGGAGACCAGTTCTTTCACTTCAGGTGGCCATCGGATTAGATAAGAGCAAACTGCAGAATGCTCTTTCAGTCTCTTTCACTCATAGTTCCCTTGAAAGGGCAGCTAAAATGGTCATTTACAAACCTTTTTAGACATCAAGAACAATCATTTTCAGCTTAAAATTTTAGATCAAAGAACCACACAAATACTGTCTTTCATCCACTTCTTTAAAACTTTCAAATAAAATTTAAGATGCAGTGTTAGTATTCTCACTTAAGTAGGCAGTATATAGACCCAGTATTTTACAGGAAAATTAAAGAAGAAAGTGTTATAATAAATTTTATATATATATATATATATACATATATATATATATATATATATATATATATATATAGAGAGAGAGAGAGAGAGAGAGAGAGAGAGAGAAAGAGAGAGAGATACAAATATAGATATAAAATGTAAAGAAGCAATTCTCTTTTTTGGAAATGCATTTATATCAGCAAATATTAAAAAATGAGTTTTAAAGATCTCAATGTTAAACAACAGCAATTAAATCTCCCATCAAAAAATACTGAAAGTATAAATGTGTAATTTTACAAAGATTCTCAGGATTCTCATACATGAACTAGAGAACTAACTCTAGTAAGTTCATAAAGGTCAAATGTTGTCTTGTCTTTTAAATAGTTGGATCCTTCTAGTGTAAAGAGTGTGATTGTGACATGTGGATTTTGGAGGGCTGCTCAGATAGATTGACCATAAATTGTCATTGAAATCCAGAACGTTTTTACAAGTAATGGGAGTGCTGTTCACATTACTCCAAGGCAAACCAAGAATGCCCTAGATAGATTCTCTACTACTTACCTCTACACTCTTACACTCTTCCCTGAAAACAGGTCAGCCATTATCCTTTTCTCACTGTCTTATACTACCTAATGTTTTAGCATAATGTTCTCTAGATGCCCCACATTTTCACAAGTTATTACTCTTCTATATCACTCTAATATGTAATAAAATCCCATATGACACACATTCTATCCATGGTAAGGTTAATGATTCTTCCCTCATTTATTCAACATACATATTGCTGGCACTTTCTTAAAACTTGGAGCTAACTACCTTCTGCTGGAAAAGAAGAATGTCAAGAATCCCTTCGGCTTCTTAGCACAAAATATCTAAAGTTCAACATGCTACTGTGCTCTATCTTTTCAACAGTAATTTGAATATATTTACAAAATAATGATTACCTAAGTTTTTTCACAACAAAAATATCAGAGAAATTTAAATTAATTAAATGCTATGCAAGAAGTTAATATCTAATCAGTGCTTGAATAAAATATTCCATAATATGCTACAAACAATTTTTTTTTTAAAGCCGTAAGTCCAAAAAAAAATTTTATCCTAAAAGAAAACATGATGGGCCTGGCCGGTGTGGCTCAGTGGTTGAGCATTGACCCATGCACCAAGAGGTCACCAGTTTGATTCCTGGTCAGGGCACATGACCAGATTGTGGGCCAAATCCCCAGTGGGGGGCATGCAGGAGATGTCCAATCGAAGTTCTCTCTTGTCGATATTTCTCTCTCTCTCTCCCTCTCCCTTGTTCTCTGTCTAAAATCAATAAAGAAAAAAAAATTTAAGGAAAACATGATGGTGTATTATATACTGTAATAGTAGTAGAATGGGGTACATAACTTTGGTGAGTACAATTCTAAAGGACATGAAGAATTATTTTCCTGAATGATATAAAAAGTCACAAAATTCCATTGTAATGGAATCTGGCTTTTGCCTAGTGTCTCTTTTTCCTTCTAACAATAACACATTGATTCTCTTTTGAGAAATCGTTTCTAAGACACCTTCATTGCTTATGGTCTTAGGAGGATTCAGTCTCTCCTTCCTCTGTCCCACTTTCTGGCTCCAAGAATAAACCTTTGACCAAGCCCAAACTAACCACACAGTCATTGTTTTAAAATGAGCACATGACTGAAGGTAAACAAGACTCAATTCTAGCTTTTGAGAAAACTATCACCTTCTCACTGATGACACCATTGACCTACAACTTTTAGATTCATTACATAAACAGATCTCTCTGAAGGTTAAAGCACTTTAGAAAAAAGAAGAAAGAGATTAAACAAAGAATTTTGATATGCTAATATTGTTTGAATATCTGCAGGCAGATATTACTAATAAAAAACTTCTATATTTTTCAGTTTTTTGTTTCCTTTCATTGTTTGATCTCCCTGTCTGCATTTTTAATTAAAAAAAATTTTTTTAAGCAAACTTCTTTTTTATAATCAAGATTGCAGACCTGGTTAATACTTCATCAGAACAGAGGTAGGATGAGCTTTCAACATGCAAAGAAACAGTGATATTCCAGCCAGAGGGAAAGAGTAAACAAAGGAAATGATCCAAGGTGATATGTTTAATGTGGGGTTTACCCAGAACACAGCAGAGGGAAAAGGGGTTATCATAATGGAAAACATGCTGTTCAGAGAAGTCAGTGGCAAGATCATGTACATTCTTCAATGTCAGAGCCAAAAGTTAGAATTTTGTTCTGCAGGTAAAAATGTGTCATAGACTATTTTAGATAGAGTGGGAGAATGACATGATTAGCTCTGAAACTTTGGAAGATTGTGCTGACGACAAGTATTGGATGGTTTCAGAAGATGAAATTCTAGAGAAAAAGTTGCAGGGTCATGTGGTTGATACAGAGGAATAAGCACTCTTGTCCAGGAGCTGTACACAGAGAAAATAAAATACAATGGGAGGAGAAAGCCTTCTACTTAATTCAAGACTTTCCCAACTACCCAGTCCTGCCATTCCTTTTTACTTAATGTGATTTATAAAACATTGTCAAGATCATGATAGCATTGATGTTAGTGAAAACTAATATGTAAAAGCATAAAATAGAGTTTACTTAGAGTTTCTGTGTTCAGTTACTAATAAACAGAAACAAAAGGCATCAAAGACTTTTCACATTTGAGATAATAATGTAATAAAAGTCAGTTCAGTCATAGTCTAGGTAATGTAGTTGAAAATGTCATCTGAAACATTTCCCTGTCAGAAATCTCTTTTGAACTTTTGCCTTTGACATAAAAGATGTTTAAAAACAAAAACAGTTTTGTAAAGAGTCTATTGCAATACATTTTTTTAATTGACATTGCAACAGTCTCAATATGATGGCAAGCACACTTAGAAAGTTATAATAGTAATTCCCGGCCGGTGTGGCTCAGTGGTTGAGTGATGACCCATGCACCAAGAGATCACTGGTTCGATTCCCAGTCAGGGTACATGCCCAGGTTGTGGGCCTGATCCCCAGTGAGAGGTGTGCAGGAGGCAGCCAATTGATGTTTCTCTCTCACATCGATGTTTCTATCTCTCTCTATATATATTAAATATAGACGGATTAAACACTTAAAAGCAAAATTAAAGTATGTGCAATTAAGAGGAGATATACATTGAAAGTAAGATACAGATAAATGAAAAGTAAAAATATTGAAAAAATATTATCATGAAAATACAAATCGTAGAAAAAATGGACAATTATATTAATATCAGACAAAGTATCCTTCACATATGCAGTGCTATCAGAGATAAAGAAAAGTATCTCATCATAACATTATAGTAAAATCATAACGTCAACAACAAATACCTTATAGAGCTAAATATGTATTAACCTAATATCAAAACTAAAAAAAAATACATAAAATATAAACTAACAGAACTGAAAGTACAATGAGAAAGATGTGTAATTAAGATATATCTAATATTTCAGAGAAAAAAATAGAAAATTAAGTAGTAAAGATTTGGAACATTTAGAGAAGGTCAACAACTAATTTAAACTGATCAACATTTATAGATCACTACAAGGAACAATTGTAGAATACAACTCTTTTCTAACTTAACAGGAGCAGTCAGCAAGATAAAGTTCTAAGTTGAGTCATAAAACAAGCTTCAATACATTTAGAAGAATTGAAAACAAACAGAGTATGTCCTCTCATGTTAATGGAAGTGGTTATTTGGGTATCAAATTTCTTTAGATGTTAAGGTATTCCAATACACATTTTTAAACAATCTAAATCCACCTTCAAATAATACATACTCTTTCACGTTTAATGCAGGTACCTTCTAACAGAGCATTCACAATTCCTGTCCATCATGACATTTCTGTCATTCATTCAACTTATTCATATGCAATAATTACCCATGGCATTGGTACCATTATTACTTGAAGCAAAACAGTCATCTTCTAGTTTCAGAGAGTTCATGACCTTTCCATTGTAACATAGTTTAAAAAGTTGTAAAACCAAGACGCATGTTATGCAGGGAACTGAGTGTATTGCTGTTCAACATTTTATTCCCAACACCTTTCAGTTCTTATATTGCAGTGGCTGGAAAGACAAGTACAAAATCCCACAGACACCTTTGCAGAGTGAGTTATGGCTGATTAAGGGTTCACCCTCAGGAACATTCCAGTAGAGTTTAGACTGCAGAACCAGGCAGAGGCCACATTTGCTAATTAATCATGTTCAGCTGGTAAGTCCAATATGAAGACATCTGATTTCCCACTGTCAATTTCTTGATAGTAATAGCTTCCTGATCATGAATGTTTCCTGATTATACCATTAGAAATGTTTCCTGATTATAGCACCTGTTCAAAGATCTGAAAGTAGCAATTGTAGTAATGACTTTTCAATGCCACAGGTTACCTTCTGATTGTAGCAAAGACAGTAATGCTCTGGTGGCCCAATTCTGCAGCTTCAAAGTCAGTCCTGACAACTAAAACTATAATTTACTTACTCAAAGTTCTTTGAAATTCTTCTGACCATTTACATTTATTTTTTCTTAAACTAGTGCATTATTTCAGGTAGAGCATAAACTGATTTCAAAAAGAAACAAAAAATCCCAGTGGCTCAACCATGATGGACCTTTCTCTTTCACACACGCACACCCAGTAGTCCAGAGGAAAGTAAACGGTACAAATTGCCCAGGAAAATCTGTTCTAAGTGGTCATCCATTGAACCTGTTTACTTCTTTTCTGTTGCTCTGTCCTCCCCTTAGGTGCTGACCTCATCCATATGGTTAACATGGTTCACAGGAACGTCATTTCAGTCCATAAGACTGGGAAAGCAGAAATGGAGATCATACAATCTCCTTGTACAGAGATACACACAAGTGTTAATGCCCATTCTGTCCAGTTCACTGGTAACTACCTAGTCATGAATCCTCAACTGCTGAAAGGTAAGTTGGGAAACACAGTGTCAGATGGGTAAGTAGAGTATGCAAAAAACTTCAGGAAGGGAGTTCTGTACCCACAACACAGAATGAGAGAATGGGTCTGGAGGGACCATTGTAATATCTATCACAAATTAAGATAAATTCTGTTTCAAAGTGGAACATGAGCAGTACATGCTGCATTTCCATAATTTCTATTGTAGCATGCTCTGTAACAATACGATCTATTCATTCTGTTTTTTTTAACAATTTATTTTATTTCTTTTTTCTTTTATTTATTAATTCGTTTTTGTTATAGATGTTTCTCACCCCCCCCCCCACTGACACCCTTCTCCCCTTTCCCCCCACCTCATCCCCAGTTTTGTTGTCTATGTTCATTGGTCATGCACACATGCATGTAAGTTCTGTGGTTTATCTCCCCCCCCCCCAATCCCCTCTTCTCTGACACTTGTCGGGTTGTACCCCACCTCTATGTCTCTGGGTTAATTTTGTTCATCAGTTTGTTTATTTAATTATATTCCACAAATAATGATCTATTTATTCTTTAAACAAATGCATGTTGGTGTCTGCCATATTCTAGTTACAGAACAATAGCAGTCGGTACCCACAGGATGCTTAGAGAATTGTGTTATGGACAGGTGCATGGACAGTAAATATAATGAAATATTATAGCTAATATTTTTAGTCCATATAAGTGTTATGCTATTTAATTTCTCTCTCTGTTTCTAATTGTGTAAACTTTGTGATTAATTATTCAGTGATGTACTGTTATATTCATTTTAAAGTTAGAAAATTTGAGACAGAGAGAGCTTATACTACTTGTCTGAGATCACAGAGGCACTTACAGTAGGAGAACCAACATTCTAACTTATATATTCTTTTTCCAGATGAATGCACTTAAACATTATGTCCTACTTGCTTTCACCATGTGTTACAGGGCATCAAAGTATCCAGATGAAGCAATTACAGAACACAACAGATATATGTAGGAGTAAAAACTAAACCAAAGTGAACGTCAGGAGTTGTTTGTAGTGGTTGTGTATAGGTAGAGGGTATAGTACATTCATATAATACAGAAGTTCTTAGAGATAAAAAGAACATCTTATTAATTTATGCAAAAGCAGGTATGAATCTCAAAAACAAAGGGTATGTAGTGGATGATTCTAGTTTTATGGAGTTCTAAAAGGAATAACACTAATTTAGTGTGAAAATTTAATATCTAAATGGCAATAAGCTGGGAAGGGTAAGAGACAAGTTCAGAGGCATGATGAAAATGTTTTATACTTCAGAAGAGAGTGTTTTGTTGAACTTAGTTGCAATTTACATTTAGAACTTTGTCTTTCACTTATGTATATCTTACTGGCAATTTTAATAGTGGTGGGGATTAGACATTTTGTAATATTTTTGGGTTTTCTATGCCTCAGCGAGTGAGGAAATATATTAAGGTTAAAAGATAAAAAATGATCAAAAATGGTTTTCTTATCAGACATAGGCAACAGAGAAGTGGGAGAAGATGGGAAGGAGTTAAGAATCACTACCTAGCCCTGGCCAATTTGGCTCAGCTGTTAGAGCATTGGCCCGTGGACCAGAGAGTCCCAGCTTCGGTTCCTGCTAAGGGCATGTACCTCGGTTGCAGTTTGTCCCGGCCCCAGTTGGGGTCCTGTGGGTGGTGACCAGTTGATATGTCTCTCTCACATTGATGTTTCTCTCTCTTCCCCCCTCTCTCCCTCCTGCTCTGTTTGAAGATAAATGCAAAAAAAAAAAACTGTCCTCGAGTGAGGATTAAAAAAAAGAGGAATGACTACCTAGCTCTGGCCAGTTTGGCTCAGCAGTTAGAGTGTCTGCCTGCAGACCGAAGAGTCACAGGTTTGATTCCCAATCAAGGGCATGTATCTGGATTGCAGGTTCTATCCTCAATGGGTCATGCAGGAGGCAACCAATTGATGTGTCTCTCTAACATCGATGTTTCTCTCTCTTCCTCCCTCTTTCCCTCCCACTTTATCGATGGAAGAATAAAATATACTCAGGTGAGGATTACACCCCCCCCAAATAATAACAAACAAACAAAAAGAATCACTACCTAAAATTTGGCATCATCAACTAGAAAATGTTGGTGCCATTTACAGGGATGATGGAAGGGAGAAAAGAGATAGGGAGAAGTATCTCAGGAAACAGAAATGGATAAATATTGAATCCAAAGGAGTGGATGAAATCTCCCAGATAGAGTGTATAAATTAAAAAGAAGACAAAGAGAATCTTTGGGAGTGGTGATATTTGTGAAAAAATATGTTACATGAAAAATCAGTATTAAATATACTCCAGAAAGCAATTAAAACAAGTCAGATAGGATGATATATTTTGTTCCACTCAGTATTAGTTGTCAAACTTTAGCATGAATTGGTATTATCCACATGGAAGGATTTTTAGAATACAGATTTTCACAGATTTTTGGATCCTAACTCCATTCAATACATCTGAGGAACTGAAGCTAGCATTTGCTTCTAAAATGATCTCATATGTTGCTCTTGCTGATGGTTTAGGGCATAGTTTCAGAATAATAACACCATGTAACTGATATTTCAGTGATGCTCCACTTTTGATGCATCAATAAATATCACTATCATTATTACAAGTAAACAGAAGGGATTGCCCTAGCAAACTGGGAAGAATAAACTAAATGAAATGAAAAATTTATTACACACATACGTATCCATATCTATATATTTGTATATGACTCCATCTACAATGACACATTGGAGTAAAAGTCACGAGATGCATTTCCATAGAGATGACACAAATTATGATGGGGTCATTTCAGTTTATCTCAGCTATTTTAATATCCATTATCTCACCAAAATAACTGACTATAATTACAACTATCATGATGCCAGGTTTGTAGACATATATTTTCCTACTTATTAATAAAAATATTTTTTAGCCAACCTGGAAAGATAAAAAATTAAATACAATCAATAATTCGTATGGATAAAAATGAAGAAGGATATAAAAATATAAAGTAACCAAAATTTTACTTAGAAGTTAAATGTATGTTAATATGTAACAGAATTTATATATTCTTTCTGTTTGAATTTATTAAAATATCAATGTACTAAATAAACCAGGTATTACATAACATGCAATATACATCATCCTTGTCTGTCAAGCATCTTTTAAAACTGTGCCTAATAAACCCTTGATTAGGTAGGTGACTGCTACATTTATTGTGGATTTACATGAAAATAGTAGTTTAAAATTAAGAAAAGAAAAACTTTTCAGGAAACAACTATACCTCATTGTGCTTCTTAACAACAAGCTTATCTTTATAAATTAAACCTAAAGCTAACCTAATAAGGTCTTGAAGGTGAAGAAAATAATAGATTATAATGTGTTATATAAAAATTTAATCAATCATATTTGTTGAGGGTGAGGGGTTTGTTTTTTTCTATAAGCACAGGTTAGAACTATGGAGCGTACAGAAGCTAATTCGTTGTGTTTTTTCTTTATTGACTTTAGAGAGAGAGGAAGAGAGAGGGAGAGAGGGTTAGAAACATTGATGAGAGAGAACATTGATTGGTCGCCTCCTGCATGCCCCCCCGCCACTGGGGATTTGGCCCACAACCTGGGCATGTGCCCTAACCAGGAATTGAACCGGCAACTTCTTGGTGCATGGGATGATGTTCAATCACTGAGCCACACCGACCAGGCCAGAAGCTAATTCATTTTTGAAGAGAAAGAAATCAAATGATAAAGCTGAGGAACATGAGTTTTCCCCAAGATGTTCAATTTGAAAAGATACATAGCTTTCTGTTTTTCTTACCAAATATTTATGCCTATGTTATCTATAAATTTGTTTATTTTTAAAAGGAATATTTATTGAGCACCTATTATTTACCAGGTATAATTCTACATGAAAGGAAAAAAAAGAAACCACATTTTTGCTCCCATGGAGTTTATATTCTGAGATTAGGATAGATATACAAAAACAAATTAAAAATGGAAACATTTAACATATCAGATGATAAAAGTAAATTGGAGAAACATAAAGTATAGAATATGGGGATAAGGAGGAAATATACATAGAGCTGACATTTTAAATAAGGTGATTAGGGCAGATAGCAATACGATGACATTTGAGCAAAGTGGGGGGAGATGAGGCAGGAATCCATGTGGATGTCTTCCAGCAGAGATACAGTAGGTTCAAAAATTCTAGAGCAGAGATATTCCCAGTATGTTCAAGTAACAGCAAGTAGGTCAGCATTGCTGGAGCAAAGTGCATGAAGGGAAAGAATGGTAGAAGACAGAGGTAAAGAGCTAACATCACTAATGAAAGGTTGGATAACTCCTTTTACTTTCACATGTATTCAAAGGATTCAACACCAGAGTGAAGATCAAAATGGCATAACTTATGTCCAGCAGGACTGTCTGACTTCTGTGCTGTTTACAGATTGCGGGGCAAGGGTGGGAAGCAAGAATATAAGACCGGAGATTACTTAAGAGGCTGATGCAATAATGGAGGTGAAATATTTTATATTGACTGTTTGGATGTGAGAAGTGAGGAAATAATATAAGCAGAAGTCAAGATGATACCAAGCCATTTGTCCAGATCAACTACAAGTTGCCATTCACACGTAAATGAGGACACAATGTGGGCCACAATAAAATGTTTGGTTTGGTCAATGAATAATATGTTATAAATATGATGTCACTCGAAGAAAAAAGATAGAGACAAGTTTGTAACTGGAGAGTTGGAAGTAATGTGGTTATCAAAAATAAGGAGGTTTAGTGTCATGCTTCCCAATTAACTAGAGTTAATTTTTGCTAAAAGGAGAGTGTCTATGTGAGGAACAGGATTAGAGAGAAAAATGAGGTGATTTTTTTTCAGCATGCTAAGTTTCATTTGCCTATTACTCATTCAAGTGGAGATACGTAAAACCATTAGCCAATATGTTAACAGAAAAGGAATTAATGAATATAAAGAAGAGAAGTATTTCAAGGACTGACTGCTAGAACAATACAAAGTTTTGGACACTGGGAATGGAGAGAAAGAGAAGTGAGCAAAACAGGAGAATGCTTTGATTCAGAATCCAAATAATTCAAGTCTTCCACTTGATGAAGTTTCAAAAACTGTCAATAGGCTAAGAAACATTAGAATTGCAAAATGACCATTGTATTTAGCCATGTAGTGAGCAGGTTTGAGAATAATAGTTCTAGAAATAGTGAGCCAGTAGCCAGAATTTATGGCATTTATGAAAAAAATAAATAAAAGGGTAGGAGCTGGAAGATAGGACTTGCTAACATTGTCAAAGAATGCAAAGTTTAAAAAGAGAGCAGAGAGCCCAGCTTGTGTGGCTCAGTGGTTGAGCATCGACCCATGCACCAAGAGGTCACTGGTCTAATTCCCAGTAAGGGCATATGCCCAGGTTGTGGGCCAAATCCCCATTTTTGGGGTATGCAGGAGACAGCCAATCGATGTTCTCTCTCATCCATGTTTCTCTCTCTCTCTCTCTCTCTCTCTCTCTCTCTCCCCCTTCCTCTCTTTCTAAAATCAGTAAATAAATAAATAAAAAATTAAATAATAAGAGAACAGAGAAATCAATATAGAAAAGGTTTTATTGGTTGCGTTTCTTACCTGTTTCTTTTAAAATGGCAGATATATACCTATATATTTTTTCTGTTTTGTATACTGATGGAACTATCTGTTATTTTGAAGAGCGATAAAAAGTCATAGAGCTCTAATGAACAAAATACACTAACAAACCAAATAGAAACAGATTCTTAGATACAGAGAACACAATGACAACTGTCAGGGGGAGAAGGGCTGGGGGCTGGGTGAAAAAGGTAAAGGGAATAATCAAAATAAAAATTTATAGACACAGATAACAATATGGTGATTATTACAGGGAAAGGGAGTGCTGGAGGTAGAGGAGGTTAACGGGGGGATAAACAGTAACAGGAGGAGACTTGACTTGGGGTGATGAATACATAATACAATATACAAATTATATATTATAGAATGGTACACTTTAAAACTCTATAATTTTATTAACCAACATCACTCCAATAAATTCAATAATATTTTTAAAAAGCTAAAAATAAAAGAGTACTGGAGCAATGTCCTTGATTAAGTGAAAGGAAATTATATAAATAGAGGGAGGACATCGTCTGGAAATACGAATAGACATTTGCATTAACAGGAGAGGAGGGAAGACAAGGGAGAGAAAAGTTATGATATAGTGATATAAGGAAGGGGCAAACTGAAAGAATTTGGAAAATATAATAGCTTCCCAGGTACAATCTCAAGGCTCCACCTGAGGTTAATAGTCATGATTAGAATGTGA
The DNA here is from genome assembly GCF_014108415.1 of Molossus molossus. Classification (NCBI taxonomy): domain Eukaryota; kingdom Metazoa; phylum Chordata; class Mammalia; order Chiroptera; family Molossidae; genus Molossus; species Molossus molossus. The sequence goes on from NW_023425344.1 coordinate 42,567,602, forward strand.
AGACTTTCAGTATTAATTTATTTGCCAGCCAACCATGTTCCACTGCATAAATCCTGCTAGGAGTCTGCATTTATCTTTGAAGTTTTTCCAGCTGAGTTTGACCATACCAGAGAAAAATAAGTGATTTGATGGTACTTGTAAGGGTGTGATTTTAATAATGAATCGTGGTTCATCAAGGAAATAAGAATGTGATGTATATTATAATGAACTACTGAATTTGGTCAATGAGTTATATGTCATAGAAATCATGTTACTAGAGGAAACAAGATAGAAACAAGCTAGTAACTGGAGAGTTGGATGTCTGAATTTGAGGGTATGAAGGTGACATGTTTATTGGAAATAAGAAGGTTCAGGGAAGTACTGTCCAATAAAAATGTATACTATGATGAGAATGTTCATATTAAATGTTCTAATTAAATAACCACCAGCAAATATGGGTATTGAACTCTTGATATGTGGCTAAACTACAGAACTTATTTTAATTAACTTAAATGTAAATACCTACATATTGCTCTAATATATTGGGCAATTGCTGTTCTAGGGGATGTCCATAAGAGTGACAGGTTGTGGAAGAGTAAAGGAATAGCACAGTGTTAGAAAGAGTGAGAGGGAGCTAGAAATAGGGAGAATGGCCAAGGTGAGAAGGGATAATTCGTCTTTATACTAATGGGTAATGCGTGGCATGGTTTGATGATATGTGATTCAAAACTGGGATGATTTAGGGAAGGAAAAGAGAATGTTCTAGATTCCTAGCATCTAGAACTGGCAATCAGGTCCAGTGGAATAAAATGTCTGAGAAAGAAAGTATCCATTTCTGGAGAAGGCTACATGGGAAGTCACATTCTCTAAGGAGAGCCATGTTGGAGCAATAAGGTGAAGGCAACCTTTATGCAAGAGGTTGAGTATACATAGGATATGGACCTGGTTTAAAGACAGCATGGTGGAGTAGTTACTTAAATTTAGAGGAAGTGTGAATTGACTAAACAAATAAATAAATAACAGAGTTCTATGGGGCTGAGAATACAGGGAGTTAGGAATGACATGGGAATCCTAGGCTTCTTATGAGAACTACTATAAATAGGGGCAAAGAGCATAATGAGATTAATCCAGGTGGTCACAGGACAGATTGATTTTGCTATATTGTCTTTGGAGTATTAGTATATCATCTTTTACATTCAACAAATACAAATCAGCCAGGTACCAGATATTATGCAAAACTTCAAGGAATAAGTGAACAGTATGTAAAATGGGCATGTTTCTTATTCATTATTTGCCCAAAAGACCTCTTAAGTTAAAAAATTTTACAGGCTTATACATCTTCTGTGTAAATGAATACTTTGTATTCTGTGTGTTTTTCTGTTTTCAGACAGTTTTTCTAATGTCAATCTCAACCTTTCAGAGAGAGTTGATGGGTCCTTTTACTCTCTCCATAAATATTCACTCCTGATTTTACTGATTAAGATTGCAAATTATTTTAATTGTCCTTTACAAGACATCTTCTAGTTGCACTGTGATTTATAAAAATCCTCTCATTACACTGAGGAAACAGAGAGAAGTTAGCATGACTAATTGATAGGTAAGAAGAATGAGGACAGATGGAATAAATTGAATTACTCCAAAGATTACATCGAAGTCATCATCAGGAAATCTTCACATTACTCTAAATGCCAATCCAACAGTTTTAAAAAACGATTGAAAGGTTTTTCTGTTTTATTTCCAATATAGGACATTCTGTTCTCCATTTTTGACACAGAAACAAACTGGGCTTACTCCCAAAGAAAACCACAGTAGTGATTAACATTCTATATTAGAGAGTAACCAAAGCACAGAGAGACTTCTCATAATTCCACATCAGAAATGCCAATGCCAATAACTAACTAACTAACCAATAAATACTATATATATATATATATATATATATATATATATATATATATATATATTTCTATTCTTTTCTTATTTGACCTCTATCTCAACTTGAAACCCTTGGTGTTTACTCTCTGAAGCCATTTATTTGGACTTTCATGGCACCATTCTCCCTTATTTATGTGAAAATTTTATTTCCAATGCTTTCTCCTAAAAGTCAGTGTTCACATATTCTATATTTCCTTTCACATTCCTAGATATTGACATTCTCACCCACTAATTCATCATATTAATAACTCGAGAACCAACATTAATTATTTTGATTTGCATTTCTCTGATGTAGTGACATTGAGAATTTCTTCATATGTCTCTTGGCCATTTGTATGTCCTGTTTGGAGAGGTATTTGTTTAGGTCCTCTGACCATTTTTTAATTGGATTTCTTGTCTTCCTGTTGTTGAGTTGTATGAGTATTCTGTGTATTTTGTAAATGAACCCTTTACCTGATGTATCATTGGCAATTATGCTCTCCCATATAGTGGGTTCCCTTTCCATTTTGATGGTTGTTTCTTTTGCGTGTAAAAGCTTTTTAGTTTAATGTAGTCCCATGTATTGATTTTTTCCTTTTGTTCTCTTACCTTAGGCATTGTATCAGTGAAAATTCAGCTGCATGTGATGTCTGAAATTTTCTTGCCTAAATGTTCTTATAGGATTTTTATTGATTCAGGAGTCACATTTAAGTCTTTTATCCATTTCGAGTTTATTCTTGTTATGATGTAAGTTGGTGGTCTAGTTTCACTTTTTTGCATGCAGATGTCCAATTTCCCCAATATCATTTATTAAAGAGGCTGTCTTTACTCCATCGTATGCTCTTGCCATCTTTGTCAAATATTAATTGAGCATAATGTTTTGGGTCCATTTCTTGGTATCTTTTCTGTTCCATTGGTCTATATGCCTGTTCTTGTGCCAGTACCAAGCTATTTTTATTATAATGACTTTGTAGTATAACCTGAAATTAAAATGACTATGAGGTATCACCTCATGCCTGTCAGAATGGCTGCCATCAACAAATCATCAAACAACAAGTGCTGGCGAGGGTGTGGAGAAAAGGGGACTCCAGTACATTGCTGGTGAGAATGCAGACTGGTGCAGCCACTATGGAAAACAATATGGTGTTTCCTCAAAAAATTAAAAATGAAACTGCCATTTGACCCAGTGATCCCACTTCTAAGAACAAATCCTAAGAAGCCTGAAATGCCAATCAGAAAGAATAAATGTACCCCAATGTTCATATAAGTACTTTTTACAATTGCTAAGATCTGGAAACAGCCCAAGTGTCCATCAATGGATGAGTTGATAAAAAAGCTGTGGTACATATACACAATATTAATGATTTAATCTCTGTCTTGAATTTTAAATGTGCCTACTCCAGCAAAGTCGGATCACACTTTCCAAATGTGGCCCATTTTATTTCCTCTTCCAAACATGTATATTCTTCTGTTTGTTATGTCTACAGTGAGGCCACTATCCATTCAATTTTCAGACTAGAAGCCTGGAGTCTTCATTTCTATTGTTCCTCTTTCCAGCTAGTCTTTCTCCCTGTAGACACTTACCTTTCTGATAGAGCACTTTCTTCTTCCAATTTCCAGTGTCTGACACCTAGTAGTGCTTACAAATGTCAACCAAATTTGAATTGTATGACTAAAACTCTTAATATCAGTGTAATTGTAGTATCTCTATAGTATTCTAACATTAAAATAGTTTACAAAGCATTTTCCAATTTATTTTTGCACTTTTAAAAAATGTATTTTTCAGACTATCTTTATAAATAATTATAACTCTTTTACCTTTATAATAAATGAATCTTCCACTTAAAGCATAATGCTGAAATACATTCACAGATAGAAAATTACTTAATAATAAGGATGACCTACTTTGGCCAATGCACCTAACTCCTACACAAATCCTTTAAAATGCAGTATAACCAGATGACTGGGAGATATTTTAAAATAAAGGATACAATTTAATCACAAAAATATTTATTCTGTACCATTATAAAAATAATAAATTATATTATTACTGCCAATTTCCATGTTTTCAACATGAGTTGTTTTAAAATATGGGTAAAGATTCAAACAAATATTTCAAACTTAGTAAGATTATCAAAATTTATAGTTTTATAGTCAGAGTATCAAAATTTACAATTGTATAGTCGCTTATTTATTTTATGTTAAATACCTATCATTTCTCTAATGTGATTAATTAATAAAAATGAGGGATAAATAAGTTCAATTAACCTTTGTATATTTTTAAAAGTTCAGCCTGATATCTACCCATTTGTCCCTATCCATAGAACTATTTCAATAAAATTAGATTCCATCTTGATTAACATAACAAACTCAAACACACATGAAATAATATTGCAACAACTTCTTTCTATTCTATTTGTTGAATGTAAACCCTGTAATTTTTAAAGAGGGTATGCCCTTTTCCTTGCTCGTTTTTTTTTTTTTTTTTTTTCATGTAGAACTATGTGATTTTTAGGTGACAGCCAATTAGGTTGGGTTAATTTGCTAAAATTCACTATTTTTTTTTCTTCCCTCTATTTTGGATTGCCATGAGGACATGGTCCTAGCTACATATTTCAGCTCTGTTGATATGAGCTTTTGTTAGGGTGAACTTTCCCTAGATCTAGATTGAGGTAGTACATGAGAATCACTGGTAGTACCCAACCCTTTTGGTCACATATAATGTTTTATTCCCCATTGGTAATGATTGATAATTTATCACTGTTTTTCTATCTCCCATGTCTTATTTAACACTTGGTTAAAAATATAGAGAGGGGAATGCTGTACTATGTATTGCATTTCTACTATTCTAATACAGCCTAAATAAAATAGAATGTTGAAAAGAAGAAAAAACGAAAAGGACCAGCATTCTCCGGGTTTCTGCTCAATGCCCAGGGTTGTGTGTAAGAGGTCATTAAAAAGGATTCAAGATAGTTTTGATGACGGCAGCTTCCTTTCAGACTAATATTCTTTGCTCAAGTTAGATAGTCATCTAAATAAACACAAAATGTAAGCTTTCATTATCCAATATTTTATACAGCACTTCTTTTTTTCTATTAGCAAACTCTAAGTAAACTTTATTTGCCTTCTCTTCAACAAGCTCAAATCTAATGGGAGTAAAATAATTTTGAAATTTAACATTTCTAAAATATCTCTCTAATATATCTCTATAATGTTACCATTGATGTTTCTATAAATAACTGTATATTAAAAGGAAGAAGACATGATTCCACTGAAAAGCCAGCATTTTGTTCAATACCAGTCTCTCTTATGAAACTTTATTTTTATTCAGTGTCTCTCCCTTATCCACAGGGGATGCAGTCCACGAACCCCAGTGGATATCTAAAACCATGGATAGTACCAAACCCTGCACATACCATTTTTTTCCTATACATACCTATAATAAAGTTTAATTTATAAATTCAGCACACTTAGAGATAAACAATAATCTATAGTAACCATGGACAAAAAAATTATAACAATATACTGTAATAAAAGTTATATGAATGTGGTTTCTCTCTCTCAAATTACCTTATTTTACCATACTCGTCTTTTCACTTGAAGGAAGCACTTTATGACTTTTCTTGGCATATTCAAATTGCCAGCATCACTATTCTTTCTCTTTAAGACCATTATTAAGTAAAATAAGGGTTACTTGCACATAAGCACTGATATACCACAACAGTCAATCGGACAACTAAGACGGCTACTAGGTGATTAATGGGCAGGTAGTATGTACAGTGCAAATGTGCTGGACAAAGGGACGATTCATGTTCCAGGTGGAATGGAGTGGTAGGCATGAACTTTCATCATTCTACACAAAATTCAAAAATAATAAATTGCTTATTTTTGGAATTTCTCATTTAATATTTTTCAGATGGTGGTTGATGGAGGTTAATAACTAAAACCGCAAAAAACAAAACAGCAGGTAAGCGGGGACTACTCTAAAAGTATTTTCATGAAATCTTTGCTATTATATGCCTATATAGTTAATGGTCTATGATAAATATACACTGTAGAAACTAAACTCCCAGAAAGAGAAAACAAAGCCATTTTATTAAACCTCTTATATCATGACCCCCATGTCTTGGGATGTGTCTAGGACCTACTTGATGACCTGCAGCTAAATAACAACATGGTTAAGAAAGAGGAATTTGAAGTTTGTCTGCTTGCACAGCATTCCAAGTTCCAAACATTTCTAGTTGTGTGACATTGGTGAAGCTACTTAGCCTCCTTAAATCTCATGTTTAATCTATAACTTGGAAAGAACTGCATTACCTATTTCATGGAGTTATTGTAAAATAAGACAACTAGACAACCATACTATAAAAAGCTGCAGACAGGCACACAATAAGTGCTCGATAAATGTTTATTGTTATGTTAAATATCAGTTTGGGTATATAGGATCCTAAATTATTCATTTTTACTGGGTTAAAAGTGATTGTACAGAAACAAATGCATCTAAAGTGCTAAAATCAAAAACCACAAAATTGGATCACTTGCAAATTAATGTCCACACTTTATTTTGATCGGCCACAAAGTAAATCATCATCCAGTGTTGCCAAGTAAGCCAAGAGACTGCATCATTTGGATTCCAGTCTGGTAGACAGATATGCACTTGTATCTGGGAAGTCAGCTGCTAATTATCCAACTATAGAAGAACTTGAAATCCATTTCAAAAGTAATACTCTAGTTTATGGAACTATAAACATTTATAATAGAAGAAACCTGAAGTAGTATTTGGGTATCCTAAAGGGACTGAGGAACACGTATTCCATAAAAATTAGGTAACATTAGTAGCAAAGATAATTTCATGGTGGCTACAAAATGAGTGCTCCTGAGGAGCAGGAGCGGAGCTGCATTAGACGAAAGAAATCGAATTAAAACTGATGTGAGTGCTGTGCCAGAAGCTAGTCTAAATCTCCATTCATAAGGTATTCGTGTGCAAAGAAATGTAACACTGCATGCTTTAGAACACTTAAGCAATTTATTTCAAATATGTTTGGGACTTTTTTTATATTTTATTATATTTACATTAAAATTGGATATTTGGCGACTGACTCACATCTGATATAAATGTACTTTACTTTAAATAAATGAAAATTGATTCAGATTTCTAGAGTAGGGGTCTAGATTATGTAACTATTGCATATGTAACAAATCTGTGCAGCTTTGAGATGGAGTTGCTGGTAGAGTACACTGGGCAGAATTCTCTTTATTTGACAATATCAGGGTGATATGGCCATAGACAGAATTCTCTTTATTTGAATAAAATGGAAAAATATCTGGAAGGAGTGTTTTAATACACCACTATATCAATTTACACTATCATTTTCATTATTTTGAACAAGCACATTAAACTGATCATTTTAAATGTGTTCATATAATTTGCCCACAAGAGTTGTAGCAGCTAAAAATAAAAGAGAATCCCCAAAATGTTAACATAAATTATACAAAGTAGAACAGTGGGGTTAATTGCACTATTTATAGAAAAATGATAAATATGGGATCTTGAGTGATATGGATTGACATTGACTAAATCAATCAGTGATTGCTAGATCCTTTTTTACACAATTTGTGTATAGATTGATCATAATTAATAGATAAAAGCATAAAACCAGGTTGGGCTAGGTTTGGAGTTCGTTTATATTTGCCATTGATTGTGGATATTTGTGAATTAGTTAAAAGACCTAGACTTGAAAGAATCAGAACTGAGTTTGAATCTTATCTCTTCCAACTTCATCCTTAAATGAGCCGATTTTCCTTTCTTAGTCACTATTTTCAATGAAATAGTGATAATTGATATTAGCAAATATTTGTTAGGAACTTACTACCTAGCAGATTGTGTATAAGCACATTTTTAATGTATATTTGGTCATTTTTAAAGTTTCCCCAGCTCCCATAAGCAATGAAAGAATTTTGGAAATTATCATATGTGGCCCGTTAAGCTCCCTTAATGAAGAGCTGACAAATTTAGAGTTTAGGTGGAAAGAAAGAGGTGCTAAAATCAGATAATAAAGTATTCAATGAATCTGAATAACTTTTTTTTAATATCCAGGAGTCCAAATGGAAAAATACTAAATTCTTAGAATTAATAAGATAAAAGCAATAAAATGAAGGAAGAAAACACCATTTAAAAAATAGATTTTGCTCATTTAATTTTATTAATTTTAATTATTTATAATAATACTTCATACTCTTCCAATTAATGTCCTGTAATATTGTGTATAAAATTAATGACAGATTATAAGACTTCAAAGTAACACAAGGCTATTAATTTTTTACGAGAAGTAGGATAGTTTACTTTTTTTGAGGAGAATTATCAGCTTACAGATTATTGAAATTAAAGTAATTGAGTTTCAGCATATTTTAATTAAAATATTGCATAATTTATTAAGAATTTACTTATAAAGTCTTATAAGAAATTATACTTTCTCTAAAAAACATATCAGAAACGATATGAACATAGTAATATGGGAGTTAAATTGGTGCAGAATTATAACCAGTGTGCCTCAAGAATCTTTAAAACATATGTGGCTCAACCACCAAGAGGTCACCAGTTCAATTCCTGGTCAGGGCACATGCCAGGGCTTGATCCCCAGGAGGCGGTGTACAGAAAGCAGCCCACAGATGCCTCTCTCTCTCTCTCTCTCTCTCAAAAAAAATCAATTAAAAATAATCATTCAATACCTGATTATTTAGTCAGGGACATTAACCTTTTGTCTTTGGATTTTCAAATAAAAAAAATGATGATAGCCACATAGTGTAAATGAATCAAAATTACTTCTTTTATTTTATTTTATTTTTTTGTCAGTACAGCAGAATTTTAGTAGTTTATGTGTGCAATGAGATGAAAGAGCTTAAATATTGCTGGTGTAGATAAAAAGGAGAAGAATCAAAGGAGAAATTGATAGCAATACAATCATAGCAGGAGACTTAAACACCCCACTGATATAACTGAATAGATCCTCTAGACAAAAAATTAGCAAGGAAACAGAGACTCTAAGTAAAGCACTAGACCAAAGGGATTTAATAACTATCTACAGACAATTATACACAAAAACTACAGAATTTACATTCTTCTCAAGTGCACATGGAGCATTCTCAAAGATAGACCACAAGTTAGGACACAAACTAAGTCTCTACAAGTTCAAGAGACTGAAATCATATCAAGCATCTTCTCAGATCACAATGGCATAAAACTAGAAATCAATTGCAACAAGAACATGCAAAGACATTTGAACACATGGAAGCTAAATAGCATGTTATTAAACAATGAATGGGTTACTGAGGAGATCAAGGAAGAAATTAAAAACTTCCTGGAAACCAATGAAAATGAACACACAACAACACAAAATCTATGGGATGCAGCAAAAGCAGTTCGGACAGGGAAGTTCATAGCACTACAGGCCTACCTCAAAAAAACAAGTAAACTCTCTAATAGACTATCTAACCTCACAACTTAAAGAACTACAGTGCAAACAAAAAGAAAACCTCAGAGCAAGTGGAAGGAAGAAAATAGTAAAGATCAGAGCAGAAATAAATAACATAGAGTGCAAAAAAACAATCCAAAGGATCAATGAAACAAAGAGTTGGTTTTTCGAAAAGATAAACAAGATTGATGGACCCTTAGATAGACTCACCAAGAAACAAAGAGAGAGAACCCAAATACACAAAATCAGAAATGAAAGAGAAGAAGTAACAACTGACACCACAGAAATACAAAAGATCATTAACTACTATGAACAATTATATGGTAACAAATTCAACAATCTAAGCAAAATGGACAAATGTATAGAAACACATAGTCTCCCAAAACTGGACCAGGAAGATAGAAAACTTGGTCAGACCAATAACAACAGAAGAAATTGAAGATGTAATCAAGACTCTCCCAGCAAACAAAAGCCCAGGCTCAAGGGGAGTTTTACTGAACATTCAAAGAAGAACTAACACCCATTCTCCTCAAACTATTTCAAAACATTAAAGAAGAAGGAAGACTTCCAAACTTGTTTTATGAAGCCAGCATAATTCTAATTCCAAAACCAGAAAAAGATACTACAAAGAAAGAAAACTGCAGGCCAATATCCCTGATGAACATAGATGCCAAAATCCTAAACAAAATACTAGCAAATCGGATCCAGCAATACACCAAAAAAATTATTCACCACGGCCAAGTGGGATTCATCCCAGGGATATAAGGCTCGTACAATATTCGCAAATCAATAAACGTGATACACCACATAAATAAAATGAAGAATAAAAACCACATGGTCATATCAATAGATGCCAAAAAAGCCTTCAACAAAATCCAGCATTCATTTCTGATAAAAACACTCAGCAACGTGGAAACAGAAGGTTCATATCTTGACATAATAAAGGCCATATATGAAAGACCTACAGCCAACGTCATACTCAATGGGCAAAAACTAAAAGCATTTCCCTTAAGAACAGGAACAAGGCAAGGATGAACACTTTTGCCACTCTTATTTAACATAGTATTGGAAGTCTTAGCCACAACAATCAGACAGGAAGAAAAAATAAAAGGGATCCAAATTGGAAAGGAGGAAGTGAAACTGTCATTATTCGCAGATGACATGATACTATATGTAGAAAACCCCAAAGACTCCATCAAAAATTTACTAGACTTGATAAATGAATTTGGCATAGTACCAGGATACAAAATTAATGTTAAGAAATCTATGGCATTCTTATACACCAATGATGAACTCAGAGAAAGAGAAACTAAGAAAACAAATCCATTTACCATTGCAGAAAAAAAATTAAGGTACCTAGGAATAAACTTAACCAAAGAAATAAAGGACCTATTTGCAGAAAACTACAGGTCATTGAAAAAAGAAATAAAGGAAGATATAAAAAAGTGGAAGCACATACCTTGTTCATGGATTGGAAGAATTAACATCATTAAAATGTCCATACTACTCAAGGCAATCTATAGATTCAATGCAATCCCCATCAATATACCAACGGCATACTTCACAGAATTAGAACAAATACTTCAAAAGTTCATATGGAAACAAAAAAGACCTCGAATAGCCACAGCAACGATGCAAAAGAAGAACAAAGTTGGAGGGATCACATTACCAGATTTCCGGTTATACTACAAAGCCACTGTAATCAAAATAGCCTGGTACTGGCACAAGAACAGGCATATAGACCAGTGGAACAGAACAGAGAACCCACAAATGAACCCAAGGCAATATGCTCAATTAATAGTTGACAAAGGTGGCAAGAGCATACAGTGGAGTAAGGACAGCCTCTTTAATAAATGGTGTTGATAAAATTGGACAGCTACATGCAAAAAAAATGAAACTAGACCATCAACTGACACCCTTCACAAGAATAAACTCAAAATGAATAAAAGACTTAAATGTGACTCATGAATCCATAAAAATCCTAGAAGAAACTGTAGGCAACAAAATTTCAAACATCATATGCAGCAGAATTTTGACTGATATACATCACCTAAGGCAATAGAAACAAGGGAGAAAATGAACACATAGGACTACATCAAACTAAAAGGCTTCTAACAGTGAAAGATACAATCATCAAAATGGAAAGGCTACCCACTGTATGGGAGAGCATAATTGCCAATGATATATCAGATAAAGGGGTTAATTTCCAATGTATATAGAATGCTCATACAACTCAACAAAAGGAAGACAAAGAACCCAATTAAAAAATGGGCAGAGGAACTAAATAGACACCTCTCCAAACAGGACATACAAATGCCTAAGAGACATATGAAGAAATCCTCAACATCACTAATCATCAGAGAGATGCAAATCAAAACAACAATGAGGTATCACCTCACACCTGTCAGAATCCCACCATCAACAAATCATCAAACAACAAGTATTGGCGAGGTTGTGGAAAAAAGGGAACTCTAGTACACTGCTGGAGGGAATGCAGACTGGTGCAGACACTATAAAAAACAATATGGTGTTACCTCAAAAAATTAGAAATTGAACTTCCATTTGACCCAGTGATCCCACTTCTAGGAATATACCCTAAGAAGCCTGAAACATCAATCAGAAAGAATATATGTACCGCCATGTTTGTAGCAGCACTATTTACAATAGCTAAGATCTGGAAACCGCCCAAGTGTCCATCAGTAGACGAATGGATAAAAAAGCAGTGGTACATATACACAATGGAGTACTATGCAGCTATAAGAAAGATCTCTTATCCTTTGAGACTACACGGCGGGACCTGTAAAGTATTATCCTAAGCGAAACAAGCCAAACAGAGAAAGTCAAGTATCATACGATCTCACTTATTTGTAGAATATAATGAACGTAACAGTCTGAGGAATGGGGTAGTTTCAGAGACGTGTAAGTGGGGTACAGACTGACAATCCCAGAAGCAGGGGTGGTGGGGGAGAGATAAACCACAGAACTTATATGCATGTGTACATGAACAATGGACATGGACAACAAAGCTGGGGACAGGGCAGGGAGGGAGGATGAGGGGTGAGTCAGTGGGGGGAAAAAGAGAAGCATCTGTAACCAAAAATAATTAATTAATTAAAAATATATATTAAAAAAAGGAGAGGCATCAGAAAACTGTATATTAAGAATTCCAAAGGAACGGTAAGAGAAAAGTAGAACTGAAAAACTTAAGATTTGTCATCTTTATATTTTTTTTTTCTCAGCTAGTCTGAGAGAATAAAAACTAAAATTTTGCACAAATTTACCTAAAATAGATGGTGTATTCCTGGACTTCAGAGTGCAAACAATGGCAAATGCAAACATTTCCTCTTTTCCTCTTTGGTCCTCCTTAAACTACATCATGGATAGTATCATAATATAGTTTACAAAATATTTTTGAGAATGAAATGTGGAAAATCACCCAGTAGAAAAAAGAAAAGTATCACAAAAACAATGTATGAAACTACTCAATATGTTCAAAGAAATAAAATATATAGATAATATCAACTAGGAAAGAATGTAAGATGCTCCGCTTTGTAGAAAGCTTTGTAGTAGCAAGGCGAGCTAAAATAAAATAAAATGTAATTACCTCCTGGCCCATTCTTATGATACCTCAAGGAAAATAATTTCCTTTTCCAGAGGTGTAGAAAAAGCCATACGCTGGAGGGGAGTTACCTGTAGTACAGCAGTAGAGAAATGTTACTGTGAAGGCGGACAAATGGGGTTCATTAAGAAAACTAATTTCACAAATTCACAATAAACTGAAGGTTCCAGATGGCATAGTGCAACTAAATAAGAGTTAGAGAAATAGGGCAAGGACAGTTTAGGGAGGAGAAAATTCTGGGTTTATAACAGGATGCTGAATAGGGACCTTTCATTTTAAGTTGCAGGAAGCCAGGAGTGGTGTGGCGCTAATCTGAAAACGTGTGTTATGAATAGAAAAAAATTCAGATCAAGTTAAAGACGCCCCTTGAATATAACAGTCATTGTCCTGCGAGCATTCCGCAGCCCTTCCTCAGAAGCAGAGGAGCAACCTCCAGAAGGAGAGGAAACATGAATGATAGCCTTGTTAAAAGTAGCTAAGAACATTGAATGAGGAAACAAATACATGAAGGCTTTCTGGATTAGAACAGACATACGTCATCCCCAGGAGGAAGCATGGGTGGAAAGGGCTATGATCAGACAGTGGAGGCTGTAGGTATTCAACCAACACATGCAATCTTGGGAAGGTTCTTTAACATCTTTGAAATTCAGTTACCTGTTTTGAAATTGTGGACAAAAATTTATGGAGCTTCTGATAACATCATATGAACTAATAAGGACAAAACAGGAGGCTTTCAGTGTATATTGATCCCTATACTTCCTGCTGTAGTATTCTTCTATGATCTTCCATATGTATCTTCTCCCTGGGCAGTACACCTCTTCACTTTGTCAGCATGGTCAACTCCTACTCTGCAGCCTTTAAAATGAAATTCAAGTACTACCTCTTTGTGATCAGATTCCACATTCCCTCTTTGCAATTCTCATAAAATCTTGTCCTGAATATAATTGTAAGATTTGTGACACTCTATTGCAATTGCTTGCTTACAAATATGTCTTAGTCTAAATGGTGAAATTTTGAGGATACTGAACATATGACATATGTATCTCAAATTTTGAATTCCTAACAAAGTATTTAGGAAATTGGATGTACTTAAAATATTTATTAGGTAAATTGAGAGAATCACATATTTAACAAGCCTCTATTTAATTATTTAATTTTGACCATGGAGAATACAATAATACCAACACAGTAACTCAGTACAGTTGAATGATCTGATCACGTAAATATGTTATGAAAAAAGCCGAACTGAAGGGTTGAAACCATTGTTATTGATTCTACTAGATGTTTTTAAATCACATCATGGCCAGAATAACTGATTGAATTTTCAAAAAGAGAAGAAAACTAAAAAACTCTCTGAACTGTCTGTTTCAGAAGAGTGAACATTCAATATCACTTAGATGCCTTAGATTTCAAGGCAAAAAATGCAAATGTTTTTCTACAAAATGATGTATATATTATTGTAAGAAATTTGAGAAAATATAATTCACCTTGTTACAATTTAGAATGAATAAAGCAATTAATCTGAAAAACAGTGAGCATGACAATTGAGTGAAATAATGAATATGCAATAATTGACCCAGGAACATGATTTATATTTAGAAAATCTTCAGTTTCATCAAAAGAATCTCTCCACTAAGAATTACGCTTTATTCATTCAATGGTGCATCAAAACCCTGATGCATTGAGATACTTAATTGCCTTGATCCACTTACAAACAGCATGTGCAACTGAGCGACTGACAGGAGGCCTTTATTTATTTTAGCACAATGTTTGTAGATGTTGTATGAGGACAATTGTATTTAAGATTTGGGTGAATTTTTATGTGCCCCCTGAGGCTCTATCTTTGCCCTGACTGTAATGAAAAGGGAAAAGTTTCAAATATCTATATTTTGAGCCCATAGTGTTCAACTCAGTGATAAATGAAAGAAAATTGATGAATGAATAACTCTGAAGTCGGTTTGAGGAACAAAGCTTTCTCAGCAAGAAACAAGAAATGTGGTGATCGTTCGCTTGATGAAGCAGTTACATTATGTGGATGTGGTCTTGCTGCTCTAGCAGTGTGATAAAAGCCTTTCCTTGGAATTTCCAAACAATTGAGAAATGTGTGTGAAGAATAATTATTCTAGATTTCTCTACAATATCCACATTCAAATTAATCATACTCAAAAAAATGAGCCAGCATGGGAATTGTAGGTCAGGAAAAACAATCAACTATCATCATGATAATCATTCACGTTTTTTTTTTTCCTGAAAAGCGTTTGCAGTAAAAAATAATAAATGCAATGTTGCTGTTCAGTGAATATTCCAAGTGTTCCTTCATGTAATAATGTGCATTCTAGTTAGGGTGGGATCAGGTTTCTGTGTGGGACCAACAGAGTATTGGTTGTGTGTGTCACTATCTGGCGGAGACAGTTTACAAAATGACTTTTCCCCGTGCTTCTTCTTTACTGCTTCTACAAGGTAAGGGTCACATGTTAAGATTGGGCATTACAAAACGGAGAGTGTCTAGGCAGTACAAATCACCGAATGGACAAGATGCCTTACCAAATCACATCTGATTGTGTTTTTAAGGCTAAGTAATCCTTTAGTTTTTAAGTCAAGCTTTTTGATGCTGTTGTTGCAGTAGCTTAAGTTACCCTTAGTTAATACACCTAGAAATAGTCAAGTTTGAAGGAAATAACAAAAGGGGAGGTCATATACCTAGTAGTTGGTTGGAGTTATTTCATGAAAGCTCATCTTCTGAATTTAAATCCCACATTTTTTCCCCTCTTCTGGAAGTGGGTAGTAGAGTGAAGAGGAGACACGTGGCTATAGGTGTGATCTGGGAGAGACTAATGATTCAGGAGAACTGAGATGATTGATGAAAAGCAGTTTCAGGATATTTCGTAAAGGATGAAAAGGGAGGAATATTAAAAGGCTTGTTTTTTTGTTTGTTTGTTTGTTTTTTAAAGCAACACCTTATTTATCTGTCCATAAATTAAAAGAATGGGTGGTTGAAGATACATATGCAATGTAGTGTGAGGTCTGAAATTTCAAGTGTTTTATTGAAATCTCTGAGCCTCAAAGAGACTCCAAGTCCTAACCATGAGTTCTCTCTACATGGACCCCCACCAAGCCTAGGGACTGAGAATGAAAAAGATAAAAAGGAAGACATCTGTGCTACAGGAAATGTGATGGGGAGGTAAATAAAGATTTAAAAATTAGAAAAAACAAACAAAAAACTACTAGCAGCTATTATAAAAACAGGAAAGTGGCTGATGTATCAATTTTTTGGGGGGGAGTAGAGGGGATAAAGTTTCATAATATTCTTCAGCAATACTCAGCAATAATTAAAATATAAGAAGCAAAATGAATGATGAGATCTATTCATATTTGGTTAATAATAAAATAGTTACAACAGAAAGACATTTAAAAACCTATTAAACTTATATTAAGCACATGGTAACACACTCTGAAACATCATCTACAGGGCCACAGATAACAAATAGAAAAATTCACATTTTTGTTGTAGATTAAGAACACATTGAGGAAACTATTATTTCCTAGGTAGTCTACAACACTACCCCTCAGAAATTTTACATAATTTTTATGCAATCCTGCACATGTTTTTACATAATATTCCATATAAGTTTTTTCAAATTAATTTGTTCCATGGCCTTTTGAATTAATGCATTATAATTCCAAATAGTAATAGAGGTGAGTATACTTACATAACCGACACTAAACAATACTAAAATTGGGAAAAATCCAAAGTTGTAACAATATTTATGATCAAGAAGAAATAGAGTGAAGGAAAAATAACTTTACATTTCTAAACATGAGGGCAATAGTATAATAAATTATGACTGTATTCATATGTATCTCTACAGCATTTAAAATCAATATCATTTATTGGATCTATTTGATTGTTCAAGCTTCTTAATATAACTTCCCGCCCAGGAAACAGGTAAATTTAATATTTAAGTAATTGCTGAATAAAATATTTAAGTAATTTAAGTAATTTAAGGTGATCCACTTATGTGAGCATACGTAAGTTGTTCTAAAGTTATAGTTAAATAAATACCCATTCAACTCTTCTGTGCTACTAAAACAGGAATTATAAGTGATATTCATTTATGACAAATATTTAGAAAACAAGCTTAAGTCATATCTGTGTAGGACAACTGGTAAATTCATTCACTAATTCACTCATTCAGGTTTTTGGTTCAGATGTATTTAATGGTGATAAAACAACAGTAAAACCTAAAATAAGTGGGAGACATGTTTAAGTCAGATGATGGACTAGTAAACTATTTTCTGATGTTTCCGTAATATCTTTTATTTATTTATTTATTATTTATTTATTTATTTATTTATTTATTTATTTATTTATTTTTGATTTGTTTTCATTGATTTTTAGAGAGAGAAGACGGGAAAGGGAGAGAGAAATTAAAATAAAGATGAGAGAGAAACCTTGATCGCTGCCTCCTGGACGCCCCCCACTGGGGATCAAGCCCGCAATCCCGGCATGTGCCCTGACCGGCAATCTAACTGGCAACTTCTTGGTGCATGGGTCGACACTCGGCCACTGAGACACACCAGCCGGGCTGTAATATCTTTTAAAAAAGAGAAGAATATGCCACCTAGAAATATGAATTAAAGTTACTTAAGAAATAGCTAGTGCACAGAGTACACTTGAAAGCAGGAAACTAATCTCCCATGTGAAAGCAGCGTCCCTTTACTGAGAGGGGAGAAGGCACAGGTATCACCAGAGATACGGAATTCAGGGCTGAGAAGGCTGCCTAAACAAATCTTATTACTTTTTAACTAATTTGCTACCCTAAGTGCAAACCCCTTATTTTGGCAATTCTTTACAAGTTTATTGTTTCCTTCTCTAAAAGGTATAAAAGCTGCTGATTTGAATCTCAGTCTTTGAATCTCATATCTTTATAGGTTCCCATACATATGAAATTAAATTTGTTTTTCTCTTTTAATCTGTCTTAACGTCAATTTAATTTTTAGACCAGACAGAGAACCTAGAATGAATAAGAGAAAAAAAGTTTGGGTCCCTACACCCTATATTTAACATCTAAAAAACTAACAATAAAACTGTATCATGTCAGAATAGCATCTTAAGTCAGAAACTCTGGGAGGCAGAATTACACCAGGATTTAGAATCCCCATGGGAACTTATGGTAGTCATCCAAGTGATTGAGTACATTGACTGTTTTATAAACTTCAGGCGTCCCCATTTAGATACCTCCCACCCCCAGCCAGTGGAGTATATAAATAAAATTTTACCGCTGTATTTAGAATAGTCCTGCTGTCTCTAAGATGCTTGTGAAGAATGTTCAAGTGATCTTATGGACAGGTAGACATTATAATGGAGTGCCACCAGCTCTTGCAGGCATTTCTGGAGGTATTTACAAAGAGCTTTGACTCTTTGTGGTGTTATTTATCTATTGCCCTTTGTTTTAAAATAAGAAAAGTTAAACTAAAAGCTAATACACAGAAGACTAGACCACTCATTCAAAACCCCATGCTCCACATCTGGGCAAGCTCATGAGAAAGCTCATGTACCCCTTCTTGGTGTCAGCAAACCATTGAAACCCCACCACCTAATCAAAATAAAACCCAAGCCAATCCCTCCCCCTTCTTTCTCAAGCCATTATAAAAAATAAACTTTTCAATAGTCTCTTTGTACATGTGTGGTAGCATCGGTCTTGATGTTCAAACCAAATTTTGTGTGATTAGGTCCATTTTGGTAGTAGTTTACCTTTTATTTGGATGTTATAACATTATTACTAATATTTTAGTTTTATTTAAATTCATATTTAATACTCTATATTTAAATTAATTTAGGGTAACCTCCCACAATTTTGCCATAGTGCTCTTCTTAAAGAATGTGTTCCTGCCCTGGCCGGTTTGGCTCAGCGGTTAGAACTTTGGCCTGCGGTCCGGAGAGACCCGGGTTCGGTTCCCGCTAAGGGCACGTACCTTGGTTGCAGTTTGTCCCCGGCCCTGGTTGGGTCGTGTGGGTGGCAACCACTCGATGTGTCGCTTTCACGTCGATGTTTCTCTCTCTCTCTCTCCCTCTCACTCTATCTGAACAAAATATTGAAAAATGTCCTTGGGTGAGGATAAAAAAAAAAAAAAGAATGTGTTCCTTAGAGTTTGAACTTTAGATATATCTTCAAGATTCATGAGAAAATGGCTTCCTCAACTACTGCACATCAAACAATGTATATTTATTGCCTCTTAAGTGAATCATAGTTTGGAAGTATATATTTTGGGGGTTACTTTCTTTCCTTAAGCCTTTGTGATTTTTATAGCATTAACTATTGGTATGAAAAAAATCTAGGGTTAGCCTAAATTCTCCTCATTATATTATAGCTTCTCCTTCACAATGGTCCTAGGTAGTTTTCTATTTTATTTATTTATTTATTTATTTATTTATTTATTTATTTATTTATTTATTGTATTGGGGTGACATTGGTTAATAGGATCATGTATGTTTCAAGTGTACATTTCTATAATACAAGATCTGTATATTACACTGTGTGTCCACCACCCAAAGTCAAACCATTTTCCGTCATCATATATTAGGCCCCTTCCAACTCCCATCATTCGGCACCTCTTTCACCCTTGTAACCACCACAGTGTTCTCTGTGTCCATAAGTTTCAATTTTGTATACCACATATAAGTGAAATCATGTGGTTCCTAGCTTTTTCTGACTGACTTATTTCACTTAGTATAATATTCTTAAGTCGTTATCTTAAAATTCTAACAATGTTTTTTAAAGCAATGTCTTGGTGACAATGATTCACTTTCCAAGTTTCACTGTCCCAATCTTGTGTTTTCAGTCGTTTCTGAAACACTTTAAGAGGACCTATATAGCATCACTTCTTATTGACTTAGAAAGGAACATTTTGATCTCCAATCAGGATTATAAATGCAATGAATTGTAGGGCATCAAATGTTAAATTCATATTGACACTGAAAAATCTTACTTTTTGATAATTTTTATAATATACTAGGAAACCAGTTCATTATTTAGAAAAAGATAAATAATTGGAAAGAATGACCCATGTATCTTGCCTTTTCTTTATGAACTTTATTTATCTAAGTTGTTGAAGAGAGGAACTTTCTCTCTATAGTAATATTCCAGCTCACAACAGAAGAAAAAAATTTGACCCACATAAGGAATTAATAAACCTAGATAATGATCATCAAAGGCTGCTTAGAACACAAAAAGAAATTAGACATTTTATGCCTTCTGATGAAAATATATAATACCTCCTATAAACCAGTTTTTCTAACATTTAAAATTCAATACTCATTTCTCTGTATACAAATTCCAATTGTGGGGAAGTTCATCAAAAGAAAAGTATGTTGCCCAGCCAGTGTGGCTCACGGGTTGAGCATCGACCCATGCACCAAGAGGTCACTGGTACTATTCCAATCAGGGCACATGCCCAGGTTGTGGACCCGAGCCTCGATAGGGGGCATGCAGGAGGTGGCCTATTGATATTCTCTCTCATCGATGTTTCTCTCTCTCTCTAAAATTATAAAGAGAAAACTATGTTAAGTCAGAAGAGAGGAAGCAAATCCAAATAACATAAAACTAAAAAACAAAAAATACCTGTCTTTTCAATAATTGCAAGGGAGGAAAAAAAAGATAGGTAATTCACAGCATTAAAACGGACTTTGAGACACAATAATCTTAATATATGGACCAAAAGTAAAATGTTTATAGAAAAGTATGAGTAATGCAATTATAATAATATTGAGGTTTAATTGTTTTATTGCAGATTCTGGAATATGAGCAATAGCATTGGAGTTATTTTTCAAATTGGAGTCGTTATCATTTGTAAGTACATGGCAGTCAATTCATAAAAAAATATATACTTTCTGAAATTTGCTTTACAGTAATATAGAGGGTCTTGTGGCTGGTGGTCAAGGGGGAAATATATTGTTTAAGCATTTATAATTTTTGAAGTTTTGTAAGAGGTACATGGGTTTTATTTTACTATTTTTCCCCTTTGGCACATGTTTTAAATTTTCATTTTAAATGCAAAAATAAATTCATCCTCATTAACAAGTTTGTTCTTTTGATTGAGAGTCAGAATGCAAAACCAAAAAGAATGTGCTTTACATTTTCATGAAAACAGTTTTTCTATTGGTAACTAACTTCAATTATAATTATTTGTTACAGATGAACAGAAATGAACTTAACAAAAAAAAAATTGAGCAAGAAGTTACATAATATAGCATATTAGATTTTTTTTTAAATCCTCATCTGAGGATATGTTTTTATTGATTTTTAGAGGGAGAAGAAGGAGAGGAAGAGGAGGGTGAGAGAGAGAAGAGGATGTAAGAGGGAGAGAGAGACCGAGAAACATTAATTGGTTGCCTCCCATTTGCACCTGACCAGGGATCGAACCTGTAACCTAGATTTGTGCCCTCACCGGGAATAGAATTATAACCCTTTGTTGCACGGGATGATGCTCCTGCTAACTGAGCCACTTGGCCAGAGCTATTGTTGTTGTTCTTAAGCATCCAAGTGTCCTTGATATTATTTGGATATCTAGTTTAAAAATCTTCAAGAAAAAGAAAAAGACAAAAAAAAAATCTTTAAGAGTAAATGACAAATATAATCTATATTTTTCATAAATACTTACTTATAATACCTACATATAAGAAAATATAAAAGAACATTATAATATTTTAAGAAAAAAAGGATTTTAATAAGAAATCACTCATGTTTATTACCCTCCCTTTTATGTTTTATTTTCTCACTTAATTTCTACCAGATACAGTAATGCCTTTCTGGGGAAAAATAAGTAATTCAGCAAACTCTTCTTATTTTTTTGGATAAATTTAAATTTGTCTTGAATATATATACTTACATCTTTTGAAATATGCTTTTTAATGTCTTGTAACAAATAACAGAATGAATAGTTAGTCCCTTAATCATTCAAGCATTTATTGGCTTTGAAGGGACAAAAGATATTTCCGAAATTCTGCTATGGAGAACAGAAAAAAATAAATAAATTCCTAAAATAGCCACAAATGCCAAATTATCACCTTATATAGCCAATACTCCTTTCCAGGGCATATAATAATTTAAGGCAATATAATATGGATTTTGTAATTACTGGTGGACACCCTATTAATGTGATTGTTTTTTAATATAGTCTACCAAAGTGTCTATAGCAGTCATAATGATATTAAGATAACTTTATTGTGGCTTTGTGTTGTAAAAGAAACTCATCATAATTATTAAATGGGATTTAAAGATCTTAAGTGTTGTATGATGATAAAATAACATTAAATAATAATAAAAATTTGAATAGAACAAAATACAGAGAACAAATAAAAATACACAAAATGTGAATTTCTGACATTCTGATCATTTTAATCCTCCACATTCATATTATTATTTAAAATTTAATGACCATTTAGTCATGTAGGATATGTATGTGTGTCTATTTTTACAGAGGGAATGAGAGAGAAAGGGTGGAAATGATGACAGATTGATGTTCAGTTTAGGAGCTTCCTTAGATATGTCAATATAGATCAGCTACTGCAGTGTGTTTTTGTGTTTGTTTGTTTTCCCAAGACAGTCCAAGGAATTACGTCTGTTTTCTAGACAAATCTGTGAAATATGTTAAAGAGTTATTTTAATTATTTTGGTAATCATTTTCTTACCAATCCTGACCTTATGTGCAAAAAAAAAAAAAAAAAATGGTATCCCTTCCCATCAATAGACAGAATCAGAAATCTTTAGAGGTAGTCATCTCTGAAGCAAGCTTCAATAGTTTTGCAATACAGTCGTCCCTCGCCCCTTTGCGCTGACTTTCGGGGCCTCACTCTAGAAAGTCAAAGTGCGAAGGGACGAGGGACGACTGTGTATAAATAAAGAATTCTACTTTGCAGAAATTTATTTATCGCAGTAGAGTCTGGAACTGATTAACTGTGATAAATGAGGGCCAACTGTAGTCCTAGAAGAAATGTTTTGCATTAAAAAAATGTTTAAACAGAGACCTGGGTTCGGTTCCCGCTAAGGGCAGGTACCTTGGTTACAGTTTGTCCCCGCCCCGGTTGGGTTGTGAGGGTGGCAACCACTCGATGTGTCCCTTTCACGTCGATGTTTCTCTCTCTCCCTTCCTCTCTCTCCCTCCCCCTCCCACTCTATCTGAACAAAAAAATGAAAAAATGTCCTCGGGTGAGGATAAAAAAAAAAATCTTTAAACAGGATATATTTTAATTCTTGGGACATTTCACTTTTAAAAAAAAAAAAGTATGTTTATATTGATTGTAGAGAGAAAGAAAGAGAGAGAGAAGAAGGAGGAGGGGAGTGGGGAGAGAGACAGATAAAGAGAGAGAAACATTGATGTGAGAAAGAAACTTCTATCAGCTGACTCCCATATGCATTCCAACCTGGCATTGAACTGAGTTGCAATGTGGGTATGTATCCTGACCAGGAATTGAACTGGCTACCCGTCTGTTCACAGGATGATGCTCAACCAACTGAGCCACAATGGACAGGGATTCCCCTTTTTCACTAATTGTAAATAACAGTGATTAGGTATGTGTTTCAGACAAAAGATAAACAAATAAATATTTGAAAACATAAGTTCTGAAAATAAGAGCCTGTTCCAGGTAGTCATAACAAGATTTTGCATCATTTTAGCTCATTGTATTCCTTTTAAAAATCATTATTGCATATTATTGTTATATTTTGAATGCATATTTTAGAGATTTTAATAAAGAAAGAAATATAATGCACTCCTGGTTTCTTGATAGATATATTCTTTAGACTCAGCCACTGTAATAGTGATTTGAGAGTCAACTAGGTCAACCATTATTATATTTAATTTTTAACATTTCATTACTAATGAATGATCACTAAACAATAGTTTATGGAAAGTTATTTAATTATTCACAATTGTCTTGAAGCATTTATGATTTTATGTGATGTTTTAGTGATTTTTCTTCATCGTATTAGATCAACACCGCACAGAATTGACTGAGAATGCAAAATGAAAAAAATAAGTTCACTACTTATAACAAAAGTTTTCTATTAAGAGAGTAACATTCATGTATAAAAATACATATATTACTCAAGGAAGTAAGCACTGAGTATCTAATGATTATAAGATGATACTACTCATCATTGTCTTGGTGAATTTAACCATTTTCTTATGTTAACCTAAACAGCTGGGTAATGGTTTTAGATGGCAACTGGTTGGCTCTTTTGGAGAACTATTAAATAAATCTTTGAGTACTTATTTATTTTTGTTTTCTCTTTGATACTTATTTTTCCTTGTACATTTTGAAAATAAAATCACACAGTCAAGAAAAGAAAATATTTTCAGCAGACTGGAAATAGTTTAAACATAAGATGCATTTCCATTTTCATTGCTAATGCCAAAAGTTGCAGCGAGCAAAACCTTTTCAGGATAAATCACATTAACAATCCCTGGTGTGGAGATGGTAACAGTTTATCAGTTCAGGTTGTCAGTGTGTTTGCTGCTGGGAATGAAGTAAAAAGATCAGTTGCCTAAACTCCCCAGTGTGCCCACTGCCATCAGTGCACTTGAGCTGCTGCAGAATATTTGTTCTATCAGCCTGTTGGGCTTCTTATTTAAACGGGTAAATTCCAACTAGAAACAAAGTGTCATCCTTATTATTCTGAATGTGAAATAGTCCCTAGAATGTTGTAAAATAAATAGCTAGTATATGAAGACATTAAAACAATAAACCAATGGTATTCATTTCAAAGCATCTACTTACATAGTTACGCAAAATAATCAAAGTACAATAAAATAAATAGGGTAGAAAAATAAACTACACGAAAAATAAAGAACAAGAAGAGAAAAATACAAGTGATACTGCTAAATATGATTAGAGACAGAGTGGGTGTCTATACAGCACATGGAAATGGTCATTGAGATACTTGATTAGCTTTGCCCAATTGCTTGGGTGGTTGAGCAGAGAAATTTGATTGCTGATTGGGTTATCCATTCTGGTTGCTAAGATAATCTAATAACCAGACCAATCATTTACAGTCCAGTTATTTTGATTACCCCTGTGACTCAAATTGCCCATTTCATAAACTTATCCAGTGCTCAGATTTCAACTTGTAAGTGATTGAGGTGATCAGCCATGTAGAAATGATCAGAGTACTACTCAATTTTAGAACATAAAATTGGTGAATGAAACAAGAAAATGAAAAGAACCCCTAATCTCAACATCTAAAAATTTATATAATGAATAAGGTTTTCTCCTCATAATATAAATGTTCTCAGAATTGTTCTTATTTCTAAATTAAAATATGAACCAATTTTTGGAAGATCAAAAATCAGATTACTGAGAGAAGACAGGGAAGATCAGTTCATGTTAGTACATATGAATAAAACACAATGCATTATTAATGATAGTTGAGATTATTTAACTGACTGTAATTGCACAAAAAATTAGGTATTTGTTTATTTGAAATTTGCTCAAGGAAACATTTCATAAATTTCTTACAAAGCTGGCTACTGCTAAACTATAATTGCCATGGAATATAAAACAGCTCACTGAATATTGTAGGTACCACTGGTTCTCTTTCCATCCAGGTAGTTTAAGTATTTAACAGTTTTTGGTTGTTTTTTGCTCTGAAGGGGTAACTAAGCAAAAATGATATTGTCCATGAAGATTGATTCTTATAGATTGTGAAGACAGAAATCCACCTTATGTTTATATTTTTGTCAACATTCCAAAAGTCAAGTTACATGTCGTATCCCTGTATGTGTTCAAACCTTAAATGTATAGATATTTTCCCCCTAGTTCTGATTTTGGCATCTTTTCCAACATAATAGCAAATCTCTAGATACAGGCATTTTGTCAGATATGTTAATACGCTTTAGTTATTCTTCCAGTTAAACATTTTCTCAAGAGAATTTTTATGCAATGAC
Organism: Molossus molossus; assembly: GCF_014108415.1. Taxonomy (NCBI): domain Eukaryota; kingdom Metazoa; phylum Chordata; class Mammalia; order Chiroptera; family Molossidae; genus Molossus; species Molossus molossus. The sequence goes on from NW_023425344.1 coordinate 42,593,531, forward strand.
TTCACCTTAAACACTGCAAAATATAACCATCTGGTAAGGCAATGTTAAAATATCTTGTAGAGTATTTTGGGTTTTGCATTTAATGTTAAAAAATAAATATTTTATTTTTTTGTGGTTTTTGTTAAAAAAAATTAGCCAAGAAACTGAGGCACTGAAAATAAGGTGAGAAATCTTGCTTTTTGTTAAAAAGGATAAATAAAAAAATAATAAATAAGTAAGTAAATAAAACCCACTCACTCTATGCCTTCTCCCTGAAGTTTATCCATTTCCTGGGATCACGACGACATGATAGTTGTGGTTTCGGGCAAGCGCAGGATTTCCTTTCCCAATATTTCTATCCTTTTGGGAGAACAGAAAACAACATGCAGACCACTGTTGTACCATGGGCAAGCCCTCAGGGACCACGGGAGCGAAACATAAGACGAGAAAGAACAGAACAGGAATGACTGTACAGACCTCTAGGTTATTGGCTTTCTTGTATTAAAACCTAAATATTCTTGCCCTGGCCGGTTTGGCTCAGCGGTTACAGCGTTAGCCTGTGGTGCAGAGAGACCCGGGTTTGGTCCCCGCTAAGGGCACGAACCTCAGTCGCAGTTTGTCCCCGGCCCTGGTTGGGTCGTGTGGGCGGCAAGCACTGGATGTGTCCCTTTCACATCGATGTTTCTCTCTCTCCCTCCCACTCTATCTGAACAAAATATCAAAAAATGTCCTTCTGGACCCTCCGCCTTGACAGATGGTTCTTACCCAGGATTGCAGCTAATTTGGGGGAGGCACTATCTCAGTTTATATGTTAGGAACCCTTTTAGCTCGCAGACCTTCTGTCTCCATCTTCGGTCTTATATAGAGATACTATAAACAGGCAAAAAACGTGTTTAGAGAAGCTACTGTATAATCGTCATTAAGGCTGTAGTGATTTGGGTTCCTCAGTAAGCGGAATTTATCTAAAACGCTCTCGGAAGTAACACTTGAAGGGTAAGAGAAGAAAACAAACCAGGCAGAGGGACAAGTTGGGCTGCGGTGCAGTTGAGTGTTGGGCGGCCCCGCTGGAAGGGTTCGCTGGGCCAGCTCCCCACAGTCCCCGGGAGGTGGTGAGGGCCGGAGCCTGGCGGCCTAGGCACCCGTCATTTTCAGCAGTCAGCCCCAAGGGGGCAGAACGCCGGCAGGGACTGTGCAGTCAACGGAAATGTGCGGAGAGGATTGCTGAAGGGTAGGGACAACCATCCCAGCAGCTGGGAAGTATTCCTTCAATCCTGACCGGGAGTCTGGGTTTAGTAAACTGCAGTGATCTATAACAAAAGTTAATATTCACAAATACAATGCCCACTTTTGCCTAAACTGGAGATGAAGTGGTTATAAGCTAGTAAAGATGATGAAGGTTCGCTGCAGGACAGGTGTGGGTGGGTTGAGGGGAGTAGGCTCAGTGAGGAAAGCTCTGGATTGACTGAAATCTATGTGTAACCCATGGAACTTAGAAATTAACAGCTAATTCTACTGAGAAAGGAAGGTAACTCACAAAAATGTTTAATAATAAATGTAAAGATTTAAAGATTCAAGAAACTCCCATATCTCTGATTTAAGAAGAACAAAAGGAATGTTTAAATATAAAATGTAATAAAGAAAGCCATCAGTTATTCTGAGCACAAAATATGAGTTGTTTGGATGCAGGCACAGTAATAAGTGGGTAATTTACATATAGTAATGTAGCGGTCTACATACATTTTTTTTTTAAAGGTACAAAACCCTTTTTAATATCAAAACTTGAAAAGGAACCTCTGATGTATAAAAGGATAAAAATCAATTATCTGTCCAAGGAGAAAATTAGGGGCCCAGCTCCTGGCAATTAGTCTTCTACTCAGTCTCTACTAAGTCATTGCTGTGTTTCCCCAGGGTTTCTAGGGGAGTCCTGTTTTATATAAAATAGATATTCCAAGTTTAATAACCCTGTTTATCTGAAGACCACCATTTTCTTTCTAAGGATATTTTTAAAAAGCCTTCTAACTGCCTCATTTTCCCATTCTTGGCATCCTAAAAACCACTTTCCATACTCAGAGGAGTCTTTTCAAAACATAAGTTAGACTGTATGCTTGCTTGCCTGGTGTTGACATTACTATATCCTTGATTCTAGAGCAAGTTTTAGCATATACTATATAGTAAATGCTCAATAATATTTGTTAAATAAATATTAGTCTAGTGTTTAAACTCTTGAAAAGTTTCTGTCATACGTAGGCTGAAATGCAATTTAATTGCCATGATCCATGCCCACCTCTTCAGCCTTATCTTGTACCACCCCTACCCTTCTTACTTACTCATTGTAGTTTTAAGGCCTAAATTTTATAGAATGGTCCCTTTTTATAGAACATTATGCTCCCTTTTCCCACCCCACCACCCAGATCTTTATATTATATGACTGACCCTTTTTATTAATGCATCTCAAGTTAAAAGTCACATCTTCAAAAAATGTTTCACTTCCACCCAACGTAAAGTTAAACCCCAGTAACTTCATAACATTCCACATATTTTTTTTCATGTCACTTACAATGTTCCTATTGTGTGTATATTATTGTTATACCGTAAACCCTAAAGAGAGTTTATTCCTATCATATAACTGGTTTCATACGTGGGTGCACATGTGGGTCACAAGCATGTGTACACATACTTTATGTGTTTTTGTGACATCTGACTTAGTTAAAAGTCAAGATTGAGTCGGCTGTACAGATTGTGAGAAATGTGTGAATGTCTTTCTTGTTGTTTCAGCTTCCCAAAATGTAAATTGATATAACAATATATTTGTCTAACTCATATGAATGCTATGAAAATCAACTGACTTATATCAATGAAAACAACCCCATAATGTACAAGGAACGTGTCTCCATCAGTTTGGGCTGCTATAACAAATTACCATAAACTGAGTGACTTAAACAACAAACATCATTTCCTTCTGTTTTGGAGGCTGGGAAGTCTGAGATCGGGGTGCTAGCAGGGATGGTTATAGTGAGAACACCCCCCCCCCAGGTTTCCTCATATGGTGGAGAAAGAGAAGGAAAGGAAGCAAGCTCTCAAGTCTCTTCCTACGTGAGTACTAATTCCACTCATGAGGGTTTCACACTATGACCTAATTACCTTCCAATATCTCACCTCCTAAAACAGTCATATTGGGAGGGGTGTTTGGATCTCAACATATGGTTTTGAAGGGAATTCAAACATTTAGTCCATAACAGAAAGCATAGCAAGATGCCAATAACATCATCTTTCTTGGAGGCCTGGGCGAAGTAGGTATCACCCCAGAGAACCTAGATGTTTTATTCTATTCTAACAGACCACACACTGAAAATCTGATCTTCATTTTGTTTGCATAATATAAGAATACATTTTTTAAAAGAAAGAGGAAAAAGAATAAATAACAGAGACACTCAAGATCATTTTTAGTCTTATTATCTTATTTTAAATCAGAAAAATATCTCAAAGAACTGAGTCATTACGGGTCCCACAGGTAGAGTAGTTGTGTTGGGAATACAATTTCGGTCCCCAATGTCCTATCTGTTGCTCTTTCTCTATAGTGTACTACACTTGAGTAACATAAGTGAACAATATGATTTCTTAGCTCAAAGAGATCAAGAATCATGCATGTTTTCACTCTAGGCATCTTTTTAATCTAGTGCATTAAACATTAAGCAAATAACAAGGTGGCATCTAGAAGTATAATGTCAGCTGCAAAGGTTTTTTAAAAGAAGTTATGTTCTTAAAACTGTTTGAGCAAATCAGTATTCATTTCCATGACTACTTCTGTATGAGATATATTTTCTTAAGGAAGTAAATCACTCAGTCCCAGCTGTTAACCATGTGTCAAGTCAAATTCAACAATACTCTGAGTATTATTGCTTAACCAAATATTTCTTCTTACTTAAAGGATTGCTTATGTGCTGATATCAATACGTCTGATTTTATTTTGTCCTATTCCACCTAATTGAGGTTTCTTACCACTTCTATTCAAATATTATTTTGATAACTTGAGATTTGTGTTAAATCAATACATTTAAGAACATTTTACCATTTATTGCTTAGACTGTCTTTTCTATACATAGTAGAAAATTCAGCAAGGATATTCTTGCATAGCAAAAAGAGTATTAAAACCAAACCAGAGCCCAGCCGATATGGCTCAGTGGTTGAGTGTCAGCCCAGGAACCAAGAGGTCACTCTTTTGATTCCTGGTCAGGGCACATGCCCAGGTTGTGGGCCCAGGTTGTGGATCAAATCCCCAGTGGGGGACATGCAGGAGGCAGCCAATCAAAGTTCTCTCTCATCGATGTTTCTATCTGTCTGTCCCTCTCCCTTCTTCTCTCTCTAATGAATCAATAAAGAAAAAAAAATTTAAAAAACAAAACAGAAAACTGATTCTTGGCTCTTAATTTACCAGATGTAAATAATTTAACTAAATTTTAAAATATATTTTGAAATAATGTTAAACTTACAGAAATGTATAAGTATAATTTAATATTATCTGTTATAATTATATAATAATCATATATTTAATAATTATAGCCATATATAAATATTATATGTCATAGTTATATAAAATATATATAACTATATATAACTAAATATATATAATTATATAATTATTACTATATAATTATATTCAACTATTCCAAGATTCAGTAATTCATCCATTTTAACACATGCATATAATTATAAATATGTACCATTCTAAATATATACAAATTATACATATGTTTATGTATTATATATGTGTTATATGTGTGTACCCATGCATATCCATAGATTTTTATATAGTCATGTACTGTTTTTTCTAGACTATTGGAGAGTAGAGTAAATAGTAGTATGCCTCTTTGCACCATAATATTTAGTAATTACTTAAGAAAAAGGTTATTGTATTAATCAGAGTTCTACAGATGAACAGAACTAAATATGCAATTTCTACAATAGAAGAGATTTATTATGAGGAAGTGGTCTGTGGAATTATGGAGACTAAGAAGTCCCACAATATACACACTGTAAATTGGAGACCCAGGAAAACTGGTGGTGTAGTTTTAAGAACTGAAGCGTCAGTACTATAGTAATCTCAGTAGAGGGCAGAAGGCTGACGTCTTCAGGAAGAGAGAGTGAACTTCCCCTTCCTCTGTCTTGTTGCTCTATTTAGGCCCTCAATGAATTGGTTGATGCTCACCAGTATTGGAGAGGGCAATCTGCTTTACACAATTCACCAATTGAAATGCTAATTTCTTCTACAAACACCCTCTGACACACCCAGAAATAATGGGTACCTCATGTTTCAGTCATGTTGACACACAAAATTAACCATAAAAAGTCTACCCCTGTCAACTTGGCACTCATCTACTTCTTTAACATACCTAACTCAAAATAGAGACAATAACAAGATCATAAGTCCACCTAATATAATACATCTATCCTGCCTACATCCAAAAACTAACCCCTTCCCCAGAGGAGGAAGTAAAGGTATCTTGATATTCTATATTTATATACTATGATGTAAAATTAACAAGACATAAATACTATTCTATGAAGTTAATGCATCTTATGTTAAATAATAAGATGATAAGAGGAAAGAAAACTATATATATATATATATATATAGTATACACACACACACACACATATATATATATATATACACACAAACATATTAGTAAAATAAGGAGGATATTCATAATTACAGTTCTTGTTACCCTAACTGGTCATGTCGTCGTATTTGGTATTTTCTCCTTCTTCTACAATCCACTCTGGATCCCCTTTGCCTTCCGCAAGCACCTAGATTATTTTCCTGGTGGAGTGACCCAACCCTTCATTCCTGAATGGCTGAGCACGTAATCATCCTGTGGATTGGGCTGTTACAGTTTCCATGGGCATGGTAATACTAAGAGACATTCTGAGGGATCTCCTGTGTTCTGGACATACTTTGCACTGTGGAGAAATAGTCTACTTCTTCCTTTGTAGTAAAAAGCAATCACTCTGCCCAGCACAATAACTCCCTTCTTTGCCTGTTGAGTCAAAATTTTGTGGAGCCCAACGTGGCAAGATAGCATCTTAGCTTCCAGTTTAGTGGAATAATTATGGTGTCTTTTGGTGGAAATATTCCTCCTTTTGTTACTAAGACATCAAGGCCAGCAGAGCATAAGGTTATGGGACTAGAAAGCAAAAAAATATATATATATATATATTGCTTATGAGTCATCACAAGGGGTAATAATGAGGGATGCAACTTCCATTTCTACCCTTTGACTCCTGGACCCATGGATCTTAGCTATGAGAGAAACAGTACATATACTGGATGCTGATTCAAAACACATACAGCCTTCAAGAGAACTTTACCCAGTCCTGTAAAGTATTGCTACCTAACCAGTGGTTTAATTGAATCTTTCAAAAAGACCATTCTACTATTCTATCAAAACAGCTGCTTCTAGATGGTAGGCAATATGGTAAGACCAGTGAATTACACAAGTATGATCCCACTGCCCCACTTCTTTTGCTGTGAAGTGAGTCCCTTGATCTCAAGCAATGCTGTGTGGAATACCATGATGGTAGATGAGGCGTTCTGTAAGTCCATGGATGATAGGTGTGACTGAAATGCTGTGTGCGAAGAAGGCAAATCTACATCCAGAGAAGTGTTTACTCCTGTCAGAACAAAATACTGCCTTTTCCACGATGGAAGCCATCCAATGTGATCAACCTGCCACTAGGTAGCTGGCTCATCACCCCAGGGACTGGTACCATAACAGGGACTTAGTTTAGTGTTGGTCTCTGCTGCTGGCCAATTGGGCACTCAGCAGTAGCCATAGCCAGGTGAGCCTTGCTGAGTGGAAGTCTATGTTGCTGTGCCCATACATATTGTATCCCTGCCACTATTGCCACTTTGTTCCTGAGCCCATTTGGCAATCACACAGTGTCTGGGAAAAGAGGCTGACTGCTATTCACAGAACAGGTCTTATTCCTTTGTTATTAAAACTGTCCTCTGCTGAGGTCATCCTTTGTTCCTCTCACTTCATTTTCTGGAAGCACATTCATATGAGGCATCAATATCTTCACAGTTTTTGCCATCTGTACATTTTCTTTGACGAAGAATCTGGTCACAACTTCTGACTATTTTCAATAGCACTGTTTTCCTATTATTGATCATTGAAAGTTTATGATGTATTTTGGATAAAATTCCTTTAACACATATGTTTTTGTTTTTGTTTTTTATCCTCACCTGAGGACATTTTTCCATTTTTTGTTCAGGTAGAGTGGGAGGAAGAGAGAGGAACAGAGAGAGAGAGAGAGAGAGAGACATCGATGTGAAAAGAACACATCGAGTGGCTGCCACCTGCACAACCGACCAGGGCTGGGGACAAACTGCAACCGAGGTTTGCGCCCTTAGCGGGAACCAAACCCGGGTCTCTCAGGACCGCAGGCCGACGCTCTAACCACTGAGCCAAACCGGCCAGGGCAACACATATGTTTTTGAAAATATTTTCTCCCAGGCTGTGGCTTGCTTGTGTTCTCTTAACAGCTTTTTTTCACAGAGCAGTGATTTATAATTTTAATGCAGTGGAAATTATCAATTTTTTCTCTTATGGATTATGTTTTGGTTGTATCTAAAACTCATTGTCACACCTAAAGTCACATCGATTTTTCTATCTCAAATTGTATAATACTGTTTTTCACATCGGTGCCTATATCCATTTTGACTTAATTTTTGTATATGGCCTTCCACTTGTTCTAGGGTTTGAAGAAAAGACTATCTTTTCTTCTTTGGATTAATTTTTTTCCTTCCTCAAAGACCAGTTTTGTGTGGGTCTATTTATTGGCTCTGTATTCTGTTTTATTAATCTCTGTGTCTAATTGTTCACCTATACCATACTGCCTATTTCACTGTGCTTTGAGGTAAATCTGGAAGTTAGGTAGTATAATTCTACTTTTTTCACCTTTTTCGGTATTTGTGGGCTATTCTTGCGCTTTTGCTTAGATGATTGCTTTAATATCCTTGTTTTTCTAACATTTGCATTGAGTGCTATCAAGTTCCATCTAAGCAGTGCTCTCATTGCTTCTGATAAATTGCATTCTCATTTTTATTTAGTTCAATGTATATTTAAAAATTTTTTGTGATTACTTATTTGACGAATGTATTATTTGAACGTGTGTGGTTTAACTTCCAAATACTTGGGTGTTTTTAAGCTATCTTTCTGTTATTGTTTTCTAGTTTAATGTCATGTGGTGTAAGAATATGCTTTGTGTGGTTTCCATTTCTTTACATTTGTTAAGGTGTGATTTATGTCTTAGAATTTGGTCTATCTTTGTGCATGTTTCATGTAAACTGAAAAAGAATGTATATTTTATAGTGTCAGTTGGATCATGTTGATCAATAGTGTGGTTTTCTGCCTGTGATATTTATCCATTAGTAAGAGTAGTAATCTTTCAAACTGTAATCGTGGATTTGTCATTTCTACTTGCAATTCTACAGGTTTTTGCCTTATGCATTTTGATGCTCTGTTGTTAGGTATATACACATTAAGTATTGTTATATCCTGTTGGAGAACTGACCTATTTATTATTTTGTGTGTTTTTTTAAAGAATAATTTATTGAATTTTTTTTTTTTAGAGAGATAGAGGAAGGAAGAGGGAGAGAGAAAAACATAATTGTATCAATGTCAGAGCTCAACATTGATTGGCTGCCTCCTGCAAGCCCCCTAACAGGGATGGAGCCTGCAGGTGGGGTATGTGCCCTTGACCTGGAATAGAACCAGCAACCTTTCCGTCCATGGGATGATACCCAACAAACTGAGCTACATCTGCCAGGTCCTCTTTATCATTTTGAAATATCCCTTTTTATTTCTATTAATTTTCATTGCTTGAAATCTGTATTGTCTGAAATTAATATGGCTACTCCAGCTTTCCTTTGATTAATATTAGCATAGTATATATTCCCTGTTTCTTTACTTTTAGCTTCTGAATATTTATAGATCACAGACAGTTGGGTCTTGTTTTTTCATACACTTTTTTTTCTATCATTTATTTGCTGTTTTTAGACTCTTCAGATATAGATTTATTATTGATGTAGTTAGACTAATATCTACCATGTTTTGTTTTAATTTGTTGTACTTATTCTTTTTCTCACCCCCCTTTTCTGCCTTCTCTAGTTTTAACTAAACTTTTCTATAATTCATTTTCTTTTCTCTCTTGCATATCAATTATACTTTTGAATAAATATTTTAGTGGTTGTTCTATAGTTTTCAGTATGCAATTTTAATTAATCTAAGTTAGCCTTCACATAACACTATGGAACTTCAAGAAGAGTGTAAGTAACTTACAACAGAGTATCCCCGACCTTTATTTCATTTTTTATGCCATTGCTGCCATTTGTTTCATTTACCCGTAGGCTAAAATCACACAACACAGTGCTGCTATTATTTCTTTAAACGAACAGTTATCTTTTAGCTCAATTTACAATAAGAAAAATAAAATATTTAATTTTACTTTATTTATTCCTTCTCTGATTCTCTTCCTTTCTTTGTGTAGATCAAAGTTTGTAGCCTATGTTCTTTTCCTTTTTCCTAAAGTGCTTTTAAAAACTTTTTTTTTTTTTTTTTTTTTTTTTTGCAGAGAAGATCTGCTGGTGTTTAATCCCTTTAGTGTCTGATTTTCTGAGAAAGTCTTTATTTCTCATTCATATTGGAAGGATAATTTAACTCAGTATAATAGTCTATTTTCTTTATTTTTTTTTTTTTTTTACTTTTTCCACCGCTTTAAATGTTTCACTATACTCAATTGTTGTTTATATGGTTTCTGTTAAGAAGACTTCTGTAATTCTTTTTCTTGTTCCTCAGTACATACATTTTTTCATCCCCTTCAAAGTCTTATTTTTGTCTCTCATATTACACAGTATGAATGTAATATCTTAGGTATGTGTTTATTTATTTTCCTTGGAGTTCTCTGAACTTCCTGAATAGGTGGTTTGTTGTCTATTAGTTAATTTATACATCCTATATTTCTTCTTTTCTTTTTCTCTTTGTTCTCCATCTGGTATTCCTATTGTGCTTATGTTACACTTTTTTCAACTGTCCCACATTTTTTAATATTCTGTTTTACTCCACCCTCCCCCATTCTTGTTTCTTAACATTTCAATTCTCGAAATTTGTAATGAAATATCTTCAAGCTCACGGTTTCTTTCTTGGGACATGTCTCATCTAGTAATAAGACTATCAAATGCTTTTTTTTTTTTTTTTTCATTTCTATTACAGTGTTTTTGACTTCTAATGTTTCTTTTTGATCTTTTCTTCAAGTTTCTCTCTTCTTAAATCGTTCATCTGTTCTTGCATGTTGTCTACTTTTTCCTTTAAAGCTCTTAAAATGTTAATCATAGTTATTTTATCTTTCCTAAATAATTCTAACATTGGTGTCATATTTGAGTGTGTTGTTTTTCTTTGCCTTTCATTATGTTTTATATATTTTTTTGAAGCTGATCAGAATATATAGGTATTAAGAACATAAGTAAACAGGTTTTGCATATAAAGTTCTATGTTATTCTAACTGGGGTTGATTTTGCTTTGTCTAATGTTTATTGTAGTTGTAGGTACAAGAGGCTTCAAGCTCCTCCAGTGACTTAGTTTTTGTTTTCTCTTGAATTTTCAGTTCTTTAAATGTCCCTCCGTATAGGAGTAAGTTAGCCATTGTTATTATACTGGATAATTATTAGTGCGTGGTAAAGTTGGGGGGAAAGTAGTGTACTATAATTCTAAAGTGTTCTAAAGGAAGCCTCAGGATTAAGTCTCAGATTTTCAGTGGGTCTGTGTTATTAGGCTATGACCTTGACAACAGTCTATTAGCTTATGCCCCAGCCAACCCTCACTTAGGACAGATAGGTAGACTAGAGCTATCTGGATTCAAAAAGAGAGAAAGGCATCAGGGGTCAATGTGAGGGTAAGAAAGTAAGGCATATATCTCTTCTTCTGAGATGAGGAAAATGTGACAGTGACTTGTAGATATATACATTGAAGATTAGTGGTCAATACCTGGCAACTAAAGTTTTATGTCCAATGCATTTATTTTTTTATTAGTCAAAAATAACTTTTATTTGTTAAATGGGATAGGAAGAGAGAGTTAGGTCGGTGTCTCTTGAAAATAGAGATCCAAGTACATTAATCCTGTCTCTCTCATTAAAGCCGAAGCTCTCTAAAGAACAAGACACAGGCATGATTCTCTGTATCACTCATATTTGGCCCAATAGGTACAACAAGGCACTGAGAAAGGTAGTTGATATATTTTCTTAATCATTTAGAAGTTAAAAGCAATGTATTATTGCTGTCCATTTATGTATAAAAGAAGTTCTTTATGTCCCACATAAAAAGTAAGTTTATAGAGCCCTGGCTGAATTGGCTCAGTGGTTACGAGGCCGACCCATGGACTGAGTCGTGGGTTCAATTCTGGTCAAGGGGAAGCAACCAGTGGATGTGTCTCTTTCACATCAATGTTTCTCTCTCTCTCTCTCTCTCTCTCTCTCTCTCTCTCTCTCTCTCTCCCTTTCTCTCTCTCTCTCTCCCCTCCTTACCTCCCTCTCTCCCCCCCTTCGCCTCCCACTCTATCTGAAGATAAATAGAAAAAAAAAATATTCTCGGGTGAGGATTTAAAAAAAAGGTAAATTTATAGAAATTATGGTGGAAAGATTCTCAAGAATTATCTAAGCATACAAACTATTCTTTATGCCAATACAATAACCAGTTATGATATGCAGAGAAAAATCTATCATAGCAAGTACTGCCAAGCACTACACTCATTTTTTTCCTATTTAAAAAATCAATTAAAAATAACCACATTGCAGGAAATGTGCTAAGTACACATATACAAGAATTAAAACTCTTCATATTAAAATAATATAAGTTATTCTAAATCTACAACTATATTGATAAGTAGATTAATCCATTGTCAATGTGAAATATTATCTGCTGAAAGCAATGCCTATAATTAGTTTGCTAAGGCTATTTTAGCTTTTCTTATTTTGATTATTTTTGTTCTTCAGATTACACTAGTAAAGCAAGAATGTCTTGTTCTTTATTGAAGTTCATATAGAAAAAAATGCTATTTTCATCTTCCCTGAAGCAAACAGAGTATAATAACAGAGGAAAAAAAGAACAACCAAAGTATACATTGGATTTTTATCAAAAGAGAGTGGAGAATAAAGTAATTTTTCCCACAGATACCTTTAAATTCATTTTCCTATGTGAGTCTTCCTAAAAATCTCAACTGAATGAAGATATATGTTTGTTTAATTTTATGAGGTACCAGAATATATGCTCTGGTACAGTGCTTTGCCATAGCTATTTATTTTCTGCATATATCATTTTTATAGACTAAGAGAAAAGCCAGAATTTACTTTTATTCGGTAAGATTTTAGTTATATCAATTACCCTTATTGAGTGTTGTGTGGAGAGCTTCCAGGCACAGCAATAATATTTTGTTGTTTATTTGTTTTTGTATTTCTAGCAAAGACAGAGTAATATAAATAGTTTAGTTCATCATTACTATTCTCTGCTGTATTGGCCAAGGTTTTCCACAGAAATAAAACTAATAGGAGATATAGATAATATAAATGATATAAAGATAGAGAGATGTATGTGTGTGTGTATAATAAATTATATATATATACATTTAGAGAGAGAGAGAGAGAATGATGATAAGAATTGTCTCATGCAATTATGGAGGCTAAGAAGTCCCATGGTCTGCTGTGTGCATGCTAGAAGCTTGGAAAAGCCAGTGGTGCAGTTCAGTCTAAGTCCAAACACCTGAGAACCAGGGAAGTGATGTGGGGCAAGAGATGATGGATGTCACAGATCAAACAAAAAGAGTATATTCTTTCCTCTTCTACCTTTTTATTCTATTCAGACCCTTCACAGACTGGATTGATACCTACCCTCACTGACCATCTTTATTTGGTCTACTGATTCAAATGTTAATCTCTGCCAGAAACACCATCATAGACACACCCAGAATAATCTTTTGCCAGCTACCTGGGCATCCCTTACCTTAGTCAAGTTCATGTACAAAATTAACTATCACATCTACCAATAGAAATAATTGTTTATTTTTAGTCACTAGATTTTTCTGTTCTGTGTTTATAAATGTAATAATCTTAACTACCCAAGATTGATGAGAACCAGTTCAGTACAGTATACTGAAACTTAATTGTCCTTAGAAACACACACACACACACACACACACACACACACACACACTATATTGTAGTTCTTGAGCTAGGCATTTTATATGAATTTTTTCTTTAGTCCTCACAGGTTACAGCAAATATATAAGATATGTAGTCTTTCTCACAATTTACAGAAGAAAAACCCTGTACTTAAAGCCACAAATATTAATTTGCCCAAGATTACATCATTATTAAGTATCCGAGATTAAGTTTAGGTCTGATTTCAGAACCTATTCTCAATTTATTATAGACAAAATGAGTTTATATGTTGTTATGGATAAAAGAGTTGATTGTGGCTCTGAGGAGAATTTCGTCATTAAATTCATACCAACTCATACCCAGAAGAGAGGATAGACTGACCAGCCAAAGTTCTCACACACAGAAAACAAAATGTCTTAGGAAAGGTTGCTACATGTTCTATTGGTAAAAGTTTTAAAGTTGCTAACTCATAATTTCCTTCTTAAAAAGTAGTTACAACCAATGAATTACATTTAGATGAGAATGAGTTGCCAATATTTCCATTTAAAAAATTGGAAGATAATAGTAAATAAGTGAAGTAAAAATTTAAACCATTTTGAAAACAAATTCCAAGTCTATAAACAAAATGCAGAAAAAACTTGCCAATAACTTGAAGAGAAATAGAGATAGATGATACATGATAGATGATAGATAGATAGATAGATGATAGATAGATAGATAGATAGATAGATGATAGATAGATGATAGATAGATGGATAGATGATAGATAGATAGATAGATGATAGATAGATAGATAGATAGATAGATAGATAGATAGATAGATAGAAAGATAGATCCTTCGATTGTTGTCAAGTTGCCCAAACACACAAACAACCAAAGGTCTTCACTGCCAATTGAACACCAACAGGAGTCCTCAATTTTGGGTGCAGTGAAGGGGGAGAGACTTTACTCAGTACAGACAGCTCAGTTGTGAGACAACCAGGCTGTGGGACATCGGGGATGAGTCAGCGGAGTAGTGCCACAGCTCAGTTATGACACAGCAGGGCTGTGGAACGGCAAGGTTGTGAAACAGCTCCAGAGGTAAATTTGATGAATCTTTAAATATATAAAGATTACAGGTTTTGTTGTTGTTGTTATTGTTTTTCCTTTTTTTTTTTCTGTTTGTTTGATTTTTAGAATTTAATTTAGGTTTTAATTCCAGGGTAAAATTTATTATTTATGACTTTCTTTATAATAGCACATTCAAATAACCAAAGTCACTTATACTTTAAAGAATTTAGCACATTGCCTTACTAACCAGTTAGTCAATGTTAGTTTTTCCAATCACTCATATAATTTTATTTCTTTTCCTCTATTCAGTTAATTTTAGTCAGGTTCAAAATAAGGTCAAAGTTTTGCTTCTGATGGATATTGTATTAAATTTATCTCCCTCTGTTTTAAAATTTTATTTTAAAATAATTATAGACTCATGAGAAGTTGTAAAAAGTATACAGGTGGGACCCACGTACTCCTCACCAAGTTTATCCAAACCTTGGCTCTTGTAAAATCATAGTACAATGTCAAAACAAGGACACTGACAATGGCATAATCCCCAGAGGTTATAACGTTTCCATGAACATATTTTATGTATTCATGTGTGTGTATGATGTATTATCACACGTGGAGTTTTGTGTGACTGCCACCACAATCATGAAACAGAACTGTACCAACATAGTCTCCCTTGTACTATACCACAAGCCTACTTTTAAGTAAATGTATGTTCTATGTTTACATTAAGCCATTTGAAGTGAATTGTTTTGTAAAGATGTTGTCACTATAAGAACTGTGAATTTTTATTATTCACTTGCCAACAGAAATATATACAGCCATTCTTTGCTAAATAACTGTGTTCTCTGTAACGGAGAAAGTGCATGGCTTCATGGCAGCCCTTTCAATATGATAACTAGAAGGAACTTCTGAGTGTATGTCCAAAACTCTTTGGCCCTCACCTCGTTTCTCTCACTATCTCACTAACCTGTGTTATATTGGTGACTAAAGCAAGACAATAATGGGGGAAGCTGAGATCCTCTCAGACAGCAAGTTTGTTTCAAAATAATAGCCAAAGGATAGAGGATGTTTTGTTTTTGTTTTTAAATAATGTGTACTCAGCTTTTTCTCACTTTCATGTTGTTTGCATCATTAATTTCTTAATGTAGCACTGAGAAGAGCTAGAAATAAATTACCTTATTTAAAGACTATATCTTTATAATTACACCTCACATTAAAATGCTTCAACACAATGAAAACACTGAAGAAGTGTGGCTTCCATAAAAGTTGCTATTTCTAAGATGTGAAGCTATTTTGCATACAACTGAATCCTCAACTAGGCTCAGGCCCTTCTTCTCTATTCTAAAACCTGAGTGCTTTTAAAGAACATTTTTCAATGTATATTTTATGTCTTTTAAATAAATTTCAAATACATGGTTGTGGAAGGATTGTGTGAAATCTTACTGTGGGCAATTCTACACCTGACCATTTTCAGACACCAACTATTTCTATTCTAACAGTAAATAGAAATACTTCCTCAAACTGTATGAAAATTTGAAACTATATGTTCAAGCAGATATCTGCAGATATATTCTACATTTAAAAAAAAAATCTGACTGCAAATGCTAACTTGACAGATCTAGGAAATCAGCAATCAATTCAATCAATATATAACAGAAGGAGTTCACATTCAATTTCACTCTCAAACTTGTGCTTTGTTTCCAAACAAAACTTACTCATAGGGTTGATAATGATACACAACATAAAGATACTTAGTCAATTTCCCTTTCTTTTGTGATTTCCAAAAAAGGAGTCAACATGATGATTTTTGAGTAATGAGAAAACTTAGTTGTCTTGCTATTAAATAAAGTATTTTATTTATAGGCAGCAGGCAAATGCACACTCACACTATTGTCTTTGAGTTTAAAGATGTGAATGATAATTATGTTTTTCATGACTTTCAGCTAGCTTAGTAGTATAGTTGAATCTGGTTTCATACTAACAGCTTCCCTTAAGTATTTTAGTGTTACTATCAATATCACATATATACAAAGTATGTTCATCTCCTACAGAATTAGATGACATGTCAAATGGTGCCAAAGCTTTGTGAGAAAAATATAATATCAAACACCTTCTCTCACAAAGTTAATTTTTGCCCTGATCCTTGACTTTCTCTCTTTTTCTAAGCCTCACCTGAAAACATGCTTAGAGAGAGGACAGGAAGATGAGAAGGTTGGGGGGGGGGGGCATAGATTGCATGGAATGGTTGCCTTCCATGTGGATATCAACCCTGCAGCCCAGGTATGTGCTCTGACCAGGAATCAAACCAGCAACCTTTTGGTGCACAGGACAACACTCAACCAACTGAGCCACTCCAGCCAGGCGACTTTCTCATATTTTGAATTCTCTTTCCTTTCCCACTCAGACTGCCTTGTTCTTTTCTGTCTTTGATAAAGATACTCTCCCATGATTGTGTCATCAGTTGATACATTTAAAATAATCAGAGCTGTTTATTGAGAAGATAAAAAAATAAATTACAACTCTATTTAAATAATCATTCATTTTCTTCGTATGTAAATCTCATTAGTATACTTGGCTATCTGATTATTTAACAGTGATTTCTCAGATATAATTAACTAGTCAATAATTAAGGGTCAAAATGGAAGAATTTTTCTAAACTGAGCAATACTTTTGATAAGGTAATGTTTTTACATAACTCACTATCTTACCTGGGTCTCATGTTTTATAAGGAATCAGATGACTTCCTTTTTGTTTATGTTCCCAACAAGAATTTCCAGCCTCATACCCCATCAGAGGCTATGCATTACTTAACCAGAATTGTCCCTTAAGCACTTGACTTTCTAAGTCTCTTCTTTCAGTGACGGTGGTTTCATCACCTCCTATATTCCCTTCCAGCAAATATAGCAGTTGTTCTCTGTGACGATTTCCAATGTCTCTCACTAGTTCTTTCTGTTCCTCGTGACAGTTCCCAGCAGCTGTCAGAGGCATCACTCCCTGGGGGTCACAGATCTCTCCTGCTCTTACCGGAAGTCCCTCAGCAGAGAGTCTGCACAGGGTCTCTGCCACAGCCTCTGACGGCAGCTATCTGCTGCTGCACGGTTCTTTATAAACGCACAGCACATCTGAAGGAGCTTTTCCAAGTCGCTCTGTATTTGCATTTAAGAGAAACAGATCTCTGGGTCACCAGCTGTTTCTCTTCTCATAGAGCCTGGGGAAACTTTCCCTTTGGACAACTCTTGATATGTGAAATTGAATATGGCATATCTATAAACTGCCTACTGATCATGTAGTTGGTAACTCTGTCAAGATTCTTTGTGGAGGGAGTGTCTAGTTAGAAAGCAAATTAACTTACCAACTGAATCTGAAAACTAGAATTTATATGCCTATAAAGTGAGAAAACGATATCAAATTCCCTAACTTATCATTTAATGCCACTGAAAGATCCATATTCTGTTTAACTGCACAATGTTAAAATCAAGATACACCAGTGTGTATCCAAGCAGGTATATGGAACACTGTGTAGCCACCAGTGGAGAACTGTCAAATCTTCTCTTTCCTTTAAAGAGACAGTAAAAACCTCCACGTAATGGACTAATTCGGGCAAGGGGGTGTCTGTTAAAGCTGAAAATCCATTATATAATAAAGGAGGTTTTCCCAAAGCATATGTTTAAAAAATGACCAATTATTGAGTTTACCTGTTTTTACTCATGTAGATATGTTTGTGTAATTAAAATTATGTATAAAAAGTTTAATTTCACAGAAAAGTTTTCTATATGTATCACAGTAATTTTAAATTTATACTGACTAGGTCTAGTAAATGCGTGCATTCATCAGTCAAAGGCACATGGCTGGGGCGTGGCTTAGCGCCCTGGGAACATCGGAAGGCAGGTGTTCAAACTGCTGCAGAAAGTCCTGCCAAGTAACAATCACCTCGAGGCAGGGTGATCACGTGCCAATCTTGCACTGAACATTGTTTACAAGCGGCGACTCTTGGATTTAAATATGTAGACTATTGTAGATATGTAATATATATTTATGTCAGAGAAATTACTACAGTGTTTTTTCCAACATATGGCTTATTCGCTAAAATTTGTTAAAAATAACAGTGAATTAATAACAACAACAAAAAAGTGAGCTGTCAATTATAAACAAATCTTGGTTAAAAGCATTTTAAAATTAACAGGGTGTTTATTTGCACATATGACACATGGACTGGAAATTTTATCCATTAAATCCGAAGCCCATTAAATCGAGGTCCACAACATCGAGGGTTTACTATAAAACCCTAAAGCCTTTACAGATAATCTTGGCATAAACAGGAAGAACTGACTTTGTAATTTGCTTTTTGTGAATTTTCAATGCTAACCAGGAAAAACAGAATAAAATATGAAGAACTAATAGGATATCTCTAGTATATACCAAGGGGCTCTACAATTTCACTCATATGATTTTGATTTCTATGGTCTGTTTTTCAGATACAGTGATTATAAACCAGATTTTCCCAGTGTCTATCTACCCAAAACATTCCTTTTAAGCAAGTTCAAAAGCTGCATTAACTCTTACAGTGAAATAATTTCCCCGGTGTACCCTGGTGGCCTGGAAAGGCAATGTAGCTTTCCATTGTACCTCACTTTCTCTAATTCCAAGACACAAATCCAATCAGCATTTTACCTACTATAGAATTTACTTTGTAGAATTGCTCCAGATGTTTTTGCATTTACTGCAACTTTGTAAAAGGTCGAAGATCTATGCACATATTACCCAGCATAAGTATTGCTCAGGAGTAGACAAGACACTCTTGGAAAATCTGATTCCTCAATAAAATCTTTAGATTTCACATTAGGATCAAGCTTAAACTTCACAAGGCATGTAATAATTTGTCTAGTTTCTAAAAACTGTCTTAATTTAAGCTTATTACACCAATATTATCATTAATTGTGCCCCCTAAGATGTGTCATTGTTTGAATAAAATATTATGTGGCTATCATTTTTTTTAATTTATTGGTATTTTTTTTTTTTTAGTGAGAGAGAGATTTGTTGTTCCACTTATTTATGCATTCATCCGTTGATTCTTATATGTGTACTGACCTGGGACTAAACCTGCAACTGTGAGCATATCAGGACGATGCTCTAATCAATTCACCTACCTGGCCAGGGCCAGCCATCATTGTTTTTGTACTTAAAGACCCATGGAGAGCTGGCCTTGCTTAATGCTTCACACTCACCGTCTACCATGACCTCTGCCTTTCAGGAATCCAGCTACACTGGATTTCGTGTTAGTGCCTGATGTGAGATACACTCTCAGTTTTGCGCTTTGGCTCGTGGATTACTCACCCTGCTCAGTTCTCCCTCAATGGATCACCCTGCACAGCTCTTCCCTTTTTACGGGATTCTTATCAGTTCTTTAATAAGAAGCTTTCTTGCTGTATCTCCCTAAGCTTCTATTTATTCCCCTGGGCAGAAGTGACCTCTGGCAGATTCTCCTTGCGCCTTAGGCATGTCCCATATCTCTTTTAAGGCACATATATTAATTCTATGTGTCTGTTTACTGGACTGTCTCTCCCAAACAGAACAATCTTTTTGAGGTCTCATTGTACCCTAAGTCTCTAAGACCTGCATATAATATTTTCAAATACTATACATGAATAAGAAATGAATAAAATAAGAATGAATGATTGTTTATTTTCAAATCCATAACTGTATTATGCATTGATAGGAAAAAGAATTATAAACTATTTGTATCTAATTCTACCTAAGCTTCCCAAATAAATGTTTTCTATCACATATAACAGATCCCAGCTTTCATCACTTTATATAAACTTAATATACCAACATCTAGATTTGTGTTATGCCTAGATCCTGCAAGATAATTTTATTGACTTTGAACAAAGAACAAATTTGAAAATAAACTGCCTTGTTAGAATTTAAAATATAAGTTATTGTTTAAATGCTGACTAACAGGATCCCTGTTAGCAAAAAACACATTCCCCTTAAAAGGAGGCATAATGTCTGGCTGGTGTGGCTCAGTGGTTGAGCATTGACCCACACACCAAGATGTCACTGGTTCAATTCTGGGTCAGGGCCCATGCCCAGGTTGTGGGCCCAATTCCCAGTGGGGGGGCATGCAGGAAGCAGCCAATCAGTGTTCTCTCTCATCTGTGTTTCTGTCTCTCTCTCCCTCTCCCTTCCACTCTAACATGAATTAAAAAAAAAAAAAAAAAAACTTAGAAAAAAGTGAGGCATGTCATAAATCTTCAGGGACAAGCATAGACTCAATAAATGTCAATGTTATTATTATCCATAGATTCCACAACTCTGACCCTTCATTTAGGTACAAATCAAAAATGATTTTTAGAGGATGTATATCTGGTTAGCATCATAGAAGTTGTGACAGTCATTTTAAATATTGATTTCAGACAAGCTGATCAATGTATTCCATTTATTCCCAGGAAAGCACGATGGGCAGCTTGATGGAATTATCAGTCATTCCAGTCATAACTTCTTGTGCATAGACTTCCTGCACACAGACATCAGGGAGATGTTTTAACAACTGTTTTATTTCTATAATAGTATATTAGAATTTTCTGCCACCCTGCATGTAGTTTCTTTCAGTACTTTTTAGGAATTCAAAGTTTTAACAATAGCAAAACTTAAATAGGAACTATGGAAACTATGGAGATATAGAAGCCTGTGATGTGATATTCAATGGGATGGGTGGATAGACAGCTAGTAAGACTGTGAGATATCTGTCTATCTATCTATTTATCTATTATCTATCTATCTATCTATCTATCTATCTATCATCTATCTATCTATTTATCTATCTCTTTATCTATCATCTATCTATCATCTGTCTATTATCTATCTATCTATCATCTATCTATCTATCTATCTATCTATCTATCTATCTATCATCATCTATCTATCATTTATCATCTATCTATCTACCTATCCTCTAGCAGATTATATCACAGGTTCTCCATATTATACATACATATATGGGTCTCCATAAACAATCATTATTAATAATCTGCAAGTTGGATATGTTTGTTCCCATTTCATGATGGAAGAAATGAAAGCAAAGTAGCAATAAAATATTTGATCAATATGCACAATTTTTTAAAAAAACAACAGACTTTGGATTTAACCTTTGTCCATCTGCATTCATGATTATCTTATATTTTCTTTACTATGTAGTACTGCTTCTTATATACACATCACAATATTTTAATAAAGAGAAAGCAAAATTTTCAAAATAATTCTTATTCTTAAATTGAAGAACTATCTATGAACGTATAGAGAATAGAGATGATCACACGCTTAAAATAATATATTTGAGGAATTAATTACTTATTTATAAACATGAAGGTTATTTCAAAATCCCCTAATATCACTTTAATGTGATCAAGAATCTGAACAAATTGCATCTCTATATATTAAAATGTACATTGTTTAGAAATTACCTAAAAAATTAACTAGATATTATTTGCACCCACAAATCTACAGCACTGTAGTGAAACACAAAGACAAATTGAGAAGAACTAATAAAACCTTAGAATATACTTTAAAACATCACATTATTTTCTGTTCTGGCCAGAATAAAAACACATTTGAGAGGTATCTACATTAAGTGATGGATTTAAAAAATATTTTTACCCTTAGAACAATATTTCATTTTTATCTTTGTTTTCTCTGCTTCTCACTTACTTTTTATTTCTTTTATTGTGCAATAATCTCAAAGTTACCACAAAGTTGAACACAATTTAAAGAATACTTTTATTTCTGGCTATTTGAGAAAAGTTGTTGACACAGTGCTGCATCATCCCTAGCTTCAATAATGTACATTTCCTAAAACAAGTATATTCTTCCACATAACCTCAATTCAACCATCAAAATAAGAATATTATCACTGATACATTACTACTATCTTATCCTAAAGTCTCTCTAAATGTGCCAACAATGTCCTTGTCAGCCAAAATCCAGTTCAGACCCATGTGTTGTACTTAGTTGCATTTCAGCTCCATCCATCTGGAAAGTTTTTGTTGTTTTGTTTTTGTTTTACTTATCTGACTTTAATAGCCTTGATACTTTTTCAAGATTACAGGCCAGTTACTTTGTAGAATGTCCCTCAATTTGGGTTTGGCTGGTGTCCCCCCATGTTTAGATCTAGGTAGACATCTTTGGCACAAAGGTACGTCTTATTTCATCCCAGGAAACTCCACTGCTTAACTCTTTCCAATACAAAAAATATCCTCTCAGATCACTTAATTCCGGTTCTGTCAGGTTCTTCCCTCTGGTCCACAGTGCACCCACTCCTGCCGCTGTCCATGGTTCTACCCTGATACTCTGCTCACAGCACTTGTGATCTGACCACATTCGAAAGGGTTCTCCTCACCTCATGCCCTTATGATACCTCTCAGTCTCTGATACCTGAAAACAGACTGCTATTAGGCCATTTTCCTTTTACTCCATCATGGGCTACTTCCTACACTCAAACCAACCGCCCTTGACATCCTTTAATTTTCTTAACAAATTCTGACACCCCACACCAAACTGTCCCCTATGCGAAAGCCCTCCTCACTCTGCTTGGACTCCACAAGCCCCTATAAGGCCAGCTCTTCACTATGGGGACACCCTTTCCAACTCACTTGACTTCTGACACTCCACTCTGGGGCAGCTCACTACTCAGATGCTTTCTCTGTCTTCAATAAGCCTAGTCAGTTGCCTTCTCGTGCAATGCCATCCTGTACACATTTAAGCACCAATACCCTACATAGTCTACTTCCTTGTATTGTCGCCCTCATTATCCCTCTCAGGCTCCTAAAACCTGTGCTAGTCCTCCACCCCCAACCCAACCATAAACCCTTTTCTCATCCCACTCAGGATCTGACTACACATCCTGGCAGTAATCTTATGTGAATGTCTTTTCATGAAGTACAGATTCTGATACTGCTCACTGGGCTGCCTTCCGTGTGGAAGCCTTACCCATTCAACTTACGCTCTGAGACCGCATGCCAAGCTGTGCTCCACACTCCACACCCCTTTGCTCCATGTAAACAACTTTGTTTTCTGTGAGCTATATAGAGACTCAAATGCATTACTCTGATGTTCAACAATTTGTGTCAGAAAGATCTATTTGTCCGAATAATGCCTTACAAATTATGATTCCAGAGATGATTCAGATTGAAGTAAGGTTCTCTTGGATAGAGGCCAGATTTCCTTTTACATGTCTTCAAACCCTTACTGCAATTTTCTTAAGAAAGACCTAAGTTCAATGTTCACTTCATAGTATTTACTCATGTGACACTGCTATGAACTACTCTGATTTAAGATCAAAGATCGGTGATAAGTAGAATGAAATAGTTAGTGAAAAGCAGAATAAAACAATTATTCTTAACATTTTAAATGTTCATCTCTTTCGAGAGCTATGGATCAAATGCTACATTTTAAAATTAAGTTTGCATTTTGTCCACTTGAAGAAAAAATGTAGGCCCATTGAGTGCCATCCTTTAATGGAAATGAAAAAGTCATAACTAAATTGGAGAAGGCTTTTATCCATTAATGTGCAGAGAGCAGCAACACCTGCTCCATTACTGCTATGAATCAGCAAGAGAAATTCCCATTAGACAGAAATGAAGAAATGACAGTGGATTCTAATGCAGCATGTTGAGACCTATCCACAAGTTTGACATATTCTTGTGCAGATATCCAATAAACATTCAGGAAAATAAGCAGGATAGCATCTCTAAGAATTCTACTTGTGAGGTCACACTATTCCTGTCCCCTCTTGATTCTTAATTTCTCTCTCTCTCTCTCTCTCTCTCTCTCTCTCTCTCCCCCCCCTCCCTCCTTTCCCTTATTCCTTCCACTTATTCTATAAGACCACACCAATATACTTTCCTTACAAACAAACCATTCTTTTTATATCTTGCAGGAAAAAAATATTAAATCACTCAAAAACTTGACAGCTAAAGGTATCATGGGCTTCCTACAGATTAAACTCTTACACTTCTTTAAATTTAAATGAACACTCCTATGCTGTGTGCGTTCATTTTAATTTTCAGGATTAATTCTGAAGATGATTTCAAAAATTTCCACTATAACTATAGTATCTCTTCAATATATGCAATTAATATTACAATGTCACACTGAGGTTGTCATTGTCCTTCTATCCACATTCTTCTGTGATTTTACACTTTCCTCAACCCTGTGGTCTTTTGTAAATACTATTAAATCAAAGAATTGTTCAAGCTAGAAATTCTACCACTCTGGTTCTCACAACTGATCAGTCTGCAAGTCATCAATAACTTGCAGTGTTTCTAAAACTCTGCCCATTCCTTTACATTCTACTTTTATGGCCTGGTAAGTTGGCATTTCCTTGTGAGTTGGCATTGTGAGCATCCTTGAAATGAGTCGCTCACACACGTTTTGTGTCTTTCGACAATGTCAGGTTTAATGGGGAGAACTCCCCAACAAGCCAATAGAGTCGCATGCAGTTAAACACAGAAAGGAGGAGTTTATGCAATAGAGTGAGCAGAGCGAGCATCTGGCAGGAGTCCCAGTCACTGGTGGCATCTGCAGGTGTGAGTCTCAAGCCAGGTGGCTGCAGTGGCAGCAGGTGGAATGGAAGTCCAGCAAGTCTCCAAGCATGATACAAGGTACAGTCAAGCTCGAGCATTCAGTGCGTAGAGCTTGAGTTCTTATAGCCTATGGGGGACACAGTGGTCCCACTTATATAAGTATCTAGATGGAGTCCTTATCCAGTATCCAGACTTGTGGTTTTGGGTATTCTGGGCCCATTCCAAGAGTGTTTCCACTATATCTCATTACTTCAGTCTTGACATAGTACTTGACGTAACTGTCATGGCTGACAGTGACTCCATATGGGGCTGTCACACGTGTTTAAATAGTCCCCTCTGCTCTTTCTATACAGTGGAAAGCCTCTGATCTGATCATTCTGTTTCTACATCTTCCCCTAGAAATTGACTGCTTTCTATAATTACCTCTAAAATATGATTCTCATTATTTTTACTGCTAAAAGTCAGCCTAAAAGATGTGGCATCCTATTGATACTCTGCGACCAATGATCTCCAGTCTTCCATTCCCAGTAGCTCTCTCACCCCCCTCGACATGCACCCTCATCAAGGTGCAATGGATGAACAGTTCCATGTTTGCTCCATTCTCATATGTCAGTAACTACAAAAGAGTTTCTTAATCTACTAGAAATACCTTCTATCCTTTAGCACTTATGTAATGATTCTATTGTAGCATTTATCAATGTCTTATATTAAATTTAATATGACTTTCTCCCCATTAAGATTTTTATTTCTTCTTTATAACTTTCCCCTCAAGCATCTACAATGGTGAATTGGTCATTTCAGATATTCAGTATATATTGTGTTAAAATGTGATTATGGGATTAATGACAAAGGTGACCATGGTTTGGAATGTGTAATAAATTGACTTTTTGGTAAGTGTTACAAGCCAAATAGATGCTCTTGAAAATAACAATAATAATAAAAATAAATTTTCTTTCCTAGCTCACTATATAGACACAAAATAATTTAAAATGGATTGCAGATCTCAATATAAAAGTAAAATAATAAGGCTTAAAAAAGAAAGTACAGAAGAATATCTCCATAATTACAAAGCAGGCAAAAATATTTTACAGGATACTATATCCACAAAGTATTAACTTAAAAATTGAACTGTGAAAAAACACCATTAAGAAAAAGAAAAGTCAAGTGAGAGACATGGAGATATTTGCAATCTTTGCATTGATAAAGAATTATATTCTGAATATATAAAGAAGTACTACAAATTCAGCTAAAAATAAAATGGGCAATCCTATAGAAAATTAGACAAAACACATGAGTTGGTATTCCACAAAGCAGGATATCCCAAGGTGGGTTGGGTGGAACGACTAAATTTCATTACTTATTGTGGATTTTCTACTAAAAGCTTATGGTGCAAAATACCAAGTTTAGATGACACGAAGCAAATACCACTCACAAATACTGCTAGAGGGAATGCAAAATGGTCCACCATTGAATGTGGATAGTATTTTTTAAAGCCTGACTATATGCAAACCCTATATCCCAGACATCCTATGCCTAGCTATATGCCTTACAAAAATGTCACCAAAAGACAGGCACAAGATGTTCATAAACTCAGTGTTCATAATAGTCCCAATCTGAGACCGCCCAATTGTTTTACAGTGGAAAATTATACAAAAAAAATTGCAGTAAAATCACACAGTTGAATCCCATGGTGGATCTGAAAAAAAAATATTTTATTCTCTCTCATTTCTAAATTATTCTATCTGGATTAAAAGTCAAATTAATAAGAGAAAGGTTAACAGGAGAAAATCAAGTTTTAATACATGTGCACTAAGAATTCACATAAGCATGACAAATCTAAATTGCAAAATCAGGTATATATGCCATTCTGGACTGAGGGGGATTTGGGGGGCTAGGACTTCAAAGGGAAGTAAAGTAAGTCATAAGGAGAGGAAAATAGTTAATGTTAGCAAGCAAATGTGTTTTGGGCCATCTTGAAACAATGGGACACAGAGAGAACTTTGATCAAAAGGGCTTTGCTTACCTACAAGGGAGTTCCCATTAGGCTGTCAGCTGATTCCTCAAAAGAAACTTTGCAGGCCAGAAGGGAGTGGCAAGAAATATTCAGAGTGATGAAAACCAAGAACCTACAACCAAAATTACTCTATCCTGCAAAGCTGTCATTTAGAATCGATGGACATATAAAAACTTTCCCAGACAAGAAAAAGTTAAAGGAGTTCATCACTACCAAACCGTTATTATATGAAATGATGAAGGGTCTTTTTGAAGAAAAAGATAAAATGTATGAACAAACAAAATGGCAATGAATACACATCTATCGACAATGGAATCTGCAAACAAAATGAACAGGTAGAACAGAAACATCCTCATAGATACAGAGAACATTTTGTTGGTTGCCAGTTGGGAGGGGGGTTGTGGGAATGGGTGAAAAAGGTGAAGGGATTAAGAAGCACAAATTCATTGCTAGACTGACAAACCTCAAAGGGAAAGGGGTTGGGGGGTTGGGAAGAAATAAACCAAAGAACTTATATGCATAACCAATGGACACAGACAATAGTGTGGGAAAAGGTGGGAGGGGGGCGGGAGTGGGGAGGAGGGGGTCAATGGGGGAAAAATGTGGAACATATGTAATACATTTTACATCAACAATAAAGATTTGAAAAAAAAAAAGGGGGGGGGGGCTTTGCTAAGTGTCTCCCTGCCTATATTGCAATGTATCTTCCTTTCTGGAACAGGACTTCTATTTAAATTCTTTTAGGCAGTTTGGAGAAAGGTAAAATATTTTTCCTAAGTCTTTTGTTTCTTGAAAATAATTAGCAGACAATAGTCAATTTCCCAAAAGGCGTATTTTGAGGAGGCAAAGTCGGCTTCCCCTCGCCAGACACCACTGAGAATGAAAAACCACAGCTAGTTGCAATAATCTACATGAATCAAAATGAGAATGAAAGAAGCCAAGGACATTGTTACCTAGGACTCATAGTGCCATTTGGATTTCCTATCAGACTCATGTCACACATAAGACTATGAGTGTCTGGTAGTTCAAACCATGTTCTACTTCAAACTTAACCAGGCAGTGGTCCTGATTATAGTTGTTTTATGTGAAATGGTATATTTTTAAAGGGTAGTTTAATAAAGCCCTTGACACACAGTATGTTAAAATTGATCTGGCAAATGCAATCTTTTCCATTTCTATCAGGAAGGAGGACTAGAAGCGATTCGCATTTACACATAATGGTTAATAGAATGAATTTACGGTCTTGGTCTAGGAAAATGTTATAAAATATCCAGAGACCTGGACTATAATGGACAATTTATGGAGCATGATATTGATCCTTGAATTATACCAGAGTATAAAATTGGCAAATACACTAGCCTTGCTAAGGCACATATATTTGAGAAGGTAGGAGATAAACATTTTAAATTCAGAAATACATCACATTAGTGAATTTTTAGGGGTCTGGTGGTATGGGGCATGTTTGGCATCCCCTCTAGAGTATAGAAAAAGTTAATGCATTTTTTATTTCCTCCTTCTAAAGGAAGCTTAGTATTCAAGGGCCATATCGGGTTATGGAGCATATTCCAAACGTGAGAATACTTTTCTGACCTATGCATGATGACCTGGATGAACTGGGTGGCTACCAGCTTTGAGTTCGGCCTAGAAAGGGAAAGGCTTTTGCAACAAGTCCAGGCTTCAGTGCAAACAGGTTTGACAGTGAGGTATGACATTTCACACCCAATGATACGAAAGCTAACGAGTAAGAAAAGGTGGTCCAATAGATCATCTTAATTTTATGTGTATGTCTGAATTTATAAAACCAAATGCATTGATTGACATGTTAAAATGTTTTAATATTAAATTTTGTCTAGTAGGTCTGTAGCAGTCATTGAAAAATGGATTCCAAAGTATTTGTATTTCACACCAATCAGTTTTTTATTATTTGAATAATTTTGTTTTTAAATATATAGCTGTTGTGTTATTTGGTGTACACAACTTTGTAATTATATTTTATTTTTCTTTATAAATTGTACTTTAGAACATGTGTGTGTGTGAGAGAGAGAGATGATATGGAAATTAACATTAAATGACAAAGAGAATAAAGGGGGCAATATAAAAAAGTTTTAGGAAGGCAACTACTTGTAATTCACTATGTTCCCCAATCACTCTCTTTTGGGGTCAATGATTATTCCAAAGAAATATCAATGTTACATAATTTCTAAAAAAAGAAATACTTGTGTTTTTCTCATACATTAATTAATATTTTAATCCTTCAACATTATTTTGTACATCTTTTTAACTTTAAGGTCCTAATATAGTTTACTTTTATAACCATGAAATATGCAAAATTATATGCAATTACAAGTTTATATTCCAAATTATATTAGATAAAACTTTCCCAGAAGGATTTTTCTGACAATTAAAGCATTAAAGAATCATAATTTAATATTAATCAAAGGATGAGCAGTCTAAACATATGCATAATATTCAGAAATGTGCTGATTCATTTTCTGTTAGCTTGTTAATATTTTTTTTGTGGTTTGTAATTCTACATTAAGTAAAATCTTAAAAATAATTCAACATGTCTTTCTCTTCCCATTTTCTTCTTATTTCAATATTCAATATAGCTATGTAAAAGTTTGACTGTGTTTACTTATTCAAGAAAAAATACAAAATGATTAAATAATTATTAAAATAAAAGATGGATTATCACATTAATAGTATTCATTTGCAAGTGTTGGAATTAATAAAGTTAATTATACTTTCACTACAAGAATATCAAAAAAGAGCCTACTTGTTACCATTAGCAAGACACCCATTATAATTGCAATGCAATAGGATAATTAGTAAGTTAACATTATTCTGGATTTAGTGAATGGAGTATTTTCTATTTATGCATAATATTGAATATTTCTTATTATAAAGTATATGGGCTAATTGGAGATTTGGAATGTGGGAATATACCAAGTATAAAAAGTAATTGGAAACCATGATTATTTTAATAAATATTTCTGTGTATTTCTTTCCCATATATTTTTTTTGTGACAGTGTTTGTATATGTCTCTCTCTCTCCCCCTCTCTGTGTGTATATAAACAGCACTTTTAATCCTTTTTTAAAAAATTCATTGATTTTAGAGAGAATAAAAGGGAGAGGGAGAGGAAGAGGGGGAGAGAAACATACATTAGCTGCCTCTTGCATGCCCCATACTGGGGTTCAAGCAGCGACCCAGGCATGTGCCCTAACTGAGAATCAAACCAATGACCTCTAGGTGAAGGGGACAATGCTCAATCAACTAAGCCATACTGACCAGGGCTTTTCATCCTTTTTTAAAGCAGTAAATCATAAACATTCTCTCATGTCTTTAAAGATTATTTGAAAATATAATTATATAAGTTCAGTGAAAATACTCTATGATACTGTAATGATGGATACATGTTTATTATGTATTTGTCCAAATCTATGGAATGTACAACACCAAGAGTGAACCCTAATGTAAATGGACTTTGGGTGATTATGATGTGTCAGTTTATGTTCATCAACTGCAGCAAATGTACCACTCTTGTTGATGTCAGAGGCTATGCACATGTGCAGGAAAGGTGTACGAGGAAAATCTCTACCTTTCCCTCAATGTCACAGTGAAACAAACACTGCTCTTTAAAAAAGTCATAAAGGTAATAATAATGATAGTAATAAATATAAATATAATTCTAACCAAATTGCATTCATTTTTACTTTGAACATATTTAAACTGTTCTCATAATTGTATTTATTTAATCTACATAGACTTTTAAATTTTTTCTTAGTATTTCATGCATATCCTTCATAATCACATACTTCAACAAATAATTCTTCTCATGTGACAAAGTAATAGAAGTAAAATAAATGGACAAAAAATGATTCTGATATAAATACTTTGGACCAAATTATGGAAACATGCTGCAAACATGCTGGCATGTCCTAGAAAATAACACAATTAATTATCTCACAAAATAGAAGTTTAGACATATGTAGGTTTCGGGTAATACTATCAAGATTTCTTCTCTCTCTCTCTTTTTTTTTTTTTCCTGCATTATATGGCCTTTGCCTTTCTACCATGCTGGCTTTGTTCCTTCCCAACCTGGCTTCTCTCATGTTTTGCAAAATGCAATGTGCTTTCTTGTTTATGCGTAAAAGAAGAAAGATCCCAGTTAATTTGGGATAAATCATGTTTTTCCTCCTGGATCAATGAAATTCACCAGAAGGAAAGCCTGGGTGTCGTTGTTGACTGCAGGAACACAAAAGGGATAAAATTACAATCCTAGATTTGCACATGCAGATCCCTCTGCCTGAGCCCTGTTTCCCAAGGCTGTCACTTTCCCCCTTTTGCATTATTCAGCAATGGATTAATCTATTGCCTTTAAAATAGGTATTTCTGAATTACCTCTCTCAAATTTATTCTCTGGGTGTCCCATCACAGAAAACATTCCATGCTACATTGATTTTCATAACAGATTACTGCTTAAATTCAAATTATTTATTACTGTATATTCATATTTATTTTTCAGTTTCTTCACTAGAGTAAAATTGCCATGTTTGCCTCCCTCCTATCAGAATCTAAGAAGCATAAAACATCTCTGCCTTGTTTATTGCTGAATTCCCTGCGTCTGACTCATGGAAGAAGTTAAAGAAAAATACTTTCAGGGGAAAAAAAAAAGTGTAGAAAAAAAAGGAAAGACAAGGAGAAGGAAGGGAAGGAGGAAAGGAGGGAGGAAAGCAAAATGGAAGGGGAAGGAAAAGAAGGAAAGAAAGAAGAAGAAAAAATAAGGAAGGTGAATGCATACATAACTTTTGCTAATAGATCAAGACAATTCTACTGCTCTAGCTCTTCTGTAACTGGCCACATTGTATCTATAATAGTTATTGAGATGATAAATTGCCAACTTAATTGGACTAAGGGATGTCCAAAAAGCTTGTAAAACATTATTTCTGGGTGCATGTGTGAGGCTGCTCCAGGAAGAGACTGGCTTCTGAATTGGTAGACTGAGTAAACAAGACCCTCCCTCACAGTGTGGGCAGGCATTATCCAACCCCTTCGGAGCCTGAATAGAACAAAAAGGTGAAGGCATGGTGAATTCACTCTCCTCTTTTTGAGGTGGGACATCCATCTTCTCCAGCCCTGAGACATCAGAGGTATTGAGTCTCAGGCCTGTGAACCTCAGTATTTCCAGAATTTACACCAGCAGCCACCCTTGTCCTTAGACCTCTGGATGTGGACTGAATTACCACCAGCTTTTCTGGTCCTCCAGCTTATAGGTGGTATGTCATGACATATTTCATTCTCCATAATTGCATGAGACAGCTACCTTAATCTCCTTTTAACATACATCTATATATTCTATTTGTTTTGTTTTTTTGGACAACACTGTCTAAATACAGTTATCTATTGCTGTGTAACAAATTACTTCAAGATGTATTAGCTGTAGGCAACAAACCTTTATTATCTAAATAGTTTCTGAAGGTCAAACATCTGTAGTCAAATTAGCTGGGTGTTCCTAGCCCAAGATCTTGCTTGAAGTTGTTGAGGGAGACTGCAGTCATCAAAAGTCATGACTGGGGCTGAAGAAAATGCCTCCAAAGTCACTCAAGTGGCCATTGACCAAAGGTCTTAATTCCTTACCATATAGAGTTATCATAGAGCTACTCATAATATGACAAATGAAATCCTCATCCCACCCCCAAAATGTAAGCCGTGAAAGTGAAAGAGCAAGCCCCTAAGACAGAAGCAGAAATGAATTTTATGACCTAATTTCAGAAGTGCCATAGCATTATATCTGTCATATTCTATAAGTCACACAGAAAAACCACAAGACAACATGATAAAGGGATATGTAAGGGTATGAATATATAAGCAGTGGGGTGAATTATTGTAAGCAGTAATGAAGGCTGATACCACAATTCACTCTCTGCCTCCCAATGATCCTTCTCAGTCAACCCTTCCAAGTCCCACAAGAGACCAGCCCATTCAAGATCAAGTCAATAACTGGAATCTTGTTATCTAAGTCAGATCTAGGTGCAGGTGTGATTCTTATATGTAGTCTTACAAGTACAGTTCCTCTCAGTCCGTAGACCTATGAACTAAAGAGACAACATTTCTCTCTCTCTCTCTCTGCACTCACACACACACACACACACACACACAGTGAAATAAGCCTAGAAGACTAACCAGAAACATTCCTATTCAAAAAGAGAAGAGCCCTGCCGTTGTGGCTCAGTGGTTGAGCACTGACCCATGCACCAAGAGGTCGCCAGTTCGATTCCCGGTCAGGGCACATGCCCAGGCTGTGTGCCAAATCCCCAGTGGGGACCATGCAGCAGTCGATGTTCCCTTTCATGGATGTTTCTATCTCTCTCTCCCTCTACCTTCATCTCTAAAATAATAATAAAAATAATAATAATAGGAGAAACAGGGGTATATGGAAATCACTCATCCATAGCAAATTTGAAATCCAACTATGTAAATGTCGGGCATTCGTTAGGACTCAATGCTCCTTTCTGCCCAAGAGTTGCTCTCCATGTCTTAGTTTAGCTCTCTGAAGCATGCTTCTTCTTCTTCTTCTTCTTTTATCCCCCATCAAAAATAGCACACATGAGCAGCTGAGTAGTTTTCTTACCTATGAGAATTTAGGGTGTGCAACAGCCCCTTTTCCTTTGTAGGTTATCTGTGCCTTTCAGTCTAAGCTTGCAGTATCTCTGCTTATATAATTATTTTTAAAACTTAGTAGGTATTCTGGGAATCTTCCTGGTGTTTACTCCATCTGACAACCCACATCCACAAATCTGCTTTTGACAGCTGAAGGACAATATCCTTAACATCTTAAAAGCTCTGCTGTTTAATTAAGAGACCCAAGATCCATGAGGCAAACCCTTCAACTCCTTAAAGGGTGTTCTCTGTTTCTATGTTCTGAGACACCATCTTTGATCATTCTGAGATTTTAACAAAGGATTTTACAGTCACATCCTCACCTCATCATAAGACCATGTTTTTCCAAGTGTGCCCTGGATTTAATCTTTGCTTGGAAACAATTTGTTATTTTCAGCATCATTTGCCATCTATAGAGGCTGAGAATTTTCAAAACCATCAGGTCCTGGCTCGTTTTTACTTAACAATCTCTCTCTCAATTTATTTCTCTCATCTAACATTTTTCTAGAAGCAGCAAGAAGAATCCAGTCAGCACCTTCAACCTTTTGCTTGGAAAACTCTTTAGTTCGATCACTCTGTTCATTGGGCATAGTTTCTATTTTACTCATCCCTGCAGGCCAGAGTACTGCCAAACTTCCTGCCACTACTAACAATTATCCCTTTCCTCCAGTTTATAGGAAGAGTATCTTTACTTTTCTGAAAATCCTCACTGGCCACTTTATCAAAGACTATGAAGCTTCTATTAATATTTTTTAAGTACTTTAGATTTCAACTTATGCTATCCCCACATCCACTGCCTAATTTCAAAGATATGCTCACATTTTAGGTTTAATTATGAAGCACCCTGCTCTTGGCACCAAACTCTGTATCAGTTATCTATGGTGACATGTCAAATTGCTACAAAACGTAGATTCATAACACAACAAACATCATTTCACAGTTTATGAAGGTTAGAAATTTGAGCACAGCTTCACTGGGTACTTTAGATTCAAGGTCTAT
Organism: Molossus molossus; assembly: GCF_014108415.1. Taxonomy (NCBI): domain Eukaryota; kingdom Metazoa; phylum Chordata; class Mammalia; order Chiroptera; family Molossidae; genus Molossus; species Molossus molossus. The sequence goes on from NW_023425344.1 coordinate 42,628,022, forward strand.
CATGAGGAGGGAGTATTCACAGTTCCTGGAACTGAAGGGTTGACTAAGGGAATGCACTTTTCAACTAACTTATATAGGTGTTTGCTGGCCTTGGTCACTTACCATAAGGGTGTTCTACAAGGCTGACTCACAGCATGAGACCTGGGTTCTTCTAGGGTGTTGATGTCAAGAGAAAATGAGAGTATTCATGGTAGAGTCACAGGTTTTTATAAACTAATTTCAGAAGTTATTGTCAATGCCTTCCGCTATCTAACAGTCATAGAAATGAGTTAATAAGCCAAGCCCACACTCCATGGAAGGTATTATATCTTAGCATAAAAACAGAAGGTGGGGATCATTGGAGACCATCTTTGTGGCTGCCTACCACAGCATGGTCCCAGAGGAGACGTAAACAAGATATCCATAGTCCAGTATGAGTCTTCTGGGATAAGACAGAGAAAAATGAGTAGCTGGATATTTTGTATAAAAATTGTAAAACATTTTTTTTCTATACATAATGATAAGCTTGTTTGAATCATCTGCTGTGATAGTGCCTTTATTTGTGTGAAACATGTAAGTAATCCAAAGATAATTACTGAATTTAGCCATAGAAGCAATGTAATATATCCTGGGAAGTCGGATATAGAGATGGTTTTTGCAATTTGTGGTTATGTTAGCACCTAAGAATGGAGTTTCTGTTGTAACTATCACTTCTTTAACATCAGTAATGTATGTGTCTAATGCCTATTCGGTATGATACTTCTAAACTTTTACTTTCTGTGGGACTTAAAACTAAATTAAAAAGGTACACATCACTTTTGCTCATCCTTCGGTCTTTATCTTAAACATGATGTCCCCAGTACTTTCCTCAGTGGGAACATTGCTGAAGAACCCAGTAAAAGCTTCCTTGGAGATGATTCAAAATGCTTTAAATTATTTTTCTCAAATGAGTTTATAAAGGCATACTAATTGACTGTTCAAATCTGCTCTGACCTGGGAGGACTTGACGGCTTTTTGTTTGGTTATAATATTTCTTTTCCAACTCTTGTTGCTTATGTATTTCCATAAATTATCAAAAGCAGTCATTCATTGTCTGTTATTTGCCAATGTTAGAAATATGGAAATAGCGTACTTGTTTGCTTTTATTCTAATATTTTTTAATGTCATTGTTTATGCAAAGCATGGGCAAACAAGGCTTCACTGTTAATTAGCACTGAAATAAGCTCCTGCTTCAAATATTTGCATATTCTGAAATTTATCAAAACATGATGTAAATTAAATGCAATGGGAGTTCAGTGACGCAATGAAGGAAAAAAACTATAATTTCCAATTAGACATAAATCCAGACTTAAATGTAGCATTTACTGATAAACTATTACACTCATCTGGCCAAGCTTTTTAATACACAGTAAGGATACATTAAAAGCATACATAGATAATAAAAATGGTTTCCTCAAGAAGTTCTGAGAATTTAAATATAGTGACCAAGTAGAAATGTTTTTCTTTTACAAATGAATATGTATAGGAAGAATTGTAAAATTTCTGTTATATTGTTAAAATATCTATGTAGCAGGAACTCCTTCTCATCATGGAAACTTATTAATCCTATACAAAGGATTAATCGGGATAATGCCATGTTACCCAGATAAATTGATAAACATTTGACTAATTATGAACATTGATGACCTGCTGTGAATAAATAAAATTGAATTTGTAGCCAAAATAATTGTAATAAAATATGACAGGCAGCTGTTCATATATTCACAATAATTATAATCTAACAATTTACTATAATTAATAAATACAAGTAAGAGCCCTTTATCCAAACATCAAAATATATATGTAAAAAAAATATTTGACTAATTAAGCATCCTGAGCATAGGAATAGAATGCGTATGTTAGTCAACATGGACTAGCAAGTGAAGAAGAATTTGATTATAAAAAAAAAAAAAAAAATTTGATTGGGAATGAAGAAATTTAATTGTCCCTAAAGCTTTATATTTTGTGATTTATAGGGATGAAGGCAAGGAAAAGGAAAAAGGGTGGGATTCAGTTTTTAAAAATGCTAACATCTGCAAATAAGTTAAAATACATTTCTTTCCTGGTCTCTAATATACTCATATAGTATGAAATTATGAGCATATGTAGTAAATTTTCATATGCCACCCTTCAGTAAACTGGAATTTATTAGAATATAGTTATTATCTATCTTGTTTTCAATAGAAAATTAATTTTCCCCCATAGTTGTACCTAAGAATATCTTTAATTAATTAATTAAGTAAGTAAGTAAGTAAGTAATAGTGCCCTGGAGTCTTGTAATACAGATTAAAATAAGTTAGCAGATTGTGGATAAACTTCAGAATTTTTTAACAGTGATTTATAGCCTCTAATATAATGAGCTGACTGATGCTTGTCAAGACCTGTTAAGTGTTAAAGATATAAAACATGATATAAGGAGACGAGTGAAAATGGCAAGAATATACTATTTAGATGAAGCAAGCAGTATCAGAGTTAAGTCATCAGCACATCACGTATCTTTTTGGAAGAGTACTATAAATCAGTGGTTCATACTATGACATCAATTAAAACCAGAGACTTCAACAGGAAGAGCCCCCCTTCCAGCTTTGCAGGTCCTGTCAGAACATTAGAGAATGAGCACAGAGGAAGCCAGACAAGCAGTGTTTCAAATATTTATAAAATAGCAAAACTATAAATAGTGGTATTAGACATGGACTGTGACAAACAAATTTCACTGATTTTCAGTCCTTAATTTTGCCTTTACCTATGTATCTACATTTAACTTTGCTGTGCAAATCCCCCCTTCCTTTTTGAAAAATGTTTTATTGATTTTAGAGAAAGAGGAAGGGATAGGGAGAGAGAAGGAGACATTAATGAGAGAACATCTATTGGCCGCCTCCCACATGCCTCTCAGTGGGGATCCTGCCCATAACCTGGGCATGTGCTCTGGCCAGGAATTGAACTGGCCACCTCCTAGTGCATGGGTCAACCAACTCTCAACCACTGAGGCACACCAACAGGACACATAACATAATTTCTGTCACTCGATAAATAATACCACGACCAATGGATTATAATATTTTATAGATTTAAAACAGCCGATCGTGCACTCATGTGTATTGACAAACCACCTTCAAAGTAAATTAAAGAAAGTGAGGTTGAGAGATCATTGTTTCAATTAGTATGATGTAAGAAGAAACCTTTGAGGAAGGAAAGTAAAAGTTTAAATGGAAGCTGCTCACAGAGCTGTTTAAGTTCTTCAAAGCTCTCCATGCTACTATACATGAGTGTCCTGAATGTGACTGGGTACATTTTAAATGGGTTAGTGGGCATGTTTTTTTCTTTTTACCATGTATCAGTTTTATTTTATTCTTTTTTAATTTTAATTAATTTATTTTTGTTACAGAAGACATCCTCCTCCCAATCCACCCCCCACCCCACACCCTGGCATTGTTGTCTACATCCTTTGGTTACCCACACATGTATATAAGTTCTTTAGTTTATCTCACCCATCCCCCTCACCCCCTCTTCTGAGATTTGTCAGTCTGAACCTTACTCTTTTCTATGACTCTGGTTCTATTTTGTTCACCAGCTTTTGTTCATTATATTCCACAAATAAGCGAAATCATGTGGTATTTGTCTTTCTCTGATTGGCTTATTTCACTTAGCATAATACTCCCCAGGACCCTCCATGTCGTCTCAAAGGATAAGAGATCTCTCTTTCTTATAGCTGCATAGTGGATTAGCAAGCATTTTTTAATGGACCAAGAGGTATGCCATATATTAACTGAATTTGTTATTAGTTTGTTTCATATTCATTGGACATAATTTCTTTAAATACAGTTTTGGCTTGCAAAGTCCACACTTGAGTCCATTGTTAATTCTGTGGTTCAGTGGAGTGGCAGATTTTTTTCCCCAACTGCAGTGTGTATTTAGGCAATTCGACACAAACCAAGAGTATAAACATGAGCCCTGGCCAGAGTGATTCAGCAGTTAGAGCATCAGCCCACACATAGAGGGGTCTAGGGTTCAATTCCCAGTCAAGGGCACATACTTGGGTTGCAGATTTGATCCTCAGTCCTGGTTGGGGCCAGTGCAGGAGACAACCAATCAATGTTTCTGTCTCTGTCTCTGTTTCTCTCTCTCTCTCTCACTCTTTCCCTCCCTCCCACTCTATCCATGGGTGAAGATTAACAATAATAATAATAATAAAAGAGTACACATATATATGAGTGAGTATAAATCTGTAAGTTGGTCTTCTGCCTTTATTAAACAATAATAAATAAAAGAGCATTAACATTTTATTTTTTTCTGATATCTCAGAAATTCTATACTGCTAGAAATTTGTAATCAGATATAAAAATTCTTTTTTTTTTCTCCCTTAGGAATTCTAGGTTGGTACATGCTTTGAGATTTAAAAACAATATTTTGCCCAGCCGGTGTGGATCAGTGGTTGAGCATCAACCCATGCACTAAGAGGTCCCCAGTTCGATTCCCAGTCAGGGCACATGCCCAGGTTGTGGGCCTAATCCCCAGCGGGGAGCATGCAGGAGGCAGCCAATCAATGTTCTCTCTCATCAATGTTTCCATCTCTCTCTCCCTCTCCCTCCCTCTCTCTCTCTGATATATCAATCAAGAAAATAAAAAACCCTAAAACAATATTTTGCTTAACTATAAAGTGCTTGTATAGTCCTCTGACATATAGAAAAAGCTATTATTAATGAAAGTGAGTCAGGTACTGGAAACTTTTAAAAATGTAACCACATTTATATACTAAAAACATTAAAGACTAATAAGAGTATAAAAATATATTTATACTGCATACATACTATTAATTCCTTGTCCATTCGTAAGTAGTTAATGTATGAACACTTTGAAACTACATAAGAAATGGTTAAATTCTGCCCAATCTTTTAGATGAAGTTAAGTTTATTTACAGTTTAGGAAGACATTTTAAGAACTCAACTTTTCAGTGATATAATGATATAGCAAACACTATTTGCGACTCATTCAACAGCCATCCTGTCTGAGCCCCCATTTCTAACCTGGCAGAAACTGGTTGTTGCTCAACCTTCAGGCATGAGTAAATTCGGAGAAGGTAAGATTATCTCCAGCCTCAGGGAAGAAATCACAATTAGTATAACACAATCATTGCAACACCACACTCTTTAGAGAAAGTTGCACATCTTCTCCACCTATAACTATTTTGACAAAATGGAAAGTCTGCCGGAGGGCAAGTGTTATTTGAAATTCATCTGACCATAATAACCACTAGGAGAAATATTGAATGGGCTTCCTTCATAGGTACAAGCCCTACCACCTCTCGGGTTCAGACTCTCCTTTCTTACTTCTACTGCAATTGCATTCTAGCTGCTTTCTCAATCCCTTTCTTATTCCATTCAAATTTCCTTCTTTACATTTGGCAGAGTAAGATATTAAAAATGCAAATCTGATCATGTTAATCCCCTGGTTAAATTCACTCAGTCATTTCCAAGATCCAATCTTCATCTTTCAACAAGAAATCCTTCTATACCACATTTTCCCTTCCCCCAGATGGTTAAAATGCTCATTTTCCATTATATCAGTAATGTGACTTCTCAGGAGAATGTGAGTTTCTAGATTACAGTGGTAATTTATTTATTTCTCTATGCTCAGTATACAGGAGAGCACATGTAAAAGAAGCATTATAGGTACTTGCTAAACGGTGGCATTCATAGTATAGCTATAATTATTTAAAGGGAACTATTAAATCCAATTGTTAAAGTTTAACTAGATCTCCAATCAAAAAGAAAAATAGATTTTGGGATGCATCATTTGTTCCAGCATGCAGTATGTCATCCATATCTGTGGTGCTGTAATTTAAAACCATTTCCCACTCAATTCTGGAGGCAATTTGAATATTATTCAACCTTATGCGAGACTCTGAGAAGAGATTTGAGCTTCAGAAATTTTGACTCCCCTTAGGGGCATGAGAATTAGAAAGGAAATGTTTATCTTTCACCGTATTCTTCTAAACTGTCTTTGTTAATATAAATGTCTCATAAATATTGGGTTCTCAGTACCCCTTTTCCCCATCACCTTTTATTCCCTCTATACCTCTACCACCCCACTCCTCCCCCTCCACCTCTATAATCTCCTCACTCAATATGCTTTTAGACAATACTTGCTGAATCTTTGAGCTACTTGTACTGTTCTTCATTCTGTCTTGTGCATCTTAAGCTGAAAAAATCTTAAATTACAAGAAAATTATATCATTTGTACTTCTCTTTCTCTTATCTTACAAGAAAAAAAATATCTTTCCATTCTGATAGCCATAGGTTGAACAGAAATCATTGAAAAAAGTAGCAAATAGTGAGACATAGCAAGTCACTGTTTTCAGAGGATATGGCCAAAGGAAAAAAAGTAATTATGCATCTTTAGAAATATTACTTATTGGCTGTATTATTACATCTACCTTTTAGTGTCAGGTTGTTGATTTTCATACACTTCCACTAACATTTTTGCAAGGGTTTCTTTTTGTTTCTAATTACAATTTAATAATATTTACTTTAGTCTAATTATAAGTGTAAATATCAGTGATTTTTTAAAAAAAATAAACACATCAATCAAACGCCCTCTCTGATAAAATATCTGAGTGTTGGCAGCCCTCAAGAAGTCCCCCGTGTGCCTTCAAAGTTACTGCTCCACACAACAGTAAACAAGCTTCTTCGTAAGGGAGCGAAGTGCTGGGTCTCTCTGGCTCCATCTGGTTTGGGCCTGAGGTGTTCCCATGGCTTCCGGGCTCATAGCTCCTGCGTTAGGCACTCTCATCATTATAGGAATTCTGCTCGGGACTGGAGTTTTTGTAAAAACAGCTTTCCCATTTTCCTTCCCTTGATTTAAAAAATCCCTGAACCTTGTGCTTACTTAAGGTGAATTAGAGAACCTGCTAGCACTCCATCGTCTTGATTTGGGGCCTTCTCCTTACACCACACTGACATTTTCAGCTTCGTCCTTTTCAAATATTAGGTATAACTGCATAGTGACTCCACTTCGTTAACATGACCTTGCTCCTTTATGTTTGTTCACCTCCTTTCCTTCTTTTTCTTCTTTTTCCCCATCACTATTTACCACCACCCCCTATACCCTCTTCCACCTCCATCTCCCATCACCCTTTCTTAATCATTAAACCCTTCAGACATCAGATTCTAGTCAGTCTCAAAGGGTCTTGAAAACAAAGTCTCAAGTCTGTTGACCACAGAAACAAAGTTTCAGTCAAGCTTAAGGTAACATTTTGACTTCAATTGTGTTTCATCCCCAATCCAAGAAAGCAGAATGAACCTACAGACCACAATCTCACAAAACCTGACAGAACCATGCCCTGGCTGACATTAGAAGCTGATACAATGATCCACTATTCTGGACCCTGGCTCCAACCAATCAGTAGAGCCCATGATTAATTCTTTCCCCACTACATAACCCATCCTCTAGCAGACGTCAGAGATCCAGGTCTTTTAGTATCAACTTACCGATGTCTCTGGCTTGGCACCATTTCCTCAATTGATAAACCTCTACATTCTTTGCTGCAAACATCTGTTTGCTTTGGATTGGGCTTTGATGCACACAGTTGAATAGACACCCCTTTAGTCTGGTAACATAGGCACATGGAACTTTGTACTGGTAATAATTACTTTTGTCACTATGGATTAGTCTGCAGATTTTGACTATGTATGGAATACCTAGGTATATGTGAGTATATGGAATCTTACATTATGTCATGTTTTATGTCTGATTTTAATTGCTTAACATTACTTTGTAAGAATTATACAGATCATTGAAGGAAGCAAGAATTTTTTTTCTCATTTCTCTATAGTATTCACTGGTTGACAATAACACAATTCATTTATTTATCTCTCACCTTGAATGGTTATATCAGTTTCATCTACATTTAGGTTAATACAAATAATCCAATGAAAAGCATCCTATACCTTGTATTTTGGTGTACACATATATGTATTTTAAATTCTATACTTAAGATAAAATTCCTGGGCCATAGGGAATGCATAAATCAAGTTTAATAGAAAAAGATACAATATTCAAAAGTGGTTTATATCATTTTAACTTATACATGAATTATATGTATAATTCATTTATTTTACATTTGCCAACAATGGCATAAAAGAGCTTCTTCTTTTTTTGTTTTTAAATCCTCACCCAAGGACATTTTTACATTAATCTTCAGATAGAGCTGAAGGGAGAGAGGGAGGAAGAGAGACAGAGAGAGAAACATCAACATGAGAGAGACACATCAATTGGTTGCCACTCGCACAACCCCAACCGGGGCCTGGGTCTAATTGCAACCTAGGTACATGCCCTTGGTCAAAATCAAACCCGGACTCCTTAGTCTGTGGGTGACATTCTTACCATTGAGCCACACTGGCCAAGGCAAGAGTTTCATCTTTAAATTGTAATAGTTCATTTTAAGATTATAACACAATGTGTATTTTTTAATGTTTTTTTTTCTTTATTGATTTGAGAGAGAGAGAGAGAGAAAGAGATGGAAACATCAATGAGAGAGAACACTGACTAGGCACCTCCTGCATGCCTCCCACTGTGGATTTGACCCACAACCTGGGCATGTGTCCTGACTGCAAATTGAACCAGTGACCTCTTGGTGCACAACCACTGAGCTACACTAGCTGGGCACAATGTGGTTTTAATTTGCGTTTTCATGGCAACAAATGAGTTTGAACAAAATGTCATGTGATTATTGGCCATTTAAACATCATCTTTTGAAATATGAAGTGCTTGTTCAACCTTTAACCCATTTCTATTGGATTCCTTTTTTTATATACATATTCATATGTAGGATGTTCTTACATTTTTATTTGAAAATGACTTCTATGACTCCTTGACTTACATTTTTAGGCTTAATGGTTTCTTGTAATAAATATAATTTCTTATGTTAAATATATTCCAATTTATCAGTCTTTTTCTTTATAGTCAATACTATTTTGTCCTGATTAAGAAATCGTTGCCTATTGAAGGACATAAAGGTATTCTCCTATGTTATATTAGCAGCTTTCCCTTCCCAATTTATGCATATTGTTTATTTAATGTATATGTATTTATGGTGCAAAGTGGAACACAGTATACAATATGGTAGCCACAGACAATAGGTTTACTTAAATTAAAATTTGGTAAAGTTAAAAATGTAATTTCTCTTTCACACGCATATATCAAGTGTTCAACAACCATATGTGGCTAGTGGCTACCATATCAAAGAGATGTAGAAAATATCCATCTTATAGAAATTTTTGGACTGTACTGGTCTACAGTCACTTTTTTGGCCTCATAATTTTTTTTTTTTTATCCTCAGCCGAGGACATTTTTTTGCATTTATCTTCAGATAGAGCGGGAGGGAGAGAGGGGGCGAGAGAGAGAGAGAGAGAGAAGCACCCATGTGAGAGAGACATATCGACTGGCTACCACCCCCATGACCCCAACTGGGGCCAGGGACAAACTGCAACTGAGGTATGTGCTCCTAATGGGAACCTAACCCTGGACTTTCTGGTCTGCAGATCGACCCTCTAACTGCTGAGCCAAACTGGCCAGGGCTTGGCCTCATAAATATTTAATTTACCGAACATCATTTATTAAAACTACTCTTCCTCCCAAATCAATTTACAAAGAATATTTGCTATAAAACAGCTGCCAATATATGTATAGGCTTGTTCCTAGAGTCTCAATTCTGTTTCAGTAAATTATTAACTATTCTTATGACAAAACCATATTCTGTGTATTATGTGACATATTTAGTAATTCAGTAATAGAAAGTCTCTAAATGGGTTTTTCCATTTTTTTTCAAGATTTTCTGGCTATTCTTACCCTGATAAATTTCCACAAAAACTACCAGAGAAACTTGCCACTCTCTGTAGCCACCCGGAGGCAAACTGTTTGGTTTGTCGGTTGGTTAGTTGGTTTTTGGTATTGCAGTTAATCTAAAGAAAAAGTTAAGGATAATTAACATTTTATAGTATTTGATTTCTTCAGTCCATAAATTTGCATTCATTTTATTTACTAAGGTTTTAAAATTCTCTCAGTAATACTTTATAGTTGTCTTTACAGATGTCTTTCATATCTTTTTAAAAGTTGAATTTTCAGGTATTTAATGCTTAGATATTGTTTCAAATAGTGTCACCAAAATATTGACTATTTATTTCTTATCTATAGAAATGCAATTAATATTTTTTAATACTGACATTGTAGTCTATAATCTGGTTAATCAGGTCATATTAATTCAAAAAATGTGTAGTTTAAAAATATTTTCTTATTAAATAATCATGTCATCTTCAAGTAATAATGCCTTTACTCATTTTTTTTTTCAGAATGTTTTACATTTTACTTTTCTTCGCTTTATTTCAATAAGTGAAAATGTCAATAGTGAAGATGCTTTCCTTGCTCCTGAGGGGGTGAGCATTTGTCACCCTAAAATATGCCTTTTGAGATTATTTTAAGACTCAGAAAGAACCTTTGTTCCTCACCCTTTAGGTGTCCAAATGAATTCACATAGAAAACCTGCTTAAGGTCCAGCTGGTGTGGCTCAGTGGTTGAGCCTCGACCCATGCACCAAGAGGTTGCCAGTTCGATTCCTGGTCAGGGCACATGCCCAAGTTGTGAGCCTGAGCCCCAGAGGGGGCATGCAGGAAGCAGCCAATAGAGTTCGCTCATCGATGTTTCCATCTCTCTCTCCCAAGGGAGAAATCTAGCAAAACCTCTATCTTGGATTCCGTTCTGTGTCCCATAATTTCTGAGTGGCCCCATGAGAATATGTTTACCACAAGCTTGCTTTTCTTCATCTTCCTAGGAATTGCTTATTTTCCCTTTGAAATCCTAACCCCCTGCCTCCCTCTCCTTTATCCAGAATGGTATATAAACTTCAACTGCCCATGTGTCCTCAGGTCTCATATTTTATGGAAGGCCTATATGTATATACATAATAAATATGGTCATTTTCTCCCATTAATCTGTTTCATGTTAATTAATCAGTCCAGCCAGAAGAATTTAGACAGCCTGAGTAAAGTTATTTTTCTGCCCCCATACTCCCAATCTTAAAAAAAGGTCTCATTGATTTTTGCCATTAAACATTGTAACCAACACTGCAAATACTCTGCCCTTATTCCACAATCCTTACATTAGTATCATGGTCCATAAGAATCCCAATATCCCATATCTGCGTCATTAATGGGGAGGGTTTTTCTATTGAAAGCTGCCAAACCTAAACATTTGACAGGCATGTTAATGCCAGGAAATTACAATTCAAGGCCATAGCCCTTAACTTGTCACTGAACCACAGTGGTGTATAAATACTCTTCTCCCTTGAGAGATGTATTTTGAAAAATTTCCCATTAAATTAAACTTTAATCACCCACTATAGTAGCCAGTTCAAAAACCTACCCTGTATGGAGTTCCTTCCATATATCCATTTTCCTTATTTCTATTGGTGTTCCCTACATCACCCAAGTAAAATATATAGTCTTGGATCTTTGTCTCTGCTTTTGAAATATATAGTCTTGGATCTTTGTCTCTGCTTTTGTTTATAGTCTTGGATCTTTGTCTCTGCTTTTGTTTCTGAGGCACTGAAACTAGGGAGTGTGTCCCCCCCCCCCCCCCCCCGCTACCTTTGATCAGATTAAGGAATTTCCTTTGTATTCTTACATGTGAAAGATTTGTTTCATGAATGGATGTTAAATTTAAACAAATGCTTTCTCCTTTATTCTGTGAATGTGGTAAATTACCTTGATTATTTTCTGATAACCAGGTAAAATGCATGTCTAGAATAAATACAAGCTGACCATCAGGTATTATTTACTTAATAGGTCACATATTTGGTTTGCTAATACTTTCTTTAGGATTTTTCTATCTGTGTTCAAAAGAGATCAGTCTATAACTTTCCTTTCTTGCAATGTATGTACTATGTCTTGCTATTGTCAAAGAAAAATTGCACCAAATGAAGTTAAAAAGGCACAGAAGACTCTCCAAGGCTATTGAAATAGAGGAAATATATTGAAGTCAACTCCACTAAAACAAAGTGCAGAAGAGTTTTTAAACACTGGGCGAGTTAGAAGAAAGGCACTAGAAAACATTAGCGAGAATCTGGTAAGTCTACTTAGGACATATTGTTGGCTAAAATTTTACTGGATATAGGCTTTCTACAGAGGCATGAAGATAGAAGTATTATCTTTCTTGATGTTCCATTTCATAGGGATAGCTCCTATATAGTTGGGGTGGGGGGTAATCCTGGGCTCTAAACTAGCAAGAGGCTGGGAGAAAGTTTGCATTGCAAAGCAACATGGAAAACATTGACAGTTACAGATTTTCTGAAGTCAATGCTCTATGAAAAGGGAGGCCAGACCTATAGCCAAGACGAGGCCTATCAAATACTTACTGAAGCTGAAGTAGTAAATCAAACTTCATGTCTTTAACCCTCCTAGATTCTGCCCTATGTATCTTTTGGCTGGTTCTAATTTGCATGCTTTTGCTATAATAAAACAATAATTATAAGCATAGTTCCTTCCTCTGTTCTGGGAGTCATTCTAGTCAATTACCAAACCTGATTTCTGTTCCTTCAAACTTGAAACTGATGTCAGTAGCCTGGAGTACTGTTGCCTTAACCTTGAGTTAGGCTAATTTCAGACTATTCAGATTAATCAAGTATTTTTGCTCCTCTCAGTTTCATTAGCACATTCATTTTTATTATTTTACTTTTATTTTAGTGATTATTCTAGACTTTATATATGCATAACTGACTTGGTTTCCTTTTAGTTCAGGACTGTGAGCAATGAGTCTTTTCAGTTTTGGTCAGCCCAAAATGACTTCATTTCTGCTTCACTTTTGGAGAATATTTTCAGAGCATAGAAATCTAGGTGGATTTTATTTTTCTACAAATTTGAAACATATTGATTTATCCATCATCATCTTGATTACAGTTTTTTTTTTTTTTTTTTCCCTGTTGATAAACCAGCTGTTACTGTGATGACTGCTTATTTAATTGTAATGTGTTTTAATTTCTGGCTTCATTTTAATGTTTTACTTTGTTTTTCATCTTCATTGTTTTACTATATACCTCAATATTGTTTTTGCTGTAATTTTATTGTTTGAATTTATAGTTCTTTTTTGAATCTGTAGATTGATTTTTTTTTTTTTAATATTTTCAGTCATCATATATTCCATTATTGTTACTACCCCATTTTTCTGTTGCAGAAGAGGGATGATGAGTCAGGTACAGAAATGCATCAGGGAAGAAAGCCCCAGATGCCTAGCAAGGAGCAAAACAGGGAAAACAAGAACCTGCCCCCCAGGGTAAACTTTCCTCCCTAGCATATCGATGGTCAGGCGGTTTGGAATCCCTCACCTTTTCCTCCCTGAAGGTAACATCTAGGCCTCATTTGTATTTAAGTCCCAGGCCCCCAAAAGTAGCACAACCAGACAAATGACACTGTGGCTGCCTCAGGTCCAGCAGCATTGACTAATGACCCCCTGCCCTGGCACAGGCCAATCAGTGGAGAGCACAACCCCGAAAGCGCACACTTGGGAAGCTGATGAATATTCTATTAAGATCCTCCTATGAGACCTCCCCTAAGATTCCCACCTGCAAGTGAAAGATAAATACCCTCAACACAAAGGACCCAGTGCTCGCTCTCCCCCATTCCCACTCCCCTTCTTCTCTCTAAGGGAACCCATGAAATTTGCAACCAGGGGAGCAACGGGCAGTCACAGTTAATCCTAGGCTAACCCCCTGAACTGTCCCCAAGGACCCCTTTCCTCTGAACTCTCAATGAGCCAAAGCCTAGGCTGTCCTGTTGCTTTTGCTATATCCTTCCTCATCTCACTGTCCTAAGTGTGTTTTTGCTGCAGCAAATAAATTCTTGCTTGCTCTTCTACACTTTGTCTCTTGATTGAAATGTTTCCTTAAAGAAGAACCAGGTCTTATCTTCTAGCTCGTAACTTGAAAGACATAAACATTCAACTTTTCCTCAAATTCTCATATATCCTTTATATTATTTTTGTTGTGTCTCAATGCTTTTTGCTTTCTGTGGTAGAATCTGAAATTTTTTTTCTTGATCTATTTCTCAATGCACTGCTTTTCTCTGCAAAAAGCAAAATATACAGACAATTAAGGAGGTGATTTTATTCAGGTATGAGATAAGGAGCACATTCATTAATAAAATTTATCTCAATGAAATAAGGGGAACTATGGATTTTTAGAGGCAAACAAATATAGGCTTCATCAGTGAGTCTTACAGGGGTTATAAGAAAGAATAGAGTTGGCCTCACCTGAGTCCTGAGAAGAGGTGAAATTGATCCTAGGATATGTAAAAACACTGGTTTTGTTGTTGTTGTTGTTGTTGTTTTGTTTCAGCAGCCTTTTTTCAGAATACAAAAGCTCAGTAAAATTTCTCAATTCTCCCTGCTTCTGAGAATATCAGCCTTAAAGTTAAACTGGCATCTCTAGCAGTGTTTAACCTATCTGATAAACTCACATATTAAGCACATTAAGTTGTTAATTTCATTTATTTTGTGTCTGTCACAGTACATTTTTTTAAATGTTTAAATGTCTCCCACTAACCTAATGAAATATGGCATTTTGTCATTATTTTCTTGAATATTTTAATCATAACAATTTCAATGGGTCTGTATAATATTTCAATAACGATGTTATCTATGGCTATATTTCTATTTTCTATTTTTTTTCAACATGGTACTCTTTCTTGATATAGATGGCAATTTTTGACTGATTTTAGGAAAAACTGTAAAACCTCTTTAAGATATTTTCATCCCTAGAGGAGATTTCCTATCCTCTGCCAGGCCCTAGTGTAGAGAGGATCACTACTATCCCATCAGTGACTACCTGATTCAAGGTAAGGTTTTAGTTTTTGTACAGCTCAGTGTACCTCTATTTTGTTTCATTCTCTTCATAAACCCTCAGGTTTTTACTGTGGCTCTCTTCCTCGACCTCCTTATCAAATAATAATGCTCCCTAAAGGTCTCTCTGTTTTGAATATATTTTTCTCCTCAGATCCTTAGCATTCTCTTCCACAGAGTCTCTTTTCCTGCTCCTGAAGCATTGGCTGCTTTGTCATATTTATGATGCCTTCGAACCAAACCTTTCTCCAAATTAATTTTAATGGTTTTTCAAGTTATTCACGGCAGAAGAAATGCCTATTACAAGCTACTTCATTATAGCCTGAAGAAGAAATCTGCTTTCACTTATTTCCTTTGCTTCTTTCCTTAAATTGAAACAAATTTGTTTTTAAAATATTTCAGAACTATATTGACCTGCAATTTGTTTTTATTACAGTGGTAAGTAACTCTGTCTCTTGATGATTGTGCTCAAGTATATTAGCTAAAATTTTAAGCTATATTCAATCTTAAAAAGATAATCTGCAGAATCAGAGTAAGGTTATTATTATTATTTTTTAAAGCAAACCAACTGGACTGAAAACAACAGATAATGTCTTTTTATAGAATGTAGTTGTTTTCTTTGGGTTGCTCCTATTTCCACCCATGAGTAGAACTATTATGTATTTTGAATAATTTTAAAAAAGATCTGTTGCTTGTTGATTTAGAATCTGTTTGCCTGACATATTGAATTAAATATTCAGTTAGTGAATGACATATGGCATTTCTTCACCGAAAGATGGCAAATATGTTTTCTTCTTGGAGCACAGACCCTGTTTTTAACCAATTTTTTAAGCTGTGCAAGATAAACAAATTCAAGAATAGATTGTTCAACATTTATAAATAACATATATTCGATGATTGTCTTCCACCACAAAGGAAATCTAGACTCGTGGATAATAAATATTTATGAAGATGAAAACCTTTTCAGAATTCTAAATTTAGAAGCCATACATTAGTTCTCTCTTTGTAACTTTTTTCTATCTTTGTTAAGTTAATATTGTTCAGTTTACAACATTTTTCAAGGCTCCTCACAGTTCAGTTTTAAATGTATACCACTGTGATATCCAACAAAGTATTAACTAGTGCAATACAATAATTCACACTGATATTGCATATACATGTTAAATAAATACGATTTTGTGTTTTAGTCTTAGTCTTAGAGAATTTTGCAGACATTTTATCTTGTATCACTTGAGTATTTTCCCATATTTAAGTACCTAGATAATTAAAACACATGAAGGAAAAACAAAAGACTCGTATTAAATGTCATTGTATGTAAATATGTAGAAACTAGTTAGGAGTGATAATAATTAACATTTTTTTCTATTTTTCATATAACTCCATCAGGTAATCATGATGGGGAATGCTAGAACACAAGAATAATAGCTGTAACTGAGAGACAGTAAAGACCAGTGTTCTATGAACAAAAAAGGTGGTGGCACGTACGACCAGAGCAGGGGTGAGTGTACAAGAGTGTGAGTGACTGTGAGAGAGAGTGAGTGGACATGAGTGTAGATGAGCAACCTGGAGATGTACAGAAAAGTGGCGCAGAGGGTTCCTGCACTGTGGATGGGCAGCAGCCAGCTACCACTGTAAGTGGCCAGGAGGCCTCACCATTGTGGAAGATCCTGGTCTTCTCTGGGAAGAGGCAGCAGGAGCAGCTAGGGCCCAGTGACCTGAGTCCACCAGAGTGCCTTGCACCATCGGACCAGTGGACCCCTCTGTGTCAACATGGACCAGCACAGAGTAGCAGCACTGTCGAGGGTCCTGCTGCAGATGCCCCAACCGGTCAAAAGCTAAGCACCATCCCCCACAGCAATAGTGACTGGGCAGGAGGGAGCCCCACCCCCAACAGCAGCTGAGGTTCTGGAGTTGAGACACACACCAGCAGCAGTAGCTTCAGCTTGGAAGCCCAGCATCTTCCCCCACAGCAGCAGTGACTGGGTGGGAGTGGAGCCCCCTCCCCCAGAGCAGCTGAGGCTCAGGAGCTGAGCATCCTCAGCCCCCAACAGCAGCGAATTGGATGCTGAGAGCACACCTTGGCAAGAGCAGTAGCAGCACAAACCAGAAGCTGACACTCGCCCCCAGCAGCACCAACAGCAGCTAATCAGGAGCTGAATTCCACCAGGCAGCAGTGTGCCCCAGCAGAGTACTGGTGGCCGGGACCAATGCAGCCCAGCAGCGCCTAACACGACAGATCAATACCAGCCACCAGTAGTCAATCCTCCAGGACCCACAGCAGGCAAGAGGTGCCACACACCAAAACAGTCTGGGAGGCACGGCAGCCTTATTTGATACACACTGACCTGCCCACACATCTCAACGTCCCGCACCAGGCCTAGAACTACCAGACAGCTAAAATGGGAAGACAAAGAAACAATAGCCCCAAAAAAGAAAAGGAGGAATAACCAGAAAAGAAACTACATGAAATGGAAGAAAGCAATTTGTCAGATAAAGAATTCAAAGTAATGATTTTAAGGGTGCTAAAACAATTTAGTAAGAACTACAAGCAACTTAATGAGAATTATAAAGAGCTCAGTGAGAACCACAATAGCTTAAAAAAAGAGGTAGAAGCTATGAATAAAAATCATAAGGAAATAAAGAATGACATAGCTGATATGAAAAATACCTTAGAAGGATTTAATAGTAGATTAGAAGAAGCTGATGACTAAATCAGCGAGATAGAAGACAAGGTAGAAAAAAAATGGCCAAATAGAGTAGCATATAGAAAAAAAATAATTTAAAAGCAAGAGGAGAGTTTAAGGGAGCTTTGGGATAATACAAAATGTAACAACATTCGCATCATAGGCATACCAAAATGAGAAGAATCAGATACAGGACAGAGTACCTGTTCAAAGAAATAATGGCAGAAAACTTCCCCAATTTGGTGAAGGAAAAAGCCACACAAGTCCAGGAAACACAGAGAGTCCCTAGCAAGATGAACCCCAAAAAACCCACAGCTAGATACATCATAATTAAAATGGCAAACATTAAAGACCAAAAAAAAGAATCTTAAAGGAAACAAGAGAGAGACAGAAAGTTACCTACAAGGGAGCCCCCATTAGAGTGTCAGCTGATTTCTCAATAGAAACACTGCAGTCCAGAAGGGAGTGGCATAAAATATACAAAGTAATGAAAGACAAGGGTCTGAATCCAAGACTACTCTATCTAGCAAGGCTATCATCTAAAACTGAAGGTGAAATAAAGAGCTTCACAGACCAAAAAAAAAAAACAAAAAAGGCTAAAAGAATTTATCACCACCAAACCATTACTGCAAGAAATGCTGATAGGACTGTTGTAAGAAGAAGAAACAGAGAGGGAGAGAGAGAAAGAGAGAGAGGAACACAGGCATAAATTAAAATGACAACTAATAACTATCTATCAAGTATTACCTTAAAGGTAAATAGCTTAAATGCTCCAATCAAAATACATAGGGTAGCCCTGGCCGGTTTGGCTCAGCGGTTGGAGCGTCGACCTGTGGTACAGAGAGACCCGGGTTCGGTTCCCGCTAAGAGCATGTACCTCGGTTGCAGTTTGTCCCCGGCCCTGGTTGGTTGTGCGGGTGGCGGCCACTCGATGTGTCCCTTCACATCGATGTTTCTCTCTCTCTCTCTTCCTCTCTCTCCCTCCCACTCTACCTGAACAAAAAATGGAAAAATGTCCTCGGGTGAGGATAAAAGAAAAAAAAAAAAAGACATAGGGTAGCTGATTGGATAAGAAAACATGACCCATATATATGCTGTCTACAAGAGACCCACCTCACAACAAAAGAATCACACAGGATGAAATTGAAGGAATGGAATACAATTTTCCAGAAAAATGAAAATTAAAAACAAAACAAACAAACAACAAAAAAAACTGGTGTAGCAATACTCCATAAGATAAGATAAACTTCAAAATGAGGGCCATAATAAAAGACAAAAAAGGTCACAACATAATATTAAAGGAATCGATCCAACAAGAGGATATAAACCTGATAAACAAATATGCACCAAAAACAGGAGCACCAAATTATATCAAAAAACCTCTAGAGGACTTCAAGGGAAAGATCAATTGCAATACAATCATAATGGGTGACTTTAACACCCCACTGACACCACTGAATAGATTATTTGGACAAAATAAGTTGGACTTAATTGGTATTTATAGAACATTTCATCCCAAAGCTGCAGAATATACATTTCTCTCAAGTCCACACAGAACATTCTCAAACATAGACCACATGTTAGGATACAAAGTAAGTCTCCACAAATTCAAGAAGATTCAAATCATACTAAGCATCTTCTGAGATTACAATGGCATAAAACTAGAAATTAATTGCAGCAAAACATTCAAACATATTGAGACTAAATAGCATGTTATTAAACAATGAATGGGTTACCAAGGAGATCAAGGAAGAAATTAAAAACTTCCTGGAAACCAATAAAAATGAACACACAACAACACAAAACTTATGGAACACAGCAAAAGCAGTCCCAAGAGGAAAGTTCCTAGCACTACAGTCCTACCTCAAGAAACAAGAAAAATTCCTAATTGACTTTCTAACTCTACAACTTAAAAAACTAGAAAGTAGCCCTGGCCGGTTTGGCTCAGCAGTTAGAGCATCGGCCTGCGGTCCGGAGAGACCCGGGGTCGGTTCCCGCTAAGGGCACGTACTTCGGTTGCAGTTTGTCCCCGGCCCTGGTTGGTCGTGCGGTGGCAGCCACTAGATGTGTCCCTTTCACATCGATGTTTCTCTCTCTCTGTCTCTTCCTCTCTCTCCCTCCCACTCTATCTGTACAAAAAATGGAAAAATGTCCTCGGGTGAGGATTCACCGATACAATGCCTAAGGCAAGAGAAACAAAAGAAAAAAATGAACACATGGGACTATAGCAAACTCAAAAGCTTCTGCATAGCAAAAGAAACAACCATGAAAAGGGAAAGAGAACCCACTATATGGGAGAGCATAATTGGCAACAATACATCAAATAAGCGGTTAATTTTCAAAATATTGAGTACTCATACAACTCAACAAAAGGAAGACAATGAACCCAATTTAAAAATGGGCAGAGGAACTAAATAGACACCTCTCCTAAAAGGATATACAAATAGTCAAAAGACATAAAAAAATGTTCAATGTCTCTAATCACAAGAGAGATGCAAATTAAAACAACTAGGAGGTATCACCTCACACCTGCCAAAATGGCCGCCATCAACAAATCATCGAACAGCAAGTGCTGGCGAGGGTGTGGAGAAAAGGGGACTCTAGTGCACTGCTGGTGGGAATGCAGACTGGTGCAACCACTGTGGAAAACAATATGGTGTTTTCTTAAAAAATTAAAAATGAAACTACCATTTGACCAGTGATCACACTTGTAGGAATATACCCTAAGAAGCCTGAAACACCAATCAGAAAGAATATATTCATAGCAGCATTATTTACAATCACTAAGATCTAGAAATAGCCCAGTTGTCCATCAATAGATGAGTGAATGAAAAAGCTGTGGTACGTACACACAATGGAACACTATGCAGCTTTAAGAAAAAAAAGATCTTTTATCCTTTGAGGTGACATGGAGGGATCTGGAGAGTGGAGAGTATTATCCTAAGCAAAACAAGCCAATCAGAGAAAGACAAATATCACATGACCTCACTTATTTGTGGAATATAACGAACAAAACAACCTGAGAAAAAAATAGACCCAGAGACACAGAAGTGGGGTGCAGAAAGACAAACCTCAGAAGAGGTGAAAGGGAAGGAGGGAAGAGATAAACCACAGAACTTACATGCATGTATGCATAAACTAGGACATAGACAATAATGCTGGGGGCAGGGGACTGGGAGGAGAGTGTCAATGAGGGGAAAAGGAGAAACATCTGTAACAAAAATACATAAATAAACATTGAAAAAAAAAAAAAAAAGACCAGTGTTCTTTCATTACTACTATTGGAAAGAACTAATTGTTGAAATTACTTGGTTTCTAGTCTTCCTAACCTACTCATAGGAATTTGTATTGTGTCAATTTTGCTAAGTTACATTTCTTAGATTTCCCTTTCTCTTATGATTCTGGGTAAAATCAACCATAAGAAAAAGTTGTGTTAGATGAAGAAAGTTGAAGTCAGTAGTTGACTTTTTTTTTTTTTTTTTTAACACTCTGAAGGTTGAAGTAGTGCCAAGACCTTTACAACTCATGTTTTTATCGATGTCAAGATCATCTGGTTGTGGGAAACAGCTGGGCCATTGGTTTGTGAGCTTCTTGATAGACCTTGTGCTTCAGTTTCTGTACAACATGGCCAAGGCACATATGCATCTCTTTGTTGAAGGGTGCCCAGATTACATAAATTACCCACATCATCAAGATTGGGGGCAAACAGCAACAGATGTGTGTTCTACTTTGTTCTTATGGGATCTACTTTGTCTGAATGGGTTCCTGTTTATCTCCTAAATTTCCATTTATCCTCATAATTTTATTTTGTCCTTATTTGTCCTAAATTCACATTCAATTTTCTTCCCATATCCTGACCCTGACCTCAAGTCCAACATCAGATGCAGAGGCAACAGCCTTAAATAACCTGCTTATTTGCTCTGATAATTATGTAAGGTCTAACTCCTATAACAAGTACTTTACTCTATATCACTCATTGTGCTTATTATTCCCTGAACAAACTATATCATACAGAACCATGAGTGTTTCTAGGAGATTATGACCTTAAGAATCAGTTATTTGAATCGGCTCTGGGTTATACAGAACTGTTTCTCTGGTCTTATTAATTTTAAAAACATTAAAGACCTGTTTTCTGTAGTAATTGAGTTCGTGGTAGTCCATGACATATATTGACAAAACAGTTTTTTAAATTATCATCTGGAGGTGTCTACAATCAATTACTATAAAAGGTTAATCTATGGATGGCCATGTAGTGGCTGCCATAGAAAAACAGTAGTAAAAACATGGAATGTAGTTGGGTTGGTTGGTTATTTCTAAATATGCGGAAGCTTGAGAAAATAAATTGATGAACTTGGTACTTGAACGTGTTAGCTCAATTCTGGGTCTAGTTAAGAAATCAGAACACTTCTATGGTCTCCTGAAATGAAACCTTTTCCTCCTCTTTCACTAGATTTCAGATTTCTAAAAATGAAACTTAACTCTTATTCCACAAATGAGTAAATTACAATGTGAATTAATCCTTATGAGCACATTCTGTTGAAGCTGGGGACTCTGAAACCAGGAATTATTGTGAAGTGTTTTTACCATTGAAAGTAGATTTTCCTCCCTTAGAAAGAGGTTAGTGTTTCTCTGGTTGAATAATCTGCAGTAGCCTCCCTGAAGTATCTGATTTGTATCACAGAACTGCTGATACTCCTTAACAACCATCCCAACATTTCTCCTTGCTTCTGAACTTATAATCAGATTCAAGTTCTGGAAGGCCAAAGGGGGGTAAACACAAAAGTGTAACACATTAGGAAGCACAATAAGCATTTAAAATGTGCAAGATTGCTGCTAATATATATCAGCAAAAGTCTTTAGAATTTGTATGAGAATGAATCCTAGCAGTATTGGAACAGAGCGGAATGAATATAATGTTGGAATTCTTTCACATGAGTACACTAAGCATAGATTCTGGATTCATCATCTTACCATGAAGGACTGAGAATGGGTCTAGCACTGTGTTTTGGTAACTGAAACGTAGACCCAGAGATAAGAGATGAACAAAATTGAAATGCTAGAACTTCCTTGGTATACTATAGAGAAAGGTACTTAAATGCTTAGGATGTTTGAAAATCTAGAATGGATTAATCATATAAGACTTATCTACAAAGCCCAATCCTAACTACAATTACTGAGAGGATGCAGAGGATGTTCCCTTCATCAAGATTACAAGAAATATATCTATGAGAGAAATTTCAGAGTTCTTGAGTCCATGGATGTCTGTTGTCTTAAGCAGAAGCTAGAGGAGCTGCAGGCTCTGCTCTGAAGGTCTGTGAAAAACCAAGTAAAGCTGCAGTTCACACATACTGCTTCTGATGTACCAGCTCACCTTGTTGCCATGGGGCAGCAGCCATACCTGCATTTCCCCCAGTTCCCACTGAATCCTGTCATTCACTTTCACAATCCTGAGCCAGATGTGTGTGTAACTCCATGGTGAAGCTTTTCCCGAAGGTCACTAATACTCTGGAAATTTGAATCAGTCAGAGATAGATGTGATGTTTAGTTTGAACTCCTGAGTTCCAACATGCCCTTAGGGATTTTAGTTTTTCCAGTTTTTTTTTCCCCCCAATCTTCCACATTATATGTCTACCTTTTCTTTTCAACTGTCAGCTTGATGACTTCAGGTTCTGTATCAGACATAAAAGCAATGGTCTTATATAAAGTCTGTAACTAACTTCCACAATTCTATAAGGTCTAATTCCTATTATAAATTTTATATTCTATGTGACTTATAGTAGCTCTGATTCTCTGATAAATCCTAACTGATACATCCATCTATAAGTAAAATATAGGGATAATAAAAAGGTTCTCATCAGCATCATTATAGTGTTAAATTTTAATATCTAATCACTATGTCTAAAATAATTTATTTATTTTTCTGTATCTCTGTCAACATCATCTATTAGCAAACTCATTGTCTCTGAGCAAGATAGAAAAACATGGCTCAGCATAAACCAAAATGAGAAATATAACTGGGAGGAGTTCCTGCTCATTTTAGAGTAAAATGTCTCTTTAAGGCAAAAGTAATGAATAAAAGTCTTGATCACTTTTAGTTTTGTGGGCAGTGACATTAAGGAGTCAACTTCAGAGATATACTTGTCCATTTTATTAGTCAGTAAATATATATGAGAAGTGTCATATTTGGAAAAGCAATTTTGTAAAAAAAATCAACAGCATTTTAATTCTGTAAAGTCCAATGAAAGAATCGTCAAAAATATATTTGGATATCGCATAATTCATGACTATTGGCCCACATCTTCGGCCCATGTTTATGCTCCAAATGATGACAGCCTAAAGTTCTTACAACAATTGAAGTTGGGAGGGCAAAGAAGCAGAGTGGTAAAATGTAGATTAGAAGGTAGTTTTGGTTGGGGAAATTGTAGAAAACCTCTTATTGGGATACAAAAATTCAAGTATGGATCCCTGTTTCCTTAGCATTCACCCAGTCCATTCTCCTTGGATAGGCTAAATAAAATTAAGTGCCAACTATAGAACGCTTAGAATTTGTTTCTACTAGAAATTCTAACTATTTACATGATTAAAACAGTCCCCACTCATATTCAAACCAGACTGGGTAACGACCACCAGCTGCTGTCAAAATATAACCAGGATAAGGATAGATTTGGATTGTTCAGCCATTCTTTTCCTACTCAATTCCCAGTAAGCAACCTTTGTACTTTCACCCAGACTGATTAATTAAACTTCAGTAATATCAGCCCAGATTTTTGAAACATACTTTTTGCATTATGATTGTGTTTATTTGTATTTGATAGATCTCCTCTCGGGTATGACAGCTATAATGATGGATAACCAAAAGTCTCCATCATTTAATATTTTCAGTCTGAAAGAACAGAATAGTGAATGCTAAAAGCTTTCTCTCATTCCGTCTCATGCCCCCCTCTGGGAAATGATGGTATTTATCTGCACACAGGTTAAAATGGGCTTACTCCAAGAGCATTAATCAGTTACTTAATAGTAACTGCAATAAGTGGTTATGGAATCTATTTAAGATTATGTGGCCATAGAAGTCCTTAGCTAGGAGGTAAGAAGCTTTAATATCAAATCATGTCAAACTTTTAAAATCACTACATAGGACTGCACATTTTAAATTACTAAACTAAGACAATGTTTTCAGCTTAAAATGGGTATAAGGCTTTTTTTCCCTCCTTCAGAATCACGAGATGATCATGGATACTCTCTGACATTTTAGCTAAGAGCAAGGGAAAAAAATTTCCCTGAGTAAATATTTTATAATATTCTCCAAGACATGCTTACACAAAGCCCTGATTAAATGTTATATACAAATTCATCTTTATTTTAAAAATATGTGCATATACAATAATATGCATAGGTGTGTACCTATATACATTTGTGCATATACTATATCTGCATCTTTATATCTATGATATTTATCTATACACAGTAAATATATGTAAATATCTATATCTACAAATTTAGGTATTTACATATACAAACCAAATATATATGTTCACAGTTAAAAAGTGGTAATAAATAGGGTAAATAAATGCATAAAAAATATGTTTCTATTAATTTTTTTAGAGAGAGGAAGAGAGAAACATCGTTCGACTGCTTCCTGCATGCCCCTACTGAGGACAGAGCCTACAACCCAGGCATGTGCCCTGACTGGGAATCGAACCAAGACCTCTCAGTTCATGGGACGATGCTCAATCCACTGTGCCACACTGACCAGGCTGTATTTTAAAATATTCTTTGAAACTTTTTCTTATTTATCTATAACATCGTGGTGTCTAAAAGCACAGATTCCAGAAACAGTCCAGATCTAAATTCTAACTCCACAATTGAGTGAAATCGCTCAAATTACTTAGCTTCTCAATGCCTCAGTTTACTTTTTTTCATATTAGTGATAACAATAGTGACTATTCCATAAAGTAGTTGTGAAGACTTCAGAAGTTAAAAAATTAAAGATCTGAGAACAGTGTCAAGCACACATTAAACATATTAAACTCTCTATATGTAACTCTTTGGTTTTATCTGAATTTTTATGTTTTTTCTCTGCAAAAATAGAATGAATTTATACTTTTTTTAAAAAGTTAGAGATCATAGATTTGATTTACAAAAGGATAAGGTAATGCAACTTATTTGCAATGATTAATGCTCACTCTATGCCTATTGCTCAAATTTGCAAGAAACATTTTCTAAAATTTCTGGTACAATACCCTATTCCCCCAAACTGGCTTTGGTCATAATGAAATCAACAGCTGGTCTTTCAGGTGACATTCTGTTTAATTTGAATGCCATAGGAATACAACATAGGCATTTGATTTTATCCCGCTGATTTATCTAGATGAAGAAGTAATTTTGACATTGCATGAATTGCAAGTGAGATAATTATATAACTCAGAAGACTCAAGTTAAGATAAACTGCATCTCATGAGACCATAATAGAAAGTTGAAAGATGTTTGAGCCCTTAACATATTTTATAATAAAAGAATATTTTGAAAAGGAAAGATACAAATTATTAACTCTACTTTGAATTTACCAAGAGGAATAAAATAAGGTGGAAAATATGTAAAAATATAGGAAAAACTTTCTTTTTGATTTTTGTATCTTTAAAATTAGATTATTTTCTATCTAATTTAATATTGGGTGCCTTTACAAATAAATATGCTACCAGAACAATAATATGAATATTAAAATATGTAGCAATGCAAGCATATTTATTTTATATTTTTACATTTCTCGATATTGTTATATCTATTCCTACATAATACATTAGGTGAAATCCATAAAACTACATTAGAAAGGTAGATACAGGCAAAGATACATACACAAATATAATAAAATTATCTATGAATCTCTATTATCATTAAACTCTGCGTTAAATAAAGGATAGGAAAATAATAAAGTTCTTGAAAATATAAGTATTTCTTTTTCAGAACAAAAATTTGAAAATCAAGTTCTGTGTGTTTGTGTGTGTATTTCAACTACGTAATCCTATATACTTGAGGTATAAACATTTTGCTTAAAACAGTCTGTCAATAAAATAATACATTCTCTTTTCTGTCTTAGAATAAACATAAACATAACGCTTTATGGGAAATCACATGTATTCACTGGAAGGAGAGAAGGTATAATGTACAATAGAGCCATCAGCCAGGTGTGATGACCATCACAGAAAGGAACAAACACTTTTTTACACTTTCCAGGAAAAGTTATAGTGTCAAATTTTCCTCCATATATATATATATATATATATATATATATATATATATATATTTGTTCACAAATAAGATTATTTTAATATGGTTTACTCATTTTTTCTGAGGAAAAAATTATTTAACTGGTATTAAAATTGCAATTCAAATATTATTAAAAAAATAATACAAAGACTCTAACCCCTAGTTTTATTATTTAATACAAGAAGTCAATTATATTAAACGACATTTTGCCTTAAGATTAAATGAGTTCCTGACGTTAATCTTTATTACCATGGCTGATGGTATTATTAATTCCAAGGACTCTTTTTATTGGACATAATTATTCAGATTTATCAGGTGTCTCTGAAGAACGTGTTATCAAATAACTTGTCCAACTTCAGTGTTGTAAATAATTGGAACAAGATGGTTTTCAGCCAAGGTAGTTCCGAAAATAAAGCACACAGGAATATCAGACAAAGTACTGTGTCCATAAAGTCTATCAACCTTCCTAAGGCACTGATAAATTTCTATTGTCATCATAATATTTTCTATTACATTTAAATAAGAATATAGTACAATTTTTAAAATGAGTAGATTGAAACATATCTAAGGTATGCTTTCTTAATAGTGGGATTAGAGCTAAGAGAATAGAAATATTTTGAAGTAAATAATGTTAAAAAGGTAAATGTAATAGAATGTGAATAGAAAAAAATATATTACCTTTCCCTTCCTCTTGACCATAGAAGTGAATTTCAACTTTTTAGAAAATTCATCTTTCAAAAAACATTTATAGTTGAAAAGAATTTGGATAGCAGCATGCCCTCTTGCATTCATCCCACGGCATAAGGAAGATGAGCTGGTCTTGCTTACAGCTACAGAAACATCACCATCTTTAGACAATTACGAATATTCATGTGCAATATAAAAATTTATTACAATTGAAAAAAAAAAGACCCAAGACATGTTAAGAGCTTGACTCAAATAATCAAATAAAAATAAATGAATTATAACAACATGGAAGGACCTGGAAAGTATTATGCAAAGTGAAATAAGCCAATCAGAGAAAAAAAAGTATCACATGCTCTCACTTATTTGTGGAATATAATGAACAAAATAAGCTGATGAACCAAATAGATCCAAAGACAAGGAAGTCGGGAACAGACTGATGAACCTCACAGGAAAGAGGGCTGGGGGGGAGGGGGGGGATAAACCAAAAAACTGATATGCATATAAGCATAACAAATGGACACAGACAACAGTGTGGTGAAGCCAGGGGTGGGGGGAGCAGGAGCGAGGAAGAAGGTGTCAATGGGGGGAAAAAGGAGGGACATCTGTAATACTTTCAACAATAAAGGTAAATTTTTAAAAAATAATAAAAATTAAAAAATGAATTATGATGAGGTTAATGTTAACAATTGTATATTACAAAGTTTATTTTAAGACAGATCCATTGAACCTCAAATCAGACAAAATCTGTTGGTAAATTGCACAAACAAAAGCATAAATAACTCTTCAATGTTTAGCTCAGGATCCCACTGAGATTCTGTTTCTCTGGTAAATGCTATCTCATCTCTAGTTAGCTGTAATTTCTGAGTCCTCTGAATTCCTCAAACACTTTTTTATCTTTTTTACTCATTTGTAAATTAATCCAGGATGGCAGGATAACATTTATTTTAATCATGCCATACTGATACATTTTGAGTGAGTGTTTTGTTTTACTTTCTAGATATTAAACTTCCAGATGGCAATAAGTCATCTTTTACCTTTTCTACTGGGGTACCATGGCACATACTTGGTTGCTCATATATCTCTACATTATCATTATACATCTACATTAGCACTTTTTTCCCCTTTTTTCTTCAAAGATGAGCATCAAATACAATTCCTAATTAACGACCACCTCACTAATCTCATTAAGTATTAATTTATTTTGTGCTCGCTTAGGCAGCACATATGCTAAAATTGGAACGATACAGAGAAGATTAGCCTGTCCCCTTTGCAAGGATGACATGCAACTTCATGAAGCATTCCATATTTTTGGTGCCAATGGGGAAAAAAAGGAGAAACATCTGTAACAAAAATAAATTAATAAAAATAATAAAAGATAAAAAATTACTAATTTATTTTAATCCCAATTTCTTCAGAAAAATGAAACTGCCAAATGCATGATATATTGTTGTGAGCCTCATTTTTAAGATAACTTGCCCATGACATTTTACTATCTCTCCAGATAACATCTCCTCTAATACCCTACAAATTTGGGGAAAGCACATCAGAAGTCACCTCCTCCAGGAAGCCTTCACTAGTCTCACTCCCCCTCCCCGGACCAGCCTGCCTGTGCAAGTTGCCTCTCAGATATGTTTGCATAGTCACTCATATTTCACAGTGCATGTTATTTTGTAATACGTAGTCTCTTATCTATGTTCCCTCTATTCCATAGTTACTTTCCAGGCAAGACCTCTACTGCATTCTATCTGTGGCATAACACAGTATCTGGCTCATCCAGGACTTGGCCACCTCCACCTAAAATATGATTAGGGATTTCATTGATTTATCCAACTAACAAATCATGTGTCTATTTACCTGCACTCAGCATAGTGACTATTAAAATTTTATCAAATACATGCTGAATGATCTTTTGTAATAATTGTTATATATTTTGGGATGTTTAGCACAATAACTAACACATTGTGAGATCCCAATAAATAACGTATTTTGAATAAAGGTTATTTGAGGAGGTCCAGTAAATAACAGTATGAAAAGTAACAGAAAAGATCAAAGCTGGGCCAAAATATTAACAATACTGCTGAGGATGGTGAAGGGACTTATTCTATGAGGACATAGCTACTTCCCACCAGCTGCTACAGTGACATAGATTCACTCAGAATCGCAGGAACTGCAAGGCCAGTGGAGTCTCCTGCTGGGTATATGTGTAGATACATGAGATGGGTGAGAGCTGTCCTGGAAGGAGAAAACTTTTGCTCTCTGCAGGCAGACTGGCTCCACAGAGAGGAAAGAAAGACGTGGGCTGAAGGGGACCAAATGATTCTCCAAAGTTACCAGTCTTGCACAGTTTCTCACCACCCCTGAGAGTGAACGACAGGATGGGGAGAGACCATACTCATTTAACTTTTTGCATATGGAAAGAGGTAGTGGGAACAGGGAAGAGACATCTTCTGGACACACTGAATGAATATAACAAGTAAACAAGTATATTTTTATCAGATCCCTGCATCAAGGCGAAAAACATATATAGACAGCCATACAATTTCTCCATCATATTTTTCTCTGCCAAATTAGGGAACCGTGTGGCAACTGAAAATAGCAACAAACAGACCCCCCAAGCAAGTAAGTTCAGACCCAATTCCAAAAATAATCAGAAGGTGGCAAAACATAAAGTCACCACTTTTCATTGTGTCCTGCCAGCAAGTACGACTGGTAAATGGAAAGGCGTTGACTGTTTTCCACATTGCTCACAGTTTATCAACCCTTAGTTCATTCTCGTTCATTCTCCTCATTGTTTACATTCATTCCCCTGCTATCTTCCACCGAGTCCATTGCGCTGACATAATTACCTCATTCTACCTTTTCCATCTAGTCCCAGATCAGTTCTGTCTTAACCTTCAGTATTCTTTTTGTAAATACATGGTACTGCCCAGTCTCCCAGTTCTCAACCTCCCTGTTTTACTCTGAGGCAGATGCGCATATGTATATGTAATATGTTTAGGACCAAGTTTCCTTGATAGTTTTTTTTTTTTTTTTTTTTTACAGCTCAATAACTTTATACTGCTCTATCTTACAGAAAGCAGAATACTTTATGAGTTCAATTTAGTTTGAATTCTAAAGCAGTAACTGAAATCATGAATTTGCTCCATTTGCTTATAAATAAGCAACCTATGGCTTGAATGAACTATTTTAGTGATTACAGTCTTCAGCAGAAAGACATGTTATTTAATCTCAAAAAATAAACATAGCCCTAGTAAGTTGAGGGAGTCATATGATAACATGAGAATAATCATGCGGCAAAGGGACAAAATAAGTTTGTGTCACACAGAACAATTTCTATACAAGAAAAATGGACCAGTTGCCGTGGTATTATAGCCAATGCGGTGGCCTGTCTTATGAAGGTAGCTCCCTGAAATAAGTGCACATTCTACCTAATTAATGGAAAAACTCAAGTATGTGATGACGGTATTAGTAAACTTGGTTTTGCGCTGTCTGTGAGAAAAGCGTTATTTAAACAATATTTCACTGAATAAAGAATAACGCCTCACTTGCTTTTGAACATAGTATCTAGTCCTGTTTTCATTTTCTGTTTGTTAGGAGATACATGATTTTGATGAATTAGAGCATAAAGTTATTAGCATCTTGATGTGTGAATTTAAAGACAAACAACTAGTCCAGCTATCTATATTTATTAACTTTTGATATTTCTAATTGAAATTGACAAATCTGTTTCTAAATATTTAACTTACGTAATATTTTTGGTAAAAATATTTCTCTAATTTAAAAAATATGTTACTACATATTTATGTTAGTTATTTTCTAAAGTCTCTTTTCTACAAACTGCTCTTGCCTCAATATAAATTGTATAAAGTAGTTAAAATGCTTCAGAAAGTATCTTAGAAATTTTATTAATTAAAATTTAGTTCAGGATTTTGAAGCCTAAGTATTACTATTGTGTAAATTACCAAATAATAGTATAATTATAAGAGAAACTAAAATGGCATATCATTGACTGAATTATTTAAATGAAATGTAATAAATGATACATTTATTTTTGGTCAAATAATTTTGATATAAATATAGATGCTACATTGGCAATCATAAAAAATTATGTAAAGTATATGTTTTTAAGTTGTTACATGTGGTCATGTCATCAAATGTCTAATAACAGTATTTGATAGAAATTTATAGGTATGACTTTATTCAGTTTCTCTTTTTACTAGTTTGGGTGCTTTAAATGTTTTAGGGTAAATGTATGTAGAATCATAAAGTCAGCCCAAAAAGGATAAATATTTCCTCTTCATGCTTTGATTCTAAAGCAATAAATTGTGAAGCAACAAAAACAGATTATTTAATTGCAAGATAACAGTACCCTCTGCATATACCATATATATATGTGTGTGTGTGTATATATAATTCTGCCAGTATTTATGATTATTGGTAATAAATAGATCAAGACTATTTTTTTAAAATTATGACCATTAGAAATCCAGATATACCTTAGAATTAAACTTAATTTGACAAGTGTTAAGTTAGATGGTTTTACTGTCCTTATGCAGCAATAGACCTTCATAGAATAGGCAACCCAGGGCCCTACACTTGTCTCAAGTGTGCACATATTTTTTGCCCGCTCTTAGATAGTTCTCAAGACCTCTCTCCTGACAGAATATCAAACAAGCTTCTTTCAAGTTCAGCCCACTTCTGACATAACATCCATTGCACTTAATGGAGTAGCAGAATGAGAGAAATATTACCAGTAAGTCTGGATAAAACTACCTTCCAGGTGCCTTTCATCCTAGGAGAGATTCCCTCATTTTATCCTTGTCAACTTTCTTGGCATTTTGCAATTTTTAGCATTAGTTCATAAGCACACAAGACTCTGGAACATGGGTTTCTCTTCCTAGTACAAAAGACTGTTAGGCAAATTAAAAGTTAACAATATTCCAAGTCCAGGGAAATAGCATTTAGCTTAAGGGAGAGGGGGGTGGGATTTAAGAAAAATTAAGCAGAAGAACTTAAAGCAGAATGAGCAGGAACCAGATCAGTGTGTTTCTCATCAACAATAGCTTATGTCAGGACCCCAGAATATTACTGTAATTTGTGCAATGACCAGCCTGTCATCTATTATTTAACTTCAAAAAAATATCAAACAAACAAAACACCATAATTGATCATTCTTTTTTGAGCAGTGTGTCAATAACCAAAAATTAACTAACAATAATACTTGATGGAAATCCTTAAAAACTACTGCTTACAATTAAGCAAAAAGAGATTCAGAACACATGAAGAGAAATGTAATAATTAAAACATGTCTACAAAGTTCAGTTGAACACTGAAGCAATAGTTCTTGTCTATTTTTGGTTTTCCAGCATTATTCTTGCTTGATCTTATTAATCCTTAATAGTGTTGATATTTGAAGTGCTGGGACATTTTGCAATGATTTCTACTATGGTCATCTTTGGGTAGCTGAGAAAATAATTGCAATCAGTAAAATTAAAGCCTTAATTTATTTAATGTTGAAAAAATATATAATTAGCTGTCAGAGAACTTACTGAAATGACCTAGAAAATTTTGTGGGTTAGAATGAAGCGAAATTACGATGTAAGGAATGGAGTGAGTATTCATATCTGCCAATGACCCACAAAAATCACTCAACTTAGTCACTAACCAGAAATGTGGAACTCAGTATGGTACCAGATATCCTTGCTTTTCCTTGTATCAATATGTACTGCTCATGGAGCTCATCCGTTTATAGGATGTAAAATCTTAGCTCTGTGGAGATGACGCATGCCATTCACCAGCTCTATGTTTTACCTGGATGCCCTATGATCACCTAACATGCATTTTATCATCTTTTCTATGCTGAAATCCCCATTGTAAGTTACTCAGCCTCAAAAATGAAAAATTGATTTGTGTTACTTCATTTACCCCAGTATACAATAAAGCATCCTTCTTTCATTTCATATACCTATGGACTATTTTGTCTTCCTCATAGCCTCAGACTTCTATTATCATCTATAAGCCTACACAAATGGCTTAGACCTAATTCCAACTTTCCCCTATCCAATTAATTTAATATAATTTTTTTATTTTTTATCATTATTATTGAAAGTATTACAGATGCCCTCCCCTTTTACTCCTATTGACCCCCTCCTCCCCACTCCCTAATATCCTTTTTAAAATAAGCTATTTAAAAATTTAGAATAATTTCAGCACATAACATTTTTAACATTGTTTTCTCTAAAACATTGCTTTACTCATGTCAACCACTGACTTCCAATATCTCACTAAAATCTTTTCTCTAATATTTTAAAAATAAGTTCATATGTTCCTTATATACCTTTTAAATCTTATCTCCCTCTATATTACAATTTTTTTTTTTTTACAAAATTGATATTTATACTTTCTCAATGTATACTGGGAGCATTTTGCACTTGCCTTTGTGGCTTTTATCACACCATTCTTCTAGTCTGAAGTAAATTCTTCTCTATTTTCTACTCCCCATATATTTCCTTCCTGATGAAGGAGAAAAATCCATCAGTGATATCACTTAGAGACCATCAGTATCTTTGGCAAGATCCTTTCTTCTTTCATTTACACTTAGCATAGGTATGTTTATATGGATTATCATTTTTACGTTGTTTAACGCAAACCTTTTTTTGTTTTGTTCTTTTTCAACCTGGATTTTGAAGTAAGGAGCCATGTTTTTCTCAAAATGTACGCTCTCAGGGCTGAAACACTGTGCTCACAATGTGTAATCAGTAAACGTATTTTAACATTAGAGACAACTGGTGATAACACATATAGGACAGCCATCTCCACTTAAATACTGAATACTCTGCAAACTACCAGACTCTGTATATTACTCTCAGAAAATATTTGGTGACTATTACCTCTTCTTGAGGATATATGAGTGAACACTAGGTTAAGATCATGCATACTTTAATGTAAATATTAAATGTGGTCCTGTATGTGACAAAGTCTGATATTTTAATCAGTTTCTCTACAGATATATTCTGTAACTTTGGTTAAATCACAAGTGTTTAAATACAGTCATTACTAATCTATAGGTAATAATACTATATTTGTATAATGATATAAACTCATCAAAAATAGCACATTCAAGCCCGGCCAGTGTGGTTCAGTGGTTGGTTGAGCATCGACCTATTCACCAAGAGGTCGCCAGTTTGATTCCCGGTCAGGGCACATGCCCAGGTTGTGGGCCAAATCCCTAGTGGGGGGCAAGTAGGGGGTGGCCAGTCAATGTTCTCTCTCATTGATGTTTCCATCTCTCTCTCCTTCTCCCTTCCTCTCTCTATAAAATCAATAAAGAAAAATTTAAAAAATAGCACACTCAATAAATTCAAAATATAATTATTGTTAATACACATTTTAAAAATCAAGTATACTAAAACAACAGTATATAAACTGTGTCTGCATATTACTTGATACATTACTGCTCATTATAAATTTTAAAAGTGTTAAATTAATTCATATGGCTTATATGAGAATTTACATTTTCTGTAAGAAAAAATTATATTAAAAATGCTGTAAGTATTTTTTTTTCACCAAGTTCAGATTGGTTTATTCGTGGTCACATAGATCCTCAGTATCAAATGCAATATCTGCAGATGGCATGTCACATGAACAAGCAGAAAAGTAAATGTGAAAGATTTAATGATGAACTGTAGAATTTAGTACAGGTATGAAATACACATGCTTAAAAGTTTTAATTCATTTGCTATTTAATTATAGATAGGAAATAATAACTGGAAAATGAGTAATTATGTTTGATAATACAATTCCCAAAATTTAATTATGTTTACTGTATATATGTTATACTTTTTAACAACTCAGGGTATCTAAATCTGGAAAGAGCAGTTTTAACAATCAGGGTAAGCCTAGAACTGGACAAGTCAAACTGATCTCTTGCTTAACTTCTTTCCAGAATTTAGTATTTATCAACATAGTCTTCAATCTAAAAATTGACCTCCTTTTCTATATTGGACCCATTTCTGGATGCTGTTTATCTCTTTACATTCTTTTTTCCCGTTCTGCCTTCCAAGATTCCTCTGATCCTACCTGATAGACCCATCAGTGACATGGCTAGTCATATTGGCTGATGAAACTGCAAAGTTATGCAACTGTATTGACTGAAGTCAGAATTACTACTTCCAACTTTCTCATATCTAGTGGAGATTCAAATAAGTAAACAGATAATTTCAATAAGGCACGAAATAGGTAACTTCTGAGTGTTAGGGCTCACTCTAACATCAGAAGACTGCCTTATAAGATACAGCCATAACATACAAGGTTAAAGTAAGAGTGTTTGCAAAATAGAAACGCATTAAAGAACAAAAAGGAGAAATGCAAATCACATATGCAGAGACAGGTTATAAGTTGTGAAAGTAGCACAAGAACAAAAAAAACATTTCCCAGTCTGTGTGGCTCAGTGGACTGAGCATTGTCCCATGGACTGAGAGATCCCAGTTCTATTCCCGGTCAGGCATATGCCCAGGTTGAGGGCTCAGTCCACAGTAGGGGCATGCAGGAGGCAGCTGATCAATGTTTCTCTCTCACAGCGATGCTTCTATCTCTGTCTTCCTTACTCTCTCTCTAAAAAAATAATAAAAAAAAAAAAGAATGACTAAAACACCAAAAAAATAAGAATTCAATAAAGGGCTTAAGAAAAATATGGTTAGAACACCAATTATTTAATATTTTAATTTATTTTTCTTTATTGATTTTAGACAGAAAGTGAAAGGAAGAGAGAGATAGAAACATTGATGAGAGAGAACATCAATTGGCCACCTCCTACACGTCCCCTGCTGGGGATTGGACCCACAACCTGAGCATGTGTCCTGACCAGGAATTGAACTGGCGACCTCTTCATGCCTGGGTCAACGCTCAACCAGTGAGCCATAATGGCCGGACAATTTTTTTTATATTTTAATATTTTTTATTATGCTTTATAGTCAATATTATTATGTATTAATGTCAGATGTATAGCATAGTGATTAGACAATCGCATACTTTTCAAAGTGGAAACACCAATTTAAAAAAAAAACATACGGAATATAATGAACATAACAGTCTGAGGAATACAGTAGACCCAGACACATGGAAGTAGGGCACAGACTGACATCCCTCAGAAGAGGGGATGGGGGGTGGGGGGGTGGGAAGAGATAAACCACAGAACTTATATGCATGTATGCATGACCAATGGACATGGACAACTAAGCCGGGGACAGGGTGGAGGGGGTGGGGTGGGGGGTGCCAATGGGGTAAAAAGGTAAAATATCTGTAACAAAAAAATAAATAAAAATTCATAAAAAAAAAAACCTCAGACTAAAGAATTATTATAACAGAGTAGGTTAAGAGTCATAGCAAGCATACATAGCATAATGGGAACAAAGCAGTGCCGTCTGAACTAAAACAATGGAAGAGAGAAGTTGAAAAATAAAATACAGTAAATAGTATACATGATAAATCAGTAAGTCTTGAAGACTTCTTAATATCAGAAGGTACAAAGGGGAGGTCATGGAAGAGTTATGGCCTGGTCAAGTGGGTAGATTCTAAGCCTCTAATCCATGAAAAAATAAAATACAGTAATACAGGCGGAGAAGAAGAATTTGGATTTACTCATTCAGCAAATATGCACACCTAATATGTTTTAGTCATTGAGTATGTCTATAGATCTAAGCAAAGAAATATTGTCCCCAACTCCATGAAAATGTAAGTTTGAGGCATCCCATTCAAGAAAGTTTAGAAATAGATGCAACTGTAACACAGGATTAAAAGTAAAATCGTCATTTAATGAGAAAGTGTAAAGCTGAGGGCAGGATGTTTAAACCTAAAATTAGAAATTTTATATTTAAAGAATGACATTTTCTGCGTCCTGAAAGTTGATAACTTGGTCAAATCAACTGTCATGTCAAAAGCTTTTCAATCACGTGGGAGTGAAAACCCAGAAGTAAAAAACCCAAAGTAGCTGAATTAGGATTCTTTTGTCTTTTCTCAGCAATGTTTTGATTTTTCAGTATAGAGGACCTCAATATATTTGTGGGAGTATTAAATAATTATTTCCCACTATTTTACCTCCTAACATAAGATATTAATATTAGTCAAACTTATATCTGAGTATTTAGGATGCAGTGTAACAAAGGAGCCTATTACTCAGAAGAGAACTGATAATTGCTTAAACATGGATAAAGAGAGTGTATATTGATTTTGGGAAAGCTATTTGCATGTCGTCATTGTATCTGGGAGAGTTGTATCACACTACAGAGAGGCATGTCTTTGGTATTGTCTTTATGTGTAAGTACGGTTAGAAAAGACAGTTCTGAATGTTATATTGCCTAGGGATGGACCATATTGGCTTTGTTTTGCATAAACAGTGGTAAATGTGAAGTACATTTTCCTGCATTCCCTTATGTACATGATTCTATTGAAGTTGGCTGAGTGGAGCAGGCCACTGGGTTCTGGAGATTGATATAGGTACCAGATGCTGCTGGAATTGGTGCATGGTACTCTAATCTGCTGGCTGATCTTGTTGCAATGTAAAGGCTGAGCCTAGAGTACTTTTAGCTCCTGAATTACTCCTTTTTTAGCTCTTCAGTTTTTCAGGACAGGCATAGCTCTATGGTGGTGTTTAACTTCTATTACAAATCACCTAATTTATCAGTGTATCTGGTGAAAGATGTCTGTTCAGTTTTTCTTCCTGGGGTGCAGGTTGCCCTGATATGTTTCAGTTAATGTCCAGCTTACTCAGAATTCTGGTACTGCTGATTCAGAAACTTCAGGTAGAACACCAGAATCAGAAATAATAGTCTTACATAGGCTTCTTCATCAGATCTCAAAATTGTAACGGTATGATCCTTACACCAAATTCACTATTTAATAGCACTATTAGTGGTTCTATCATCATTCTGTTCAATCCAAGTCTGACTAAGTGTTTCTTCATAATATCAATTTTGAAAAAAATTGTGTAAAAGTCATTTTATTTCTTCCTTAAATGATTGATGTAAGTTACAATGACACCACATATAACTGGTATATTTTGTTGTAAGAAAGTTTTTATTACAAATTTAATTTTTTAATAAACCTAGAACTAGTTATATTTTGTATTTCTTTATGATAACTTGTTTTTCAAGGAATTTACACATTTAAGTCATAAATTTATTGACATATAGTTGTTAATGCTCCCTTTTCTCTCTTCAAGTATATCTAAAAGTATATAATAATAAAGCCAAGTTTTAAAAATATAAGTATATTTGAATGCACATATAAAATGTATATTTTATTTATTACAAATTTTATTATCATTACAATGTTATTTTATTTTCATATGATTTTATCTCTATACAAAACTTCTAAAATATTTAAATTCACTCCTTATACCTGAAGAAACTAAAATACAAAAGACATTACTTGTCTTAAGTGCCACATAACTAGTGAGTAGCAAATCTAAGACTCGAACCAAACAGCTTTCATGATCCTATTGTCCTGTTTGTCACATCATGCTGCTTTTTTCTAATGCCTGTGCATTTCAGGAACCAGGCAAATGCAGCCATCAAACAAGGCTTGAAACTTAGATAGAAAAAATTAAATAAATTCTCATTTACTCTTGACAGAGTAAATGTTTTTCAGTATTTAAGGTACAAACTATCATTTAGTTGTGGCTCCTATGATGTAGTCATCAATGTCAACAGAGTCTACAATTACAGTACCCATTTGCCTCATTTGACTGATAGTAATTGAGTTTGCAAAGCTTGGAATATATCCCTGTAAGAGGGCTCTCTCTCCACTTTCTTGTTGTCTCCTCCTGCTGTTCTAGATGACGGAAGTTAAAGGAACTTTTTGTTGTTCTTTCACATGGAATTTTTAGTTTCAATCAGTAGAGGTTTTTTGTGAAAATTAATAGCATTTACCAAGACACAATTGTAAGTGGACATTCAGTAATATATGGATTCATTTTTTTTATTTATTTATTTATTTATTTATTTATTTATTTATTTATTTATTTTATCCTTACCCAAGGACATCTTTCTACTTTTTTCTTCAGATAGAGTGGGAGGGAGAGAGAGGAATAGAGAAAGAGAGAAACATCAACGTGAAAGGGACACATCGAGTGGCTGCCTCCTGCACGACCCAACCAGGGCCAGGGACCAACTGCGACTGAGGTACATGCCCTTATTGGGAAGCAACCCCAGGTCTCTCTGGACCATAGGCCAACACTCCAACCACTGAGTCAAAACAGCCAGGGCTATGGATTCATTTTAAATGAGGATTGAATAATATACTACTAAAAAGTCTCATATACATATTTTATCTTATAATGCAGACTAGAGAACTGTAACTACAAGAAAAAACAATATAGAGCATCTTTAAAAAAATGAAAGGGTCTCCTCCCGCCGAGTGAGCATGATTTGTTGATTTATAGCCATGAGAATATAAACGTATTATAGTGAAGATTTTTTTTGTAGGCATTTAGATGACTGCATTTTATAGAAGAATAAATAAATTCATTGTCCACTGGCACATTTATAATTAGATGGCAACTTCAAATAGAACATTTTTCATGAGTTACTATCCATCATTAAATTTTGATACTCATTATTCTAAAACAGTGTTATTCTAAAACCTACACAGTGTCGATTCAGAATTAAAGAAGTCAAACTCAGTCACAAAAATAAAGGGAGCTTAGATATATTAATCCCCCCAGTCAAAGAATACCTAAGGGAGCTCTGGAAAATTCAAATATCAAGGAGATTGGTAGCATAACTATAGATTTAAATATGTGTTCATCATTCTCAGTTTCCCAAAATGTGTTGCAATAAGCTGTATAAAATTAGTGGATTAGTTAAGAATATCATTCTAATTAATTAATTGATACATAAATAAAATTTTAAATAGATGTATTATATTATTACTATTCTCTAATGCATACCAGTTTATGCTGTGAGCCTGTATACATTCTTGTATAATAAATACAAATATACTTTATATGATATGAGAGCCCAATGTTTCAGATAATTATTAACTCTCAATGATTCCTAAACCAACTAAGGCCTGTGTTATTTAGTCCCATACAATTCTGTATTTCTAAGTTCTGTAATAGAACTTATTAACAATTTTTATTCATTAAATATTTATTTTTTTAATGTGTATGTATGTCTCCTTAGCCTATAGCCCCTTGTGGGTAGGACTGGGAATGCCTTATATAGTTGCATCCCAATGTTCAGCAGAAAATGAGAGATCAATAAATATTTATTGGATGAATGAATCAACAAATAAATAAATAGAAATCTCATCCAATAAGAAAAATATAAAATAACTTTAAGGATGATCACAAATGCACAAGAAAGCCCAATTAAACCAGGCCAAGAGCAAAACCACATAACTAACTCATACTCTTATGAGTAGCAATATATGTTCACTACTTTAATTTGCTGAGTCTTTGGGTTCATTTATTACACAGCAATGACTAACTGATACATGACTTTTCCAACAGTTGAAAAGGAAATCATGTTACCAATTAAAGTTTTGAGTATTACAATTTTCAGTAATCTATAACATAAAGCCATGTTACTATAATTCAGAAGATATTCTTTCTCTTAACCGTGTATGGGTTACATATGATATAAACTTATTAAGAAAACATAAAATAAGGGATGTTAGAACACCTTCTTGCTTTACTCAGGTTTGAATTATGACACATTTTTTCTAAAAATTATTGCTCCAATTTTTCTCTACCCTTACCATAACCTCTATATACTCAGTTATTCTATGTATACATTGAACTGTCATAACCCTCTGTAAAATATGTGATAACCTTTATTTTATCTCAGAACTTTAAGTGTGTTATTTTCTCACTCATGAATAAGTTTAAGACTAATTTGTCTAATTCCTACACAATGTTTAGAACTCAGCTAAAAATTCAGCTTTTTATAAATGCCTATCTATGCTCAGTATGTTTTTCTGAACTGGCTGTTTTCTATTTACAAATAATTGCTCTTTCAGGACTGAGAACATATTTAAATAATACCTTATTACCAACAACTAAAATAATGTCAAGTTTTAAATGATAATAAATAATAACATTTAATAAATGTTTGTTAAATATGTAAATTAAAAGTTTATTAAATGTAAAATTTAATTATATTTGTCTAAGTGACCCTTGTACTGTTTGTTTCAGGCCATTCTAATTAGGAATATGTAACACTGGCTGCAATAACACAATTTTCTAAAATCTCAGTTGCTTATTACATTAGAAGTTTATTTCTCACTCATAAATGGTTAAAACATGCATTCCCTATTGACAAGAAGCTTCACTGACATTTGACTTTCTCAATCCTGACAATAGTAACATTTTTGGCCTAGACAAGTATTTGTTGTTGTTGACTCTCCTTGTAAGATGTAATAATAATACCTATGGCTAAATGCCAATAGCACCTTCCTAGTAATGAGAACTAAAAAATACATCCAGAGCTTGTCATATATTCCCTTAGGGGGCAAATCATCCCCAGTAAAGAACCACTGATATAATTGATTACAAGGGATTAAGGCTCCTTCAATCTTGTGGTTACAGATTCTTCAAATCATGACTTTGGAGTTCTTTCAGCTCACAGGCATCAAGGTGCAGAAGAAAAAGAGCACTGAGATTCAAATATGAGAGAATTTTGTGGCCCATGCATAGAGATGAGGCAACTTCCTTCTATCACATGCCATTGGAGGGACGCAGTCACCTGGGTGCACACCCAGCGGCAATGAGGTTTGGGAAAGTGGAATGGCATTGTTGGATATACCTGCTACACCAGGGACAGTATTTTTCAAAAACTTCTACATTTACATGAGGCCATGTGACTCATTCTTTGTGAAGAAAAGTCAGCATAAATGATGTGTCATTCCTAGTATGAAACATTTAAGAAGTGTACATGTCTTCTCCACATAATTTTTCACCAGTCATTAGCTGGAATGAATGCACATGGAATGCAAAGAACCTGAATAACTATGATGAAAGCCATCTGTCTAACACTTGTGGCGGCCAGTTACATGAAAGAGTAGTAAATTTTTATTGTACCAAGCCAGTGCAATTTTGAGGGTTGTTTGTTATACAAGGTAGAAGTCTATTAAGCATGTGATATTCTATATCTGTTCCAAGGCTGTTGCTTTCCACTGTCACTTTTAACTGAATTGTTTTTTCCTGTCAATGATCCTGTGTTCATACATTTGCTTTTTAGTTAATAATCTTTGTTTATCTTTCCTCAAATAGCTTCAACAGAGAGAATATACAGATTTCACAATCTCTGGATTCTAGTAATGCTTCAT
Organism: Molossus molossus; assembly: GCF_014108415.1. Lineage (NCBI taxonomy): Eukaryota > Metazoa > Chordata > Mammalia > Chiroptera > Molossidae > Molossus > Molossus molossus. Next base: position 42,670,885 of record NW_023425344.1, read on the forward strand.
TATCGTTACTTTGCCCTGTACTTTTATCTTAGTGGACATCAAGTTATTTTTAATTTATAGTCTGTAAATGTCACTTCAATGTTGTCCAGCTTCCAAAGCTGTTAATGGCAAATCCAATAACACAAATTGTTTATGTGTTACCCTTGCATAGAGAGTAGAAAGATTTTTTTTCCTTCTCCAGTATCTATACAGTTAAGGAAATTCGCAATCAACTTGGAAATCAGTATCAATAACTTTTTTTCTACTATATTTTAATTTTTATTTCTCTACCATCTATACTTTATTGTTGTTGGAGAATACATACTTTCCCAAGTAAAATCTTCCAAATATAGCATCTACTTCCCTGCTTGTTTTATTTATGATTGTAGCCTACTTATAATTGTGTTTAGTTCTTAGAAATATTTCTTGTACTTTAACATCCTGGATGTCAATATCTTCCTGACTTTGATCATCCTCTTTAATTCATCTATTAATTGTTTTACATTTTAATGCTCAAAAGTTTTCTTTCTCTTTCATTCTTTATTGTCCTTCATCCGGATCTTCTTAAACACACTGGTTTTATTTATTATTATTGAATAGCTCATCTACCTCATCCAGAACTTGATTATACTGGGTTTGTGTTCTGACTCTTCATTCTGATCTGCTCTTCTCTGGTTGCCAATCCTATTTACACGGATTGCTAACTTACGTTGGCAGCTAATGCACCTGGTTATTGGGACCATCTAAAGGCTGATGATTTGCATATGCAAAAATGGATGTCATATATCTTAAAAGGACTTGACAGTATTCAAGAGAAACAATGAAATAGATAATAACTAATAGTAACCAAAGTAGTAAAGTGTATGCTCTTGTAGCTGCCCTGCTTAAATTCAAGTATCACCAAACAAGATTGTCTTTGTTTAATTAATACTGATATTTAGGGGATATTAAGCAGGCCTTCATTTCAGCAATGTATTATCAGTGTGACTGAATAATGTTTCATTTGGGCCATTCAAAACAGCAAGAGCCAGCAATAGCAAAAAAAAAAAAACCAACAAAAGCAGTAAAATTAATCTCAATGAATAATTTGAAAATAATAAAATAACATCTGAAAAAAAAGTAGACTAAACTCTAATCATTTGGAGAGTTATTTTATTTTCAAACTTATGTTCAAGGAAATAAGTGAATGAATCAATACATTTTGCTTTAAACTTACAACATTAATTCACTGCTTTTTAAAAACATAATACAGTACACACAAAAATGAAAATCACCTTTCTGGGACCTCACTATTTACATCAAAGAGAAAGTTTGCCTATTTATTAGAACCTCTCAATATTGCAAGTATACTTTTTGTTGAAATTTTTTCAGTATTTAGTAGAAAAATAAATTATTCATATTTAATATGGAGCAAAATATATCAAATAGCTTAATGTTAGGTAGTGAACTCAGAGAATAAAACTATTCCTCTTTGGAAATGTTTTGCCCCTGATTTGAAAGCTAAAGTATAAAATACGTATTACTGAAGAAGATGTATAAAAAAGTATATTACTTAAATGTATGATGTTTTTCAGATTTAAAAATATCAATGTAATAAAAGTTTCATTTTGAAGATTCAAATTGCTGTGTACCCCTATTTGCAAACTCGATGTTAAAATTCAAAAAGAGTGACTGAATGGAGGCTGAAGGTGTGCTGAGTAGGTCCCATTATTGAGAACATAATTACCATACACAGTGCCTTGCCCAGTTAATAATGCAAGAAAACTAAATGACAGGGCTGCAGTGAGAGGTGGGCACAGTTTTAATGACTGCATGTAAAGGTTTCATAAATCTCCACTCAAATAAATGGCTAACTTCTGAAAGAAAGTGACATTGAAGTTGGATAGTGCTGGCAGAACTGATTATATATGGATTGAATCGTAATATCCATACACATCCCTTTTAGCACTTTTTCTCTTGATACTGAGAGGTATACCTATTACATTATTTGACCACTAACTCAGAAAAAGAAGATGAAATGCAGATCCAGCTGTCATTTCTCATTTAATATATGTCTTATCTCTAGATATAAACAGAGATCTAAATAGAGATATATACATATTTATATTACTACATATTATATATATTAAGTATATATCCCAACATACTTGCATATGTATTGATTTTGTGATTTTTTTTCCCTTTATATAAACAGAATGATGACAGGTATATGTATAATCCTTGCCCCTGAAATAAATGTGAGCATTCAAATCCTAGGAAAATTATGTCCATGAATTCATAGATGCAGATGTCTGGTAATTAAGGAGCTGTAATTGCCATACAATTAACACTCCATTTAATAATAGAGAAGATATCATTTTTTTTTGTCACAAACAGCACTGCAATTTTTTATAGATAATGTGTCTTTAAATTTCCTGAAGGGATTTTTCTACCCGAGTTCAGTGTAGGAAACAGAAACCACTTCAGGCAATATTAAACATAAAGAAAGTCAGACAGGAAATTAGGTGCTTACCAAAGCATTGCCAGGGCTAAACGAACAGTCTCTAAGTTGGGTCTCCTGGAAAAACTCCTGGATCCACACAGAAGTGACTGCCTCCAGGAGCACTCCCTCTGAGGCTACCACTGGAGATATGCCAGACACAAAAGTCTCTCTGCCTTTGCCAATGCAGCCCAGCCCCGAGGAGGCTGGAACACGTGCCCTCGGATGCTACAGTCCAGGGAACAGACTCGGGGTCATGGTGCTGTACCCTTCTGCTTGTCAACACTCGGGACATTTGGACTTTGGAACCTACAACACTCCTGTTGGGGACACTCACATCTCCCAAGAGTTAGAGTTGTTGGCCAGAAGTAACAGCAAAACAGGAAGATGGTATCTACTTGACTGTGGCCATTCAAATCTTACTACACCTACTTGGCATCCAAATGGTCGAACCAAAGTTGCATTCAGGATCTCAGCTGAAAGGGAGTCTGGGAAATGTTGGCTTCAGATTTCAACCTTGTAGCAAATGAAGGTTCACATAAAATAATGTATTGTATGCCTGATGTGACTTACTTATAATAAGCATGAATAAAATATATTTTAAATATACTATAACAGCCTACTATACTAATATTTACTCCACGAAAATATATGCATCTCAAATCTCATAGAGTCTTTTTGTTCTGGCAGAAAAGAACAATTATTCTGGTGGGGAAAATATTAATAAAACAAGAAACTAAATAAATTTGGCAAAGAGAAGTAAGACTAGGAGACAATGCAGGAATATCATAAAAGACTATTAAAAGTTTGGTGGAGACAAATTGAGGTTGAGATCGGCAGCAACTGGGGGTCCCATGAAAATTAAAGTCAATCTGAGACCACTCGTAATTAAGATAATTTCCAAAATGTTCGCCTCCTTATACACAGAAGGCAGTGCGAGATTCATGAATGTGTGGAAGCATATTTTAACTAGCTATGTACTATATCATAGTAACATATTCTAAGCCTTATTAAAAAATAAATATTTCCATGGAAGTTATTTCATCTGCTATATTTTATTTTGCTGCCACATATTTAGTGGCTTAACATTAACACTAATCTACTATTTTAAAGTTTTGTAGGTTAGAAGTTTGACACTATCTCACTGGCTAAAATGAATGTAAAGGCAGGACGGTGTTCCTGTCTGGAGGTTGTAGGGGAAAACTGTTTTCCTTATGGATTCCTAGGGTATTCCTGAATTTGTTGGTCCCCTTTATCTTTAAAGCCATAATAAGGTGTGTACCCAGAATTACACAAGCAAAGTTCCTTTTGCCATGTAAAGAAACATAATCACAGGTTCTGGAAATTAGAACATTAACATTTTGGGGTGCCCGTTATTCTGTCTGCCACATCTCCTAAATATAATAATAATAATAACTGAAATTTTTTATGCAGAGAAAAACCTTAGTTGTGATAACTTACTCTCATGTATGTTATTGCATGTATGATCAAAGAAGTCCATTTTTATAGATCTGTCAGAAATATCTGAAAGTTTCTATCCTATTCAGTTGTTATTCATCAAATATATGCAGTGTAGATTAATCTAGGTGGACTACTCAAAGAGAGAGCTTCATGGTAATGACTGCATGTCGAAAATAAATATTTTAAAATAATTTTATTAAGATAACTTTGTTCATGTGCTAAGAAAATTGTTATGGGAAATTTCTGAACACCTACATTATTTAAACTTTCAGCTGTAAAGTAAACCTAACACTTGAATCTATTTACTTACTACCAATAATATGCAATGTCAGTGTTACAAAATATTTAGAAATGTGCTTATTATTTGTGTCGGTATTATTGCATCCATTTTAGGATACTGGTTTAAATAATATTAACCTAAGGTGATTTCAATTTGAAATAGAATACAAGAGTTACAACATGCAATTTAGAGGTTATAGTTTTGGGGGTAAAAACAAAACAAACCAGACTTTACTGTTGACTGAAACATAACATGGGAATGTGAAGGCGGAGATTAAACAGGGACACAAAACAAACCCTGCTTAGTATGTGTAAACTGAAAAAATACAGATGCATGATCCCCCCAATTCGAATCAGTTTGGATACAAAGTATCCATGCATAATGGGTAATTCTCAAAGGCAGTGGAAGTATACATGTGTAATTCACATGTCTGTCAAAACAGATTAAGAATAGCACCTCTGCTGTGAGTAGAGTTAACACAGACCTCACCAGCCTGTGGGCACCATTAAAAGGGATAACTTATATTTCTCTGCCCCTTTTCCCTACTGGCTCATGTAGAACATTGGTCTCCCTTCTGGTGCCTACTCTTTCCACCTAAACATCTTGGATTTGCCAGATTGTCTCACATATGGAACAAGTCCAGACAATGGCATCCTGACGGCCACTGCCACTTGTGTTGAGTACCATCGCTGCTGTCACTCAGTGAGGTTGAGTTCACTGGAGAAAGGCCCTCCTAAAGCAGCCACACCTGTCTGCTGGACCTGCGGTTTCTTTCCATGGACACCACTCCATTTACTGCCTCCCAGATGACTCCATGGATGCACCAGAAATATACAGAAGCTCGTTGGGAGGACACGTGGGAGGGTGATGTCCTACTGTTTTTTTAGTGTTGGATTCTGTTTAAAAACTACTAAATCCTTGTGCTCGGATCTTGAAATGGAGCATTTTGTTGAAACGCATTTTCCTGTTTGCAGACAGTCCTCCCTTTCCTTAGATTTAGAGGGGAAATGTCCAAATGTCTCTTTAAATTCATGTACTCTCTTCTCCCTGACATCAAGGCTTTATTATTCAGACAACTAACTGTCTTCTTGCTTTCTGTCCGGAGAGCCCTACACCTCCACGCCAGTGGACTTCTACTTAAGCTGCCCTGCCAACCCACCAGACACCTGGGTGCTAAGACAGTTAAGATTTAAGCTAAAATCTACATGCATGCATGCATGCCACATGCTGCCTTTAATATCAGAGTTGTCACAGGACATGGAATCTTTCAAAAAGCACAGAAAATTTTTTAAAAAGCGGGGGGGGGGGGGGGGGAGAGGGATGGTGAGTAAACCCCAGTGACATGAAACTATAAAAATACAGCCACCAGTTATCAAGCTGCTCTGGCTAGTACTTGGGAAACTTTTAATCCAACCATATAATAACCATAACTCTATTTCCAAGTTTGGGAGAGATAAGTATCTGCAAAGTGGTTCTTGGATATATTGGGCATATCTGTGCCTGAATGCAGAAAGACAATTTCTAAACCTACCTTCACTTCATCCAGACTTGAGATATGTGCTGCTTTGTGATCATTCTGCATTCTGCAGAATCTGCGAGCAAATTCCCAGAATAGCTCTGTAGGTGAAGGGATTTTGTGGAATTCACTTTATCTCTGTGAAGCATTTCTGCAATGACATTTTCCCCTGACAATACTTCCAGTCTCTCTGCTGAAGAAAATGTTCGCGGTTCATTTAAATTGAATACAATTCTTTTCCTAAGCATGAATTTAAAAAGAAAGGAAAAGATCTGAAGCTGACATTACCTCTCTATCCTCATAGGAAGTATGTTTTGAAAATAATTGAAAAGTTGATTAGCTATTTAAGGTTAATATTTGACATACTAAACTTAGGTATGGTTTAAAATGTTAAGTCAAGTATTGGGAAGGAATACAGGTTATCTTAAATATCCCAGAATTTAATGCCATATTTTGATAGTAAACTTAAAAGAAGTTTTTTGTGTGTGTCCCTTTCCCTTTAAATGTTATTTTTAGCATTTTTGTTATGATGTTAGTTTAACATGGTCACAGGCTTGACAAGAAACCCTTATTCAACTTAAAATACAGTTAAATTGTTAAACCTTTATTTAAAACTAACAAAATATGTTTCCTATTCATTTCATATTTATAATGTCATTTGAGATATTTAAACTTAATGGTACCCTAAAGCTTTTTTTAAAAGCAAGTTTAAGTTGTGTAGATAGTAAAAGTAGATGAAAATTAAAGGATCTTACAAACAAGTCCCATCACAATCGCTCCAGAGTACAAAATATAAATATCTCACTTGTTAGTGAAACTCATTTGTCAGTTATACCTGATTCAATATGAAATTATCATTTTAGAGCATTTATCAAGGATGATAAATGTGTCTACCATGAACATTTTGAACTAGGAGAACCGGGAAAAACAATGGAAACCTGTATGAAACTAATAAATATGGTTGGAAAGTTAAACATAGCACAAGTAAACAAATGTGTCCTGTATGCAATCTACAAGGCATTTTCCACCCCCAGTATGATCCCTGGCTCAATATAGATTGCTACCTCATTATTTCGTGCTTGCAAAAAATAAAGGAAGATGTTATTTTTATACCTATTTTCATAAATATTCTATATATTTTGACACACATTCAAGTATACTGTCTATGTTCTTTGTTAGCTCCCTTATGTTTCAGCCTTTTGCATTGTGATATGATGAACCCGGTTTTAATCATTGTTAAAATAGATGCATCAGCCAGAGCAGTTTTGAAAGGTAGGTAGGTTGACAGGCACAAAGTCATTGCAAATCTCACATCCCCAGCATCTCCTGTGACATTGAGCTGACAAAAAAGTTTAGTAAAATTACAAACTATAATGCCACACACACACACACACACACACACACACACATTTTTCTTTAATATAAATCTGCACTAATTATTCCTTTTGCAGGTGCATTTTTATAAAAGAACACAATTTCAGAACACAAATCATTCTTATGAAAAGCAAAGTAGATGTGGGAGACAGAATATTTATATTAAAATAGAAAAAACAATAATACCAAACAATTCAGCCAAAGAACTAGAAAGTTTCACTGAAACAACTAGGAAATAACTATTCATTTCTGCATGTTGGGGCATGACTGGAGGTTTGTCCACAGTCTTCCCTTACAACAGTAATATCTACCTCTGGCATCCATTGTTCAGATGAGAAGTCAGCCATTAACCTTGTTGTGGTTTATTTGTATGTAATGAATCATGAATGACTCATTTCAAGATTTTTCCCTTTTTCTTCTTGTAGTTTTATTTCAGTGTGTCTAGGAGCAGATCTCTGAGTTTTACTTACAGAGTGTTTTAGATGTGCAAAGGAACATTTCTTCATCACATTTGAGGAGCTTTGGCTATTATTTCTTCAAATATATTGTATGCTCCCTTTAATCTCTCCTCTCCTCTTGGGACTCTCATGACAAGCATCCCAGTGTGACAATGTCGCATAAGTCTCTGAGCTTCTGTTCATTTCTTTTCTTAATCTTCATTCATTTATCTTTTGGTTTTCAGATTAGATAAGAACTAATGATCTGGCTTCAAGTGGCTGATTCTTTTGCCTCAAATCTTCTACTGAATCTCTTCTAGTGAATTTTTCATTACAGTTATTATACTTTTCCACTTCTTCATGATTTCTATTTGTTTTTTTTTTTATTTTCAACTTACCATCTCTTTAGTAAAATTTTCTATTTTATGATGTATTGTCATATATTCCTCTAATGCTTTAAATATGGTTTACTTTGGTTCTTTGAAAATATTTATTATAGCTGTTTTTGAAGGTTTTGCTTATGACTTCTAATAACTGTGTCCTCTTAGATCATTGGTTCTCAACCTTCCTAATGCCACGGCCCTTTAATACAGTTCTCATGTGGTGACCCCCAACCATAAAATTATTTTTGTTGCTACTTCATAACTTAATTTTGCTACTGTTATGTCTTACGTGACCCCTGTGAAAGGGTTGTTTAACCCCCAAAGGGGTCACGACCCACAGGTTGAGAACCATTTCCTTGGACGTTCTTTTTTTAAAAAAAAATTTTATTGATTTTTTAGAGAAAGAAACATTAATGTGAGAAAGAAACACCCATCAGCTGCCTCCTGCATGCCCCCTACTGGGGATTGAGCTCACAACCTTGGCATTTTCCCTGGCTAGGAATCGAACCAGGACCTCTCCGTCCATGGGACAACACTCAATCTACTGAGTCACACTGGCCAGGCTTAGATGTTCTTTGAGTCATGGTTTGCCTGTGCATGGCCACACTCTCCTATTTCTTTCTTGTCATTTTGTTGTTCATAAATGGATAGTTAAGATACTATATTGTAATGAAACTGGATGCTGATTTTCCTTAAATTTTTTTCTTTATTATTTGTTTTTATTTTTCTTTAGTGACTTTCCTGAACCAATTCTATAGAGACTGTCTCCTCTGCAGTGCAGTCATTAATGCCTTTGTTTATTTTTGTTTAGTTCTTTTTTAAATATCTGGACTGTTTATGTTAGCTTCCTTGGCTGGCCAGTGGGTCAGCACAGCATATTGGCTAGCCAGAGATTAAACTTAAACACCTTGAACCAGTAAGGTTTTGGAGCATGAATTGATAGTTCAGGCAGTGCACAAGTCTGACCAAGTTTTCCCTTCTTCTTGTGCAGGACTTTGTATTCAGTGAGGATAAGTATACAACTGGAACTCTCTCCAGTCTCTCCTGAATAGTACGCAAGCCTTTGCATGTATGAAGACTTACAGATACTGACCAACGTGTGAACGTTTATCAGTGTCCCTGTGATGGCCTTGTTCCCAGAACTTCCTGTTAGATTCTTCTTGGTCTGTTACTTGCCCTAACTTGTATTGAATATTCACTCAGGCAGCAGTGATGGTGGCTTTTCCCAATTGCCAATGACATTGCTACTGTTTTCAATAGTAAATCTGGGCCCAAGACTTTTCCTTGGAGGTCAGAGAAGTCAGCCGTCTCTGGTGACAGGGTAGGCCATTTTTGCAACTAAGTTTCCCCCCCTCCCATCTTGTTTCTTGCCCTTCAAAGTTTAGGGGCTCAGATACTTATTGCCATTAGAGTCTCTCTGATACAATTACTTAAAAAACATATTTTGGATTTCTTATTAATTGAAATATAACCATTAGGGAAAAATCCCTACACCCACCAGTTTCATCAACATAAGCCTTTTTTTTTATTTTGGCCTCCTGTACGAATGCTCTGGGATTTCAAACTTCAATTCTTAGAGGGGCTTTTATTTAATTAAGAGGCATGCCTTTAAGCTCCTCGAAGGGCCTTTTCCTCAGTGAATAATGCTCTGAAACACAATCTCCTTTCCGAGATTCTAACAAAGAATCTAATAATTCTGTTAACGGTGAAGGAGAAAGTGTTATTTTCAAACCTATCATTGTGTGGCTTCTTTATATTTCACAAATCTTTCTTCAACTTATTTGCTCCTTCTCATACTATTCAATACGTAGTAAGAAGCCAGACAGCACTTTCAACTCTGCCTATTCTTATTGGTTAGATCATTAGGCTCATTTGCTTCATTTGCTTCTACTTTTCATATTATCACAGTCAACATTATTGTTAAATTTTCAGCCACACCATAAAACATGTTTTTGTTTAATTGTCAGCACTTTCTGCACTTATACTTACGTCCTCGCTGACAGTGTCCTCTGGTCGCCGTGGTTCTCTCTCGATGGCGTCTTCAGGGCCACGGTCTCAAAGCCCCTGACAGGTTATTAGTTTTTTGTTATGGACTGCCTGCTCAGGGAACTGAAATCAATTTCAGTTTCTCTTACTGCATAACACATCATCACATCACCCCAAACAGAGTAGTATTAGGCAACTCTTTTTCTTTTTTTTCTTTTTTTGTTCTCAGTAGTTCTGTGGATTAATAATTAAGACAAGGAACAGCAAGAATGACTTTCTGGTTAAGAATATATGGGCCAGATAGAAAACTGGGGGTTCACTTTAACTGCAGTCTTGTTCACTCATATTTGGTACAGATCCTGGGTGTGCGCTGGCCATCCTAGTGCTTCTACGGGACTCTGCATGGACTAGGTCAGGCCTCCCTACAGCAAGGAGACTGGGATTCAGGAGCAAGATTCTGAAAATAGAGTGTACACCACCTTTTCTGACCTAGCTTCAGAGTCACACAGTGTCATTGCCACTACATTCTGTTCATCAAGTCACTCTTAAAGTCTTCATCTTCAAGGAAAAGAGGGAATGAATTCTACTACTTGTTGGGAAATGAAGACGCTTGGGAATAGAAATATTTCTGTGGTTGTCTTTTAGAAATGAAATCTGTCACACAGTGATACAGCATAGAAAAATATTTTTTAAAACAATCTGTTATAATTTACAAATAGTTTGTATATAAACAATGTATTGGTACATTGCAGTCAATTAGATACAAAAGAATACAACTGGAATTTTTATCCATAACCCCGACATCAGTTTTACATATGAAAAAACAGTATTATTATTCTCAATTGATGATGTTAAATAATCATTATGGTACAGAATACAATAGCACCTTTTTATATTTGTGTAGTTAAAACATTATTTCAAATAAAAAGGATTCTTCTGCTAAAATATTTACCAATCACTATAATGTCAAAGAAAAACAATTTCAATCATATGCAAAAAATGAAACTTTCAGTTTGAGTATTAATGAACTTCATTAACTACTGTCAAGAAAATGGCTTAGCAGCAATTTTAAAGAGCCAGGAAATCCAACGTTCTATCAACTTTGGCTTTATTGACATGTTGGACTTGATAATTCTTGGTGTGGAAGGCTGTCTATGTATTATCAGGTGCTTAAGCAGCATCTTTAGCCTCTACCCACCACCATCCCCTCCAAGTTGTGACAATAAAAAATGTTTCCAGAAATTACAAAAATTCCCTGAGGGTAAAATCACTCTGAGTTTAGAACTATTGTCTATGGTAAATGAAGCTATTTTAAAGAAAAGTAGTGGAGCTGGATGAAAGAAGGTGAAGGAATTGAGCAAAAAATACAGTAGATAGATGACAGTGGATATAGATATAAGTATAAGGATATATAGATATAGATATATCGATACAGATGATATAGATATAGATATAGATATAGATATAGATATAGATATAGATATACAGGTATGGATATATATAAAACACATAGACACAAAGTGTGGTGATAGCCAGAGGGAAAGGGGGTGGAGTAGGCAGAGATGGGCAAAGAGGGTGTTGGGGATGGAAAGATTTAGCTTGGGAAGACATGATACAGTGTGCAGATGATGTTTTGATAAATTGTGCACTTGAAACCTGTATAGTTTAGCAAACCAAGGTCACCTCAGTAATTTCAATTAAAAATTAAATAAATAAATAAAAGTATTTGTTTCTTGTCTGTGTTTATGAAAGTCAGACTTAGAAATTCAGAAAAGTTATATTCTTCCATCAAATGCCCATTCATTGAAGATGATAAAGACCATTATTTATAACATGAATATACAATTTACTTAATTTATAGTTCATTAAATAATATAAGACTAAGCATAATATGAACAACATTTAATTACTCTATCAGGGTAATTATCTGTATTTATAAGATTGATTGACAGATATAAAACAGAAATATAGTTAATTAATTAGCAGTGTTATCATCCAAATCTTATCGATAACAGAAAGACAGATAATAAACTCACTGTTTCAAACTTTACATCTTTGATTCCAGAGTGCTTACATTAGAAGTGGGCCACCTGAGAAGCGTAATGATAAAGATCCTATGTGTCGCCCTGGCCGGTTTGGCTCAGCGGTCAGAGCATCGGCCTGCGGTCCAGAGAGACCCGGGTTCGGTTACCGCTAAGGGCATGTACCTCGGTTGCAGTTTGTCCCCGGCCCTGGTCGGTCATGTGGGTGGCAGCTACTCGATGTGTTCCTTTCATATCGATGTTTCTCTCTCTCTCTCTCTGTTCCTCTCTCTCCCTCCCACTCTACCTGAACAAAAAATAGAAAAATGGCCTCAGGTGAGGATAAAAAAAAAAATAATAATCCTATGTGTCTACCCTAGTTACATCCTCTATTACAACTGAGGTCTGTTTTATCCTCAAACAAACCTTTGGATTATATTTTGGATATCCATTTTTAATATAAGAAGAGTGAGGGTTGTAGATTTTCAGTAACTTTTTTGTGAGCACATAAACAGAAATAAAAATTTAATATTTAAATCCAAATTTCTCTTACCCATCCACCACACTACAGTGCCTCCTTTCTTCCTACATAAAGAAAGCACATAGGTAACTAAATGCAACCAAGCGTTCCAGGACCCCAGAGGGTCTGATACATAAGTATGCAAATTCAGGAGATGTGGCACAGCCTACTGTTTGTCTCCACTGTTTATTTTCACTCTGTATTCCCAGAATCCTCTGACTTCTATCCAGACATGTAGCGTCCCTATACTTCTCATTCTCTATTGTAGCCAGGTGTTACCATGAAAAGAACTAAATTTAGAGCCAAAGATATTTGTTAAAGTGACATGTGCAAATTCAAGGTATGCTTTTGAAAGACAAAGCCGTTTATTTGAAAGAATCTTGGAAGGCATGACTTAAGAACATTAATATTTCCCATTAGCTATGGGTAGCTTAGGTTTAGACTACTAATATGAGCATAAAATATTTAATTTACTGTACAATGAGTTTCTTTGCTACAGCAACTTAGCCAGTACTCCAGTAAAAAGAGGGGGCATAACGCAGAAGTGCCCAGGTGAGGTTTAATGCACAAATGCCAAATAGAAAACTTAATTCTCTAATATCAGATCTACATATTATTTCTATTTCTCTGATGGCATACCTTTTTTATTATTCCGAATTGAATTCTTATTTGTAAAATAAATGGTAAAACATCAATTTTTATAAATCAAAAATATTATGACAGACTTCCATTATTATTTATGATGTTGTCCTTAGTACCAGACTTATCTTTTCCCCAAAAATACCTACAGATCTTGGAAACATGTAAGAGATAATTATCTTCAAGAACTGAAGAGCAGAGTGCAGGGCTGTGATCTTTAAGTCTCCCAAATCATCCCATTATTGCCTTCTCTTTCTTCTTGGGATTCATCTTGCTATAAAGCAGGGAGGTAGAATCTAAGCAAAGAGTGGCTCTTATTGTGTTGAAGAGAGAATGGGGGATCGAGTTCTAAGCTACATAAAAGACTAGTATGTATGAACCAGAGTACCTAAGAGGTGAGACCTCCACCGAGGGCTTCTCTAAAAGTCTGGATGTTCATTATGTTATCTTGGCATATGTAGAGGCCAAGATTTTAGTGAGTCCTCTGTAGAGCTTATGAGGCTAAGAGATAAACAGTGACAAAGTCTTCCAGTGATGGGATATATTAGATTCAATCCCAACTAAAGTGAGAGCTTCACTGAGTACCTTAGGTATTCAATTGAAACTACATTAGAAGTTACATTAGAAAATCATGCTCTAGAAAAAAAAGTATTCCTTAAGTGTAAGTTCAAAACTAAAATAGACCTGTTAAAGAATAAAATCATATCTAAAGGGCTAAAGTTAATAAAATAAACTGATTTTCAGAAAAGATAATCAACACTATTTAAAGGGAAAATATATAACCTATTGTCTTAGCTTATTTCTAGTGTATAATCAATATTTATAACATAAAAAGAAAATAGAAGAAAGTGGAAAAAAAAGGAGTCAACAGAAACTAATCCTAAGTAAAACAGATGTTCTATTTAACAACAAGAACATTATAGCAGTAATTATGTTTTCAAGGACAATTGCTAATCATGAATGAACAGATAAAAATATCTGAAAAGAAATACCAAATGAAACTGTCAAATAAAAATAACATATTATAGGGCTTAATATAAGTCTATAGATAGTAGGAGAACTGTTAATTTATTGAAGATATAAATTTACTTATCCTATCAAAAAATAAAAACTTTTTAAAGGAAGTGAAACAATGTTAATTTTTGTGTTACAATTTAATATGACCTAACATACATATTACTGGAGTGTAAGACAGAGAAGAGAGAGAAGGAACAGAAAAAAATTGAGAAATCAATGAATGAAAAATGTTCAAGTTTGAAGACAAAGCATAAACTTATATAGAAGATCAGATACTCACAAAGAAAATAAACACAATCAAAAACACATTTTTGCAACTTACAGTCAAATTACAGGAAATCAAAGATAAAGAACAACATAAAAAGTGTTACACACAGGAGAAATATAGGTATGGTGTATAATTCCTCATTAGAAACAGTGGAGGCCAGACTGCAATAAATTAACATCACTGAAGTGCTAAAATATAAAATAATAATAATTCATAATAAAGTAATGTTATACTATGATACCTAAAAATCTAAAATTATTTGATAAGTGAAAGTAAAATAAAAGCATTTCAAATTTAAAATAAAGTGGCACAATTTGTATTCAGCAGGCTTATGATTGAAGAATTTATTTAAACTAAGAGACAGTGATTTCAGATGGATATAACATCTACAGACACAAAAGAAGAATACCAAATACGGTAAATATAAAATCCAATGCATTTTATATTTATCTCTTAATATATTAAATATATGACAGCTTTAAAAAAATGTATAGCCATGTATTGTAGGTATATTCAATATATACATAATAATAGCACAAATATCAAGGTATTAAAATAATACTGTTGGTTTTACATTCTTAGATTGTAAGTGAGGTAATAAAACATTGACTAGAAGTAGAATACATTAGTTAAGGTTGTGTAGTGTAATTCTAAAAGCAACTACAAAAATGTCATGTAAGGAGGTATAGCAAAAAAGCCAATATAGGATTAAAATGAAAGTAAGAAGCTCTGCCAGTATGGTTCAGTGGTTGAGCATGGACCCGTGCACCAAGAGGCTGCCAGTTCAATTCCTGGTCAGGGCACATGCCCAGGTTGTGGGCCAAATCTCTAGTGGGGGCATGCAGGAGGTGGCCAATCGATGTTCTCTCTCATTGATGGTTCTATCTCTCTCTCCCTCTCCCTTTCTCTCTCTCTCTAAAATCAATGGAGAAAAAGCATTTTAAAAAAAGCAAGTAAGAAAAAGGATTTATCCCCCAAAATGCTGAAAATAAGGAACATGGAACAAAAGCCTACAAACAAACACAAAAATTTAGAAAAATTATTGATATACTCAAACATTATCAAAAATTACATTAAATATCAATGGAATAAATCAAGTAAAATACAGCAATTCTCTGCCTGGATAATATCCCAAATAAATCTTAGTAACTCTCATCTAGTAATATACTTTAATTATAAAAACACAGAATAGATATAAAGTAAG
This sequence comes from Molossus molossus, assembly GCF_014108415.1. Taxonomy (NCBI): domain Eukaryota; kingdom Metazoa; phylum Chordata; class Mammalia; order Chiroptera; family Molossidae; genus Molossus; species Molossus molossus. The sequence goes on from NW_023425344.1 coordinate 42,686,449, forward strand.
AAAATGTAGATAGAAATACTATGCAAATATTTAAAAAGCTGGGATGACTATATTAAGAGCAGGCAAAATATCTTCAAAGAGGAGTATACCAGTGCTAAAAATTAGTATTTCATAATGATAGAAGGGTAATTCATCTGAGAGACATATCAGCCATAAACTTATATGTACCTGATAACAGAGTTAAAAATATATATTAAGCAGCATTTGACAGAAATAAAGGGTGAAGTACACAATTCAAAAATCTTATTTGGAAATTTTAGCACTATTTTTTCATCAAATAATAAACAAGCCAGAAAGTAGTTTGTAAGGATGTTGAAAATCTGAACAACATTATCAAATATCGTGACACATTAACACAGAAAACTATAATCTTACATTCCTTGCAAGTGATCATAGAATATTCATCAAGTTAGGCCATTTGCTTGTTCATACTGTAAGACTCAACTAATGTCAAATAACTGAAATCAAAGAATGTGTGGTCTAATATTTGACAAATTTGGGCACCAAAATAAATAATTATAGTAATAGATAATAACCTACAAAATTAAATTAGAATAAGTGTATTTGAATATATGAAGATGGAAGGAAATCTTCTAATAATAGAGTGCTAATGTATATTATGTTGAAGGTAACACATTATCAATGGATGCTAAGACTAGTATAATAAACTTTGATAAGGAACAGGATTTTGAGACAATGGAGTCTCAGACTATATCCCTCCATGTTATGTATTAATTATGAGAAGAAAAGTAGTAAGTGTACAGTAGACAGTCCTAGCATATACTAATTTATACAAATGATAGTTTAATATCACCAATATTGAGATGTCATCAACATGTACAAACTGATATCATGCACCGAGACAAATCTTGTAAATGCAAAGCTCAAATATCACCAGGAGGAAACATCAGACAAACCAAAATTCCACAAAACCACTAGTATGCAGTCTTTGAATGACTACTGACACATAGTCTTCAAAGTCCCCAAAAGAAAACTGTTCTATGTTAAAGGATATAAAGACAAATAGTAACTATATGTAATATTTTTCCTAGAGTGAATTTGGGACAAGGACAAAAAAAACATGTAAAACATTTTATTGGCACAATTGATAACTGATAGTTTATTTGAATAACTATTAAATAACAAGATTTATAAATGTGAAATTTATAATTATAATATTTTAGTGTGGTTATATAAGAAAATGGGCTTGTTCTTAGGAAATGTGCAATGAGGTTTTTAGTGGTAAAGAAAAACACTGTCTCCAACTAACTCTCCAGTAGTTCATAATGGTTTCTATATTTTAAAATTACAATTAAATAAAAGTTACAGCATAGTGCAAGGATCACGGAATATAATTTACTTTCAGTTCTTAAATTAAAGATTGATATATCCAGAATATGTTTGATCTTAGCAAAGTCTACAGAAACAGTGAAAACAGATTAACAGTGGTTTCTTAGTGTTAACTATTCCTAACCTATTTTGATATTCTTGAATCAGGTCAAGTTATATGTATCAATCTTTCTCGTATTTTAATGTTTATGTTAACAATCTGAAATAGTTCTATTTTTAAAGCCAGAAAAATCTAATCAATCACATCTGTTTTTCATTTAATTGCTTAGAGCAATTATAATTAATTAGTTTCATTTTAAATTCAGTATAGGTCTTCTATTTTCAGATTTTTCTATATTTTTCCACATTTTGCTGGCTGCCAGGCTTTGGATTGCTCCTTGTCCTCCCACTGTGTCAGTTTCATCAGTATAGTAATAGTTCTTGTATCATAGAGATGTTGTAATTAACCACAAACATAACTGAGCACATAGGTTGTTGCCAATTGTTATTAAATACACGCAGTATGTATGTTTTTTCCAGAGACGAGACCCATATTTCCTGAGTTCAAGTCCAGCTTTGTCACCTCTTGGCGAGTGGGTTAGCCTCTCTTTGACACAATTTCCTCATCTGTAAAATGCAAATAGTAATAATGCCTCCTTAGTGGGGTTATTTTGTGAATAAAATTAATCATTGTTTAGAGCATTATGTGGAAACTAGAATACCACTCTTACATTGAATATCACTATTATTTCATCAATCACAGGCCAATATATGTTACTTCACATTTCTTTCCTTATCTTTGGCCAGCTCAACTTACCATCTTAGGCCCTCTGCAGCACCATATTACTGTAGAGTAATTTATTTGAGTGTAGTTCTTTTAAATTCATATAAAATAAATCCCTTTGGGCTATTAGACATCTGTGGTCCCAAAGTTTTCACAACGTCAAAAAAGATAAATACTTTATTTGGCTTCCCTTACTAGAAACCCTTTCTTAATTTAAAGAGCTTTCAATACATTATTTGGTAAAAACTTCTGGACTAAAATTATATTGGGTTTAAGTTTCACCCAATATATTTACTTCAATTTCAATAACTGTTTCAGTAACTATCTGAATGATGAAGTAGGTGCATTTTAATGTCTTTAAAAGATATGCAATCAAAGCATAAAAGAAAATTGACAAACTTTATAGGAATTATGGTAGGCAGCTTTCCAAGTTGGTGCTCAGTGAGGTCCACCCCTTGGTATTCACCCACTTGTGTAATAGCCTCTCCTTAGTTACTTCTAATCGATAGTCAACCACAGTGATGATAAGACATAACTTCCATGATTGGGTTAAAACAAAATGTGCCTTTTATCTCTTGCTAGCAGACTTGTTCTATTGCCTCCTTGGCTTTCATGCTTTAATGAATAAGCTGCCATATTGAAGAGACCTACTTGGCAAGTAAGGGAAGGCAGAATCAATCCAACAAACCACCAGGAACTGATTTCTGCTAATATCCTGTCCAGTTAAGCATTGTGATAACTTTGGCCCAGTCAACAGTTTAATTGCTACTTGTGAGAGACACTGAAGTAGAGAATCTAGTAAAAGTGTGCACAGATATTTGGCTCCAGAAACTGTGACATAATACATGCATTGTTTTAACTTGTTAAGTTTTGGGGCAATACACTATGCAAAAATTAAAAAGTAAACACAATATTTTAACCATAAAGCAACTAAAGGACCATGTTGGAATACACCTGACTATTTGGGGATAAAATATAGCCAGAAGTGATTTCTTAAAAAAGATCCTCTTAGTAGAGCACAACTGCATGTTAATTTTAGTTGGACTCTCATTTCATCATAGATAATCCTCTCTTACATAGTCCAAAATCAAAGAACAAAACTTTTGTTTTAAACCACCGTGTTTTTACTCTATATAAGCAAAGCGTTAGCTGAAGAACTCAATGAGCTATCATCCAGAGTCTGTATATTTTAAGACTAGAGTTTTTCAAGTATATAAGCTAACACCTAGAATAAGTAACCTGGCCATTCTGAAGATTGAAAAGCCCAAAGCTGCCTGTGGAAGTTGCTCGACCATAAGTAACATCATATCTGTCCCTTCTGGCAAGCCACAATTAAAATGTATTATTAGATGGATGCTAGTTATGGGAAGTTAGAGTCCTAAAATATCCTCCTTGCTTGTAATTTCACTTCACATTGATGATATCTATATTGTGTTATCAAAAATATTCCCTGGAGGGAAATTTGAAAATATGGAGTCCATGGTGGGTATATCTAATTTCCAAAAATTTTTGTACATTTGTTTCAATCTAATTTTCCTTATATTTATGTCATTGAGAAGGACAATTCATCTACTAGTTTTTTTTCATATTATCTCTTAGTGACTTGATTTTATGCCTGCTATATTTCCTGCAAGATATTTCAACTAAGTGAACCACACAACTCAACATACTGAATTCATGAACTATTTTAGAAAAATACTTTTAGCCTGATGTTGGACTAGTTACTTTAATATAAAAATATTTCCCCTAATTATCTCTAAGTAGCAATTTGTTATATTTATATAGGTTCAATTGAACAGTATTACATCATTGCTGCCATATTTCAACATGCTTTTCATGGAGATTCTATATTTTTAATTTCTTTATTAAAGATAATAAGGCTAAAAGAACCTTAATCATAAGTGCACATAAACTCAAAGTAAAGAATAATATTTTATATTTTAATAAACATTTTGACATTGTACTCTGAGCCCTATCCTGGCTAGACTAACAAAAAGTGTTGTGTGTGTGTGTGTGTGTGTGTGTGTGTGTGTGTGTGTGTTTAATGTGATGTGTTAGTTCATTCATTAGTTCTCTGCTGTAAATAAATACTCAGCACTAGGATCAGCCATCATTCTCGTGTGAGATAACAAGTAAGTTCTTAATTAAACACATGACTGTCTTAATCATTGCTCCATATAGCCTTTGTCTTAGTCTGCTCAGCTCATAATAACAAAATACCATACACCATGTGGCTTAAAAAACAAATTTATTCACAGTTCTGAAGGTTGAAAATCTAAGATCAGGTGCCAACAAGATATATTTTTAACCCTTACTTTTCATGTATCAATAAATGCTACTTGGGGAACACATGAAATGGTTATTCTTCATCTAGATTTAAGTAGGCAGCACATAACTCAACGTTTATCGGACCTCTTCAGTGTAATTCAACAAAATTCATTTTAATGACCTCTACCAATATATTCTAGGAACAGAAAGTTGCTACTGACACTTTTCTAGATGAATGAAGTAAATGAGGTATAACAAAGACCGTTCTGCCTTAACTTAAGGCAACTTCTCCAGGAGAATGTGGATGTTTCAGGGAGAAATTCATTACAGCATGCAGGATAACGGTTTCTCAGCTGCAGAAAAGACTGCCCTGCTCCGCACTCCAGGAAAACAGTATTTGAAGCTGTTACCTTTAAGTAACGCAATATTTAAAAGCAATTTAGGTGGATTTTAAAAAATAGCACAATATGTTTATAGGTAAATAAGGAAATTACCATTTTGGTATCTGAAAAATCTGCATCTAACTTCAGTATTCAAGTTTAAATAATTATTGCTTAGATTTTAGTTCAGAGATTTCAAAGAATAAACAACATCTCAAAAGAGAACAGATATTAATAGAGTTATAAAAAACCTAGGCTCAATTAATATAAAATCCCAGAGAATACAAGACTACAATATCATATGAAACCATTCACATTTAAATGCTGTGGTTAAGAGGACAAAAGTGAGAAAAAGATCTTTTCTATGCTAAACATTCAAGAATACACTTTCTTAATATGAAAAAGACACAAAAAGAAGAAAGCAATTTAATCATATCCTATAATTTAGGGATTCTTTAAATATTTTCTCATATATTTTAGCTTTCTAATATTCTCTTTTAATGCAGATAAACCCAAGTAATGATTTGATATCTATATTTATAAGCTCTAATAATCCTTTAAAAATGTTTGTTGAATATATATATATGTATGCATATTTAGACTTTCTAAATAGTTTGTAATGACTTTCCCTATGTCCCTGCTTTCTTTCTTTATATATATATAAATGTTCATATAAATATTCATATATATGATATGCATGTACTTAAATTATTGTTTTTAATAGTAGTAAATTTAACAGTACTATGTATAAAGATGTGAAATTATTTGACAAGTTTTTTTATAAAAAACTCATTTTTATAAATAATTTTCAACTAATACAGAAATTGATTACTAACTCTGTTGCCTTAGAGTTCATTATCTGGAACTCTAAGATTAAGACAGAAGAATATTTCTTTCACTATATGTGTTTGCACATGTGTGTGTTTATTTATTTACTTTTATTATAATAAAGGCTCCTAAAATTATTTTACTTATTTGATCATTTCTTAAAAGAAAATATAAAATGCTAAATAAATGTCAACAGACATCATTTAAGAATTTGCTTTTCTTTTAAAACATGAAAGTGATAGAAAAATTGATAATTTTCTAATTAGAAATATCTCAAGATAGTGCATGTAGCTATTAATTATTTATATATTTATATGTGTGTATGTTTAGATTAAACACTACTAACAACTTTTTTATTTTTATAAAAGTATGTATTAAACAATCTTTATAAAAACTTTCATTATTCTAGCTGCATATAGTCTAGCTTTTATTACATAATCGTGTTGCAAGTTTCCCCATGTTACTTACATGTTTGGTGTTAAAAAAGTTTTTAAGTACAAATATGTTCTTTTACATGATAAAGGTACATATTGATTAATGTTAATAACTACAGGCTGGTTGCAAAATGATATTCTGTTAGTAATCTCAAATTGCAGGCAGATGAAAAGAAAGAAACTAATTGTCCATAACACGATATAAACCAATAAAAATCCAGTAAAAATATCTGTTTCTTTTTGAGTTTATTGTGCATTGGTTATTGTTTTACAAAGGAATTTCACCACTAAAATAAAGTACTTTCTTTTTATAATCCTGGATATTGAGGTGCTGTAGTTAATACTTTAGAGATAGAATCACTATCTATTCAGTCTATAAGGGCTATTGCCTTAAAGAATTAATACCATCCTTAAATTCAAGAAAAGTGAAAGTTTCAGCATCATCATCTTGATCAAAGTATAATCTGACATTAAATGTTTTCTTTTATTATTTATTTTGTTATCACGCTGCAGGGTCAACATGTTCTTCTGAATTATCAAAACATAATATCCCTCCATTTATAGTGAATGAACAATCAATGATAATTCTTTTAACTGGTGCAATACTGTGACACATTTTCACATCTTACTATTACCCTTTTTCTGAATATGCACTTTTGAATCTTTATTGAAATTAGAAGATGAAATTACCATTTTTTAAGAAACAAAAAAAGTATCAGGGTTATTTTTACTATGTTTCCAGACTCCAATACACACAGTCTCACACTCTACACACCGATAACTTGTAGAAGTAGTTTGCAAATTGTGCCCTCACTATTCCAAAGATCTGGCTCCCTCAGTGCCCCTCCTGGGAAAAGGGACTAAGGGAAAGACCAATGAGATGATGATGGATCACGCCATCTGTTTTAATGTGAATGGCTCTGCTTTCATCTGTGCTAAATAACTTAGATTTCTGAGTAACCTTTCTTTAAATAAGGGATTCTCTGTTTAAAACATTTGAAGAGCTGGGAAAAAAACTCTACTCTGTCCCACTTTTAACTTTAAATGAATGGTGACTTTTTTGCTATTGTACAGTTACTTGGAGAGTTTTAAGAATTCTCTTAAAATCAAGTGAACTACAATACACATGGGTGTTAGGAAGTCAGATTTTGTCCTATAGTTTTATGGTATTACACACACACACGCACACGCACCCATACACCAGCTAGGAAAGAAGTTAAGTCGATTCATGGAGACACAGTATGAATCTTCCCTGAGAAGTTCAAGGGGTCCTTAATACCCTACATCCCTCAAAGAGGTGATATGGAGAAAATAGGGGCTAGGGACTGAGGGACAGGACCATGGGGAAAAAGATGGAATGAGGAGGTCTAAGAAAAACGGGATCTTGTAACACGTTGAAAGGATGCAGCTTGCCTGCAGAGATTACGCCCTGTATGAAAAACAAGATGACTGAGCTGAACGCAACTAGGCAGGAAACACAAGCCTTAAAATGTATAGTTGTTGCTAAGGCAGAATTTCTTCAAAAGAGTCAATCACAAGCTAGGAAGGTATGTATCTATCCCAAGACAAAGGAGCTTTACAGGCAACCGACTTGGGCCCAATTCCCGCTGAGGGGAGTCTGTCTATCTTTCAAACAAAAGTTCCTTTAGCCTGCCCCTTTGTCTGTGAACTCATTCTTCAAATTTTTGAGACAATGAACTCAGACCCAAACACCGCCATTTAGTTTCAATATCTGCTACTATCTCCTTTACATAAATATTTGTATAACTCAAATCCAAACATCTCTACTGCACAGATTAATATTTCTGAAATTTTATTCTAAGAACTAGATATCTAGGTAATTTTCCTGATTACCCATTTACTTTATTTGCATAAGGTCTTAGATATACTTCTATAGGACCAAATGATTTGTGACATAGAGAAACCAGAAAAAGAAAGGAGAGAGAAATAAAACTAATGTTATAAGTGCTAGGGTAAGGTATATATACTCTATTACATCAATTGTATGACACAGCATTAATGCATGCACCTCTAAGGGGGAAAAATTATCAATTAAATTATGGCATGCTATCTATGGCAGGACTGATTCTAATTATGGAAATGTCATTATGTTAAATATATGTACCCAGAACAGAAACAAATGTATAAATAATTTGATTTTTACAAAATACCACATAAAAATGCATTTTTAGCCCTGTTTCTAAGATAGATAAAATTAGTATAGAACTATAAGTAATAATCACAAGAGCACAAAACTAATATATGGTGCAGTCAGAATTTAGAATCAAATTTGTCTGGCTGTATGGACATTCTTATCCTGCAAATTTCTATTTCTTAAGAATTCATCAATGATGATGTTCCACTGGTTTTTTGCACTTCTAGAAATGCATCCCATGACACTTATTTAAAAGCCTTCTATGCCATCATTTATTATGAGACCACAGTGCAATCATGGTGTAATCAATGGTATAACCAAATAACAGATTTCAACATATTCTAAATTATAATTACTAAGAAAAATATACTTCTTCTCTACTCCAAAATCTCAAGACTTTTTTGAACATTTTCATTTCATGATATTTATGCCATGTGTAGTACTTTATACTTAATAGCTTTACAATGCTTTGGTCATTTGGACAAACTGTCAAAGCAACTATGGGGCTGAGCAACCAAAACTGTTTTAATCAATAAACCATGTAATCCAATACATGTGGCCGTAGTTATGGTGGTACATATAATGAGGGTAATTCATTTTTAAATAAGAAATAAATTACAGAACACAGAATACATTTTGTGTGTTTTAACATTGAGGCCTCATAAATAGTCAATATCTTATAAACTTAAACAGGGAGTAATATCAATGAGGCAAATACTTATTATGAACCAAGGACTAATCTAAGTGACTTTTTGCCATATTTCATTTACTTTTCACAGCAAACCATGGAGAAAATCACTATTATTACATACATTTTTTTTATATAAGATAATAAGGATTCAACAAATAACCTGTTTATAGAGTTAAACCTAGAACATGGAAGATTCATACAAGTTCCACCGCTGAGGCTTTTAATCTACCCACAATATTTCTCTCCAAGGAAGATGGAGAAATAGACTGAAACTGGAGACTAACAACAAAGTTTCAGTTACAAAGTGAGTGCCAGTCACCCTAGCTGACTCAATGTGACCTTTGTAAAATGTTTGCTTTGCCCTGATTTTTCCAGGTTTGCCTATACCTTAACGTGGGTTTTCCTGTGCTTGTATTTCCTGCTTCTTTGCCTAAGCCAAACCTCTTGGCCTAGGCTCCCTACTGACTCTGCATAAACACAATCCTTTTAGCTCCCAGGTCTCCAAATTCCATTCTTCATTTAGAACATGGTGATCGTTGTTCTCTGTGCCCAGAGCACACCTCTATTGGCCCATTTGTTAATTTATGATATTCCTCAAAGTCTCTGGACTTCTTTAAAGCAGAAATGGTACCTTGTTTTTCATATATAAACAGAGAGCTCAGTACACATGAGAATGACACACATGAAGCACTTCGTAAATGAATGTTAAATGCATAAAGAAATGAATGAATGGACATCAACTTATTCATTCATAAAATAAGAAATTTGGTTGAGCTGAATGCTAGAATTCTTCCTAACTCTAAAAACCACTTACTTCTGCCTCTATCAACATATCAGAGCAATTAGTAGACACTTATTGTTGATCTTTTCAACCTCAATCTCCATTACACATTAATATATATATTTTTTTTACTGTCACACTTTCTCAATCTGAGGCAGCTATGGCAGAGACTATTATTGTATTGAAGTATGTGCTCCTTTCCATCTGTCAGCCTCCCTTGCAAATAATTACTCCCTATGATTGACATCTTGTCAAAGAATATTAGGAGCATTACATTACATTCAGACCTGGCCCCTAAAATATCCTGAAGTGTCTAATGGATATTTTTGGCTCTACAGTCTCCATGATGAGGTGAGTCATCAAGAGTATGCCATGGAGGCCCTGTGGGACAGCAGAGCAACACGATGAATGACCTCTTGCTTCCAGAGTCCTTTCTTAAATGAGAGTGACCCAGGAAATCCACACACTTGTGTCAGGCTATGTAATGAAATAAATAAATAAATAAATAAGTAAATAAATAAATAAATAAATAAATATTTATGATGTAAGCTAAGAAAAAAAAACAATTTATATGGATGCTAACATGAATTACTCTAATTCCAAAGCAAACAAATACCTTCAATTCCTTAAAGATTGATTTCTTGTGTTTCTTTTTGTTTTCTTAATTTTTTTTTTCCTTTATTGACTTTAGAGAGAGAGAAAGGGAGAGGGAGAGAGAGATAGAAACATCGATAAGAGAGAACATCGATTGGCTGCCTCCTGCATGCCCCACACTGTGGATTGGGCCCACAATCTGGCATGTGCCCTGACTGGGAATCAAACCAGTGACCTCTTGGTGCATGGGTCGACACTCCACTACTGAGCCACACGAGCCAGGCTATGCTAGACATTTTGTAGATATACTAAATAAACAAGCAAAAAATTAGCATTTAGGATGTTTATCTCCAGGTGGGTGATATATAAATGTATATACAAATACATTTATTTTCTCTACCCGCTGTTTCAATTTTGCTTTGTTGTGAATATGTAAATATTGTGACGGTAATATGGAATATATGTGAGATAGACCATACTACGAGGAAATCATTTATGATTTATTTGTTACCTCCAAGATCAAATATTCTAAAAAGCTTGATATATTGTACATAAGTTTTAACTTCCTGAACTGTAATAAAATATATCTCATAGAGAGAGAAATATATAAATATATATATGGTTCATTATTTTAATTCCTTAAAGAGTCTTTAAAACCAGTGATACTTTAGGCCAATTGTATATTAAATCATTAGCTGGAGTACTTAATATTGACTCCTAAATATCTAAAATATTACACTAAATTGGTTTTACAGTAATGTTTCTTTCAAATTTTTCTTTCATATGGGACTTATGACAAAGAAAGTTATTCCTTATCTATTTAATTATTTAGCAATCTAAATAAATAATCTCAAGAATAATATTAATATCTAATATATGGTCTTAAATTTCTTTATTCCTTTTTCTGCCTCCTAACATTTCGCAGGCTTCTTGATTTATCTATTAGAACAGAGACAGACAAAAGATGGAAAGAAGGAAAAAGGGAGGGAGGAATAAAGGAAGGAAGGAAGGAAGGAAGGAAGGAAGGAAGGAAGGAAGGAAGGAAGGAAGGAAGGAAGGAAGGAAGGAGGGAAGGGGAAGGAAGGAAGGAAGGAAGGAATAGATAAATAAGGAGGAATAAAAGGAGAGGGAGAAAGATAAAGAGAGAGAAAATGAGAGGGACAGAGAGAGCCAGAGAAATAGCAGAGAGGAAAGAAGGAAAGAAGAATGAAGGGAGGAAGAGAAAATCTATTACTTTTGTTTCTTGTGTACAGAAAAGGTCTGGAAACCTAAGTGTCCCGCTCAGAAAAAGAACATGATAGTGAAACATCCACAGGTATAAATTGAGACTATGCAATATCTTGCAAGATGCTCAGAATAACAGAGAGTTAGGCATACATTGTGTGATGGGTCATTTGAAGTTGACCCTGGAGATTACTGTCTGAGTACAAACTGATCCAATTACACACTTAAAATATTGGATTGGAAAAGGAATAACAGCCCTGGCCAGTTTGGCTCAGCGGTTAGAGTGTCGGCCTGCGGTCCGGAGAGACCCAGGTTCAGTTCCCGCTAGGGGCATGTACCTCGGTTGCAGTTTGTCCCCGGCCCTGGTTGGTCGTGCGGGTGGCAGCCACTCGATGTGTCCATTCACGTCGATGTTTCTATCTCTCTCTCTCTCCCATCCTCTCTCTCTCTCCCATCCTCTCTCTCCTTCCCTTCCTCTCTCTCCCTCCCACTCTATCTGTACAAAAAAGGAAAAATATCCTCGGGTGATGATAAAAAAAAAAGAAAGAAAGAAATCACAATTTCCAGTATAAAATATTAAAAAAGAAAAGAAAAGGGATAACAAATAAAACACTGTTCAAATGAAAACTTTTTATTACCCTAGGAAAAAGGAAAAAAACCTGAAAGCAACACATTTTTTACTTTGTTTTTATTTCTTTTGTTTTAAAATATTGAAACTACTGATTGTATTTGGAAACTAGAAAAAAATCAGTTAATAAAGTTTAAAAACATTAGTAGCGGTAAACAGCCTGTCTCAAAGGAGATAATTAATTAACTGTTCTCATTATTAAGATCTTCTTCTAAAAGATAATAGACACAAATATCTGTGCTCAAATAAGAAAAAACCTATGATAAATTTTTCTAATTCACTTTTAATTGTATTCATTTATATGTAGAAAAATCTGATTATCACTACATGAGTCAGCAAAAATATGCTAATTAGTGATAAAAGTTTAACTGCACTATTGTTCTGAATCCCAATCTCAACACTAATCTCACCCTTTACTGCTCTGATGGGGATATATACCTTTGTCTTAGCTTCAGTTTGTCTACTATTTGAAAAAATAAAGATCAGCTCCCTAAATTTCCTAAAATTAAAAATCTATTTTATTAACTCCTCTTATGGGTCAAATTGTGCCTCCTCTCCACCAAATTCACCTGTCAAAATCCCAACACTAGTACCTCAGAATATAACTGAATTTGGATATTAAGTCTTTAAAAGGGTAATTAAGTTAAAATAAAGTTATTTGTTATTTCTTAGTGGGCTCTAATTCAATGTGACTATTATATTAATAAGGAGAGGCAATTTGGACATAGAGACACAGTCACATCGAAACCAAACAGCGGTGTTCAGGTTTGTTGTCTCACAAAACTGAAAAATGAGTTCATGGACCAAGCGGTGAGCAAAGGAAAGTTTATTTGAAAGACAGACAGATAACCTGAAGCAGGGAGGGGACCCAAGTGGGTTGCCCATGGGGCTCAGTTGTCTGGGGTAGATATATGTCTTGCTAGCCTCTGGAACTTCCAAGGAATTCTGCTTTAGCAACATCCATACATTTTCAAGCTTCTGTTTCCCACCTGACTGGGTTCAGCCCTAGGTCATCTACAGGGCCCTAGTGGCTTCCCTTTTTACAACAACTTCAACTTCTTCCAGGCTATTAGTGAGGAGGAGAGGAAACATCCTTGGAGCAACCCTATGTTTGCTTTTGGTTTCTCCCCCAAATCCAATATTGTTTTTCCATCATCTTTTTTAAGGTGACCTGGCTGTTTGCAACAGGAACACACTTTATAGTTTCACAGCAAAACTCATTTAGCAATCCTGTTGTCTTGCTCCCAGAAACCAGTAGGTATATTAATTGGGATAGGTCAGAACCCCCAGAACCATATTAATTAACAGTCAATAAAATTCCTTTGCAAACCCAACAGCCTTTCTGGTTTTTTTCTTATGTAATTGACCTGTGCTCCTGCCAGGAGTTTCTAATTTGCATTTCTATAAATGGGGGCTGGGAGTTTCTGGCCTTGAAGGCACAATCTCCCATGTTAATATTAGTTTTATTTTGAGATATGTAGAGTCCAAATAAACCTCCAGATATGCTGTGTACTGGGTTGCCAGCCTGAGTGCTGAGCCCCAAGTCATCTCAAACTTCCCAGGTGTCCTGGCCTTCCCTGCCCATGGTCCCGTCCCTCACTGCCTAACCTGCCTCTCTCTCTCCTCAACATGTGCACACAGAGGAATGACATGGGAAGGCACAGCAAGAAGGTGGACATCTGCCTGCCCAGGAGAGAGCACTCAGAAGACGTCAACCTTGGCAACACCTTGATCCTGGGCTTCCGGCCTCTAGAATTATTAGAAATTTAGCCCCCTAGCCTGTGGTATTTTGTTATGGTCATCTAAACAGACCAATCCTAGGTTTTCTGTCCTAATACTTTTATAAATACTGTGGAGGAAGTGTACACAATTTTATCTTACTTTCTTGGAAGAACTGATGTAAATATTTATAAGATAATAATTATAAAAGAATTATGGATTCATAAATACTGTAGACAATCATATTATTAGCGCTTTGTGCCTTTTATTTTTTAAATGTTCAAGTTTTTATGGATCTATCATATAGTTTTCAAAGTATGAGAGTATAGTATGCAAGAACATTGTGTCAAGATATTCACTGCCTCCTTACCTTCACAGAAGTGTACTTCCCTGACCCGTGATGTTGGACTCAGCAACGTGGCCTGTGTCAGCCAGTGGGATATTAACCACTACAAAGCCAAGGTTCGAACTGTGCTTGTTCAGTGAGTGGGGCACTTGTGACTCCGTCTCAGTGATGGGAAAAATGCCCCCTCCGTCTCATGGAATGGACCTGAGACCAAATCACACTGAAGAGCCAGGAGCCCTTGACCCCCAGCATAGAGGAGGGCTGCCCAGGTGGATTTAGGCAACATGAGCTGACTCACAAGTAAACCACCGAAGTGTGAGAGAGAACAGAGGACAGGTGTTTTACGTCACGCCATTTGGAAGTTTATACCATGCAGCATTCTGGAGGCCATGGTTGACTGACACAGAAAGCATGGTTGCACTCGATGAAATAAAAGTTAATTACATTGTAGGTAGGACCTGTCAATTATTTCCAACATAGTATTTAGGAAATCACTATATTAGTTGAACATTTAATTTAAAATATTATCATGTATTATCAATGCATAACAGAAGATAATGCTGACATCTAAAATTTCTTGAGAATTTATTATGTTTCAGGCATGATGATAACTTCTGATTATTTCATTTCATTTAAATAACAACCCCAAGGTTAAGTACAGTATAATGATTAGCACAGTTTACGAATGTTCAGTGATTTTCACAGTCTCATAGAACCAATATGTTGTGGAGCTGGAATTAAAACTCAGGCAATCTTCTTCCAATGTCTAGATTCTTAACTTTTATGGTATATCCAAATACCACAAATTATATATTATTCGAAGATAATTTTATGCATTTAATTGCCATTCTAACATATGATATTTTGCATAGAAAGATGTCTTCTCCATACTATATATACTAAATAACTTTATTATATATCTTACCATATATAAGAATTTTACCTATTTTTAAAATCTCTATCTTATCCTATGCCTAAGTAAACAAACGATTTATAAATATACTCTCAGATTCTTATCATTAAACATGGCTCCTTGCATCTCAACATAATAGAAATTTGGATTGACGGGGAATTGTCAGGTTAACAGTACTACTAAAGCCAAATAAGTTACCAGACCTTTGCTTTGATGCTAATATCAAACTGATGGAAACTGAGTAAAAGTGTTACTTCTTTCTAACCTTCTTCATATCTCACAGGTGGACTATTGGAGAGTTATTACTGGACAGAAAGAGATACATTTATGTTAAAGGGAATTATCTGAACACTTTAGTTATATTCAGAAAAACTGAATGCTGGAACCTTTATAGCATTTGAGAAGGTCTTTGAAACTGGGTCTAAAAGAATCCAGAACCCTCTTAGATCCTCTGAAAACTCTGAAATATAATAGTCTCATTGATCTCTATAAATTTGTCCTAAGTTCTATCCCCTACCTTTTACCACATTCAAATCTCCAGGCCCAGCTAAACAAAATACAGGTTCTAGAGAATCTGCAGGGTGTGTTATAACTCAGTGCCATTGACCCAAACTCCCAGAGGCCTTCACGACAACCAAAGAGGTTGTCAGTTTACTCATTTACTGAAGAACATTCTTCACTAACTAATCCCTAAGTAATCGCTAACCCTGGGGTAATAACTAACCCTTGAGTAATCCTGGGCGTCACCAGGGATAATCTATCGAAAACATCTTGACCTTTGAGATGTCTGGGAAACTGAGTAACAGGTAATTAACTAACTGCTAAATTCCGCTTCTGTAACATGCTTGCTTACACGTAGCACCCCCCTTACAAAATCCTATAAAAAGGAGCCATTTCAGCTCTCCGGGGCCGCAGTTACTCCTGTGTGGGACATACTGCAGGTGCCTGCGGACTTAGCTCAATAAACTCCTTTTGTTAAACCCCATCTCAGCGTCTGAGTTTGGTCGATCTCCTGGGTTACAACATTTGGAGGCCCCAGCGAGATCACCTCGAGGTCCCCCTCTGAGAGGGGTCGACCTCCTCAGGCACAAGGCGAGGCGCCTCCATCCTCACCTCTACAAATTTGATCTTCTGACTGCGGCCAGTTTCGGCTTAGGGACTTTGCACCACGTGGTTTTGGTAAGTGGATCGATCCATTTGTTTCTTTGTGTCTTTGTCTCCGGAGCATTTGGCGAGGCTGTACAGGTGGGACGCCGCGCACTGTCTGCCTCTAATCAGAGTCAGGATGCTGACTTCTGATTTTGGAAGCCTAGGTGCTTCACTTTGAAGGTGTGTGTGTTCCGTGAGGGTGTGAGACTAGTCTCAGTGATTGTTCTTGTTTGTCTTCTGCTTTCGTGTTCTTGTATGTTCAGCCTCTCTTTCTGCGCTGAGGCAATTAAGGCTGTGGTCGGGGATGATGCTGGCCCCAAGGGCTTAGATGATGAACTGCCTCAACGACCCCCAGAATGGGATCCAAACACTGGGGAGGGGATGCAGAGGTTACGCACTTATCACTGAAACCTCCTCAGGGGTCTAAGGGGCGCTGCTAAGAAACCCACCAATTTAGCAAAAGTAGCAGCCACTATGCAAGGGAAGGACGAATCTCCCACGGCCTTTTTAGAAAGATTATTAGAGGCCTACAGAACTTATACCCCCTTAGACCCGGATGCAGATGGGAATAGACAGATGGTCAACATGGCCTTCATCTCACAGTCAACCCCAGACATCAGAAAGAAACTGCAGAAATTAGAAGGCTTTGAGGGAAAGAATAGAAGTGAGTTACTTGAAATAGCTCAGAAAGTTTTTCAGAACCGGGAGGATCCCATTAAGGAGCAAACTAGGCAACTGTCTCGAATCTTGCTGGCAACCCCTAACAAGGGACCACTAGCCACCTATAAGGGGAATAAAGAACCATCTAAAGATAGACCCCAACTTAAGAAAAATCAATGCGCCTTCTGCAAGGCTATGGGACACTGGAAGAAAGATTGCCCCAAGCTAATGGCAAGAAAAGCACAAGAAACCCCTGCACGCTTACTCCTAGAGACTGAGGAAGATTAGGGGGGTCAGGGTTCCATCAATTTAGCCCCCCAGGAACCCATGTTAACCCTGACGGTCGAGGGAAAACAAACTGACTTCCTTGTCGACACGGGGGCCACCTATTCGGTCCTGCAGCAGGCCTCTGGAAAGCTCTCCTCCCAAAAGACATCGATTATAGGGGCAACAGGAAAGCCAAAAGCATACCCATGGACTAAAGCCAGAATCACTGATCTCGGGAAGGGCACTATCACTCACTCCTTCCTTGTAATGCCTGACTGCCCCTACCCATTGCTTGGCAGAGACCTGCTGCGAAAGCTGAAAGCAACTATAACTTTTCAAGACAATAGCACAACTTTAAGCTTAGGGAACCAACAACCTTCCACTATCATGGTTACAGTACCCCTTTCTGAGGAATATCTCCTTCAAGAGGAAATGTCACCTCCCACTGGGGAAAGTAACTCACAGGATGTCTTGACTAAATTAGCCATACAGATCCCTGAAGTTTGGGCTGAAACAAACCCACCGGGGCTAGCCTCTCACCAGCCCCCTATCATTGTGCAATTGGCCAGCACTGCTACTCTCATTCAAGTCAGACAATACCCAATTCCCCAAAAGGCCAAGGAAGGGATTGCCAAACATATTAAGAGGCTGAGAGATGCAGGCATTTTAATTCCGTGTCAGTCCCCCTGGAACACCCCATTGTTGCCTGTGAAGAAACCGGGAACGGAAGATTATAGGCCAGTTCAGGATTTGCGGGAGGTAAACAAAAGGGTTGAGTCTATCCACCCTACTGTGCCTAACCCATATACCCTCCTGAGTCTTTTACCTCCAGACAAGGTTTACTACTCAGTCCTGGACCTCAAAGATGCCTTCTTCACCCTGCCGCTTGCTGCGAAGAGCCAACCCATCTTTGCCTTTGAATGGACAGACCCCGAAGGGGGTTTCTCAGGCCAGCTTACCTGGACCAGACTCCCTCAGGGCTTCAAGAACTCTCCCACCATTTTTGACGAAGCCCTGAGCTGGGACCTCCTCAACTTCCGAGACAGCCACCCACAGGTAACCCTGCTCCCATATGTAGATGACCTACTCCTAGCTGCCCGGACCTCCGATGAATGCCTTGCTGCCACTCGAGCCCTTCTCATTGAGTTAGGCAAACTTGGGTACCGGGTATCCATTAGAAAAGCCCAAATCTGTGTCAAGAAAGCCACCTACTTGGGTTACCATTTAGAGGAAGGGAAACGCACCTTATCCTCAGGAAGAATCCAAGCAATCCTTGGGATCCCAAGGCCAACCACCAAAAGGCAGGTACGAGAATTTCTAGGCGCGGTTGGATATTGCAGACTGTGGATTCTAGGGTTTGCAGAAATTGCAAGACCCCTCTATTCATGTACGGGGGGAAAGGAACCTGATTTAACTTGGACTAAAAGGGAAGAAGAGGCTTTTGAAAGACTTAAACAGGTGCTTGCCTCAGCCCCTGCCCTTGCCTTGCCAGATACCACCAAACCTTTCCAGCTTTTTGTTGCAGAATGCAAAGGCATAGCAAAAGGAGTCCTAACCCAGACTCTGGGACCATGGAAATGCCCGATTGCTTATCTCTCCAAACAGCTTGACCCTGTTGCTGCAGGCTGGCCGTCCTGCATGAGAGCAATAGCTGCAACCGCTCTCCTTGTCAAGGAGGCGCAGAAGCTGACCTTAGGCCAGGACCTCCAAATCATCAGAGGACACACCACTGAAGCCTTACTCAGGTCTCCTCCCGACAGATGGATTTCCAACGCTCGCCTCACTCAATATCAGGTACTATTATTGAACCCACCACAGGTTACCTTCTCCAAGTCTACTGCCCTCAACCCGGCTACCTTACTCCCTGACGGGAATCAAGGAGAACTGCTCCACGATTGCCACTCGTTACTAGACTCCATAGAGGGAACCAGACCGGACCTCAAAGACAAGCAAATAGCCAACTCTGACTATGACCTCTATACTGATGGGAGCAGTTTCATCAGGGATGGAACTCGGTATGCCGGGGCAGCAGCAGTCACCAATTTACAGGTAATCTGGGCTCAGGCCTTGCCCCACGGAACTTCTGCACAGAAAGCAGAACTGATTGCCCTGACACAGGCACTCAATTGGGCAAAAGGCAAGAGGGTCAACATCTACACTGACAGCCGCTATGCCTTTGCAACTGCTCATGTGCATGGAGCCCTATACCGAGAAAGGGGGCTCCTCACATCAGCTGGGAAAGAAATTAAAAATAGAGAAGAAATACTCAATCTCTTAGCAGCCATCTGGCAACCTAAGGCTGTGGCCATTGTTCACTGCAGAGGGCACGAAACCAAGCCTAGTCAGACAAAAGAAGGAAATGACCTAGCAGACCGGACTGCTAAACAAATTGCCCTAACTGAGGTAAAACCTATAGAAATACTCCCTGCTCTTCCCCTTCGGTAATTGCCCTCCTCACCATCCTACAATGAAGAGGAACTCCACCTGGGAAGGAAGTTAAATTGTTCAACAGAAAAGGGGAACTGGCATCGGCTCCCCGATGGAAGACTACTTCTCCCCAAAGCCTTAGGAATTGCTCTCATTAGAGATCTCCACTATAGTACTCACCTAGGCACATCAAAATTAATCTCTCTAGTCAGTAGACACTTCTATATTCCAGATCTCAAGACTATAGCCACTTCGGAGGTTACCCGATGTTCTGCCTGTGCACAGGTAAATCCAGGACCTCCCAGACCCCATGGACTTGGGGTCCGAATCAGAGGGCATGAACCAGGTGAGCATTGGGAACTTGATTTTACTGAGATCTCAACCAGCAAATTTGGATTTAAATACTTACTAGTTTTTGTTGACACCTACTCAGGATGGACTGAGGCTTTTGCCACAAGGCATGAGACTGCTAACGTAGTTGCCAGACATCTCCTAACTGGGATCATTCCTAGATTTGGCCTGCCCTTGGTACTGGGGTCAGATAATGGGCCGGCTTTCATAGCCAAAATTTCCAAATTAATAGCAGAAGCTCTCAGAATAGGCTGGAAATTACATTGTGCCTATAGACCGCAAAGCTCAGGTCAGGTAGAGAGAATGAATAGAACTCTTAAGGAGACTCTTACCAAACTTAAGATTGAAACCTGTGATAATTGGGTAAACCTCTTGCCATTTGCTCTGTTGTGCACCCGATACACCCCATATCTCAAGAACCTTACCCCTTACGAAATCATCTATGGGAGACCACCACCTATTATCCCTAAGATTCACTATGACCACATAGGCAAATTATCTAACCAGGGGCTTCTCAAGTCTTTGCAGGCCATCGAAGTCATCAGAAGAGAGGCCCGCCTCTCAGCCAAGGAAAGAAAACAACCCACTGAAGCGGAACCACCCCCACTGGACATCGAGCCGGTGACTGGATTTGGATCAAGAAGTTTAACAAGGAAACCCTCGAACCTACCTGGGATGGGCCCCACTTGGTAATTCTGACAACCCCCACAGCCTTTAAGGTGTCTAATAAGAGACCGTGGATTCACCACACCCAGGTAAAGAAAGCACACCCTGATCAGATCCCAAAGAAATGGGCTCTTTTCAAGGATCCCACAGACCCTCTAAAACTCAAGTTTACTGCATCCTCTTGAGTTTGTTGTGGGTCCCTACCTTCTGCAGCATTCCAACTAAACATACCTGGGTCCTCACCAGGACTAGAGATGGCTCTAGGCTAGCCATCAATGAGACCTTCCAAACCTCCCAGGTAACGCTTAAGACTGACTTTTCACAATTCTTCGATGACAACCTCTGTCACGGAGAATTTGGTTCCCGTCACACAACCCAACCAATAACTCGCTTTGGCTCAGCAAGTAAAACTTCAGTCTGTAACCTGGGACACCTTAACCATGTTCTATGGAGCACTAAGCATTATGGTTGTCCCGAGAACCCATTCTCCAGGCATATGAGGACTATATGTGGTGGACCATGAGAATTTTATTGTAAGGTCTGGGGTTGTGAGACCCTAGCCCTTGGATGGTCACCAGGGGGCGGCAATGATGATGATATAACCCTCCTGCGGGACCCCACACCCCATACCCACAAGGGAAAAGATGGAATAGACCCTACTTGCAAGAACCAAACTTGTAACCCCACCACTATTACTATAAAACAGCCTCTAAACTCAGCCTGGCTTACTGGAAAAACATGGGGATTGAGACTATATCTCGCTGGATACGACATTGGTACTTTATTCACCATCCAGCAACTTCCCTGGGTTCCTTCTCGGAGGGACCCGCCCAACCCTGCCGGGGGTCTACCCCCACGGCTTCCCATCGGACCAAACCACATTCTCAACCCAGTAACACCCACAGAGTCTCTAGAGAGCCAGAATAGGGCAACAGCTCCAGCCTTTGGGCCCCCTCAGGTGCCAATGCCACACCCCCTCAATTCCTTTAGCAACTCGCTTCTAACCATGTTAGATTCTGTTTTCTCCCTCTTAAATAGTTCTCAACCTAACACCACCGAAGACTGCTGGCTCTGTGTAGATCCAGCACCACCCTACTATGTTGGTATTGGGGCAAATGCCATGGATACTCTAGCCCCCATGAACCAAACTTTTAGTGACTCAGACTCACCTGGGGAAGGAACCCTTGCCAACTGTGCCCGAGCCGGCAAGCTCACCCTAGGAGATCTTCAAGGACAGGGGACCTGCTTCATCCTTGGAAACCTCAACCTCCAAGCTTCGCCATACAAGGACAACTGCCTGACCAACACCTCTCTGCGAGCTGAAGGCTCAACCACATGGACTCTGATTGCACCTAGCGGGACTTGGTTTGCATGCTTATCAGGTATTGCATTAGCCCCGGGAATCATTCAGATCTTTGTGTTGTTATCTATATAGTTCCCCAGGTATACCTATATGCAGGGCCCACAGGTGCAGCCCATTTTCTAGCCTCAGACTATCATACTAGACTCCAGAAACGTGTTTCCATTCTGATCCCTGTACTGGCTACCCTGGGTATTGCCGGCTCCACTGCCCTAGGGGCGACAGCCCTCATTAAGAATGACCTTGCCCTTCGTGAGCTGTCAGCCACGTTTTCCCGCGATGTTGAATTACTCCAGACCCAAGTCAAATACCTTGAAAAACAGGTTGACTCCCTAGCCGAAGTGGCCCTCCAAAATCACAGAGGTCTAGATCTGCTCTTCCTCAAACAGGGAGGCCTCTGTGCTGCCCTAGGAGAGACCTGTTGTTTCTATGCTAGCCACTCAGGTATCATCAGACAATCTATGCAAGAGCTGCAAAAGCGATTACGAGATAGAGAGAGAGAAGAACATACCTCTACCTCATGGTATGAGAGTATGTTCAATTGGTCTCCCTGGCTGACCACCCTCCTCACAGCTCTAGTGGGTCCGCTCCTCCTATTATTCATAGCCTTAGCCTGCGGACCTATCATCCTTAACAGAATCACTGCATTTGTCAAGGAGCGGGTCCAATCAATTAAGCTTATGGTACTAGCCCAACAGCAACATTACCAACGCTTACCCCTAATCCATGACTAATATAAATCAAGGATTTGATTATTCACCAGAAGAAGTGGGGAATGTTATAACTCAGTGCCATTGACCCAAACTCCCAGAGGCCTTCACGACAACCAAAGGGGTTGTCAGTTTACTCATTTACTGAAGAACATTCTTCACTAACTAATCCCTAAGTAATCACTAACCCTGGGGTAATAACTAACTAACCCTTGAGTAATCCTGGGCGTCACCAGGGATAATCTATTGAAAACATCTTGACCTTTGAGATGTCTGGGAAACTGAGTAACAGGTAATTAACTAACTGCTAAATTCCGCTTCTGTAACATGCTTGCTTACACGTAGCACCCCCCCCCCCCTTACAAAATCCTATAAAAAGGAGCCATTTCAGCTCTCCGGGGCTGCAGTTACTCATGTGTGGGACATACTGCAGGTGCCTGCGGACTTAGCTCAATAAACTCCTTTTGTTAAACCCCATCTCGGCGTCTGAGTTTGGTCGATCTCCTGGCTTACAACAGGTGTACCATGATATACACAGAAATGTAAGCACATGAACATGAGGAAAAATTTCTCATACAGAATGCAAACCAAACATCAGCCCGTCACAGGCATGCCTGAAATAAAAGTTGATGCTAACAGCAGCCAAATCAAATTTGTTATCCTAACAGACCAGACTTGTACATTTAAAGTGAGAGAAGTTAGCTTATTTTTATTGACCTGTAGTGTTCACTAGAATTTAAAATCAAATATTTGGCCTGAATATTAATGCATCTAGTTTGAATGAATTGAATGATTCTCTTTTCCCCTATTCTTTAGCTTATGCTATAATGTGTCCGCGAGATGAGATGCACAGCCAAAGTGTAAAGGAGCAATTTATTCTCGCTGGCAGGCTGCGGAGGGGCATGGTCTCCCCTCAGATCAGCAGCCCTGATTCTTCTTGCTCTAAGATTTTAAAGACAGAAGTCCCATCCCCCTTTTGCCCTCCCCCACCCCAGGACTGGTACAATAGTGTGTATGACAGTGATTACAGAAATCAAAATTAGCATTATTCACTGGCTCACAAGTACCTGCAAATGCCTGCAAATACCAATACTTGGAAACTAAAAATGCCTCCCAACATGTGGGGCAACCATAATCTTAGGCAAAATACCTTTACTTCTAGGGGTAATTAACCTATTATTGGAAAAATGTTGAGGAAAGTTCATTGATGATAAAAATGGAGTCATTTAGTCACCTTAGCCTCGGGGCCCAGGTCACTTACACTATACAAATTCATGTTATTCTCTATGACGTTATTCACATTTCTATTTTTCCAACTGCATGACATCATGGCCTTTCAGCAGTAATGGCTTTCCAGAAGCATTTGGATAAACTGGATGGGTTGAGGCTGTTTTCTTTTTCACCTTACAAAACATGGTCTAGTATCTCTTTGAATAAAAAGATTTTAGCCATGGCTACGTGAGTTCTAGTTAGATACATTCCATACAAACATCAAGTCTAGTCATTTACTTTAATATCGGTCAGCTGGCGGCTTTCCCAGATCATTGAGAAGGCTCATACTATTAACTTTAAATGAATATTGATTTCAAACTTCTACAGATGAGATGCATTTTCAACTCTGTCATTCTGAAGCAGTGTCAATACACATAGTAGGTATATAACTAAGGGACTGCAAAGGCTAAAAATAAAATACAACATTAAACAGAATTGATATGAAAATTGTTAAAGTTTTGTATTTCATTTTAATGGAGTAAATATCAAATGCTGAATGTGGTATTTTAATTGCACCATTATTATCACATTATTGAACAATCTACCCTTTTACTTTCTCATTTGACTCTCCTGGAATAATTATATATTAAACTACTCGATACTCTGGCATTTAGCATAATGTAAATTAAAAAAAATGTTTTCTTGTTTTGTTTTTTTTCCATATGTAAAGAAACTATGATAGTACTCAGGTGCTTGGAATTCCTCCAAAAACATACAGCTGATCAGAGTCAGCAGTAGTTAAAACATGTCTACAATGTGCATTTTCGGCTGATTATTTGACCTCTCAAACTGGCAGAACAGCCTCTGTGGATCTTAAGTCAACAGCTATCGCTGTGAGTCACAGAGTTCAACAGACCGCTCTTCCCTTTTCAGATGAACTCTAGCACACATGTGCATATCCATAGAATGAATGCACTCTCGTTCTCTTTTCCATTCCTGGTGTCTGATATATGTATATTTTTAATATATAAAAAGAACAGCATGACCCCATCTTAAAAACTGAAATATCACTGATCTATGGTTATTCCTGTAATATCACTAGTGTTGGTGAATAATTCAAATTAAATAGGTTTCTATGTATTCCATTTTAAAGGACTTCATTTACTTTCTTTCAGTGGTTTCCTCCTGCACTATTCTCACCCTGCATTATTCATATGCAACCTCACAAATTGCTTTGAGTTCGAGCAGTGCTTATATAAATCATAGGACTATTTTCTCTGGAGGACTTCAGCCTTAAGCTCTACAACTTGCTTTAAAATGAAAACTGTGTTCAATTAAAGTGATTTGTTTACTTCAAAAATTAACTATCCTATATTGCCATTTGCAGGGAGAGGAGACTGAAGTTAGAGTCCAGGGTGTTGAATACTTTTAGAAGTAATTTGCTGTCTCGCTTTCTGGTTGTATCCTAGCATTCAGCTTATCTGCGCATTTATTTGAGGCTACATCACATTTCATAGTATATAGACATAGGGATTAATGATTTCTTTCCCAAATTAATTTGCATTTTGACTTTCAAATAGTTTTTTTGTACACAATCTTGAATATGTTTTATCTCGCTTTCCAGGTCCTTCATTGAAGGAGAGAGGAGACAAATGAGTAGAAATGAAAACTGAAAAAATTAGATTCAATATGATGTACTAATATAATAATAATATTTTAGGAATAGCATCACTGAAATTGGTAGCACAGAAAATTCCACTTGTCCATCCCCAAAAGCAAAATGAGACATCAAGACAATCTTCATAAAGGGAGCAAACATTTGCAAACCATATATCTGATAATGAGTTAACATTTAAAATACAGAAGTAATTCAACTTCAAAAATATAAATAATTCAATTAAAATGGGCAGACAATCTGAACAGAAAAATTTCCAAGGAAGATATTATAAGTGGCCCATGGGTACATGAAAATAAGCTCAACCTCACTAACCATAAGATAAATGTAAATCAAAACCAAAATGACATATCATCTCATACCTATTAGAATGGCTAATATGAAAAACAACAGGTAAATGTTACAGAGGATATAGAGAAAAGAGAATTCTTGTACATAGTTAATAGGAATGGAAATTGGTTCAGTCACTATGGAAAACAGTATGTTTTCCTTATAAATTTAAAAACAGAACTACCATATAATTCAACAATCCCAATTCTGGATAGATCCAAAGAAAATAAAATAACTACCTCAAAGAGTTATCTGCATACTCAAGTGAATTATAGCATTATTCACAGTAGCTAAGATACAAAAAACCAAAGTGCCTGACAATAAATAAATGAATACAGAAGATGTTGTGTGTGTGTGTGTGTGTGTGTGTGTGTGTGTACACAATGTTATTCAGCCATAAAAAAAGAAATCCTGATATTTGCAACAACAAGGATTCTAGAGAGTGTTATGCTAAGTGAGTTAAGTCATACAGAGACAAATACTGTATTATAGCCGGTTTGGCTCAGTGATTAGAGTGTCGGCCTGCAGTCCAGAGAGACATGGGTTCGGTTCCCGCTAAGGGCATGTACCTCGGTTACAGTTTGTCCCTGGCCCTGGTTGGGTCGTGCAGGTGGCAGCAACTCTATGTGTTCCTTTCATGTCGATGTTTCTCTCTCTCTTCCTTTCTCTCCTTTCGCATTATCTGAACAAAAAATGAAAAAAGGTCCTCAGGTAAGGATAAAAATAAATAAATAAATAAATAATAAATAATAAATAAATAAATAAATAAATAAATAAATGTGGAGTAAAAAAAAGCCAAACTCAAAGAAACAGAGGGCAGAATGTTTATTTCTAGGTATGACTGCGGAGCAGGGAAAATGGGGAGATAGTCACAGGGTCCAGGTTTTCAGTTATAAGTTCTGAGGATCTATAGCATGGTGAATATATAGTTACTATATTTTATATTTGAAATTTTCTAAGAGAGTAAATCATAAATGTTATTACCTACAAAAATAACGATAACTATATGAAGTGATAGAGGTGTTAACTAACCTTACTGGGATAATTTTGTAACATATGTGTATCAGGTCATCATGATGCCTATCTTAAACTTACATAATGTTACATATCAAATATATCTCATTAAAGCTAGGGGAAAAGCAACTAATCAGCTGGTGGAAACTGCCAGGTGAATATCAGAACCCTGGAATTCAGTAGTAAACTTAGAGCAATCAGAGGATGCTTGGTGATGAAGCAGCTGATGCTCTGTGGTAAGAGCATGCTATGACATTTAACCTTCTCTTTAACCATCCCTCAACTCCAGGTTAGCAGCTGCACGTCTGTGCAGACTGGCAGTGCCTCAGAAAGAAACATCAAAGAGATGTGGTTGTGGGTCGCCATGTATCTGACACTTCCCTCAAGAACCAGAATAAAGTTCCCCTTTGTTTCACCCCAATTGAAGCATTCCCAGGGCTGGAATGGTTACCTAGTGGCTTTTTGCTGGAGTCATTTGAACTAAAAGATATTGTTACAGATGTCTCAGGCAAGGAATAACACTTGGAACAACCTTGGGATGCACTTGGAAAACAATCTTAAACCACTAAGAAGCCAGACAAGAAATCAGAAAGGATATTAGAAAATACATTAATACAAACAAAAGCACAACACACCAAACCTTTGGGGATGCAGTGAGAGCTGTACTCCTTTGGAAATTTAGAGCTGTAATGCTTATGTTTAGAAAAAGATCCAAAATCAATAACATAACTTTAACCCTTAAAGAACTAGAAAAAGAAAAGCAAGGAAAGTCAAAGCTAGCAGAAGAAACGAAATAACAATGATTAACACAAAGATAAATAAAATGAGAGAATAGGAAAAAAAAACAAAGACAAAAAACTAAAGTGGGTTTTCTGAAAAAAATCAGCAAAATAGACAAATATTTAACTAAGATAAGAAAATAAGAGATACCAGAGGAAAAGGGGGTGGGGGTAAGTGGAAGAGGGTAAAGAGGAGACAAATGGTGATAGAAGGAGACTTCACTTGGGGTGTTGAACACACAATACAATATACAGATGACATATTATAAAATTGTACCCCTGAATTCTATATGATTTTATTAAGCAATGTCACCACAATATACTCAATAAAAAAGCTAAAAACAAAAAGAAAAAAAGATAAAAGATAAGACTCAAAACATTGAGAGGAGACTCATTATTGAAATCAGAAAAGAAAGTGGGGACATTACTAGAGGTCTTATGAAAACAAAAAGGATTAAAAAAGAATATTATAAACAATTGTATGCCAATCAATTAAATAATCTAGAGGAAATAGAAAAACATTTCTAAAACCCACAAACTACCAATGTTGACTAGGGAACATATAGAAAATTTGAACAGACCTACAAATAAAGGGATTGAATCAGCAATAAAAAAACTCCCCAAGAAATTAAAAGCTCAGGACCAGATGGCTTCTATGAATTCTACCTAACATTTGAGAATTCACACCAGTCCTTCTCAAATTCTTCAAATAAATAAAGAAGAAGCGCATCTTAATTCATTGTGAGGCCAGCATTATCCTGACACTGAAGCCAGACATAGACATCATAAGAAAACCAAAAATCAATACAAAATAAATACAAAAATCTTTAAAAAATATTAGTAACCTAAATCCATGGGCTATTAAAAAAATTATACATCATGACCATGTGGGATGTATTACAGAAATACAGAAAAATATATGGAAAAATCAACGTAATACAGCATATTCATAGAATAAGAAAAAATAAAATAAAATATATGATCGTCAATTGATGAAGAAAAAGCATTTGACAACATCCCAGATCCTTCCATGATAAAATGCTAAACTAACTAGTATTACAAAGAATTTCAAATAATAAAGGGTTACTAACATACTCAGTGGGGAAAGACTAAAACCTTTCCCCATAAGTTCGGGACCAGGACAAGGATATTCCCTTTTACCACTTCTGTTCGACATTATACTGGAACTTCTAGCCTGAGCAATTAGACGAGTAACAGAAATAAAGGCAGATTGCAAAGGAAGAAGTAAAATTATCTCCATTTGAAAATCACATAATCCTATATTTAGAAAGTACTGAGGAATTCATGTACACACAAATACATTAGTGATGATAAATCAGTTTGACAAAATTTCAGAAAACAAGATTGACATGCAAATGTCCATTGTATTTCTACATATCAGTATTGAACAATCAAAAAGAAAATTAAGCCCTGGCCGGTTTGGCTCAGCGGTTAGAGCGTTGGCCTGCGGTCCAGAGAGACCCGGGTTCGGTTCCCGCTAAGGGCGCGTACCTCGGTTGCAGTTTGTCCCGGCCCTGGTCGGTTGTGCCGGTGGCAGCCACTCGATGTGTTCCTTTCGCATCGATGTTTCTCTCTCTCTCTCTGTTCCTCTCTCTCCCTCCCACTGTACCTGAACAAAAAATGGAAAAATGTCCTCGGGTGAGGATAAAAAATAAATAAAAAAAAAAGAAAATTAAGAGAACAATTACTATTTAATATATACTAATTTAACTATATTATACCAAAATACTAATTTGAATATACTATATAAAATACCATTAAAACAATAAAATATTTAGGCCCTGGCTGGTTTGCTCAGCGGTTAGAGCATAGGCCCGTGAACCAATGAGGTGTGGGTTCCATTCTGGTCAAGGGCATGTACCTCAGTTGCAGTTTGTCCCCAGCCCTGGTTGGGGTCATGCGGGAGGTAACCAATCAATGTGTCTCTCTCACGTTAGTGTTTTTCTCTCTCTCCCCCTCACTCCTACTTTATCTGAAGATAAATGGAAAAATATCCTCAGGTGAGAATTTAAAAAATTAATTAATTAATTAAATATTTAGGAATAAATTTAGCCAAGGATGAAAAGGATTTGTATACTGAGAAGTACAATACTTTGCTGAAAAATGATTAAGATAATATAAATAAATTGAAAAGCATCATGTTCATAGATTGAAAAATTAAAATTGTTAAGATGGCAGTATTGCCCTGGCAGGTGTGTTCAGTGGTTAGAACATCAGCCTGCCTACCAAAGGGTCATCGGTTTGATTCCCAGTAAAGGACCCATACCTGGGTTGCAGGTTCAATCCCCAGGCCTGGTTAGAGCATGTGTGGGAGGCAACCAATCAATGTACCGCTCTCACATCAATGTCTCTCTCTGCCCCTTCCTCCCTCCTTTCCACCTTCTCTAAAAATCAATGGGAAAATATCCTTGGGTGAGGATTAACAAATAAACAAGCAGAAAATTAACAAACAAACCAAAAAAGATGGCAGTAATGCTCAATGTGACCTATGAAGTCAATGAAATCTTTATCAAATTTGAGTAGCCTTTCTGTAGAAATATGAAAAACCAATCCTAAAATTTATTTGAAATTGCAAGGTAATCTAAATAGCCAGAAAATTTCTTTAAAAGAAGAACATATTGAAAAATTCACTTTTTCTGATTTCAAAAATTACTGCAACTGCAACATTTCTATAATCACAATAGTGTGGTATTGGCATAATGAAAGACATGAAAACCAATGAAATACAAATGAAAGTCAAGAAATAAATCCCTTTGCCCTAAGCAATTGGTTTTAAAAAGGGTGCCAGCAACATTCAGTGGTGAAGGAATAACCTCTGCAACAAACGATGCTGGAACAAATGGATATCAATTTGTGAAGGAGTGAAGTTGGATTCCTACCTCATACCACATATAAAAATTAATTTTAAAATAAATCAATAACATAAACGTGACAGCTAAAATTATAAAACCCTAAGAAGAAAATATAGAAATATATTTGTATAAACTAGATTTAAAGTATTCTTGGATATGACACCAAAAGCACAGGCATTTGACCAGTGTCACCCCAATAAATTTAATCTTTTTAAAGTAAAAATATATAATATGCATATATACACATGCCCAAATGTATATGCTTATATACACATATTATATACATAATACATAAAAACATATACACATCCAAAAAAGTGCAAGTAATGAAAAAACAAATAGGTATATAGGATTTCATTAAAAATTGGGGGAAAAAATTGTGTTTTGAATATAACTATTAAGAAGATAGAACTAGAGAGCAAACAAAAAGAAAACCCCAGAGCAAGTAGAAGGAAGGAAATAGTAAAGATCAGAGCAGAAATAAATGACATAGAGTCCAAAAAAACAATTCAAAGGATCAATGAAACAAAGAGCTGGTTTTTCGAAAAGATAAACAAGATTGATGGACCCTGAGCTAGACTCACCAAGAAACGAAGAGAGAGAACCCAAATACACAAAATCAGAAATGAAAGAGAAGAAGTAACAACTGACACCACAGAAATACAAAAGATCGTTAATAACTACTATGAACATGTATATGGCAACAAATTAGACAATCTAAGCAAAATGAACAAATTTCTAGAAACACATAGTCTCCCAAAACTGGACCAGGAAGAGATAGAAAACTTGAGCAGACCAATAACAACAGAAGAAATTGAAGATGTAATCAAGATTCTCCCAGCAAACAAAAGCCCAGGTCCAGATGGCTTCACTGGGGGGTTTTAACGAACATTCAAAGAACTAACACCCATTCTTCTCAAATTATTTCAAAAAATTCAAGAAGGAAGACTTCCAAACTTGTTTTATGAAGCCAGCATAATTCTAATTCCAAAACCAAAAAAAGACACTACAAAGAAAGAAAACTACAGGTCAATATTCTTGATAAACATAGATGCCAAAATCTTGAACAAAATACTAGCAAATCGGCTCCAGCAATAAACCAAAAAAATTATTCACCACGACCAAGTGGGATTCATCCCAGGGATGTAAGGCTCACACAATATTCGCAAATCAATAAACGTGACACACCACATAAATAAAATGAAGAATAAAACACACATGATCATATCAATAGATGCCAAAATAGCCTTCGACAAAATCCAGCATCCATTTCTGATAAAAATGCTCAGCAATGTGGGAATAGAGGGATCATATCTCGACATATATAAAGGCCATATATGAAAGACCTACAGCCAACATCATACTCAATGGGCAAAAACCAAAAGCATTTCCCTTAAAAACAGGAACAAGGCAAGGATGTCCACTTTCACCACTCTTATTTATCATAGTACTGGAAGTCTTAACCACAGCAATCAGACATGAGGAAAAAATAAAAGGGATCCAAATTGGAAAGGAGGAAATGAAACTGTCATTATTCGCAGATGACATGATCCTATACATGGAAAACCCCAAAGACTCCATCAAAAATTTACTAGACTTAATAAATGAATTTGGCAACTCAGCAGGATACAAAATTAACGTCAAGAAATTGATGGCATTCTTATACACCAATGATGAACTCACAGAAAGAGAAACTAAGAAAACAATCCCATTTACCATTGCGGCAAAAAAATTAAGATACCTGGGAATAAACTTAACCAAACAAATAAAGGAACTATTTGCAGAAAACTACAGGTCATTGAAAAAAGAAATAGAGGAAGATATAAAAAAAGTGGAAGCACATACCTTGTTCATGGGATTGGAAGAATTAACATCATGAAAATGTCCATACTACCCAAAGCAATCTATAGATTCAATGAAACCCCCATCAAAATACCAATGCCATACTTCACAAAATTACAAACAGTACTTCAAAAGTTTATATGGAACCAAAAAAAGACCTCGAATAGCTACAGCAATCTTGAAAAAGAAGAACAAAGTTGGAGGGATCACATTACCAGATTTCAGATTATACTACAAAGCCACTGTAATCAAAACAGCCTGGTACTGGCACAAGAACAGGCATATAGACCAGTGGAACAGAACAGAGAACCCAGAAATGGACCCAAAGCAACATACTCAATTAATATTTGACAAAGGTGGCAAAAGCATACAGTGGAGTAAGGACAGCCTCTTTAATAAATGGTGCTGGGAAAATTGGACAACTAAATGCAGAAAAATGAAACTAGACTATCAACTTACACCCTACACAAGAATAAACTCAAAATGGATAAAAAACTTAAATGTGACTCATGAATCCATAAAAATCCAAGAAGAAACTGTAGGCAACAAAATTTCAGACATCACAGCAGAATTTTCACTGATACATCACCAAGGGCAATAGAAACAAAGGAGAAAATGAACACATGGGACTACATCACACTCAAAAGCTTCTGCACAGCGAAAGATACAATCATCAATACGGAAAGGCTACCCACGGTATGGGACACCATAATTGCCAATGATATATCAGATAAGGGGTTACTTTCCAATATATATAGAGTGTTCATACAACTCCCCAAAAGGAAGACAAAGAACCCAGAGGAACTGAATAGACACCTCTCCAAACAGGACATGCAAATGGCTAAGAGACATATGAAGAAATGCTCAACATCACTAATCATCAGAGAGATGCAAATTAAAACAACAATGAGGTATCACCTCACACCTGTCAGAATGGCCACCATCAACAAATCATCAAACAACAAGTGTTGGTGAGGGTGTGGAGAAAAGGGGACTCTAATACACTGCTGATGGGAATGCAGACTGGTGCAGCCACTATGGAAAACAATATGGTGTTACCTCAAAAAATTAAAAATTGAGCTTCCATTTGACCCAGTGATTCCACTTCTAAGAATATACACTAAGAAGCCTGAAACACCAATCAGAAAGAATATATGTACCCCCATGTTTGTAGCAGCACTAGCTAAGATCTGGAAACAGCCCAAGTGTTCATCAGTAGACGAATGGATAAAAAAGCAGTGGTACATATACACAATGGAGTAGTACGCAGCTGTAAGAAAAAAAGATCTCTTATCCTTTGAGACGACATGGAGGGACATGGAAAGTATTATCCTAAGTGAAACAAGCCAAACAGAGAAGGACAAGTATCATATGATCTCACTTATTTGTGGAATATAATGAACATAACAGTCTGAGGAATGGGGTAATCCCAGAGACATGGAAGTGGGGTACAGACTGACAATTCCCAGAAGAGGGGATGGTGGGGGAGAGATAAACCACAGAACTTATATGCATGTATGCATGAACAATGGACATGGACAACAAAGCTGGGGACAGGGCAGGGAGGGTGGGGAAGGGGGGATTCAGTGGGGGAAAAAGGAGAAACATCTGTAACAAAAATTAATTAATTAATAAAAAATAAATAAATAAGTAAGTAAAAAATAAATTTAAAATAAAGGAAACTCTTTAGGCATAATGGGTGAAAACTGAAATCTCCTATGACAGTGATTCTCATACTCTTCGATTTTTTGGGTAGTAAAATGACCCAAAATATGCTAGCAATTGACAGGAGTATCAATATTTTAGTTTGCTAAGTTAGGGCATTATAAACCACTTAAAAGTAAATACCATTTAAAATCATCATTACTTCAAAATAGGAGAGACATTGGAACACCAAAGTGCAAGAAAGCTATAATCTCTCAATAAATTAAGAAACAAGAACAACAAAAAAGAAGATAAAAAGACAAACCAAAGAATGAGAGAAAATATTAGCAAATAATAAATCTGATAAAGGTCTAATATCTAAAATATATAAAGAACTCTTAAAATACGAAAACAAAAAAGAACATCTCAGTTAAAAGTAGGCAAATAAGTTGAATAGACACATACAAGATGTTCAACATTGTTAGTCATTAAGAAAATGCAAATCAAAACCTCAATGAGGTGCCATTTCACAGTAGCTAGAATGTCTATAATTAAAAACAAACAAACATGGAAAATAAGTGTTGGTGAAGATGTGGAGAACCTGGATCCCTGATATATTCCACCACTGTAGAAAATGTGTTGGCAGTTGTTTAGAAAAACTAAATACAGAATTACAATATACTCAATCATTTCACTCCTAGTTTTCTATCCCAGGGATCTGAAAGCAAGTATTCAAACAAATATTTGTTCACACATGTTCAAGTTAGCACTATTTCCAAAAGCCAAAAAGTAGAAACAATCCACTGTCCATCGACATTTTGTATATTCATACGGTGGAATATATTAGTCAGCCATAAAATGGGATGAAGTAGAGATACATGTTTCTATGTCAATGAACCTTCAAGACAGTCAGTGATATAAGTCAAACACAAAAGTTGACATACTATATGGTTTCATTTTATTTTTAAAAAATATGTTTTTATTGATTTTTTTAGAGAGAGGAAAGTGATGGAGACAGATAGAAATATTGATGAGAGAGAAACATCAATCGCTGCCTCCTTCATGACCCCTACTGGGGATTGAGCCTACAACATGGGTATGTGCCCTGATAAGGATTGAACTGGCAACCTCTTGGTACATGGGATTACACTCAACCAACTAAGCCACACCAGCTGGGCTATATGGTTTCATTTTATGTAAAATATCCAGAATAAATAAATTGATAGAGATAGAAAGCTGACTACTGGTTGTCAGTAGTTAGGGAGAGGAAGGAATTGGTAGTGATTGCTTAATGGGTACAGTGTTTCCTTGTGGGTGATAAAAACACCTTGGAACTATATAAAGACTCCACGCACGGTGAGTGCACTAAATAACACTGAATTCTATACACTTAAATGTTTTAAAGATTGATTTTGTTACATTAATTTTTACTCATAAAAGATAACTAAAAGCAGCATGTTATCAATACCAAGCTACACATTGGTCCAGAAAGTATCAATGGTTGGACTAATGTTTGGTGATTTCAAATTGTGAGTGGGTTGAGAAAATTTGAACACTTTCTACCAATTTTATGATAAGAATAAAGGCACAAAAAAGCACATAAAGGAAGACGTGAAAAGAAGGCTCATTGGTCTAGTGGGCCAGAGAGAACTTTAAGCAGAATGCTGAGAAAATGCTGACTGGAATTCTGAAAATAAAATGAATAGGTAATAAAACTGATATACATTCTAACAGTTTTTAAAAAATCAAATAGCCTCACACACCTGTTTGAGCCAGTGGTGGACTAGGGCCAGACTGAGAGAAGGAGTTATTACTGTTTTTTAAGGCAAATCGAAAGGTGATAATTATAACACAAACATTATTAACAAGCTAATTATGTGAATTTACAGTTAAATTAATTACATTAAAAATAAAGTACCAAATACTCAAAAGTCCTCATTTCCATATTTTACTATTACCTATAATCTTAAGATTATTTACATCTACTGTATCTGTACGATGTAAATGCTACATGATGCTGTGTTACTGCTCATCTCTTCCCAGTTCTGCACTGTAGGATGTCTCTTTGGTCATGATGGGAGTTTTTAAACCACAGAAATAAACAAACATTACAAATTTAAAAATTCAATTTATTGTGTTGTTGTTTGTCCAGACTAAGAAATGATGGGAAAATGTCAATATATACTAAACCTAAATGTATGTTGCCCACAGTTATCACTTTATGGCTAAAAACTATACTTCTAGGATTCAAAAACAATTATGCAATTAAGCAATGTACTCAGAGCAATAACAAATGAGGGAAGTTCCAACATAGGCCCTTGTTGCTTCAACTTTTGTCATGTTTGTTAATGTAAACAAAAATATCATAAAAATTCATATCAGAACTGCACTTATTCATCAAATGCACTATAGGTTGGCAAAGGATAAAAGAATATTGCAAAAATCAACAAAAACATCTTTTATGATACTCTTTTTTAATTAATTTGATTGGGTTAACATTGTTAATAACACTATGTAAATTTCAACCAACTATGAGAAGACACCTGAAAATGATACCTCTGATAAGGGGCTAATATCTAAAATATATAAAGAACTCATACAATTCAACAACAACAAATCTGATTTTTAAAAAAGGTAGAATACCTGATTTAATACTTTTCTGAGGGAGATATACAGATGGCCACCAGATATTTGAAAATATGCTCAACATCACTAGTTATAAAGAAAAATGAAAATCAAACCACTATGAGATACCACTTCATATCTATTAGGATAGATATTGTCAATAAGATTTTTTTTTAAGTTTTGGAAAGAATGTGGAGAAAGGATATGAACTCCATGTACACTGGTGGTGGGAATGTAAATTGGTGCAGCCACAATGGAAAACATTATGGAGGTTCATCAAAAAAGTATGATACTCTTTTATGTGCACCTATTGGCTATATGGAATTTACAGTGAATTGTGTTGCATATTTTAGAATTATTTATAAATTTTCTTTTATAAAATCCTGATATTATAACATTTATTATATATTTATGTAATTTTTTTTCTTTTAGGATCCATTCATAAAGCATTTGCCAGCAAAACACTGGAATGAGCTCTTTGTCTTAAATTTGAAATGCTCTGATTTTCATAGTCGGTCTATGAAAGTAGGACTCTTCTCTGTGGGGTATTAAAAGCTAAGAGCTTTTAGTGATCCCTGGAGGTTCCTTTGTTAAGGCAGGTACTGCAACTTATCTTTAGCCAGGATCCCTTAGGAACCTGATGGCTTCCATTTGCTTCTCTAATACCCAACCCAATTCTGACCAAGGGAACTAAACTCTACAGAGAACTCATACATACAACTTGAGGGCAGAATATCTTTATGAGATTTTTGGAATTCTTTTGCACATAAGATTTGTTTTCTCTGCCCCATTTATTTATTTAATTATTCAATAATTTATATCTATATGGACTCATAGGTATTTCTTTCTTATACTTTGGGTAATAAACCAATAAACTTTATTCATTTTGTTGCTCAAATCATACCAATTTGTCCACTGGGAGTTCTTTCATTTCCTTCTGCATCCCTTTGACATTCCTGCATCCACAAAGGTTTTTTGTTTGTTTGTTTTTAATACCACTTTAATTTCTGTCATCATAACATACTTTAGGCTTATCTCTTTATTTCCTACCCTAGTCCTCAAATTAGCCATTTCTCCAAAGAGTCCCAGTGTCTTTTACTGGAGAATGCTATTTGAAACCAAGATCCAAGCTCCAGTTTGTTGCTACTGAACTGTTTATTGCTTCCAGCTGACACAGTAGGGAATACATTTGTATAGTTACCTGTGTATACACACATATCTATTGATGTTTCTATGTGTACCCATCTGCAACAATATTGAATTAAATATGAGTTCCTACTGATACCTCCAATTCTATCCCATTACCACATAGATCATTCCAGCCTTGTCTCATTTCTTATCAGTAAACTCCCACTCCCACAGTGAGAAACCTGACTTTCACCATCTGTCATCCACTTATTAATTGCTTAGTTTCAGGACACATAAATAGCAGTATCAGAAACAATACACCACAGAAGACAACTTATCAACTAGAGACATAAAACTTCACTTAGTTCTAAAGTTACCTAGCACCTTATCCCTACCCTCTTTGGTGTGGTTATTTCATACATTTAAAGCATTTAGATTTTTGGTCAGTTTCTTCATTCCTTTCCAAACTGGGACACTCCAAAATCCCAATTAATCATTTTTAAATGTCCATAAATTGAAGTTCATTGTATATGTTCTAAAAGTCTATAGGTTTTGAGAAATAATAGTGACACATGCACCATTTCAGGACCATACAGAATAATTTACTGCTCTAAAAATTCCATCTTTCACCCGGCTGGTGTGGCTCAGTGGTTGAGCATCGACCCCTGCACCAAGAGGTTTCCAGTTTGATTCCTGGTCAGGACACATGCCCAGGTTGTGGGCCCAATCCCCAGTGGGGGGCATGCAGGAGGTGGAGGTGGGCAATGGATGTTCTCTCTCATTGATGTTTCTCTCTCTCTCTCTCTCTCTCTCTCTCTGTCTCTCTCCTTTCCTGTCTCTCTAAAATCAATGAAGAAAAATATATTTTTAAAAATCATTCATAAAAAATTCCATCTTTCACATATTCAACCCTTACCTCTTTCCACTGGTAACCACTAATCTGTTTATCATTTCTATAGTTTTGCCATTCCCAGAATGTCAAATAAATAGGAGTAAACAGTATGTAGCCTTTTTAGACTGGTTTCTTTTATAAATATACATTTAAGATTGATCTATGTCTTTTGTTGCTTAATCATTTACTTTTGTCAATGCATAAATATTTAATTGTATGGCCCTGGCTGGTTTGGCTCAGTGGTTAGAATGTCGGTCTGCAGACCAGAGAGCTCCTGGTTTAGTTCCCGCTAGGGGCACGTACAAAATATATATATATATATATATATATATATATATATATATATATATACACACACACACACACACACACACACACACACACATATATTTCATTGTATGAATGTATCACAGATTTTTTAATTAACTTATTGAAACACTTATTGGTTGCTTCTTGTTTGGGGTAATTATAAATAAAATTGATATTAACTTTCACATGTACATACCTTTCTAGCAGTTGGATAACTATGTACAAGCAGACTTACTTAGTGATAAGCTTAGGTTCAGCTTTGTAAGAAACCGTTAAAATGTCTTCTGAAGTGGCTTTACCACTTGGAATTGCACCATTAATGAATGAAAGTTCCTGTTTTTCTGTACTCTCACCAGCAGTTGGTATTATCAGCTTGTTAAATATTATCCATTCTGTTGGTATGTTTAAAATCGTAATTCCCAAACTGTAAATAAGGTTGAGGATGTTTTCATATACTTATTTTCTACCTGTATATCTTCTTTGGTAATATTTATGTTCAGATTCCTTTGCCCATTTTTAAATTGTGTTGTTTGCTTTTGCATTATTAAGTTTAAGAGTTCTTTATATATTGTAGACACAAATATTAAATGTATGTTTTTTCAAATATTTTTCTCCTATCCTATCACTTATCTTTGATTCTCTTAACAGTATATTTCACATAGCACATGTTTTTAATTTTAATAAGTACATTTTTCTGTCTTTCTTCTAGTGTCTAAAACACATCACAAAACACAATGTCAACTATAGATAAACAAAGATAAGAATTACAGTACACCTTTTATCAGAAACCATGAAAGCAACAGAGAATGAAATGAAATAATGAAAGTGTTAAAAAAAACAACAACAAAAAAAAACCTACTGACCTAGAATCCTATATATTGGGATTATTCTTTAGCACTAAAGAAGAAATAAAGAATTTCTGTAGGAAACAAAAGCTGATATTCTTCACCAGTAGATCTTCCCTGCAATAATAAATGTTTTAAAGAGGAAGGAAACTATATAATCACAAAACTTTGATCT
The DNA here is from genome assembly GCF_014108415.1 of Molossus molossus. Classification (NCBI taxonomy): domain Eukaryota; kingdom Metazoa; phylum Chordata; class Mammalia; order Chiroptera; family Molossidae; genus Molossus; species Molossus molossus. The sequence continues at coordinate 42,726,456 of NW_023425344.1, forward strand.
ACATTAAAAAAATAATAATACCAAAAAAGAAAAAAAATGAAGGGAAAATAAAATCTACTTTTCTTAGAGCTAATTGATCTAAAATGTAATAGTTTGATTAAAGTATTAACAATAATAGTGTGCTAGATTATTATAGCATATGAATTAATGAAATGACCAGAATATTGCATGGGATGGGAGGAAGAAAGTGGAAATAGTTTGTTTTAAAGTATCTACACTCAAATGTAACAGTATAGTCTTATTTGGAGGTAAACATAGATTATTCAAAATATGTACTTTAAATTCCAGAGAAACCTTAAAAATATTTTGAGAGAATAATGTATATATATCATAGGGGAGAGTATGGAAACATATATAATGCTTATTATGGGCTGCATTGTGTCCCTACAAAATTTATATGTTGAAGTTCAAACACTAGTAACTCAGAATGTGACTATTTTAGGAGATAATAGGACCTTTAAAAAATGATTACGTTAAAATGATGCTGTTAGCATGGGTTCTCTTACAATCCAATTGGTGTCCTTATAAGAAGAGAAAATTTGTTGCCTTAGGTGATGTATCAGTGAAAATTCTTCTCCGTGTGATATCCGAAATGAACACATGGGACTACATCAAACTAAAAAGCTTCTGCACAGCAAAAGAAATAATCATCAAAATGGAAAGGCGACCCACTGTATGGGAGAACATCATTGCCATGATATATCGGATAAGGGATTAATTTCCAATATATATAGAGTGCTTATACAACTCAACAAAAGGAAGACAAAAAAACCAATTAAAAAATGGGCAGAGGAGCTGAATAGACACCTCTCCAAATAGGACATACAAATGGCCAAGAGACATATGAAGAAATGCTCAACATCACAAATCATCAGAGAGATGCAAATTAAAACAACAATGAGGTATCACCTCACACCTGTCAGAATGGCCACCATCAACAAATCATCAAACAACAAGTGTTGGCGAGGGTGTGGAGAAAAGGGGACTCTAATACACTGCTGATGGGAATGCAGACTGGTGCAGCCACTATGGAAAACAATATGGTGTTACCTCAAAAAATTAAAAATTGAGCTTCCATTTGACCCAGTGATCCCGCTTCTAGGAATATACCCTAAGAAGCCTGAAACACCAATCAGGAAGAATATATGCACCCCCATGTTCATAGCAGCACTATTTACAATAGCTAAGATCTGGAAACAACCCAAGTGTCCATCAGTAGACAAATGGATAAAAAAGCAGTGGTACATATACACAATGGAGTATTATGCAGCAGTAAGAAAGAAAGATCTCTTATCCTTCGAAACGAGATGGATGGACCTGGAAAGTATTATCCTAAGTGAAATAAGCCAAGCAGAAAAAGACAAATGCCACATGATCTCACTTATATATGGAATATAATGAACATAACTGTCTGAGGAATACGGTAGACCCAGAGACGTGGAAGTAGGGCACAGACTGGCATTCCTCAGAAGAGGGGGTGGGGGTGTGAGGAACTAAACCACAGAACTTATATGCAAGTATGCATGACCAATGGACATGGACAGCAAAGCTGAGGATGGGGCGGGGATGGGGTGGGGAGGGGGGTGCCAATGGGGTAAAAAAGGAGAAACATCTGTAACAATAAAAAAAAAGGGGGGGTGGGATTTGGACACAGAATGAGACACCATGAGTACATGCACCCTGAGGAAAAAATCATATGAGGGCACAATAAGAATGTTGACATCTGCCAACCGAGGAGAGAGGCCTGAAAAGACAATATCTTCATTTGGACTTCTAGCCTCCACCACTGTGAGAAATAATTTCCGTTGCTGAAACTACACAGTCTGAGGTAATTTATTATTAGCTTCAGCGCACTAATCTGATGCTCAATTAATTCCAGAGAAGGGGGAAAACATTGTCTACAAACACCAAACAAAGACATATCATAGTGGATTAATAATAATAATAATAATAAAACACCTACTGTTGTCTATAAGAATCCCATTTTATTCATCAAGATTCACATAGATTAACATAAAGGATAAAGAAGATATATCATGCTATATATCTATATATGCTACATTAATCAATTACATAACCTGGAGTATTTATATTAATTACAAACAAAGCAGACTGAGAGCAAGGAAAAAATTCAGGGATAAAAAGCAGGATAACATAATTATAAAGAATCAATTCTCCAACAAGAATAATAAACCTAAACATTGTATAAACCTAATAACAATGTCAAAATCTGTGAGAAAAAAGTAATATAACTTCAAAGATACAAATATACACACACACACACACACATATCTATATATATATATATATGAATTCATTATTATAGATAGAGACATCAATATGCTTCTTTCAGTTATTGATAGATCAAGTAAGAAGAATATCAATATGGACATAGTTGACCTGAACAAGCAATATCCATTACCATGGCCCATTTATTTCATATTTCTTCCCTAAGTTTTGACTTCCTTTTTGAAATACACAGTTTAATGTATCAGAAGACTCATGTACCCACCTTCCATTAATATATTACTTATTTCTACTTCCAGATTATTGTTTATTAAGCTTATGAGATGATTTATAATATCTTCTGAAGTCATTCTTTACAAAGTTCCTTGATATATTGTTATAACATTATTTTATAAGTTTAAGTTTTTTATTTTTAAGTTAATTTGGCTACTCTTGGAAAATTTTACAAGAAGATATATCTGATAATTTAAATTAGAAAAAAGTGGAAAATGCATTTTAGTAAAACTATGAAGTCTGAAATTTTATTATTTTGTATTCATTCTTGAAATAAGGTTTGCCTGTACATTCTAGGCTCAAATCATGCAGCAGAACTTGATAAATATGATCTGCTAGTATCTAGTGTTGATGCCCTGACTCATATAGGTATCCCTATTTCATCTCCATTAATTTTTAAGATTTTCTTTTGATTGTTATAACATTAAGATTTTAATTAAAATAATTCTGTTAACTTTTTATTACTTAGTATTTCACAGAGTCTTTCAAAGTAAAGATTTTATACTATTTCCCATGATCTTGGTTCAGTCATTATTGAATTGCTATTATATTCATGTGGGATCTTGTTCATCTCATTTTTCCCTATATTAAAAGATGAAAGGTCGGGATGTTGTTTTGTTCTCCTCTCTAGTTGTATAGGTTTGTTTCCCCTCTTAAAATCTTCCCTGGAATTAATGGTACATGTCAGCCTATAGTCTTCTCTCTAAGGATGCTGTAAGGCAGTGAGGCAGGGTTGGCTGGCATAGTCTGAAAGGTACTTACCAGTTCCTGGGTGAAGCTGAGTATTCCATTTTATCTTCTTCTCTTTTCTTCCTCCTTTACTTCCCCCTCTTCTTCCTTCTCCTTCCTTCTTTCCCATACTAATGTTCTTAATCATTTTCTTTTTGCTTTGCTATTTCCTTGAGGGCCTTGAGCCATGTGCTCCAACTCCTATCTTGAATCAGAGACTTTTACAATAGTTTGCGTATCTACTGCACATGTTATGGCAGTTCTCTTGGCCCGGCTCCTCGGAGTCTAAAAACAAACCGGTGTGTCCTAGAATATGTCTATGTACTTGACTAGTTATGACAACACAAAGCCAGTAATTGTTTTTTTTTTTGTTTTTTTTTTTTTCTGGATTTTTTTTTTTTTTTTTTGCACAGATAGAGTGGGAGGGAGAGAGAGAGAGAGAAACATCGATGGGAAAGGGACACATCGAGTGGCTGCCACCCGCACGACCAACCAGGGCCGGGGACAAACTGCAACCGAGGTACATGCCCTTAGTGGGAACCGAACCCGGGTCTCTCCGGACCGCAGGCCGACGCTCTAACCGCTGAGCCAAACCGGCCAGGGCAGCCAGTAATTGTTTTGTACACAATATGGCAGGTCTCATAATTAAAGTACCATATTGTGACAACTATATCATTTAGGGTAGTGGTTGTTTCTGCCAACCATGTTTATACAATTTGCTTCTGATGGCATTCACCACGATTAACATTTATGATCTCAGTATCATACTATAAAAACACTTTAAATTATTCTGATTTAATTAATGAAACAATCACAGGTAATATATTCCTATTTTGAAGAAGGTGAATAAGAAAACTGGTCTACTGAATTCAAAATTATGTCCTACTATTGTCCCTTCCTATTTGAGTCATGCAACACAGCCAAAATATGTTCAAGACCACTGGTGGGAAGGGATTAATGGCTCTACCTAAATAAAATACTGCAGTGTTGATTAAATAAAGAAATGGCCATGAACTCATTTAATAACTATCTATGCAAACTTCATTTTTATTTAAGGTGAAATTTCAAGCTATACTGAAAAGTAGCGACAACATTGCTACCAAGGGAAGACACTTTAATGTAAAGAAAAAAAATAGAAAAACATATTATTTGTCTCAAGAGGGACCTATATATTATAGGTAATTCCGCCCAACCCATTCCCTACAAGGCTACCAGAAAAGCATTCACAGTTTACGTCAGTTTAAATATTTCCTCCAACTGTGAAGGATCAAGAGGAATATTCCTAAGCACACAGAATCATCCATGCAGCATGTAGGTGGGTCCCAGCAACATGCCTAGAGGGGAAGAAGCATAGAGAAAGCAGGAAGCACAGAATTTGAAAGTGAGAGGAAAAAAGGTAGCAAGTCAAAACCTTAAAATTACTAATATGTTCTATATTTTACTAAATCTATAATTTAAACATTTTACAAAATATACACTGGTTCCATAGCCCAAACAGTAATTAAAAGGATAAATATTTAGAGTGTCTTAACTCCTCAGTTAAATAAAACCTACCTGCATTTTATTCAGTGACACTAGAATAGATTAATATTTAAAAAAGGAGAAAGCATCATATATCATTGAAGCATACTACTTTAGCACTTGACGTTTGTTATTAATTATAGGTATCAATATAGACAAAAATACTAAAAAATTTAGATGGAAGAAAAAATCTCTTTTCACTGGAAGTGTGTGTGTGTGTGTGTGTGTGTTTATAAATTGTAAAACCTATTCTCTTCTTTCATAGAGTATACAGAGAGTTTAAAATTTGTAATTCTTTCTTTCCTCTCATTATTCAACTTTGAAAATATGTTTGTTTGTGTTATCCACATAAAGTAAGATGGGGAAACTTTGTTTAACATATAGTGATTATATAGTAAGTCATTCTGCCTCCATTTAAAAGAAAGAGTAAAGTAGCCAAGTTCTTTCCAAAAGGCAACCAGTCATTAAATTAGAAACAACTGGGGCAGGCATAGAGTCATCAGATCGGCCACCAGTAAGAATACAAAGGAGATTAATTCAGAAAACTGGTGGATCCAAAGCAGAAAGGGGATTCTAGAAAAGATACTTTACTTTTAAGTACAGAAGGGACGGTTATTTTTATTAAAACAAGAAAGCATGGGACTAAGTGCATTTCAAGTGCCTTTCTGAGGACAGAGTTTTCCTGGGCAGTAGTAAAGTTGCTTCAACATTTTAACAATGGAATTTTTATTTCATTTGTTCTAAGACATGAGCTATGATACAGATTTTAAACTTATGACAATCTAAAATAAAAATCCATACAAAATTATATATATTTAGGACATATAAGACTTTATTTACATTTATTTTGGTTCTTTACCTTGTTTTATATTAGGAAGTTTATAAAAATTAAAAGTGAACTTGTTACTTTCTATTTTAATTATAATAAATTCAAAGTTATCTTTCCTTATGTAATGCTAGTGAGCATAATGTGGCATATCCTTTAGAGTATTATTTGCCATGCTCCAAGGGATCAATATATCACCACCTAATACTACTATCAATTACCTGGTAACAGAAACTAGCATAAATAGAATTCGTGTACAAAATCTTATTTGAGATGCATCACATTTCTATCATCTCTTTGAGATTATTCTCTCTGAATAATTGCAAATTTCTTCAAGTAATGCAGTTGTTCAAGGCTTACTATGTGACTGGTGCAATTATAAGTGTGCAATTTCTATAAAAATTATTTATAACTTATAATATCTATATCAGTTAAACATAGAGGTTAAATACTTGCCCACTTGTCTAGAATGTGGGATTCAAACCTAATCAGTTTGGCTTTAGACCCTGAGATCACAAACTATATTGTACTCTACTCAAGCCTCAGAAATTAGTCAAAATCTCGGGTCTATGACTTTGAAGTTAACACTGATCCACTGCAATGGGCCTATAGTGAGATCAATATAGAAACAGAATATGAACTTATCGCCGTTATAGATAAGTAGTTTGCTATGTGAGTGCCAACCAAAACTCATCCCTAATCTTATTAATTATTCATTCAACCATTCCTGCACTCAATAATTGAAAAGCATAAGGTGAAGAACTGGTGAAAGTCACAAGGCATGACATTGTTTCTACCTTCTAATTTCATTATTTTATTCAATCCTTCTTTCATCTACCATTTAGAAAGCAAGGTATTAAGACCTGGAAGAAAATATGGCATATGATAAACCATCCTTATCTTCAGGGTGTGCATCTTTTAGGAAGGGAGGCAGAAAGAAAAATAATCATTCAGAGGCTACTGTTATAACATTGGATGAGTATAAAATGGAATATACAGGGAGAACACTATATAGGGCTCAGGTGAGAGTCAAAGAAAGCCTCCTTGAAGAAGTCATGCTCAATGTTTTCTCCTACGAGCAGGGTTTAGATGGCAAGAGGGAAGGAAAGAATATATGAGGAGAAAAAAACCCACTAAATAAGGGAAATAGTTTAGTTTGTTCTATTAGTCCTGTATTGATGGGAGACATTTTTCTCTCTAAAAAAAACTTTATCTAATAAATATAGAAAAAATATAGAATTAGAAATTCACTATTTTGTAGTCACTAAATTATAAATATGTCATTAATAGCTTCAAAGATCATTAGGGAAGACTATAAAAGAGCAATCAAGCTGACCATACAAATATATTGGTCAAATTTAACATCAAAGAGAGAGAGAGCCTGGCCAGTGTGACTCAATGGTTCAGCATCAACCCACGCACCAGGAGGTCAGTGGTTCCATTCCTGGTCAGGGCACATGCCCAAGTTGTGGACCAAATCCCCAGTGGCGGGCATGCATGAGGCAGCCAATCAATGTTCTCTCTCTCTCTCCCTCTCTCCCTTCCTCACTCTCTAAAGTCAATAAAGAAAAGAAAATTTTAAAGAGAGAATCAGACATTTTGCTCCTCTTGATATGTTACGGAGAAAAAAGAACAGAACATGAACTATGATAAATTCATTCAAAAAAATGAAGGGGGATTGCTTTACCCAATCAAGCTCTGGGTTTTATTTCTTTGCCGTGATATAGAAAATACAGGAACTCATGTTTAACCTGGTTTGAATCCCAATTTTAACACTTTTATGTATGTGTTTGAGAAAATGACTTTTCTTTTTGTACTTCTGTACTTATCATTTATACTTTAGTTTTCAGATAGCTAAAGTAAAATATCAATAGCAACTCAAATGTACAGTGTTGTCTACAGTTGTCATACAAGTCAATGAGACAATTCAAGTAAAGGTCTTATCAAAACTATTGTCCAAAAGTAAATCTCATGATCAAAGTTATCTATTATTTCTCTGACTTACTGTTATTAAAAGGCAGCTAACCTCACAGAATTTAGTCTAGTTGGAGACACAGGAGTACACTAGCGATTTTAATAGAGCAGGAAGGCTTCTGTGAGAATAAAAGAACAAAATAGTAAATATTTAGTGTGTTCTCATTATCCATTTCTTCTCTGAATCCCCACAGTTACATGTTTAGTGATAAACAAAATTTGGTACAGCATAAATATCATCAGTAAAGAACTGACAGTTTATACAATTATTCTCTAGTAAAATGCCTCCCTCTATCCCCTGTGGACCACTTAATATTATTGAGTATCTCTGCTTCTCTCCTCAGGTTCTTTATCAATAACTCTGCTCACTTACTGTAGTGCCCTATAAACATTGCTCAATGCAATGCAAATACAATGCAACTTGATTAGAAAGTGAAAGTGCATATCTTGCAAGAATCACATTTTCATTATGCCAATAAACTCATGTTGGTGACTATTCCAGTCACATAAAGAGCCACTGCCAAATGAAGACTTAAAAGGTTCAACAGTTAATAAATGAAAAAAATATATATGCGTAGATAGATAGATAGATAGATAGATAGATAGATAGATAGATAACAGTTATGCTATGTTAGGTTTTTTTAAAAGAAAGTTTTAGAATTCAAGATTTAAGGTAGCCTTTTGGGAAAACTGATGAAAACATTGTATTTTAATAAAGATTACATTTTTATGATCCTTTTGTAAAACTCAAATTGTGATAAAGGCTGTAATTTCACACTGTTGTAAAATGTCTAAGAAATTATATGTGCAAGAAAGTAAAACTTTTAAAATGCATTTAAGAATCAGAATACAATTGTCCTATAGTCTAAGTTTTTTCAAATATGCAAGAAAATAAGCTATGTTTCTATTTCCTGGTTTCATTATCATGTTAATTCTCCACTGGCCACCTCATTCTACCCTACCACTGCCACTGCCTCTACTTCCTCTGAAAGACTCTTAATGGATTTACTTTTTGTTTTTCTGTTGCACTAGGCATATTTTCATAATGAAGAACTTCTTTATGTGCTTGTTCCAGATACTGTAAATAGCACAGGAGCACTTAAGAAGAAACTTGACTCAGATTTGGAGGGCCATAGATGGCTTCCCAGAGAATTCTTGGGTACTATGCTAAGCAGCTTAGTCTTTATGAAGCCATGAAGATTTTTAAACATGGGCATTGCATAATCAGATTCATATAATGGAAACAGCATTTGCATGCAAAGCTGTTTGTTCTGCTTCTCAGCTCACCTCAGCCATTGCTGCAATAAACAGCTTTGAACAGCAGTAATGGACAGTACCTGGCCTCAGTTTCACTGCATCACTTGCTTTCTATTCCCCGGTCTCTCTTAAGCCATGTCTTTGGACACCTGCCAAACCACTCAGTACTCATGCATGCATAAACATGGAAGTACCAGAGAGCAAACACTGCATGGACTAGCACTTGACTAATGATGATAGGAACCTGTGGATAAATGCTCCCCTTTTCTATTTTCCAAGCAGGCAATTCTGAGGCCCTCAGAGGATCCAGTGGTGGTGGGTGATTCACCTGTGCCTTGGCTTTTCTTCCTTCCCCTTTTCATCTGAGAGAGTGTCACCTAATGAACTCTCAATACTCGAGACTTCTCAGGTGCACTCTCAAGGAAGCACATGGAGAACGATAAGGTGCATCTATCAGAATTCTACTAGAGAGAAAAGGAGGTGTGCAGTGACTTTCATAATCCAGGAAAGAGGTGATAGAAGCCAGAATAAAGGTCACTGAGTTACTATGAAGAGATGAGTGAATTTTAAGAGGTATTAAACAGAGAGAATTTAGGGGATTTATTAACTAATTATATCTAAGAAGCCAAGGAGAGTATGGACTTAAAGAATATGGAGAGAATGGCCTTGAAGAACCTGGAGATATTTGGGCACATCATAAAAAACAGGAAAGGGTGCTTTGGGGAAAAGATAATGAGCTCAATTTTAACATGTTAAATTTGTGGTCACTGTTGTTACCTATGTAAAAAAGTCTAGAAGGCATTTAGATATAAGGATTTGGAATTCAACTGAGATCCATTTAGGAGACACCAACATACATAGTAGTAGGAACTTAACTCTGGTTTGTATCAATTATCCTATGGTAAAATGGATTTTCTTCTGTTTCGATTAACTTAATCACCATTTCCAAGAACCTATTGACAACATTGAGGACTTACTGTATACTGTTGTAATAAAATTTCCAACAACACTGGTAAAATGCTTTATTTGATACAGTCATGAGTCATGATAATACATTTTATTACCATAGTGGAATTATTACATAGTTGGGGTTTTTTTTTTTGGTGAGGTTTGAAAAGGCTTGATAAGAACAAAGGTGAATTATATAGTTATAACCACGAGAGAAAGCCACAGAATAATAAATATAATTATAATTACCAGTGCAACCAGCAACCAACATTCATCAATGGCATGTTTGATTTCCATTCGTAATCCACTAGTACAAGCATTTTAATTAATACTGAAGCAACAAGATGGAAAAACCACCCTGACCATTAGAAACCAGTTGTTCTGAAAGAAAATAGTTTTTACAAAAAGAGTCCTTGTAATTGGACTATATAATTTTATTTTACTCTCTACAATTGCTTGTGCATACTTTTTAAAGTATAAACACTGCCCTGTTTTAAGATTATGAATGTATTATGCATACTTACTGAATATTTTCAAACCAACTGGAGAAAATATCATTGAGCTGCAGCAAGAAGAGTGAAATAAGTAAGTTTTTTATTAAAATAAATTGATTTTTAAAAATAATTTGCTTTCGTCAAATATCAAAAAATGTGTCAAAGCTCTTATGGTAATTCCACTGCTCCTGTGCAATGTGATGTTTGACACTAGTACTAACAAATTAATTGCTGAAATCCATTTTGTAGTCTTATATTGTTCAGCTTCAGAGTTTGGGTTATATCCAGGAACATATTTATCATCCACAAAATTTTTTTAATTCAGTTTTCAATGTTTAAACAACCACCAGGCCATGTTCTTATTTTGAAAAAATGTGAAGTTAAACAATCAAATTTATGTCACTTTAATATCTTATTAAGAGATGCTCATTATTTAAAAATATAGCTCTTCTTGAGTTCTCAGCATTTTTATTTATTTATTTATTTTTGCTCAATCCCTCTACTCCCCTACAAGGACAATAGTGTAGTGACTGTGTGGGAGAGGGGGTGAGTGGAGGTGGAAAAGAGTATGGGGGGATAAATAGTGATGTAAAAAATGTTAAATTAAAATACAGCTCAAGTGTTATTTCTAGCATGACCTAACAAATCCCAAATTTATTTAATATAGTCAACTTTATCAATAATATATAAAATATTATTTAGTGTTTTATATATTATGAACTTGAAGTCTCTGCTTTTTATTTAAGTTTTTAAAATTTCATAAAATAAAAATTGAATTATTTTTGACAATTTGAAGAATAAAGTTTTTTTTTAATTACTTTTATTAATTTGTTTTTGTTACAGATGTTTCTCCCTTATCTCTTATTGACACCCTCCTCCTTATTCCCCCCACCCCTGAAGAATAAAGTTTCTTTACCTTCCAGAAAGGAAATAAGTCTTACCCATCTTTATATCTCTGGTAACCTGCACAGGGCTTTGAACATAGCAAACAACGTGAAACTTTCTACTGAATATATGAAGAAAACTATGAATTAAGAGAAATCAGAATATGTAATACAGCTGAGTAAGCATCAAAACTAAATTTTCAATGAAAAGCATGCCATTGTAAATAATGCTGTAAGAACACAGGGGTACATATATCTTGTCAAATTAGTATTTTTGTTTCTTTGGATAAAGACCCAGATGTAGAACTGCTGGGTTATATGGTGGATGTATTTTTAGTTTTTTAAGGAACATCTATATTGTTTTTCATAGTGGCGGCACCAATTTGCAGTCCCACTAACGAATAACATGTTATTTGCTGACTTTTTTGGATAGTAGCCATGCTGACTGGTACATGGTATTATCTCATTGTGCTTTTTAAAATTATTACTTTTTAATTTATTTTTATTGTTTAAAGTATTACAGATGTCCCTCCTTGTTTTTCCAATTGACACCCTCATCACTGCTTCCCCCCTTACTGCACTGTTGTCAGTGTCCACTGGTAACACATGTAAGTTTTATCTCTTTCCATCCCTCGAACCCCCTTCCCTCTGAGTTTTGTCAGTCTGTTCTCTACTTCCATGTCTCTGGTACTATTTTGTTCATCAGCTTATTTTGTTCATTATATTCCACAAATAAGTGAGATCATGTGATATTTGTCTTTTTCTGACTGGCTTCTTTCACTTAGCATAATACTTTCCAGATTCCTCCATATCATCTCGAAGGGTAAGCGATCTTTCTTTCTTACAGCTGCATGTATGCCATTATGTAAATGTACCACAGCTTTTTTATACACTCATCTACTGATTAATTTGCATTTCCCTGGTGATGGGTGATGATGAATTGAGCACCTTTTCATATGTCTGTTGGCCATCTGTATGTCTTCTCTGGAGAAATGTCTTTTCATGTTCTCTACCCATTTTTTATCAGATTGTTTAGTTTTTCGTTATTGAGTTGTACAGGTTCCTTACATATTTTGGAAATCAACCCCTTATAGGGTACATAATTTGCGAATATATTCTCCCACTCAGCAGACTGTCTGTTTTGCTGCAAATTTCTTTCACTGTGCTGAAGCTTTTTAGTTTGATGAAGTCCCATTTGTTTATTTTTGCTTTTGTTTCCCTTGTTTGAGGGGATATATCCAAAAAGTGCTAAGAGCAATGTCAAATAGTTTACTACCTATATTTTCATCTGAGTTTTATGGTTCCTGGCCTTGCATTTAACTCTGATCAATTTTGACTGTATTTTGGAATCTAAAAAAACTAAACAAAACAACAAAGAAAACACAACAAAACAAAAAACAGACTCATAGAAACAGAGACCAAAAAACAGTTGCCAGCAGGGGGTAGGGTGGGGTGTGGTAGAAGAAGGATGAAAAAGGTGAAGGAGAATATAGACGATCATATTGTGATTAGTTTGAACACTGACAGTTAATTACTAGAATTAGTGGGGTGGTCACATTGTAAGGTATAAAATGTTGAATCACTATATTATATATCTGAAATTATTATAACTAATATAATATTGTCTACCAACTACAAATAAAAAGCATGGCATACAACTTGATATGAATATATTTTCCAAACCTAGTTCATACCCATTTTAATTTTACTCTTTATGCATATAAGGTTAACATTGGAAAATTTCATAAAACGCTACAATAAGGTTTTAGCTACTTGTCACTTTCTGAATTTTTATTCAAATAATTTGCTCCAGGATATTCAAGGTGACAATGCCTTCTGTGTCTCACTAAAGAGTACCCATCACGGAGAGTAACCCATTCTTTTGAGTTGTCCTCTGCTTCTGTAGTGAAACTTCCTTGTTTTATGTTGTCTGTTCTTAGGGATTTGAGCTTTCTCAATAAGGTTAATCTAATACATGAATCTTTTTAAACAAATTTTTTTTTATTAATTATTTTTGCAACAGATGTTTCTCCTTTCCCCCCCAGACACCCCCCTTCATATCCCACACTCCCTCACATCTCACAAGCATTGTTGTTTATGCCCACTAGTTACGCATATGTGCATATAAATTCTTTGGTTTATCTTATTACTCCTCTCTGACCCCCTCCTGTGAAGTTTGTCAGTATGAACTGTACTCCTTTCTATGTCTCTGGGTCTATTTCGTTCAGTTTTTTTTGTTCATTATATTCCACAAATAAGTGAGATCATGTGGTATTTGTCTCTCTGATTGGCTTATTTCACAGCACTCATACAACTCAACAAAGTGAAGACAAAGAACCCAATTAAAAAAATGGGCAGAGGACATAAATAGACACCTCTCCCAACAGGACATACAAATGGCCAAGAGACATATGAAAAAATGCTCAATGTCACTAATCATCAGAGAGATGCAAATTAAAATTACAATTAGATATCACCTCACACCTGCCAGAATGGCTGCCATCAACAAATCATCAAACAACAAGTGCTGGCGAGGGTATGGAGAAAAGGGGACTCTAGTACACTGCTGGTGGGAATGCAGACTGGTGCAACCACTATGGAAAACAATATGGTGTTTCCTCAAAAAATTAAAAATTGAAGTGTCATTTGATCCAGTGATCCCACTTCTAGGAATATACCCTAAGAAGCCTGAAACATCAATCAGAAAGAATACATGTACCCCTATGTTCATCGCAGCACTATTTACAATTGATAAGATCTGGAAACACCCCAAGTGACCATCAATAGATGAGTGGGTAAAAAAACTGTAGTACATTTACACAATGGAACACAGTGCAGCTATAAGAAAGTAAGATCTCTAATCCTTTGAGATGACATAGAGGGACCCAGAGAGTCTTATGCTAAATGAATCTTATGCTAGAGGTCAGGTCAATGTAATCTTCTCTACCCAGGATTTTTTGAAACAGGTGGTTTCTAGAGTTAACAGCTTCATCCAAAAAGTGTTTTTAATGGTTCTAATTTTCCAGATTTTTATTATAATAATATGGGAATCTCCTGAAAAGATAAAGGCTATGTAATATAAAATGAGTATCTTCAAATATTAAAATAATACTTCATAGAAGGAATATATTTTTTCAAATGTTATGATATAAACATTGGATACATATATGAAAAAAATATTCATTTTTATCTTTCCATAAATGGTACTGTTACCTTATCTGAAGTCTGTCTCTTTAATGTTACTTTTTTTTCTCAAGAGCTCTTCCATGATCCTCTCTTATACTATGAATTCTCCAAGGAAAATGACTTACCTTGTAAGTCAAACTCTTGATATTTTAGTGTAGGATTCTTTGTTTTGTTTTGTTTTTCATAAGTATAAATGTCCTATCAGCATAACTTACTGAATAGTCTGAATACTTGGCAAACTCAACATACTTCAAAATGAACTCACTATCTTTCTTCTCACCTCCATTCCTTATCCATTCTAATTATTTTTTTTCTAATGAATGATACTTTCACCTGTCTCATTCTCCAAACCAAATTTCTAGAATAGGTTGTTTCGGTGTAGTGGAAATATAAAGAGGCTGGTGTTTGATGTTGGAGCAACTGAATTTGAATATTTACAAATTGGGTGTCTTGGAAAAGTTAAGTAAGTTAAGGACTCTGAATCTTTTTCCCGTTAAAATAAAAGAATAAATTAATGGTACTCTTATAGATATTGCAAAGATTAGAGATGATTTATATAAAGCACTTAGCACATATTATCACCATTTAAATTGTTTATCTCTAGCCGGGCCAGTGTGGCTCAGTGGCTTGAGTGTTGTCCCATGAACTGAGAGGTCTGGGTTCGATTCCTGATCAGGGCACATGACTGGGTTGTGGGCTTGATCTCCAGAAAGGGGCATATAGGAGGCAGCTGATCAATGTTTCTAAATCTCTCTCCTTTCCTCTCTCTGAAAGAAAGAAGAGAAAAAATCAATAAAAATATCTTAAAAACACAATAAATTGTTTATTATTTTAATCTCTTATCAAACAGTACAACTTATAGATTTTTTCAATAATGATTTTCTTTTATTATAATTTCCTTTGCATTAGTTTTTTCAAGATTCACAAAGTTTGATACAGTAGCTTGCTAAGTTTCTCCATAGAGCCCTCCTCTCCCACACACTTTAAAACTATGATCATATTATCTTTCTACAACATATGTTTATTGTCAGCTCCCTCGCATTCCATCAGTTGCTACCTCTCACCTTGAGAATTAAAAAATGCAAAGCCCTTCAGAAGGGCATCAGTAAGCCATTTGCTGTATAGTTTCTGCCTACAATCATATCTACTTTATCTGCTGCTGGTTCTCCCACATATATTTTGTGTGTCATCTCACTGATCTACTTGTACTTGCTTGAATGTGCCAAGCCTTTTCACATTTCTATAGTTTGCATATACTATTCCTTTTTTTTATGGTATTCTCTGACTTATTTCTTCTTAAAACACACACACACACTCACACAGACACAACTGTAACCTTCCAAAAACTGTTCTTTTGGCTCCAAGATAGATGGGATCCTTTTTCTTTATGTCCCCATGACACTGTGTGAAAATATCTTTCACTGTATTTATAATGTTCTTGTGTTGTTATTTATAATGACTTATTATGCATTAGGATAAGGTGGTCTTATTTGCTAGTTCTCCCACCAGACTAGGGCGATCAAAGGGCAGAGATTAGACATTCTAAATGTCTATCACAGTGCCCAGCAGTTAGTAAGGGTGCAGTCATTGTCCAAGGACCTGTGTATGCATTCTTTACACTAATTCAACCCAGCATTACTGAGTTTTTTAAAAGAAATACTTCACTGCTGGACTGTTATCTATGATCCATAAAACCGTTATTTTTTTACTCTATTGTGCCCCTTGATGTTAAAAATTTAGTTCATTGGTGATACTGTGATAAAACTATTAAAACAACAACAACAACAACAACAACAACAACAAATACAACACAGGAGACCGATCTTTTTCCCACCACATGTGGACATCACAGGCTCTCTGCTGACCCTTCAAATGATGTGCCAGATAGACTGACCCTGTTATCAACATCTCTACCACCACTTCTTCTAACTGTGCACTTCAGAAGCTGCAGATATTTTCATAGTTGACACCTCTTTTTAGATTTTCACAGTTAAGACTGTTACGTGCCTGTAATATTATTTAGCTATATATTCTTTTTGCCCAAAGTGTGAGAAAATGTCTACATAGTGGCCCATAATCTGTTGAGCTGTTCTTCTGAGTAGCTACAGAAAATTATAAGGATAACAATGCCACACATCTATTCTCTCATTTTCAAATCAAGAAATTTTAAACATAGCTCGGTTGATCTGTTCTATTGGTATATGCAACGGAAAAATTTAGACTGTAAATTTGGTCTTAAATCAGAAGACAAAATTTCAAACTCAAAGAATACATTTATTCTTCAAGATTTTCCTTTAAAAATTATTATAATCTTATCTATTTTTTAAAATTACAGTTTATTTTAGTGCCTGCATCTATTCAAAAAGATATAATTATATGATTCATCTGATTTATTTACATTTTTAAGTCTTATTAAAAATTTTATGTTTTAGGCCCTGGCTGGTTTGGCTCAGGGGTTAGAGCGTGGCCCGCAAACTGGAGAGTCCCAGGTTTGGTTCCCACTGAGGGCACGTACCTCAGTTGCAGTTCATCCCTGGCCCCGGTTGGGGTTGTGCGGGTGGCAACCAGTCGATGTGTCTCTCTCACATGGATGTTTCTCTCTCTCTCTTCCTCCTTCTCTCCCTCCCTCTCTATCTAAGGATAAATGCAAAAATGTCCTCAGGTGAGAATAAAAAATATATGTCTTAGTTATAACATTCCTTTACACAGTTAGAAACAGCATATAAGGGCTTTAGCTATTTTTAAAATTATTTTTTATTATTCCAGGATTTTATTTTCACTCTATCAGAAAAATTATTTAATCCCACTTTCTTTTTTCAAATGATTTATGTACTTAAAGTAGCAAAATTAACTATATAGTAGATATAGGCATGTCAATTTTAATTATATTTTTTTCAAGCAAAGTATGAGTTTTATATAGTCCTCATATAAGATCAATTTTAATTTTAATTAAATTTAATGTGTGCATTATTCTCTTCCCCTCTTCTCAAATGATTATCTTCCTTAAATAGTAATTGCATGTTTTCCTTTTGACTGAAGTATAGATGTAACATATTGTATTAGGTGACCATATTAAATATTTAATTTTCCCATCAAATATTCCTTTCTCTAAGATCTTGTAGTACAAAAAAAAAAAAAAAGCATTAGAAATTATCCTCTTAAAACAAAAGTTAAGATGTTTCTTTACTTCTATCTTCTAGTCTGTAAAATAGTATTTAATTCTTTTATTATCTACTGATGTCAATCATAAATAAAATACATTGGCTAGAAGGGAATTCACAAAGATTGTGGCTTCCTGCCAAGGCGCATTGAGAAAGAGAGAAAGATAGAAATACAATAAAATATTTCACAATGAATCCAATAAAGCAGGCTATGTAGTTGAGTTAAAATTATATTCCTCTCAGTTTGAAAGTAATTATGTTACTGTGTAAAATATAAAAATTTTAATTAATTACAGAAAACAGAGTTTTATTTTAATTACAATTTGAGTATGTATGTATTATTTAAATATGCATATTTCTTGTAAAATCATTATAAAATGCTTTGTTCCACACTTAGTTTTGTGGAAAAATGGAATATGCAGAATTCTCGACAATTGTCTGAGAGTTCATAAAATAGATAAAATTATATCCATTCTTATCACTGTTGAAAACGGAAAGATAACTTAGGCTTGGTTCACAACAAATATTTAGCTCTGAAATTAATGTGTTCCTTAGATATATATCCATATATAACTTTTTTTTTTAATCCTCACCTGATAATATGTTTAGAGACAGGAAGGAGGAGAGAGAGAGAGAGACACCATCAACGTGAGAGAGAAACATTGATCGGTCACCTCATGTACACACCCCTACTGAGGACTGAACCTGCAACCTAGGTATGTTCTCTGACTGGGAATTGAACACACAACCTTTTGGTGCATGGGATAACATTTCAACTAACTGAACCAGGGCTCTACACATAAGTGTAATGCACTCCTATATAATCAATATTATTCTATGGTTTGTCTTTACCATATCAATAATAAAAAAACTCATTACTAATAATTTGAACTTTAACTTTATTTTTTTCTAATACACACTACCTTTACTTAGTTCAGATGTATAAAATAATTCTATAATATAAATATTCTGCCCTGGCCAGAGTGCTTCAGTCTGTGCACCAAAGGGTCAGCGGTTCGACTCCCAGTCAAGTGCATGTACCTGGGTTGCAGGTTCCATCCCTAGCCCCACATTGGGGTCATGCAGGAGGCAACCAATTAATGTGTCTCTGTTGCATCCTGATGTCTCTCTCTTTCTCTCTCTCACTCTTTCTCTCTTGCTCTCTCTCACCCCTTTCCTTCCCTCCGTCCCTCCCTCCCTTCCACGCTACCTAAAAATCAATGGAAAAATATCCTTGGGTGAGGATGAATAACAACAAAAATATCCTTCCCTCCTACATAAGTAGTTTGTGTATCTTAGCTCGGGATGCCATAACAAAATGTCACAGACTGGGTGGCTTAAACAACAGAAATTAACTTTCACAGCCCTGGAGACTGGGAGTCCGGGAGATCAGGGTGCCAGCATGGGGGGGCTTTCACGAAAACCCTCTTCCTGGCTTGTTCTCACAGGGCGGAAAGGAAGAGAGAAAGCTCTGTTGTCTCTTCTTACCAGAGCACTCAAACCCATCATGACTTCATCTAAATCCAATCCCAGAGGCCCTTCTCCATCACAATGTGACAGGGCTTCAACATACTCATTTTAGGGAGACAAAATTCAACAAAGTTTTATCTAGTACCTAAGTGTCAAGAATTCATTCACTTAGCTCATTTTTTTTTCCTCTGAAGTAGTTCTATTTTTTTAAGCACACAGGATCTTGTTATATAATAAGTTCTCACTTAATGTCATAAATAGGTTCTTGGACCCAGGACTTTAGGTTAAACAGCATATAACAAAACAAATTTTACCACAAGTTAGTTGATATAACCAAGAGTTAATTTGCTATAGTATATTTCTGGTCAGAAAAACATCACCAAACTTCTTGATAAAGACCCAAAACACTTCTAATATTAAACACTGAAATGCATGTAAGCTATACATACATTTAAAAAAAATTAATAAAAACAAGTAAAATCATTGTATTCCGACCTGCTTATTCCAGGTCAGGGTCACGAGTGGACCCAGCCCATCCTGGCCAACCACTCAGGGCACAAGGCGGGAACCTACCCTAGGCAGGGTGCATCACACACATCACACTCACTCAGACTGGGACAAGGTAGACACACCCGTTCATCTCCCATATACATCCTTGGGAGGTGGGAGGAAACCTAGTACCCTGAGAAAACCCACGCAGACATGGGGAGAACATGTAAACTCCACACGAACAGTGGCCTCAAAGAGGAATTTTCCTTTTTTTTCTCATCACTGTTACAATGTAACCAAGTTGAACAAAGTGATGTTACCCGGGACCTGTTGTACCTGACTCAGCTGCAGCAAAGCACAGTGTTAAGTAAACAGAAACTTCAAATTTCCTTTTTCTCCACATTAAAAGCAAAACGTGAGCTATATGTTTGCTCTTATGTTATTTATAATTCAGTGTATACTATGAGTAGTGCATTATACTAGAAATTTAAAAATCTGTACATACTGTATTTATTATCTGTATTTACATATTTATAAATACATATATATAACTTTGTATAAAACTGACTAAAAATAGTGATTTGAATATATTCGACTCAACTATGAAGAGTTGCTGAATATGTATATGAACATAATATTATGTAAGCTGTGGTCAGGAATTAAAATATAAATATTTTTATTTGTACTGAAATATGATAAGCATATATAGGTTCTATCTAGGTTTTATATATATATATTTATATCTTTATATATATATTATCTAAAACAATAAAACATTCTTTGAGAAACACAAAATGTCCAGGTATATGCTATATATATTTTATGGTTATTTTACTATAAATTTTATTTGCCAAAATGGACTTACAACATAGAGTTTAGTTACCAATTCTTTTTGAATTCTTAGAATTAATACTGTTTATGTGATATTTGAATACATTATTTCACTATAATTAATAATTTGTTTTGACTGCACAGGAAAAACTGAGCTCTTTTTTTATTCTTGGAGTATAACAAGCATTAAAATTTTACCTGAGTAGTTACAATCACAGAATATTTTAGAACTCAGACACTTTGGCTTTATATTCTGGCTGTAAAAATTAGAATATGATTTTGGAATGTTATTTAATTCTCTTCTGCTTATTTTCTTCATCTTTAAAATTTAAAAGATAAAAAGTAGCACTGTATTTGTTTCTCGTTGCTGCTTCAAGAAACTGCCACTAATTTGGTGGCTTTAAGTAACATGCATTTATTTAACTTTTTAGGACAAAGTCTGACATGGATCTCACTGGACTGAAACCAGACTCTCAGCAGGGCCATGTTCTCTTGGGAAGCTCTAGAAGAGAATCTTTTTCATTAATTTTCCCAGTTTCTAAGGGCTCCCTGTTTCCTTTGACCTTTTTTTTTTTTTTTTTTGAAAATTACCTGCATGATTCCAATGATTTCCTTTTATTTTTTTTCTATGTCTTTTTTTATTATTAATTAATTTTTGTTACAGATGCTTCTCCTTTCCCCACACTGATTCCTCCCTCCCCCTCCCTCCGTGCCCTGTCCCCAGTTTGTTGTCCATGTCCACTGTTCATACATACATGCATATAAGTTCTGTGGTTTATCTCTCCCCCACCTCTCCCTCTTCTGGGGATTGTCAGTTTGTACCCCACTTCCACATCTCTGGGACTACCCCATTCCTCAGACTGTTATGTTCATTATATTCCACAAATAAGTGAGATCATATGAAACTTGTCTTTCTCTGTTTGGATTGTTTCACTTAGGACAGGATTGTTATGTTAAGTCCTTACAAGACATCACTCCAAATCTGCTTCCTATCATATTCCTCTCTTTGCCTCCATCTTACATGTTTAAAGAATACTTGTGATTAATTACACTGAAAACAAATGAAAAACCTGGGATGATCTATTTTTCATCTGATTGACAACCTTATTTCATCTACAACCGTTATTATAACATAAAATATTTTACAGCTTCCTGAGAGATTAGGATGCACACATCTTTGGGGGAGGGGTCATTATTCTGCCTTCTACATGTGCATTCTGTGTGCTAGGCACTATTCTACATATTTTTATTAATAAAATTTATAAAATTAAAATTATAGGTTAAGCACTTTATCTTAATAAGGACCTGTATCCTTGGTATTACCTCCACTTTACAGATCATTCACCTGAGCAATCACAGTAACAATAAGTGCCTCATAATGACCTCATCTACCATTTGAAGACACTGTAAGGATCAAATAAAATGCTATATACAAGATTCTTAAATAATGCTTAGCATACAGTACATTTTAATAATTATCACATAATATTATCTTGATCTTCATCATTCTTATACATGCTTCTTAGAGCACTCTTCTCAAATGGGAATACTCTACGGAAATAAACCATTGTGACTTCTATCTAAATATAACAGATTAACTCACATTTAGAACCTCTCCTCCAGAAACCATTCTTAAGAGTAAAATGGATAAATATATAAGCACATAAAGAATACAAGAATAAAGAATATAGATGATGTCAGCAACCCTTTACAACTGAAAATCAAATAAGTCATAAGTGACTTAAAAAAGCAAAGTGAGTTAGACTACAAGCCAGCAGTAGGTGAATTTCACTTGTAAGATATATCATAGCACAGCATCCTAAAGAGCTGCAAAATGGGTGGCACAGTTTTCTTGACAATGTTTAGCTGCATTTCTATACCCATTGGCATACAAGTGTGCAAGACATAATTTAAACTCTAGAACATTTCTTACTCACCCTGTTTACTCTCTGGAGATGTTGAACCAAAAAGAGTTTTGGAGAGTAGGACATAATCATGCGAGAATCTGCCCAGCTAAATCCCTTTTCTTAGTAGTGGTCTCATATCACAGAGGCCATGGCTGATAGCTTATGCCTAAACCCTTCTCTGGAGAATTTCCCTAGGTTTGTCCAAAGATGCATGGCAGTTTTATTACCCCCCCCCCCCCACACACACACACACCAAAAAAGAAAGGTGAAGTATTACTACAAAGGTACAGAATCATCGTATGGTGAGTTATATGTGCTCAATCATATGATAGATACATGTCCTTATATATTTGTCCAAATCTATAGAATATAGTGAACTATAAATATTGAGTGATTATGATGTGAGGAAATACACGGGAAATTTTATTAATTTTGCTGTGAATCTAACAAGTAAAATAGAAACAGACTCAGGTAGAGAGTTCGGGGGAAGTGGTGTTGTGGGTAGAGGGATTGAACAAAAAGAGACACCAACAACAGTCTAGTGATTGTGGCAAGGGTGTGGGGGGAGGCAGAGGAGGGTATGGGAAGATAAATGGTGATGAAATAAAGTAAAATAAAATAAATAAAACCACTTTAAAAAACTAGAAGTCTAAATAAAATTACATACTAACTAATATCCAAGATTTTTTAAAAAATGTTTGCTTTCATTATGCATGAAAAATAACCTTTAAAGTGGAAATTTTAGAGAGAAAAAAAACTAAAAACTGGCAGCCGAAAAAAGAAATTAAATGAAGGAAGAGTATTCCTTAGGCTAAGGTAGCTAATGTAATAAAATCATAAATGTATAATGATGGAAACAGGATACTTATTCCTCACTCTATTTAATGTTTCAAAGATATTCCTCAGAGATATTTAGATTTATTTCCTGCAATAAATTAACAAAAAAAGGTAAAATATCATAAAGAGTTAAGTGCTATGAAGAAGCTAATCATAGAACTGCTATCTCAACAGGATTGTCAGTAAAATTCTCTATGAAGAGGTAATATTTGAGCAAAGGGAATATGAAGACTGCTTCATTAAAAAGACAAAACTAACATTATCCATTTGAATAAACTAAAATAGTAGACTATATATGCATATATATGCTTTAAAAAATAAATTTGCTCATCCGATAAAGAGGAAAATAGTACACCAACTAAATACTGAGTTAAAAATAAATACAGATAAAGAATAAATTAAATGAATCACAAGTTTCTCCACTAATATGAATTTATAAATATGCAACAAATGAAGAATTTTCCAGAAAAATAAAAATTGTTGATTGAAAAATAATTGGAGAACTTCATTATGATGAGCTAAGGCATATAAATGATTAAGAAACAATCCTGCAAAGCTGTCATTTAGAATCGATGGACATACAAAAACTTTCCCAGACAAGAAAAAGTTAAAGGAGTTCATCACCACCAAACCGTTATTATATGAAATGATGAAGGGTCTTTTTGAAGAAAAAGATAAAATGTATGAACAAACAAAATGGCAATGAATACATATCTATCAACAATGGAATCTACAAACAAAATGAACAGGAAGAACAGAAACATTCTCATAGATACAGAGAACATTTTATTGGTTGCCAGTTGGGAAGGGGGTTGGGGGAATGGGTGAAAAAGGTGAAGGGATTAAGAAGCACAAACTCATTGCTAGACTGACAAACCTCAAAGGGAAAGGGGGTGGGAAGAAATAAACCAAAGAACTTATATGCATAACCAATGGACACAGACAATAGTGTGGGAAAAGGTGGGAGGGGGGCGGGAGTGGGGAGGAGGGGGTCAATGGGGGAAAAATGTGGAACATCTGTAATACATTTTACATCCAACAATAAAGATTTGGAAAAAAAAAAAAAAAAAAAAGAAACTACTCATCAAAAATGTACCAGGGTAAGTTCTAACAAATATTGGGGAGAAAAATATCATTTGAATCTCATCAACAATATTCCAGAGGAAATAAAGATAATTGCAATTTCACTAACAACATTCTATAGGATATAAAAAGTAAAAAGTATTTACATGAGGATATCTATGACCCACAAATTAAAAGAAAGAAAAAAAAATAAGATCAGTTTTAGGCATGAACATCACTGTAAATATCCTAAATATAATATTAGCAAATAAAATTCAGTAGCACATTAAATGAATAATATATTAACACATCATGGCCAATAGGAGCATAAATCAGAATTAGGAAATATATTAATTTTATTTATATCATCAATATAGTTCAGAAAATTGCATTATCAATCCTATTGAAAATGAAAAGCAGAAATGAAAAAAAAATCAAGACTCATTTTCTTTTTTTTTCAAATCTCTGAGGGTGTATGAGGATTAATTCAAAGGATTCCACATAGATTTTAGTATCAGAAAAATGTTTTTTTGTGTGTGTGTTTTTTTTTTAAAAAACCATGTTGTCTATGCCTTACTACATAAAGAGAAATGTAAAATTCGTCATGGTTTTCTTATTTCTTTGGCTATCAAGAAACTAAATTAAGGTTTCAATTGGATTGACTAAGTATATGTTCCCAGAATATTTATTTCTCTTCTCCTTCCAAAAGATTTCAAACTTGTTGAGATCTAATTGACATTTAACATTGTATAAGTTTATGTTGTATAATGTGATGGTTTGATAATGTAAATAATTACCACACTTCCCTCTCCTCATATAATTACCTTTTGAGTGTGTGTGGTGAGAACATTTCAGATCAACTCTTAGCAATTTCCAAGCATATAGTTAACAATGCTGTATTTATTATTAATTATAGTCACTGTGCTGTATATTAGATCCCAGAACTTATATATTTTATAGCTGGATTTTTGTACTCTTTGACCAGCATCTCTCCCTTTCTCCTAATCCACATCCCATTAACCACCACTCTCAGTCTCTGTTTCTATGAATTCAGCTTTTTTAGATTTCACATATAAGTGAAATCATACATATTTGTTTTCTGTTTGATTTACTTCACTTAGTATAATGCCCCAAGTTCCATCTATGGTTTCATAAATGATAAAATTTCCTTCTTTATAAGGCTAAATAATATATATTGAATAATGTTATATATATATAACAGTAATTAATATACGCACATGTTTTTTATGTCTATGTTATGTATGTATTATATGTTATATGTACATAGGCCACAATTTCTTCATTCATTAATCCATTCATGGACATTTAAGTTATTTTCAAGTCTTGAAAATTGGAAATAATGCTGCAATAAACATAGAGTACAGATAGCTCTTTGAAAAAATGATTTCATTTTCTTTGGATATACACCAAGGATTGGGATTGCTAGATCACACAGCAGTTGATTTTTAATTTTTCAGGAACCTCCATACTCTTTTCCATAGTGGCTGCACCAGTTTACATTCCCACCAGCAGAGCACAAGGGTTTCCTTTCTTCCAAATCCTTGCCAACACTTCTTGGTGACAGCCATTCCAAAAGGTGTGAGGTGGTATCACATTATGACTTTATTTATATTTCCCAGATGGTTACTGATGCTGAACTCTTTTTATCTACCCATAGGCCATTTATGTATCTTCTCTGGAAAAATATCTATTCAGATCATCTGCCCATTTTTATTCAGATTATTATTTTTGTTATTGTACCATATGAGTTCCTTATATACTTTAGATATTAACCTCTGATGAGATAGATAGCTTCCTAATATTTTCTCCCAATCTGTGGGTTGCCCTTTTCATTTTTTTTATTGTTTCTTTTGCTGTGCAGAAGCTTTTTAGCTTGATGTAGTCCCAGTTGTTTATTTTAGCTTTGGTTACCTGCTCTTTTGGTGATATCCAAAAAAAAAAAAACCACTGCCAATAGCCAAGTATAGGAACTTTTTCCTATGTTTTCTTCTAGGGGTTCTACAATTTTAGGACTTATATATATTTTAGTCTTTAATCCATTCTTAGTTGATTTTTATAAATAGTGTAAGATAGGAATTCTTTTTTTTTTTTTTTTGCATATGAACATCCAATTTTTTTCAACACCATTTATTGAGGAGACTCTCTATTCCCCATTAAGTATTTTTGGCTTCCTTGTCAAATTAGTGGCTCATATATGCATGGATTTATTT
This sequence comes from Molossus molossus, assembly GCF_014108415.1. Classification (NCBI taxonomy): domain Eukaryota; kingdom Metazoa; phylum Chordata; class Mammalia; order Chiroptera; family Molossidae; genus Molossus; species Molossus molossus. The sequence goes on from NW_023425344.1 coordinate 42,752,783, forward strand.
ATGAACTCTCAATTGCGTTTCACTGATCCATGCATCTGTGTTTAAGACAGTACTATACTGCATTAATTACTATAGTTTTGTAATAGAGTTTGAAATTAGGAAGCATGATACATTTAGCTTTGTCCTTCTTTCTCAGGATTACTGTGACAAACTAGGTCTTTTGGGTGGTTCTATACAAATTTTAGTCCTGTTTTTCTTTTTCTAATTCTGTGAAAAAGGTCATTAGAATTTTGATAGGGTTTGCATTGAATCTGTAGATGGCTTTGGGTCCTTTGGACTTTTAAAAAATATTAATTATTGCCCTAGCCAGTGAGGCTCAGGTTGTTGGAGCATCATCCCATGCATGGAAATGTCAAGGGTTTGATTCACAGTCAGGACACATACTCAGGTTGCTGGTTCAATCCTGGGTTGGGGTGCATACAGGAGGAAACTGATCTATGTTTCTCTGTCACATCCATATTTCTTTCTCTCTCTCTCTCTTTCCCCCTTCCTCCTTCTTCTCTCCTTAGAATCAATGAAGAACATAAGCTTGGGTAATGTTCATATATATTTATAGATAAATAAATATAAATTGTATATAGATTTTATATATATACATATGTGTATAAATACATATATATACATATATATATATGTATATGTGTATATATATATATATATAAATTCTTCCAAACCTTATTTTCAATGTATAGAATTTTCATCATCTTGGTTAAATTTAAAAATAAATATGTAATTGATTTAGATTTTGTTATAAATGGGATTATTTTCTTTCTTTTTTCCTTTAAGGTATTTTATTGTTAGTATATAAAACAACTGACTTTTGATTTTTTTCTCTTTTATTTAATTTTTGTTAACCCTCACCTGAAAATATTTTTTAAATAATTTTTAGAAAGAGGGAAAGGGTGGAGGAAGGGGGAGAGAGGGAGAGAGAGAGAGAGAGAGAGAGAGAGAGAGAGAGAAACATCAATGTGAGAGAAACACATCAAGTGATGGATTGGTTGCCTCCCACATGACCCTGACTGGGGGCCGGGAATTGAACCTGCAACCCAGGTATGGGCCCTTGACTGGAATCAAACCCAAGACTTGATGCTATAACTACTAAGCCAAACCAGCCAGGGCTGATTTTTTTCTGTATACATGTCTTTGTTTTCTAAATTATTTTCACAAATGTGAATGACATTTTGAGTCAAAAAATTGAAAATACTTTAGAAGTCATGACATATGAATTATTTTACCTATTAAAAGAATTTTCTGCTGAACTCTACATTTTTTAAAAGTATGTTTTTATTTATTTTAGAGAGCTAGGAATGGAGAAGAAGAGAGAGATAGAAACATTGATAGATCATTTGCCCCTTGCTCACCCCTTACTGGGTATGTAGCCTACAACCTGGGCATGTGCCCTGACCTGGAATCAAGCTGATGACCTCTCGGTGCATGGGACAATGCTCAACCAACTGAGTCACACTGGCTGAACTGCACTTTGCATTTCTGACATGGTTATACTTATCCAAGTCCATACTACTAACAAATAATAAAATTATTTAAACCTATATATTATGAAATTCAAGATTTTTTGCAGTGTTTGATAAAATATGTATTTTAACTGTACCTATTTTGTCACACAATATTTACAATGTGCTGATGTAGTCACATTTTGGAGGGCAAATAAATATTTCCCAGAAATTTGTACATTTTATCAAATAGCCAACATTGCAGATCTCCTGGTGGGTGGGTAGAGGGTTGGGTAGGGTAAGAAGAGAGAAGACTACTAATGTGAGTCAAAATGGGACCATCTAAACTCCAGACTATAATACTAGTTCTTTCTGCTACTTTTATACAGAACTCTTTCCTTTAAAAGAGTGTCTGTATACTATAAATAGTAATATCATTTTTTCTTGAAAATTAATTTCTCTTTATAGTATACAGACTTACATATTAAAAGTAACATTTGTTAGTATCAGTATGAACTTTACAAAATGACATTTCATTTCAGCTTTGTTTGAGGATCTTGCCCTAATTTCTGGAATTTAAATTAAGAGCAAAGAATTAAAATACCAGGCTTTATTTTCTAAGAACACTTTATTAATTTAGTTTATTAATACTTTTGTGACTCATTGTCTTATTTAGTAAGGATTCTAATTTTGCTAATTTTAATTTTGTTTACAGAATTCATTACCCTCCTGCAGAGTGTTTAATAGATTGCTACATGAAACAATTTACGTCTCATTGTACTCGTTCATTGTTGTCCCCCTCCACAAGCTATTTCACACTGAGTCACATAGTCTTATGCTAATAAACTAAAAATAGCACAGGTTTTTTATTAACATGATATTGCCAAATAAAGAATAAGAAATCAATAGGAAAAAAAATGTCATCTATGTAAACAAGGAACCAAAAGTGGTAATACCTGCAAGAAAAAATAACTTTCTGTTAATTAACTATCCATCAGAAATCATCATCATTGATATTTACTGAGCATTAATAGGCTTAGAGTTACACAAAGAAAAGAAAATAATTTGTCTATTTTCTTCTCTGTTTGGTTTTGGTTTTTCAAAAAGTTTCCTCCGTCTAGACTTTTCTGTTTAAAAATGTAATATATTTGAAATGTGGATGAGAAAAAGAAAAGACCTAAATGCCAAAATATAGTGAGTCATCTTGCCATAGCAAGTACACACAGTTACATTCTTGGAATGGGGAGGAAGGGGAGAGGAAAGGGAAAAAGGGGAAGGAAGAGAGAGAGACTGAGATCGTTTTCCTGTTTATGTCAGTTCCCATCTGCAATAGTGCAAACCTATTGTCAGAGGATGAGTCTGGATCTATTGTGCATTCGAGACTTAACTTCAGCCTGAACTTACCTCTGCCTTCCTGAGTGTCTGTGGCCTTATTCATATAACCCTTTGTAATACCACTTCTTTGAGCTCACTGTAATACTTTACAGTCTGAATCATTTTTCCCTAGGCTATTCAAGCAGCTCAAATGAATTAGGCCACCATTTGAAAGTAAAAGATCTCAAATAACTGGATATTTTTAAATGAAACATTTGAGGTAGCACCCAGCACCTGGACCACCTTCCATTAACAACCTAAAATAAAATATTCATGTTGTTCTAACTCAAAATCTTCACTCATGCAACTCAGCTTGCCCTGTAAAATTCATCTAAGTTGTGAATCACAGAAATGTATTATTCACACCTAAATGATGTAGTAAAAACAATAATGGACTGTAAGTTTGAAATAAGACTTTTTATTATGATGTGATCCAGTTCTACATAAAAGGAGCTTCTGTGGTATAAAGTAGAAAACTCAGGTCAACTTTCTTAATTCATCAGAACCATTGGCTTTCACCATGCTTAAACTGTTCAACTCTTTTCTCTTTCAGAAACACCAGAATTAATTAACTAGACCTTTCAAATTTCATTTAATTGTTGACTCTACTTTGGATTTATAATCCCTAACATTTTCATCTTTGATTTGTTCTATGAGACAACCTGAACTCAATGACAAGCTTTGTTTAACAATCTTTCTTCAGTCTGACTAGAATTGGCCTTTTTAGTCAATGGTGAACCTTTTTCTGAATTACATCAGGTTTAATGCCTCCCAATAATTCCTCCTCAAAGACTCATAAGTCAAAAGATTGTTCTGAACTTCCCACTTGGATCCCAGTATTCTCCCCATGATTAAGTATCTAAGTCTGTATCCAACTAAATAAAGCAAATTTCTGAAAGCCTATTCACAGTCTCTTGTGCATATTAACAATCTTAGATTCCATATTCAGAAAGATGGTTGTGCAAGCTAATTATTCTTTTCCAAGAGATAAGACCTTGTTTTGGATTATAGATATTTCACAGTTGTTACTTACCTTTTTTTGTTTAAGGACAGCTTAAAACAAACACATTTGTATGCTTTCTCAAACAGGACATTTGTGAAGGTTTTTCTATCGGTATCAATTCTGTTGGTTCCTCTTTCAAAAAAATATTCTTAATGTTTATGTATTTGTGAACTCTTTTAATTGTGAAGATATACTTTCTTGCAGATATTAATTACTCACTTCAAGAAAGATAAACATATAAACAGAGGAACAATGGAGGGAGGCTTGCTCACCTCATTAAATTCTGTGAAATATTAGAAATTTTGATCCATCTAAAAATAGAGAATAAGTACCCAAGTATATATTTCTGTAGACATGTAGAAATAAAATGGGAAGGTCATGGGGGTATTTACAATTGGCTGAGTTTCATGGCTTTTTTGTTAAAAAAAGAAGTATATCTTTAATTTATTCTGTTCACTGACTTTTAAATTGGTCTGAAAACACTGACTTAAGGACATAGAGACACCACTCACCACTAGGATCTGTCCTCTGTTATTCTGAAAACTCTTAAAGGAGCTAGAAAATGAGTAATGCTATCCTATCAACTCTAATGAATTTGTTTTCCCACCATTAGATTTCTTTCACTTCTGTTTTTAATTATTTTAGAGATACAAAGGAAGAGAGAGAGAGAAACACTGATCAATTGCCTCCCCTATGTGCCCCAACCTGGGATCCAACCCACAACCCAGGTATGTACCGTGACTGGGAATCAAACCTGCAAACTTTTGGTGTACCAGAGGACACTCCATTCAACTGAACCACCCTTCCAGGGCTGCCTGCATGTGTTTTGTTAAAGAGAAGACTGGACTGCTTAAACAATGTGTGCATGATAATTAGATAAAGGCATCTAAAGCAGCCCTGGTCAGTGTAGTGCAGTGGTTAGAACGTCGACCTGTGCACAAAAGGGTCTTGGGTTATATTCCTGGTCAAGGGCATGTACCTGGGTTGCAGGTTTGATCCATGGTCCTAGTTGGGCCATGTGCAGGAGGCAACCAATCGATGTGTCTCTCTCACATCAAGGCTACTCTCTCTCTCTCTCCCTCCCCTCCCCCTTCCTTCCTCCCTTTGACTCGCTCTAAAAATCAATGGAAACAATATCCTTAGGTGAAGATTAACAAAATAACAAAATTAAAAAGAAAGAAATCTAAGGCAATTCATGGATACTTCCAGACTATGGTTTTCCTTGATGATTTCTTGAGAAACTGTAGACTTCTTTTTATGGAGGGGGAAAATAATAATCACATAATAATATGAGTGTAGCTTGAGTTACTTTATTTTTAACACCAATAATTATGTGCTGACATATATTCTTAGTTAATGGAAAGAATGGGTTTATTTGTATCCTTTGTCAGTGAGCAGCCTGGGGAGATTCCACCATTTAATCTTGCCCAAGGAATGTGGGTGCTTTCTGAATGCTAAGAGTTTAGCTTGTCAAGAAGCAGCAAAAGATTTTTGAAATATAACAGGCATGCCAGTTCAAGTGACATTGTTTTTATGTTAGGTCAAAGTATTAAAGCAAACCAATGAAAAGAATCATTTTTTGAGATTAATTCTAATTGGAAGAAGGAGTGCTACCTCAGGGATGGCTGTGGAGAATGCAGCCGGTCTCTACTATGGACAGATCTCAACTGGGAGTGTTAAGTGTCCAGCAGTGACTCCACTGTCCCAGGTGAATCTAAATAGAGTATTAATCAGATCTCAATCTTAAAGGAACTTAGTCACAGTCATAGCACTGAGATAATACCACAAGGCACTTTTCATACTGCTATTTTCATTTACTCAGGAGCTATAACTTTCTAGTAATAAAAAATATAATTTATAGATTTAAAAGTATTAATTGAGCCAAATGTTTGATCACGTCTCTATGTATTGATATGACATGAATTACTTAAAAGAGTGCATCATAAGAAAAATCATACATTTTGAAGATCTTGGAGAAAATTACTAATGTAGTTTACCATCTTAAAAGAACCTATGAAGAAAACAGGTTTATACGTTTTCCCCAGATGTTAGGTCAAAAGGAAGGTTGTTGACCTTTGCCTGCAATGGGTTGGTAGGTAGGGAGCATTACATTGTACATGGGGAGAAAGCACACTTTTCAATGATTTATATAAACAAAATTCAGCAGTAATGATTTAAATGGAAATCATATCTAGCTGAATAACAGTGGCAATGAAGTGAACTCAGCCTTTCCTTAACGTTGTCAGTTCAATGAGGTGTTAATATTATGATCAATGGGAGCAAGGCCATTTTAGATGCAGACAACTTCTTTCTTTAGTTCTGCTTTTTAAAATAGTAACATTCAGCAATAGATCTACAATGTGAAGTCTTTCAATGTCAAATTGCAATGTAATGAAATCAGCACTTTTTTTTGCATTTACATGATGCACTGTAATTGCCTATTGAGAAGAAAGTTCTAATATCAAACTTCAAAAACTAGTATTTATGACTCTAATGGAAACAAATTGCTCGTTTTCTCCCTTGAATTAGGCTTTCTCAAATTTTATTTTTCATTTAAAATCCAACCTGAGACAATTTTGCTCAAAGGGATTTCCATATTGTTGGAAAAAATATATTATTTGCCTTCACTAAACTTGTTTTAATAACAACATATCAAAATGAAACATTAAACAATAAAAACAATAGACACAAGAAAAGTCTTGTTTGGTAGGGTCAATATTATCAACAAAATACCTACATTAGACAGCACTAATAATTCAAACTAAAATAATTTGCTTAATTAAAATGTAACCATTTTATACAAATGAAACATGAGGCTAATAACTCAAAACTTTGAGATTCAGTAAACTGTTCAAGCATTTCATCTACAAATGCACAGAAACACTAACTGCCAATTATTAAAATGCTTTTTAATGTATAGATTCCAGGTCAACATGTTTCATTCTAAAATGAAACTTACAATCTTTCCTTTCAACTTCTCCATCCTCCTATAGTTCTATTTTTAATAAACCATTCATTTTTTACTTAACCCACAAATTCAGAAGACTCCAAATCCTTCCCCTCTTCTCCTACCATATCTCAGGGTAATTGAATCCTTTTTTTTTTCTTTATTGATGTTAGAGAGAGAGAGGATGGGAGAGATAGAGACATCAATGAGAAAGAAAATTCATTGGCCACTTCCAGCATGTCCACCACTGGGGGTTTGGCTCATAACCTGGGCATGTGCCCTGACCTGGAATTGAACCAGTGACCTCTTGGTGCATGGGTCGATGCTCAACCACTGAGCCACACTGGCCAGGCTCATTGAATCCTATTGATTTTTATGTTGGTATCTATCAACACCAACCCCTGCCTAATTACCAATGACTTAAGGCAGATTTTCATTTTTTTATCTCAACCACAGTAAGCTCCATTCTTACCCTTTATCCACAGTCTTATTTCTATCATTCTATCTTCAACAGAGATTGAACTAAAATATAAATATCACCATGTTTGTGTGTGTTTTGTTTTGTTTTTAATGTTCTCCATGGGGTCCCACTGCTAAAGAGCTTATTTGAATATCATGAGCCATACTCCAAAATGTCTCCTTTGCCTAATTTTGCTTTGCTGCATAAAATAGTCTACATTTTATCAAGACCAAAACTGCATTTCTCACAACTGTTAGATATATTTCTAGTTTGGCCCATGCTGTTCTGCCTTCAGGAAGATTCTTCCTTCCTCTCAATCCCATTCTGCTCCAGCTGGAAAAAAACCTACTCTTATTTTATAAGCCATTTAAAACATTTCTTCATTGAGAATATACCTTATACAAGCAAGTTGATGACTTGTGATGTGTGTTAATATTCTATTTTAGAAATACTTGCGAAATTGCACTTCTCACATTTTATTCCAATGATGTACTTATATAATTATCTCCATCCCTTAACTGTGTGCCCTTGAGAGCACACAATGTCTCATGTCTATATTTTTATCCCTAGCACTTTCCATGGTGTTTGACACATATTATGACTCAATAAATGTTTATTGATTTAATTGGCATAAAGGGAATCAAACACCTTCTAGTTAGATAAAACTCTACCACTTAGGCAAAATTTTGTGAGACTGAATCATTCCCAAAAAGAATATAAGCATGGAGATGTCTGTTAATGCAACTAGTACCACTGACAAAAAAAAAAAAAAAAGTTATGTAGATTGTAAACAGAGTATTAAGAAAAGAGTTAGAGACTTCTATCATAGAATGAAAGAAAACTGATAATGAGAAGCAGGTGTTTTTTTTTTTGTTTTTTTTTAAGACTCAAAATCTCAGTCTTAGTTTTCACTTCTGTTAAAGGCAAAGCAATATTTACCTTCCTCATAAGAATTATGGCTTGCTTACTAAGTTATTTTTTTTAAATTTATTGATTGGTTTGAGAGAGAGTGAGAGAAAGAAAGAAAAATGTCAATTTGTTATTCCATGTATTTATTCATTCATTGGTTGATTCTTGCATGTTCCCTGACGGGATCAAACCCAGAACCATGGCATATCGGGATGACATGGTAACCCACTGAGCTATCTGGACAGGGCTACTGAGTCAATTTTTAAAAGTATTTTTAAGTGACAAGTGGTAAGAAATTATTATTTAAACAAAAGTGATATTGCTTTTATGTGGGGTTCAGCCTGCTTCTGATGTTTCTGTGTATGTTCCGTCCTTGGATTGGAGGGAACTTATGAATCATCAAAACTCACAGGAGCATATACATGTGTGTATATGTGTATCTGTCTGTGTTTGTGTGGCTATACCTCAGCATAACTAGCAGTTTCTTATAATAAAGAAAAATTTAAACTTAAGCTATGACTAATTCAAAAGTAAAATCAGTCCAATATTATCCAAATAAATACAAAATTTTCAAACTTCTTACAAATAGCTTATACTGTCTTCTAAACTTACTCATTGCAGAGATAGACATTTACATCTATTATGAAGCACATATATAAAATAATATGTGTATATTAATGCAGACATAAATCATAAAGAAGAGATAGCTCTCAACAGTGAGACAATCTATGGAGTGAAGCATAAATATAAATAAGGAGTTAATAAGGAGTTAAGACTAACAAGTAAGCATAATAAATAGTAAATTTTTAAAGTAATAAAAGTTGATATGGGTGATATTTTCAAAGTGAGAGACAGAAACAAAAGGAATAAACAAGTGTTGAAGATGCACTTAATAGCAGATGACAAGAGCAGGCCAGAAGCACAAGGAGCAATTCGGAGAGAACGTGGTTGTAAATGGGCCCAGGTCATTGCAGTGTGGAGTGATAAACAGCAACTGCTGAAGGGATGGCAACTTGAATGGGCTTTATGAACACTAACTTTTTTACCTAAAACATCAACAAGCCCTATTCTGCTCTAGGAGGCTTTCCTGAGGAGCTACTGAAAGTCCCTCGCATTTCCTATATTTTTAAAGGAACCTAAAAATATCTATTAGTGCGCTCCTCAAAAAAGCACTTCCACTCCTTTGGAAATTATAAAAATGCAATTTATATCACTGCTAAGATGCATGATAAATCTATAGTTTATCTTATGGTGGTGATTTCTTCTTTTAAAATAAAAATTGTTTCTTTATTGATTTTAGAAATAGAGGAAGGGAAAGAGAGAGAAAAAAACATCGATGAGAGCGAACATTGGCTACCTTCTGCATGCTCCCCACCGGGGATCAGGCCTACAACCTGGGCATGTGCCCTGATCAGGAATCAAACTGGTGACCTCCTGGTAAATGGGTCGATGCTCAACCACTGAGCCACAGTGGTTGGGCTGGTGATTTCTTTAGTTGATCATAGTCTTGAAGGTGGCGTTATGACTTTATAAATTTCTTAATCATAGAAACATCATTAATTAATAAATTATATACCAATTTAATTTGAATATACTTGAAACACAGTAAAATGCAAACATTTTCAGTTTACAATTTGGTGTGATTTGATGAGTGAGTGTACATACTCATGAAACCTCCATCGTAACTAAAATATAAAATATATTCACCACCCAAAATCTTTCATGTTCCCTTAGAGATAAGTTCCACCCAACTGGTCCTGGCCAATACATATCTGTATGCCACCTCACTTTAATTTTGTCTGTTCTATAATTACATATAAATAGAACCATACAATATGGGTTTGTGGTATCTAGCCTCTCTCACAGAACAAAATGATTTTTGACATTCAGTTATGTTGTATTGTGCATCAGTACTTTATGACTTTTTATTGCTTAATATTCCATTGTAAGGACATACATTTATTTTTTAAAATATGTTTTTACTAATTTGAGAGGGAGAAAAAGGGAGAAGGAGAGATAAAAACATAGATGAGAGCGAAGCATCAATTGGCTGCCTCCTGCATGCCCCTTACTGGGGATTCAACCTGCAATCCAGGCATGTGCCCTGACCAGGAGTCGAACCTCTTGGTGCATGAGAGGAGGCTCAATCCACTGAGCCATACCAGCAGGCTGGATATGCATTTCTTGTGAGTAATATCCATTTATGGTCTATAATATCCATTTATGGTTCTGTCATCTATGGATGGACATAAAGTACATTTTCAGTTAGGGACTTTTATGAGAAAACTTCTGTTAGCATTGACATCAACGTGTTTATATAAACATAATCTATCATTTGATTTGAATACATATGTAGAGATGAAATTGTTGGATTAAAATGATTAAGAGCATGCCAAAGCATTTTCCAAAATGGTTCTAGCATTTATATTCTCATCAGCTATATATAGGAGTTTCAGTTCCTCCATTTTCTTTCAATATTTAGTAATGTCATTCATTTTAATTTTACCATTCTGTTTAGAAGACACACATACAGTTTTAATTTGATTATTATTTTTATTAAGTACAATTCAGCTTTTTTTTTTTTTTCTTTCCTTAATAGTTACTGCTCTCTGAGTCTGGAACAAGAAATCCTTATTTGCCCTGGCAGGGTGGCTTAGTTGGGTGGAGCACTGTTCCCATACACCAAAAGGTTGTGAGCTTGATTCCCAGTCAGGGCACATACCTAGGTTGAGGGTTCGATACCCAGTCGAGTCTACAGGAGGCAACCAATTGATGTTGATGTTTCTCTCTTTCTTGCTCTCCCTTCCTCTCTCTCTAAAAAAGAATCAATACAAAAAATATCCTTGAATATCCTTGAATGAGGATTTTAAAAAAAGAAATCCTTGTTTTTCATAAGGTCATAAAGATTTTCTTTTATGTTTTTCTCTAAAACTTTTCTAGTTTTAGCTTTTACATTTAGGTTTATGATACTTTCAAGATAATAACAGTGCAAGATCTGAAATCATTTTGCTCATACAGATATACAGCTGTTGCAACATTATTTATTAAAAATAGGATTATTTTTCTATTTAATTTCTTTAGAACTTTTGTCAAAAATAATTTAATCATATATGTGTAAGTCAATTTTTAGACTCTGTTGTGCTTCATTAACATCCACATTTATTTTAACATCAGTATCATGCTGTTGTTTTTAATGTAACTTCATAAAAAGTCTTGAAACCTGGTAGTATATGTGTTACAACTTTGTTCTTTTTATCAAAATTATGTTGGCATTCAAAATCCTTTGCATGCCAACATGAATTTTAGCATGAGTGCCTCAACTTCCTACAAAGGTGCTTAGTGATATTTGCCAAGTACATCTTATACATTTATTGACAGATATGAATTTTTTTAATTAATGTAGTGATTGATTAATGCTTTATATATTGCTGAATTCTATTTTCTAATATTTTGTTAAGTGTTTATCATCTAGGCTCATAAGGAATGTTAGTCCATACTTTTGTTTCCTTGTAGGTATTTAAAAAATGTATTTAATAGAAAGTCACCTCACAAAATGATTTGAAGATTCTAGTATTGATAATATTTATTCTCTAAATGTTTGATAAATTCACCAGTGAATGTTATCTGTGGTGATTTTTTTTTTTTGGTACATGCTCCTAGCGGGAACCGGACCTGGGACTCTCTGGTCCACAGGCTGATGCTCCAACCGCTGAGCCAAACTGGCCAGGGCTCTGTGGTAATTTTTTAAAATTACTAATTGAGTTCCATATATAGAGTGGGGCAAAAGTCAGTTTACAGTTGTGAGTATGAGAAACACAGAGTTGATCCTTGTTATTATTTATTAATTATGGTACTATTTTCTGTGCAAACAACTATAAATCTACTTTTGCCCCACTCTATACAAACATAATATATGTGGCATGTATATATGTATATGTGTGCGTGTGTGTATATATGACATGTATCATTATATGTAATTTTTTCATTTCTATTTGCATATACTTGGTACAATGTGATTGTTTATTGATTTATCCATGTTTTGTGTTTTTTTTTTTGCTTTAATATATGTTAAAATATATTTCATAGTTACAGCAACTATAGAGCACAGTCCTGGCTCAAGAACAACCAACATCAATAACTCATAACCTATACCTCTAAAACTAATGTTACTATGGATAGAAAGGCAACTTGAAATAAAATGAAGTATTACAAATCAATAGCAAAAGTTGATAACAAGTGTTGAAAAAATTGACAACTTGGTAGATAATCAATTTACATCTTTACCTTTTTCTCAAAGTAAATTTTAGATAAATTATATTAATCATAAGACACTCCATAAAAGAAAACAGGATTAATTTTAGGTTTTGACTATACTTCATCTACTTTACAGTTTTTTTAAACAAAAACATCACATTTGAAAATAACACAGGCACAAGGTTTTTTTAAAATGAAACAAAACATAAAGGAAAGCAAGAATTTTCCTCCCTACCCCCACCCACCCCCAAATCTCTATTCTTTCTCCAAAGGTGGCAGTGTTCTCACTTTCTCAAGTATGGGTCCAATGGGGGAAAAATACATGTACGTGATTTTTTAAATTTTACACAAATGATTTCACACTGTGCTGCACTTTGCTTTTTCTACTACTAAATATTGTATCTAGAAGATCTTTTGGAATAATAGTGGCTGAAGTTTTCGAATATATAATTATTTTTAGCTCCTATTTATGGAATATTGTGGGTGTTTTGTGAGTTTATTTTGTTTTCCAGTTTTCACATATAAGATCATACAATATGTGTCTTTCTCTGTATTTCACTTAACATAATGCCTTCACAGTCCATCTGTGTTATTACAAATAACAGAATTTCCTTCATTTATGGCTGAATAATTATCATTGTGTGTACATACCAAATTTTCTGTATCCGTTCCTCCACTGACGAACACTTAGGTTGCTTCCACACCTTGGCTATTGTAAATAATGCTGCAATGAACACAGGGGTGCAGGTATCTTGCCTGAAGTGAAATTACTGGATCACATGGTAGTTCTATTTTTAATTTGTGAGGAAACATCATACTGTCTTCCACAGTGGATGCACCAGTTCATATTCTCCTGTGCATTTCTTCTAAGCAAAGTCAGAAGCAATAAGTTGTTCATCATATTCACTCTAACTGCAGGACCTATACTACATTTTTTTCATGATATAGTTAGTGTGACTTTTTACTCTCCTTTGGCACTCATTTAAATAAGACTGTCTCACACATGACTTTTCATATTTTGCTCTTACTTTTATTCATTCCTTTTATATACTTTGTGTTTTATTTGCTTTTTTTATTCTGCTTTTCTAAGGTTAAAACTAAGGTCATTGAATTTAGGTATTTCTTATTTACTAATATAAATGTTTATATAAAATTTTGAAGTTATACATATATATATCTGAAGCACTCTTATAGGTGAATCGGACAAATTTTGATAAGTTATTGATATAATTCAATTAAAATATTTGTAGTTGTGATTTCTTTTTTGGTCTATGGGCTATGTATACATACTATTTAACTAATCATTATTTGGGTATTTTAGGCTATTTAATTATTTAGTCAACAGAGAATATAAACTATTTGATTTTAATTCTTTGACATGTATTGAGTTCTTGGGGGGCCTTGTACATATGGTGTATATAGGTTAATGTTCCATGTGCAACTTAAAATCTGTCTACTTGAGATAGGAGTTGCAATTTTCAACTATAATTGTGGATTTGTCTATGTTTCCTTTCAGTTCTATATGTAATAGTTTATGTTTTGAAATTCTTAAGAGGCTCATATGTGTATATTTAAGTATTTTGTCTTACTGATGAATGATCACTTTAATAATTGTGATAAGTATTTTATAACATAAATATGTCTTTTGAGAAATGTCTGTCCTGAAGAATACATGGTTTAATATTCATATAACCCCTCCCATCTTCTTAGGGTCATTTTAACATCTTACACTTTTTTCATCTTTTTACCTTTTACCTAGTTATGTATTTATATTTTATGTATGTTTCCTCTAGACAGCATGTTGCTAAGTCTTGCTTTCTATCCCATTTGACAATCTCCCCTTTATTTGGAGTATTTAGACCATTTAAATTTAATTTAATTATCTCTAGATTTGGATTCAAGTCCACCGTTTTGTGGTTTATATTCTATTTGTCCTATTGATTCTTTTTTTTTTTTTTGACATATCATTTGGATTAATTAAATAATTTTAACATTCCATATTTGAGCTACTTATTCTATATTTCTTTCTTTTTTAAAAATTTGTTTTTCTTTATTGATTTTAGAAAGAGAGGAAAGGAGAGGGATAGATAGAAACATCAAAGAGAGAGAACATCAATTGGCCCCCTCCTGCAACCCCCCACTGGAGACTGGGCCCACAATCTGGGCATGTGCCCCGACTGGGAATCGAACCTGAGACCTCTTGGTGCATGGGTTAATACTCAACCACTGAGCCATACCGGCTGGGATCTTTCTTTTTTACACTGATTTTCTTCAATGGATCTGCTAGATTCATCTTTAACTTAACAGTCTATTTTAATATTGCTAGACCATGTACTTACAGTTTTCTCCTCCTGTTCTGTGCTATAAAACTACCTATGTCACAAATTGCAGAATACATTGTTTAAAATTTTCTTTAAATAGTCTATTACCATTTGCAAACACCAAAAATTAGAAAAATATCTTTCCGAGGTATAGTTAGCATATTTAATACTTTTTGTTCCTGGTGTGTATTTAATTTCCAGTTTGTATCACTTCTCATTCACCAAAAAAAATACTGTCTTTATGATTTCGTGTAGTGCAAGTTGGCAGATAAATATTTTTCTGAAAATTTTAATTTTACCTCATTTTAAACA
Organism: Molossus molossus; assembly: GCF_014108415.1. NCBI lineage: Eukaryota > Metazoa > Chordata > Mammalia > Chiroptera > Molossidae > Molossus > Molossus molossus. The sequence goes on from NW_023425344.1 coordinate 42,767,814, forward strand.
GATTATTTGGCTAGATGTAGGGTTATAGGTTAACAGTTGTTTTTTGGTTTGCATGTATGTTTCTGCTCTCTAAAGATTCAATCTGTTTTCTTCTGTCTTACATCATTTCTGAGAAGTTTGTAAAATTTCTTATTTTTATCTCAAGATTTTCTCCATCTTTCTCCATGTTTTTTTCAATATTTATATACGTTGTTTCTCAATATTTATATATGTTGTGTCTTGCTGTTAGTCCTATTTCAATTTTAATGAGCTCCCTGGGTTGTTTGTTTTTATTAACCTTGCATTACTTAAGTTGTTTCTATTGCTGTTTTCCACACTACTTCCTCCTTCTCCCTTTCTAGGTCTCCAATTTCGCAATTACCCATTCATTGCTTAATTATTACTCCTCGTGACACTGAAGATCCTTCAGTTTCTCATAAGTTAGTTGTATTTTCTTTGAACCTCAGTTTGATTAATTTTGCATTATTATATTTTCAAGTTTATTCGTCTTATATGCATTATTTAATATGTTGTGAAGCTGCAAAGATTTTCCTATTTTACATATTTGAAAGGACTACCAGACCCCACAAAACATATTTGCATAAGCTTTTATATAAAGGCGAAGATTACAGAACAGCAAGAGAGAGTATAGGAAAGTGCTGGAAAACTGTAAGAGACATTAATATGCATGCACCCCAGGGGTTGGACTGCAGTGGACTAAACTGTAACAATTTGAGATAATATCTATGTCAATAACTATGATGGGAATCTTGGCTTTGGGAGAACTGAAAGGAAAAACTTTCAGAAAGTTCATTTATGTTTCTTTGGTCATCTGACAAAGTCAGTCTTTTCAAGTTGGTGAGACTGTATTAATCATGATTTAAAAAAAATATTATATTTTATAATATTTTAATGTCTGGCGTGGGCTAATTGGCTGAGAAGAGACTGCCCCTCCCAGGGTAGTTAATTCCCAAGATGACGGGGTGGGCTCATATCACCTGAAAGTAATGTTATTAAATAGGTAAGTAGGCCTATTAAATTTTTATTGTTTTGAAACATACAGCTTTTAAAAAAATACATTGAATTTATTGGGCTGGTATTGTCTAGTAAAATTATATAGGTTTCATGTGTACAATTCTATAACACATCGTCTTTATATTGCATTTGATGTTCACAACCCAAAGTCAAGTCTCCTTCTCTCACCATTTATACCCTTTTGCACTCTTTTAAGTCCCCCATCCCTCTAGTAATCATGATGGTGTTTCTATGAGTTTTTTGTTTGTTTGTTTGTCTAATCTCTTCATCTTTTTTACCCAGCCCCCAACTCCCCTCACCTCTAACAGCTGTCAGTCTGTTCTCTGTATCTATGATTCAGCTTCCATGTTGTTTGTTATTTTATTTTGTTCATTAGAGTCCACATTTAAGTGATATCATATGATATTTGTCTTTCTCTGACTGGCTTATTTCACTTAACATACACTCTGCAGGTCCATCCATGCTATCACAAAAGGTAAAATTTCCATCTCTTTTTTTTTAATGTCTTAGTGGTTGGAATATACAGCTCTTAACAAGCATGTGCCACTTGGGTGTAAGCCACCTGTGTTCCTGGAGGCTATATATATATATCAAGCCCCCATCCCCTACCAGGTACAGAGAGCCACTGTCTCTCTGCCACCCAAGACTATGCTTCTGTCCTCAAGATTTCTTAATAAACTCCTTGTTTAGTTTTGGAGTTGTCAGCCCCTTTCTTTAGCCTCTCGGCACTTTCCTCCTTTGGATATCAGTTTCAGCACAGTCGGAAACTTTTCTCAACAGCAAACCAGCAAATCCTAAATCTATAATACACCGTAACCACCTTTTTTATCTAACACTCACATACTAAGCCAGTATTCTCCGTTCTAAATCAACCCAGGGCCAGGTACCAGACAACTGCAAACCACAACTATAGCCAGTGAACATTACTCAGTCTAGCCAATCCTATGCTGTTTGTTCTGCCCTGCCCTGCTTTACTTTTCCCACATAAACCACAATAATAAAGATCTAGGTTGTAATTCCCTCCTTGTTCCTTCTGCCTCATCACCTCATCATCAAACCTGATGCTTCCCCATGTGACCTTGTAAGGGATGCCGTGCTTTCTCCTTGTCTGTCAATAACATTGTCCTCTCTGTGTTGCCTCCATAAATTAAAATTCCATGGGTATAGTTGGGACATAGGCCAGTTGAAAACATCGGTAAAGAGGCTGTCTTCTGGGGTTGCCAGGAGAGTCTGTATCTTTAAGCAGCACATTATAAATTCTATTGTCCTCAACTTAAATAGATATTAATAAACTGATATCTACATGTGCCCAGAGATAGATATAGAGTTTTTCCTATTAACAAAATCAACAGTATCTCTGGGAAAATTGAACAGCTACATGCAAACAAATGACACTAGACCATCAACTGACACCATGCACAAGAATAAACACAAAATGGGTAAAAGACTTAAATGTGACTCACAAATCCATTAAAATCCTAGAAGAAAATGTAGGTAACAAATTTTCAGACATCATACACAGTAAAATTTGCACTGATACATCACCTAAAGCAACAGAAACAAAGGAGAAAATGAACACATGGGACTACATCACATAAGAAAAGCATCTGCACAGCAAAAGAAACAACCATCAAAATGGAAAGAGAACCCACTGTATGGGAGAGCATAATTGTCAATGATACATCAGATAAGAGGTTAATTACCAATAGATATAGAGTGCTCATACAACTCAACAAGAGGAAGACAAAGAACCCAATTACAAAATGGGCAGAGGACCTAAATAGACACCTCTCCAAAAAGGACATACAAATGGCCAGGAGACGTATGAAGAAATGCTCAATGTCACTAATCATCAGAGAGATGCAAATTAAAACTATTATGAGTTATTATCTCACAGCTGCCAGAATGAGTGCCATCAACAAATCATTAAACAACAAGTGCTGGCGAGGGTGTGCAGAAAAGGGGACTCTACTATACTGCTGGTGGGAATGCATACTGGTGCAGCCACTATGGAAAACAGTATGGTGTTTCCTCAAAAAATTAAAAATTGAACTTCCATTTGACCCAGTGATCCCACTTCTAGGAATATACCCTAAGAAGCCTGAAACACCAATCAGAAAGAATATATGTACCCCCATGTTCATAACAGCACTAATTACAACTGCTAAAATCTGGAAACAGCCCAAGTGTCAATCAATAGATAAGTGGATAAAAAAGCAGTGGTACATATACACAATGGAGTACTATGCAGCTGAAAGAAAGAAAGATCTCTTATCCTTTGAGACGACATGGAGGGACCTTTAGAGTATTAAGCAAAATAAGCCAATCAGAGAAAGACAAATTCCACATGATCTCACTTATTTGTTGAATATAATGAATAAGGTGGGCTGATGAATGAAATAAACCCAGAGACAAACAAAGGAGTATGGTTCAGACTGACAAACCTCAAAGTATGGGGGTGGGGTGATGGATGAGATGAACCAAAGACCTTATATGCATGTGTACATAACCAATGGACATAGACAATAATGCTAGGGAGTGGGGGGGGGCGGGAAGAGCGTGTCTAGGAAGGAAAAGGAAAAACATCTGTAACAAAAATAAATTAATAAAAATTGGGAAAAAAAAGAAGTGAAAAGCATATATAAAAATAAGATGATAGTCTAGCTCCACCAGGCTCTGAGCTTACTGAGGACAATGTCCAGGACAGCATCTGTTCTACAGAAAGCACAGGAGAAATGAGTATTAAATGGATCAGTGAATAAACCCACTCTTGTATGGATAAAAAAAAAATCAACAGTATCTCTACAATTCAAACTTTGACTCTTGATCAAGACTGTCATTATAAATTGCTCATGATTATTTCTTTTCTAGTATTTTTGTACTATTTATAGAACATAAAAGCAAAAGGATACTGTTGAAAATAATAATCATTTGTCATCAAGTAAGATATACATACACTTTAAAGAGACATTTCAGTTTATTACTACAAATTTTTTCATAATCATGTGAAAACTTGATAATTCTATTGTTATTATTTTAGAATTTTATGAAAGATATTCATAGATTAATTAAATATAACAATTAATTAACTATTAACTAAATCAAGTTCTTCTACTAGTCAATACACATCTATTGGAAAACCTACATGTGGAAATTTTTTATTTTTTTATCTCCATTGATTTTAGAGAGAGAGGAAGGGAGAGAGAGAAAGAGAGATAGAAACATCAATGAGAGAGAACATCAACTGGTCACCTCCTGCATGCCTCCCACTGGGGATCAGGCTCATAACCTGGGCACGTGCCCTGACCGGGAATTGAACTGGTGAACTCTTGGTGCATGGGTCAACACTCAACCACTGAGCCACACCAGCCAGGGGGAAATTTTAATTCTCTAATGCATTTGATTGTCAGTATCAGTGTTATTATTGGTTTTATCAAAATCAAATTTATATTATCAGCTACAACAATATTATATAAAATAGAAGTTAGAATGTGGATTACACCGAGAACATTTCAAAATAAGTCAGGATTGCAGTAGGATGTTCTGTATCTTCTTCCTTCCATTTGAGCCTTCCCTACTGGAACCAATGTCTTCACTTCAAACTCTCTGAACTGCTCATTTTATTGTTCTATCAAAATTAATCTCTGATAATGTCCTGGCCAGGTGGATCAATTGATTGGGTCATTGTCCCATACACCAAAATGTTGATTTGGTTTGATTTAATTCCTTGACAGGGCATATACCTAAATTGCAGGTTCAATCCCAAGTTGGGAGGGTGCAGGAGGTAACCTATCAATGTTTCTTTTTCATATCAATATTTCTCTCTCTCTCTTAAAAGAAAAAAAAAATCAGCAAAAGCATATCCTCTGGTGAGGATTTAGTAATAATAATAATAATCTCTGGTATTTTAGATAAAATTCAAACTTTTTTCCCATTTGATCATGTTGTCCATGGAATTATATATCCCATTTTATCGTATAAATTTCTCACTAACATTAAATAACCAATGGAAATATTTTACTATAGGAGACCCCTATGATTAAATGGATGCTGGAAGACATTTTTTTTCCAGTAATATAAAGATGTTAAACATATTTTCTTTAAAGAAAATGTCCTAAAGCATTTTTACTATTTTTTAAATCTATTTTCTGTTTTAGTCACTGAGAGATGAATCTTAAAATTTTGACTTCCCATCTGAGTATTTTTCTTCTATTGCTCATTCTATTGCTTTACATAAGACAGTCTTCATGTGTTTGCTGGTCATTTTCCCCCCAATATTTACAATTTTTTCCCCTGGAATATCGTTTTTTATTTTATTTGCATTAAAGGTATTTTTTAAACTAATTAATGGTTTCTAGAAAAACTTAACTATTAATGTTATCTTATTAATAGCAGAGTTCAGGTATTTTATTTTACATGATGATATCATTTAGGAACTACAAGTTCACTGTAACAAATTTCCTCATTTTGTGATAGAGGAATAGAAATATGTGTTCTAATAGCTCAATCAGTTCATTCTCTTAATCAGTCAACATTTATTAAGGATATCCCATGTAATAATTATTAAGTAGACATTAATATTCAAAGATTAAAAATTTGGTCTCTATTCATTTTGCTCACAGAGTAATCTGGATACTTTCATATAAATAATTACCCTGATTCATTTTTCTTACACTTTACCAGAGATAATGAAAAATGCCTGAAGAAAACTTATTTCTACCCTCAGGTAATAAATAAATAAAAATTCTTATGAAATTGTTACAGTAAGGATTTCAAGAGTAGCATATATACTATCTTATTTATAGTGAGGATTTATAAACTTAACTTTTTAACCAAAATTTATTTATCTGTGTATTCTTTATGCTTCTTAGAAGATGTCTCACTCACTGCATTTTTACTAGTTAGTAAAATTCTCAACCCATGCAATTATTTTTGTAAAGGTTATAAAACAAGGTGAGAACATCTGAATACTAACAATTTCTTTATAGTAAAAAATCTGTTGATATCATCAATACAATTTTAAATGTTCTCCACAGCAATTTTCCTATAACACATACAATTTTAAAGAACAATTATAAAATGGCTTTGACAACATAAAAACAAGGTATTAAAAGTCATAAACTACAAGTACATACCCTGGACTTTCCATTGCTATCACAAATAGATCCCTTGAATTAAATAGAGGTTGAAATTAATACACTCATCTAGTTTGGCTGAGTATTACCAGTTGGCCTTCTTAAAGAAATCAATGTTTCTTTAAATTCTATTTATTAATGATTACCATATGGGTAATCATTTTTACTGATCAAGTACAGATAATGTAATAAAATTATCTAATTCAACTTATAAATGCAAAAGGTATTTTTTTGTCTGCACCAGTCTGCATTCCCACCAGCAGTGTACTAGGGTCCCCTTTTCTTCACACCCTCGCCAGCACTTGTTTATTTGTTTTTTTTTGGGGGGGGGGTGTTTGTTTTTTTCATTTCTTTGATCACCATGTTTTATTTATTTTTTTACTTTTTTTTTTTAATTAATTCATTTTTGTTACAGATGTTTCTCCTTTTCCCCCCACTGATTCCCTCCTCCCCCTCCCTCCCCGCCCTGTCCCCAGCTTTGTTGTCCATGTCCACTGTTCATGCATACATGCATATAAGTTCTGTGGTTTATCTCTCCCCCATCACCCCCTCTTCTGGGGATTGTCAGTCTGTACCCCACTTCTACATCTCTGGGACTGTCCCATTACTCAGACCGTTATGTTCATTATATTGTTTGATAATTTGTTGACGGTGGCCATTCTGGCAGGTGTGAGGTGATACCTCATTGTTGTTTTAATTTGCATCTCTCTGATAATTAGTGACATTGAGTATATGTCTCTTGGCCATTTGTAAGTCCTGTTTGGAGAGGTGTCTATTTAGGTACTCTGCCCATATTTTAATTGGGTTCTTTGTCTTCCTTTTGTTAAGTTGTATGAGTACTCCATATATTTTGGAAATTAGTCCTTTATCTGATGTCTTGTTGGCAATTACTGCGTTACTCTAACATATACTGCGTTCCCTTTCCATTTTGATGGTTGGTTCTTTTGCTGTGCAGAAGATTTTAGTTTGAGGTAGTCCCATGTTCTCATTTTTTCTTTATTTGTGTTGCCTTAGGCATTGTATCAGTACAAATTCTGCTGTGTGTGATGTTTGAAATTTTGTTGTCCACATTTTCTTCTAGGACTTTTATGGATTCATGGGTCACATTTAGGTCTTTTATCCATTTTGAGTTTATTCTTATGTATGGTGGAAGTTGGTGGTCTAGCTTCATTGTTTGCATGTAGCTGTATGGAAAATAATATGGTGTTTCCTCAAAAAATTAAAAATTGAACTGCATTTGATCCAGTGATCCCACTCCTAGGAATATACCCCAAGAAGCCTGAAACACCAATCAGAAAAAAATATATGTACCACCATGTTTGTAACAGCACTATTTACAATTGTTAAGGTCCAGAAACAGCTCGAGTGTCTATTAGTAGATGAATGGATAAAAAAGCTGTGGTATAGCCCTGCCTGGTTTGGTTCAGCAGTTAGAGCATCGGCCTGCAGTCCGGAGAGACCTGGGTTCAGTTCCCGCTAAGGGCATGTACCTCGGTTGCAGTTTGTCCCCGGCCCTGGTTGGTTGTGCGGGTGGCAGCCACTCGATGCATCTCTTTCACATCAATGTTTCTCTCTCTCTCTCCCTCCCACTCTATCTGTACAAAAAATGGAAAAATGTCCTCGGGTGAGGATAAAAAAAAAAATCTGTGGTACATATACACAATGGAATACTATGCAGCTATAAGAAAGAAAGATCTCTTATCCTTTGAGATAACATGGAGAAACCTGGAGAGTATTATACTAAGCAAAATAAGCCAGTCAGAAAAAGCAAGTATCACATGATCTCACTTATTTGTAAAATATAATGAACAAAACAAGCTGAGGAACAAAATAGAACCAGAGACATGGAAGTGGGGTGCAGACTGACAAACCTCAGAAGAAGGGGATGGGGGGAGGAAAGAGATAAACCACAGAAGTTATATGCATATATGTATAAACAAGTACATAGACTATAATGCTGAGGGGGGATGTGGGATTGGGAGGAGGGTGTCAATGGGAGAAAAAAGGTGCAACATCTGCAACAAAAATAAAAAATATTTTAAAAAGGCATTTTTTTCCAATTGAGTGGAATTACATATTTTAATAGGTTAAAAAATACTTTGTACATTAATAATACTTTATATTCTCCTCATGAAGTAAATGAAGGGCATAAGTTGTTTCTTCAAAATTTTAACACTGGGCTTCTGATTTCAGCAGTTTTATATAAAAAGCTCCAAAGTATCAATCCTTCAGGGAACCAATAACTACCCCAAATTCTGAGGGAGGGGCAAATCTAGAGAGTCAGGGGACAGATCTGCATATTTGAAGCCGAGGCCACTGGAGGCACAAACTGGGAAGAAGACTTAAGTGGTAATTTTAACAAGATGATGGAGGCTGAGTGTGAACTAGTGTTAGAGTAAAAAACCTCTGGGGGGTTCAATCCCCCACACTCTTGTGGGGTTTACCTACTACAGGTTCATTGTTGTTTGTTTGTTTGTTTTTTACTTCAATGGATTTTGCTTCCAGTAACCCGACAAGCAAATGATGGTAAAGGGCAAAGAAAGATTTCTGCTGTCCTTACTCCACAAGGCTCCAGCTGGAAGAAGCATCATCCATGGGGAGCAAATAGAACATTCTTAAAAGAAGAGACTTACTCAATACAAAGGTTAATTGCAGAATAGCCATAGACACATGGATTGCAACATGGGAAATATAGTCGACAATGTCGAGAAATGAGGCCAGGTGAGTGCTTGGGGCAGGGTGGAGACCACTCTGCAGAGTGCATTGTTTTCCTGCCACTTGCTATACATCTGAAATAGGTGCAGGATAATATTGAACATGAACTGTGGTTGGAAAAAAAATTAAAATTAAAAAAAATGTTTAAGTAAAATTCCAGAAACCATGAAATTATTTTACTTATATATCCCTGGTCTAGTGCCTGACATCTAGCAAATGTTCAATAAATGTCTGTTGAATTAAAAAAACCAAAAGAGGCCTATTCTCAAGAAGAGTAGACTTTATTTACCATTGTCTTTCCCCACATGGAAAATCCATTTCTCTCACTCTGGACAGATCAAGTCTTCCTATTTCAAGTTAGAAACTTAAAACTCAAAAACAGTAAGACAAAACTCGATAAAAAAATGGGTAAAAACTGAACAGACATTTCATAACAGAGGATATAGAGATAGAAAATATGCATGTAAAATCATGCTCAATATTATTTTTATTAGGAAATGTATATTAAAATAGTGAGATACCTAGTATTCCACCTAATAGAAAATCTAAGATAAAATTTAAAAATTATATTATCAATTGTTGGCTAAATTGTGGAGGAACAGGGAGCCTCATTCTTTTTTGAAGTAAAAAATGTTACAGACACTTTGTAAAACAATTTTTCAAGTCTTCACCAAAATATTTATTCTTACCTTACATACCAGCAACCACGCTCCTGGGTAAATATTCAATCAGTTTGAAACTTTGGACTAACTGGCTCATGAGTATCTAGAGCAGCTTTATTTGTAATCGTCCAAAACTGAAACCACCAATATACTTTTTAGAGATTGAAAGGACAAGTAATATTCCATCACAGGATGTACATCAAAATGTTGGAATATTATTGTGTAAAAATATAAAAGAGCTATCGAGTTACAAAGAGACATAAATTAATCCTCAGTGCATATTGTTAAGAGAAAGAAGCCTGTATAAAAATGCTACATATTGTGTGATTTCAATTATATCAGATAAAAAGTCACTAGAGGTTTGAGGGAGGAGGAGAGGTTATATAGGTGAAAAGAGATTATTTTATGGTAGTCAATCTATTCTGTGTGACAAAATAATCGTTGATACATTTTATTACGCTTTTGTTAAAGCTCATAGAACTCTATAGCAGAAAGAACAAATCTTTTAAAAAATTTATTTATTTATTTATTTTTTTTTATACTGAATTTATTGGGTGACATTGGTTAATAAACTTATATAAGTTTCAGGTATACAATTCCACAATACATCATCTGTATCGTGTGTTTACCATCCCTAGTCTCTTTCCTCCATCATTTATCTCCCGTTTACCTTCTTCTACCTCCTCCCATCCCCAAAATTAAAAAAAAAAAAAAAAATCAGGGAGGAGTTTTGGGGAATACCAGTATGCAATGCCTTATATAACAAAATAATCTCACTATTAAAAATGTATAACACACCTCACTGAAGTAGGTGGCAGAAAGGCTACAGGCCTAACTTTAAGTCACTTTGGAATGAGTTGAATCTGTAAGACCAAAGGCAATAAATAAATACATGAATTAAAATAGTTGTTCATAGCCACTGTATTCTAGTTGATAAACATATTTCCCATAAAGGTGCAGGTTAACAACTGTGATATGAATATACATGCATTTTATAACTGAACATATATAAATGACTGATGACAGGAGTCACTTTTTTCACTATTAAGTTGTAGTTATTAGTGAGAAATAAGTAAAGGCTAGAATAATCCTTGTGGAAATGAGTTAGAGTTGGAAATATCAATATAAATTACATTTTAGCTTAATATAGAAAAAAATTGTTACATGTAGACATATTTATATCTGTCTACCTGTATACAGGTTAGTATGAAAACATACATTTCCTTGCTTTCTCACCAGAAAGGCCTGGAAGTAACACCACCACAGTAGCAACCACCACAGCAGAGCCCAGGTCTCAGTTTCTAACAACGTTCTCCAATACAAGAGAGCAGAGTTTCCCAGAAGAATGGGGGATTCTAGGACTGGGACAGAAAATACATAAGAGGAGCCTGGAGCATTTTGCGGTGCCAGAAATTAGGACAGTATTCCAAAATCAAAATAAGAAACCTATGTTGATATAGACATGTCAAAAGGACACAGAAGCCAACTAAAGGCCAAAGCCGAGGCAATTTGAATAAATGAGTATAGCTGTATTGAATTATAATCCAAAGTATAAAATGAATATACATGAGTCCATACTGATGGGCCATAAAGAATGAATAAGTAAATGAATGAATGAATGAGGCACAGAAAATATACTTCAAGTGCAGTAAAATTTCAAATATGTAGTGTGTGTGGATATTTTGCCCTCAATGTTGTGAAGCACAATTCTCCACTCCTTAAATTTGGCCCGTACGTAGCAATTACTTTTCAGACAGTACTGTAGGGAAGGGCATACGAGTCCTGGGGGTCAGGACAGTAACTGTGCAGTGAAAACTAAAGACACCACTTCAGCCGGATGATCGAGCTCAACACCTCCTGTGATAAGTCATCTCGACTGTTTACTTTTCAATATGCGATGAAATGGCACTTGACCTCTTCCTTCTAAAAACACATAACACCAGACTAATCTAAGAAAAAGATCAGAGCAATTCCAATTGAGGACCAGTTTACAAAATACCTGACCAATACTCTTAAAAACTTGAGAGACAGCCCTGACCACGTGGCTCAGTTGGTTGAAGCGTGGTCCCCTATACCAAAAGTCTGTGGGTTTGATTCCTGGTCACAGCACATACTTAGGTTGTGGGTTCGATCCTGGTTCGGGGCCCCTATGGGAGGCAACAAGTAGATGTTTTTCTCTCACATAGATGTTTCTCTTTCTTTCCCCCTTTCCCTCTCTCTAAAATCAATGCAAATATATCCTCAGGTGAGGATTAAATAAATAGTAACTTCAGAATAAATGAATGTCTGAGCAACTATCACAGGCAAAAAGTCCACAGAGAATAATGACTAAATGTAAGGTAGTGTCGTGAATGGAATCTTGGAACATTAAAAGGAAATTAGGTAAAATGGAAGATATCTGGATAAAGTATAAACTTTGCTTAAAATATCAATATCAGTTCATAAATTTTAAGTAATGTAAATTTCTAACTTAAGACAATAATAGAAGAAACTGGGTGTGGGTTATATGATACCTCCCTATAATATATCCATACTTCCTCTGTAAATTAAAAACTGCTTTAAAATAAAATATTTATGTTAAAAATTTTTAGTACTATATTATAGATTCTTTTGAATAACATCAACACTTCAAATGCAATAGCAAATGGATTAATTTTCTAACAATTTGTTTACATAGCATATACTTTTAACTATACTTCTGTAATATATTTCAACTCTTTCACCCAGCAAAAAGTGACGGAATGGAAAGACATTTAAGTTGAATTGACTTTATTTAGTTGTAAAAAATGATTATCTTTATAAAGTGTTACATTACATGTATTTATTACTATTGATTCATACCCATGCCAAACTCAGTGAGCAAATACTTTGCTGAAAATGCAGAATTTTACTCAGCTCAATTCTGTCTCACTGAGAATTCAGGAAAGATAAACGTAATTTTGTGCTTTAGAAGACAGAGACTTTGAGTCATATCAAAAGAAGCAAAGTAAAATTAATAAAATTCAGGTTGTTGTACGTCTATATTGTATTATTATGTATCACACTACCTTAAAATGTATTGGTTTACACAATGATAATGTTTCTTATTAATTCTGTTATATTGTCTGAGAGACTGTAGTCAACTGGAGTGTTGGCTGTAGTACAAAATATAAAATAGACTGGATCACACTGACAGATGGAACTGGCGGTTGTTCAAGGTGCCATGTGGCCTCCCATTCTGCATTAGGCTCAGTGGCCTTCCATATGTAGCCATCTCAGGGCAATATTAAAGATGGTAATTGTGGAGACTCCAAGGCATCTCTTGAGGCCTACATTTCTGAACTCACATAGTATTAGTTTCATCATATTTAGTTGATCAAAGAAAATTGCAAGGCCTGCCCACTTGATAGGAGGATTAGCAATGCCACATTGCAAGGTGACATGCATTCTAGGCTGGAAGGAATTTGTGGCCATTAAACAATTTACCATATATACCTGTTGGCATCAAGTACACTGATACAGCACATGAGCAAGGAGATTTCTATTGTGATGGGATTGCTTTTCATAATTGTCATCATTTCTTCAACATCATCATCTTCATCATCTATTCTAATGTGTATTGAGGTTTTCATATGAGCAGGACAGTTTTAAAGTATGTCCTAATTAATTCATTTGGTATAACAAAAACTCTGTAATATTGGTAATATTATCCTTATTTTAAGCATGTTGTAGCATATATATTAATTAATCAATTGAATAATTGATTAACTTATTTCAGTTTCTACTATATAATAGAGACATAACTGAGGAAAATTTCATCTCCCTGTACTTTGCATTTTAAACTTATAAAATGAGATAGTCACAATAAAAATTTCAAGGTTAACTTCCAGTTCTGAATACTTACGAATGTATTATTATTAACCAAGTACCATTATTATTGATCAAGTACCATGAATCACATAGGCAAATATACTTATGGCAACTGATGTTTCTTACTTTCATGGCTCTTCCCTTATTATTCTCATTGTTAAAAATATTTTAAATAATCTGTTTCATGGAATATTGCATATAGTTGAGCTTCACATTGGGAGAAGCTGAGCTGAATGCAGATAAGGCTTGTTGTGTCTCATTTTTACAAGAACAATTATTTTTCCTAAATCAAAGAACCTGTGGAAAATTAGAAGGATGTTAGCCCTATTAGTTGAACTTCTTCACTCAGTACCATAAATGTGTCAATGCATTAATCCCAATGCATTATTTTGACTACATATTTTATAATGTTTATATAATGAACTATAATTTATTTAATATTTTAAAATCTCAAATATCTAACTCAACTATATTTTGAAATAAATGTTTTTGTTTTATAAACTGCTTCCAATTAGATACTTTTCCACATACTTCACATATGCTTAGTTTTACAGACATTCCTACAGGGTAAACATAATATCCCTCAATTAAAAGACTAGTCCTGGACTCAGAGACTTTATATAACTTTACCAGGACTACATGACTGATTATGATTACAATTTACATCTCTTTGACTCAAAATAACCATTTTATTTATAACAAACATTTTTGTATTTTATATTAATATTTTAAAATAGATGTTTAAAACATCTTTCAAACAATCACCATACACATATATTTAAACTGTAATTGTTACCTCTTAAATAAATTTAAATAGCATCTTCAAAGAATGTGGCAATGCTTCTTTATTCTAGACATTAAGACTCCAAATCCATTAACAAAAAAGACAAAGGGCAAGTAAATATTAATGTTGTTTGTTGTATCTTTCCTGTTTAAATGTTTCATGATCAGAAATCAGAGTAGGCCTCATTATAAAAAGACTATAGGGAAACATAAAAAAATAGAATCTGTATAATTTATACCTTTATTTCTAACCTTGTTCAGTATTAATTATGAGTATTGAATAACCATATTTAAACATTCAAAAACTCCCTAAAGGTAAATTCCACTCTGCTTATAGGCCAAATTATATAATTTATATAATGTTTGTGGATGAAATTATGCTATAGTTTTTCATGAAAATTGTTCAGTAAGGTTGGAGTAGAAAAGAAAGCTATGGGTAGAGAGAAAATGTGATTTGCTATGAATTGTTATAAGGTAAAGCTGGGAGATGAGTACAATAGAATCATTGCTCTATCTCTACTTTTGTAAGTGCTTGAATATTTTAATAATGAAAGAGGATCTGTTTAATTCTTGAGCATGTATGACTATTTAATGTCTTCACTGGAGATCAATGGGATGTCAATTTAATGCCATAACTGGAACTTCAGTTATATATACTGATTTATGAGCTCGATATATAACCAAATTTTCTGATAGTCATATTAAAAGTAAAAATCAAGATTTTCTTGGCTATCTATTGTCATTGCATCCTAGAATATTTCATACTCCTGGTCATCTAATTCTGATGATGATTCCCATGGAATCTATCATTTTATTCCATGTCCTATGGATAAACCTGAATGTACCGCTAGGAACTAAGAGTACAATCATTGTCCTATGTTAAACCCATCAAGTCATTCCAACCTCAGGGATACATAGGCTCAGAGATTGGCATATGACCTAATTTGGAGGCAAACAGAGAAGAATTGCATGTGAGCCATCAGATTCTCCCTTATGTAGTGAACTGGATATTGTAATGGTTTAAATCTGGGACATCTGTGTAAGAAAGGGAAAATTTAGGAAAGGATTTTGGTGACACATTTGAGTCCTTAATAATCCCACACCTAAAGTTATAGTCACACCTATACCCTTGTTAATTGAGGCAATACATTATTTTTATGCATCAGGGCATTTGAATAAGGAACTGATTCTCTTGCAACAGAACAATTCTCAACTAACATGTACACATAAAAAAAAAGTACTACAAAAGGGTTAGTTTTCAACTACCATAGAGGCCATGACTTGAGACAACATCAATTTTAACTGTGAACAAACATTGGATGAAATCATTTTTAAATCCATTAAAATTTTTCAGGACCTTTGACTTAAACTATTTTTCCAAGATCTACAGATGCATATGTGTTAGACTTTAAGTCAAATATGTTAGATATTTCTGTACAAAAGTGAATTTATAAAGTAAAAAGCAATATTATTATTATTATTATTATTATTATTGCCCAAAGAAACCTTTGCACTATTGGTAAAATGAGAATTTCAAAAGTTATAAAAGACATAGGCATACCTGTCAAATATTTTTAATAAGCGATTTGAGAAAAGGAGTTAACTTTTAGAATCAATTTGTATGGTTACTTAATGTTACCTAATGTTATTTCCATTCTTGTTTGATGGATAAATAATAGTGTGCATGTAATTTTTAAAAAGTAATAAGGATTTCAGGTTTTGTACAGTATGCTTGATGATTATATAATAAATATTTCAGAGTTAATAGTGTAATATAACCAATATCATAAAGATTTTGTCATGCTTATGCTGTTTTGAGTGTTACTAATGGTAAAGAAAATAATTTAAAAGTATTCATTTGTCAAAATTAACACTGGATTTGGAAAAATTTCAAAATTATAAAATATATTGTTTTTCTATGAATATGATATTTATGTTTTACCCAATCCAATCTCTTTTAAGTAAAACTAATTAAAGAAAATGCTTACATAAATGCAATATTTAAATGAAATTATGTACAGTACTCAGATTCAAACCAAATTCAAACTCAGACTGGTAATGAAATTGAATTATTTTAACTGCACTTTGGGGAAATAATTGTATCTCAAATACTTTACTTATAAAATCTATTTTTAAAATAGCTTTTCATGTGTCTCTTTTTGATCATCATTTCTAAAATTCTGTATAATGGTTACAAAACATTCATAAAACTAGAGTAATTTTCTAATTAGCTATAAATAACTAAGAAATAGAGAAAATTCAGGCTAGATATATAATTTAATAAAAGTAAAAACTCTGCCCTAGCAGGTTTTGCTCAGCGGTTAGAGCATTGGCCCGTGGACCAGAGAGGCCCAGGTTCGGTTTCTGCTAAGGGCATGTACCTCAGTTGCAGGTTGTCCCCCAGCCCCAGTTGGGGTCGTGTAGGTGGCAGCCAGTCGATGTTTCTCTCTCACATCGATGTTTCTCTCTCTCTCTTCCTCCCTTTCTCCCTTCCACTCTATCTGAAGATAAGTGCAAGGATGTACTTGGATGAGGATGGAAAAAAAAAAAGTAAAAACTCTAAATTTCTAAAATATTCTAAAATCTTCTTTGAAATAGTTCTCTACTCAATACTATAAAAGTATAGTATTTAACTTGGTTAATAGTTAACTATCAAGATATTGTCTTTATATTAACACCAAGTCAGGTTTATTACTCTTAATTTCCCATGAATTTTGCTATGGAAATAGTTGACCTCCTCATAGTTGTTTCAATCTATTTGTTAAAAGCTTAAATTAATGATAACATGTTATAATATGTTATAACAAAACAATTACAACTAAATTAATAAAATAGAAACAAACAGATGACTACTGAAAGGTTAAATTAGTAGCTTTAAGAGAAAAATAAACAACACCCCAAAATATAACTGTATTTTTCTGGTCATTTTCTATAATGAGGGTCCAAACTATCATGCTTGTACTTTTTTCTTGTTGGGTTGCTCTTTCTGAAGATTGGGATAGGATAAATGCTGTCTTCCAAGTATTAATTATAAAATAACCAGTATGATGACATTTCTGTTCCAATATAGTGGTATAAATCATTATAAAGATATATGTGTATGCATGTATATATATGTGTATGTGCATATATGTGTATACAGGTGTTCATATATATATTTTTTTTTTGAGAGAGAAGAATAAAAGACAGTTATGAAGAAACCATTTAGTTTCATGTTAAATTTATTCATCTTAGTGAGTCTAGAAAAGTGTTTCCTAATGATTGGTCACAATATATAAGGTTTTAGAAAGTATATAACTATGAGTAAGCCAGATTTTTGCATTCAACAGTGCATTTTATCACCTTTTGGGTATAAAACTAAAAATCAGTAAAATTCTTTATTTTAATCTAGGGCTGAAAGATGTATAAAGAATGTGCGCATGTGTTATTAATTTTCATGCAATCAAAACTTGAATGTTTCCCCATGTAGATTCTCTAATATGAAAATTCAACCCTTAAAATTCAATCCAATTCATTGTTTTTGTGTAATCAGATACTACTTCATCTACATTCCTTTCTCATTAGTATATTAATTGTTTTCAATATTATGTTGAGATTGACATTGTTTATGGTAGTGTATTTGGGGCAATCTGAATTTGAAAATAATTTTAAGAAATTGATCGTTATAAGTTCTCAAGACTATTTTACTACATTCACATAATAGCTTTGATTAAATAAAAGGAAACCAGGAGGGTATACCAATTTAAAAGCAACAAGATCAATAAAGACCGATGGGCTTGTTTCATTTAACAAAATGGGATTTCATGCATAATGGACCCATTAATTCATTTCCTATATAAAGCCTCTGGTCTATTACCTTTTGAAGACTATGCAAGCATTATCTTTTTAGCACATATGGATAAAATACATGTAAATATATTCTACCTACAAATCAATGCTTTAAATGCTCAGTACATGTTTTTCTACTGTATGTTGCAAATATATAAAATATTTTAAACAATTTTATAATTCATCTTAATTTGTCAGTATTCAATATCCCTAAATAACACAATAAATCAAGAAATTAATAAAAAAGAAATATTAATATATATGATTATTAAAAACAAAAAAATATTATCATAAAATAGTGCTACAAAAGAATCTGTATACTAATACTATGTACTACAATCAGCCCATGGCAGACAAAATAACAGCACATTGATGATGCTAAACTGATTAAACAGTATTATTCCCAACACCTGCAGGACAGGCAGAATAAACATTTAAACTACTGCCTAAGAAAGTATAATGGCACTAAACATATTTCTTAGTTATACATATTCATTATGATTTTAAAGAGAAGCCCCCAAAATTTTAATATTTTATTTATTCTCACAGTATCAAAAGAATGACTGGTAATGTACTGAAATAACAGAGCAGCACAGGGAATCAGGGAATGCAAACCCGGAACACATGGGTTAAAAATGAAATTCACAGTGAGGCAAATGAAAATCTATAATCTGATCCTTCCTTCCACACTCCCCTTCTTCCCTTATTTTCCATTTACTATTTAAAATACATATTGAACCTATTCCCAGCTAAGGCTGGGGATAAAATAACAACCATAGTGCATGATCTTACTCTATGGCGAGGATAGTCTATTGGTACATCAAAAAGTCAAAGGACAAGTACACGATCTTAGTAAGCACTGTGACCAAGCTATTATAAAGTAATAAGAAAACATGTAGGTAGTTTAATTTAGATACTTAAGATTAGAGGATACATTTTGAATGAAACCTAGCCAAAGATGAGAGCTAAATCACCTGGTAAATATAGAAAATAGTATTCCAGACACAGAAAATAGTATGGGCAAAGGCTTAAATTTAGGAATAAATCTGTTAATGTATGATATATAGACTTTCAAATACATATTATAAAGCTATCAAAAGTTTACTTAAAATTTTAGCCTAAATATACACCTATTCTATGAACATGCTCCTGCCATATTTAATAAATGTATAACGATAATAATTATAGTAGTGGTTCACATTGAATTTTTTTTTTTTATCCTCACCCAGGTACATTTTAGCATTTATCTTCAGATAGAGCTGGAGGGAGAGAGGGAAGAACAGAAAGAGAGAAACATCCATGTGAGAGAGACACATAGAGTGGCTGCCAACCACACAACCCCAACCGGGGCGGGGTACAAACTGCAACCGAGGTACGTGCCCTTAGCAGGAACCGAACCCGGGCCTCTCTAGTCCATAGGCCGACGCTCTAACTGCTGAGCCAAACCGGCCAGGGCTACACTGAGTTCTTAATATGTGCCCAGAATTCATTTATATGCTTTATTTCATACCTAAACCTTTGACTTAAGATTGAGTATCATCTCACTTTATAGAGGTAATTTTACTATGAATAAAATAATTATAAATAAAAGGATAGGTGCATGCATTTCTTATTTATTTATTTATAAACAATAGTTATTTTTTAAATATTAAATTTTTGGAAGATATTTTACAAATTTATTCTCACATTTATCTGATTTTAAGTTACCACTGAAAGTACTTGAATTCAGTGAACACTGGGTATAAATGCTTAAAGTACAAATGAAAAATCAAATTGAGGAAACCCCCCCCCAAAAAAAGAAATAAAAGAAAAAAATAAATAAAAGATACTTTAAAAACATAAAATGTAGAATCAGTAGCATCAATATGTGAATATTGAAAAGAAGGAGAATTTTAAATGAGGAGACTGAGCTATTTTATAAAAAGTGATATATATTTCAAAAATCTAAGGATGCATAAATAACATTAGATTGAAATCACCCTTGGTTTGCCAACAAATTAAAATAAGAAAACCTCAACCTCAAAACATCATAGTATCTGTAAGGCCAGGGAGCTCCAGTGAGTCACATGACCGGGAAATGGATGGCTTGACCAAAACCACCAAATACCCCCGTCTTTGTTCCTCAACCCCACCCCTTATAGCCCGAGGATAAATCGAAACCACCAATCAAACACCTCCCCTTTGGTTACTCAGAATCAAGTACCTCCCCTCTTTGTTCCTCAACCCCACCCCTTATAGCCCGAGGATAAATCGAAACCACCAATCAAACATCTCCCCTTTGGTTACTCAGAATCAAGTACCTCCCCTCTTTGTTCCTCAACCCCACCCCCCTATAAAACTTTCCTGGGCGGCCATAGCAGCCGACTTCCCTGGCCCCTCCACGTGGATCAGTGAACCTCGCCCATCGCCCGGGAACACTTCAATAAAACTTTTGCCTGCTTTTGTGGCTCCGTTTCTCTTTCTTCCTCGGTGAGATATACCTTACAGTATCATGTAAAAATATCAATACAAGGAAAAAGATATTGGTATTTCTTTTAGTGAAGAATAGAACATTATTAAGAAATAAGAATCAGATGACATTAAATTTCTCAGTTTCTCAATTGCAATTCCACATGAAACACAATAAATTGTTGTTTTTAAAGTAGTAACCCATAAGTGTTGTAGGACAATGAAAACCTAGGAAAATTCTAGGACATGTGGAATGGAGAAACTAAGGCTGAAAAATTAAAGGAAGCCAAAAAGCTTTGCAGACAGCTTGTAGCAGGGCCTTATCTTAAGAAAAAAGGGTTAAAATATCTCACAGAAGAACTCCAGAGAGGAGAGAGAAGGGGAATGGGAGAGGAGAATTGGAGACTACTTAGTGCAAATCATCCTGAGGTTGTTAAAACAGCAGGGAGGAGAAGAAAAGAGTATAAACAAACAAATCAAAAAAAAAAAGAAGAAGCCAGGTACATCCCATAAATTATGGGAAAGCCATAACAAAGAAAAGGGGAGAGTTTTAGAGTTAATCTGTACCAGGATATCTAGCAGATAAATTTTTTAAGGCTTTTTATTGATTTTTTAAGAGAGAGAGGGAGGGAAAGGGAGAGAGAGGTAGAAAGATCAATGAGAGAAAATAGCACCAACTTCAATCAGCTGCCTCAGCTGCCTCCTGCATGCCCCCACCACCAGGGAAGGAGCCCGCAACTGGCCCTGACTGGGAACTGAACCAGTGACCTCTTGGCTCATAGGCTGATGCTCAACCACTAAGCCACACCAGCCGGGACAGATCAATTTTTTTTTAAAAACTTACAGACAGAAGGTATATGAAACAGAAACCCCCACCCTCAACTGGCTCTTCAGTTTAGCTGAGACCCAGACATCTGTGCTTCATAAGCCAGATGTACAGATTTGCTTGCTTTACTTCCTTAATAAATGCACATGCTTTAATCTTTTATATCAATTTACTGGCTTTAATTTTTAATAAATATGCTTCACAATGCAATTAAGGTATCTCCTTTAAATTCATTTATACGAGAAGACAAGGATCGAGGTTGGGACAGCCTGCTCCCTCTGACTCGGGGGCTGTCGAATAACACCTCTCTGGTGTCTGCGAGAGGTGCCTGTCACATAAGTACTTTTATACTAGAAACAAACATATTAGCATTCAATGTAATAAACAACAGAAAAGATCCCAGAAACACAAGACCCTCAGGACATATGCTAAAATCCCACTTAAAAAAATTTTTTTTGAATAAATAACTTGAACCCGGAAAGAAAAAAAATCTAGAAAATTATGTAGGAGATATGAAAAGCAAGGGTGGTCACATACTTACATAAATTTGTTGTTTTTAAAAAGAAAAAACTTTATGCCAAAAATTGTAAACAGAAAAATAGAATTAAAAACTGGAGAAAAGATAGTCATAACCTGAAAACTTTCTGGATCATATCAACAACATGCAGTTGTATTGGTGGATATGAATGGCCTAGTAAAGCAAGGAAGTCAAGGGTTCTGCAGTCACGCAGAGATGAATGAACTTGCGTTGGCCCTGTGACACAGGGTAGGCTTTCTAAGGATTCAGTAGGAGTAAGTGACGAATCTGGCCATACTCGGTTTAGCCCACAGTTGCTTCAAGAATGTTACACTTTTTCAATTACGTCAAAAACCCAGGTGTTTTTTTTGTTCTTGTTTTTGTGTTTTTTTTGGTATGTAAAGTCTCCTTATTTTTACATCTGGTCAGCATATATATGTTGTTTATACTGAACGAACCAAGTAAAACATTGTTGTGGCCTAGATCCAACAGTTTTAAGGTTCTACTCTATTAGAGATTGCTTCTTAGCTCTAACCACTATATTGAACAAGAAATCGAAGGATGTGGTCATAAAGCAATATTATTATTCCCTTTCCACAGCTGCTCAAATGAATTCAGTAGGCTTGTACTTCCTCTACATTGGAACAAAATCTGAGAATGGTGTGTTAATTTCATTCTGTCATTCTCTGATAATAAAAGCACTATAGTCACTTTAGTCCCTACAAAAACCCAGTCCTGCAAAATCAGTCAGCACTGTACAGTTTTTTACAAAGTTGAATATTTTTTCTCTCCTCATTTTGGCTTGCTTACCTAAACTGCCTCCAAAATCTCCATCTGATATAATGTTTGCAAAAATCGCCACAATCTTCTCCTTCTGTGTGTTCATACCACTCCCAGACCCCAGGTTTCCCCATGTGAATAGTTTTGAGCCGTAGGACAGTATGTTATACACACAGAGACTTAAAAGTATGTATATATTGAGACTTGCCCTTTCTTGCTCCTTTTGGGAACACCGTGACCATGTCCACATGAACGTGTCAGGAATATCCTGCTGAGTAATGGAAATATGTGGCCTAGTCATCGCATTTCTCCTGGCCAACTGCCAACCCCATGAGACTGGCCATTCTAGATTATCCCGTCTCAGTGAAGCGTCAGCCGAACCTAACTAACTCACACAAAAACCACCAAGTTCACATGTTAAATCATGAGAAATAAATGTTCAATGATCTAATCTACTAAGTTTTAGGGTGGTTTGTTACACACAGCTTACTGATATACTCCAGATTCAAGATTATAGTCAGAAGTGCAAATATAAGCACAAAGGATCTAACTTTGGGGCAGACATCAATGGCTTACCCTCTTTCTACTTCTTCCTTTGGTGAGCTTTCTGATGGATTTTCCCTGCTGAAGCTTTGATATTGGATAGTGTTTCTCTGTGCATTGACTGTTTAATACCTCCATGTGTATTGCCATTTTATGAATGCTTCTGCATCTGAAAGCCCATATCCACCTTCATTCTGCTGATTTGTTGTGCTTTGGGCATAGCCTTCTTGATAAGAATCATTTAAAAATTATCTTTAGTCATTAGTGCCACTAAATGTGGATTCCAGGACTGGTCCCTAGAAATCATGCACATTTGACCAAGTGCATGGATATGTGCCATTGCTCCTCAAATATGACCAAAGTCAGGCAGACTCAGACCACTTTAGCCCACTTTGGAGGATCTTTTTATAATTGACAGGTGAAAACCAATTCAATGTGTCCAAAAGGTACAGGGGATACATATAACCTCTCTCAGTAGTTTCTTTAAAGTCCTTTAAAGGTTAAAGGGAAAAAAAACTATGTCATTTAAGACTGGAGAATGAAGCACAGTGGAAACTGTCAAAATAAATCCTGCCTCAGTTTTACCACTGGCCTCTCTAGTTTCAACTATGGTGTACACTTGGTGTGAGGGTATGATTTGCCAACCCAGATTCTAAATATGTTGTTTTTTCATCCTGTTCAGAAAATTTAGCATCTCCATTTTCATTTATTATCATAGACTCTCAAACCTGAGAAAGAAACTCTATGTTTTAAAATTCTATTTTCCTGAAAGTTTTTTCCACTGACTGGCTCAGACATGTGTACCAATCATCTGCCTCGAGTTCAAACACTGTATTGAAAAATATAAGCAATAAGTGTGTAATTGTCAGAGTTTGATGCACAGTTCACAGGTATCATTTTAAGCTTTCCCATATACCTTGCTATAACCGTTCTGGAACATCTGACATGATCAAACTTTCAAAAAACAACCACTGTATTTATAAATTAATGAACAATTGTTTATAGGTGAGATTATACATTATAACTACAACTAAGGTATACTTGCAGGTTGTTGTTTAATTTTTAAAAATATGTTTTTACTCATTTTTTTAGAGAGAAAGGAAGAGAGAAAGAGATAAAACATCAATGTGAGAGAGAAACATCGATTGGCTGCCTCCTGCACACCCCCCACTGTGGATCTAGCCAGCAACCAGGCATGTGCCCTGACCGGGAATTGAAAGGGGACCTCTCATCCATGGGACAATGCTCAATCCACTGAGCCATGCCAGCCGGGCTACTTGTAAGTTTTTGCAGTCAATTGCCCCCCAAATTCAATTATCCTCTTGGAGAAAACGTTATCAGGGAGAAAGGAACGCCTATCCTGCTTGGTGGCGCTGTCAGTCATTAGCTGTGCCACCTTTGCCAAGTTGCTTCAGAGGCTCATCATTATGATGCAAAATAACATAAATTATGTTACACAATTTTCTGTTACCCCTGTTATCAAGAAGTAAAATGTAGCATGTGAATGATATGGCTTCCCAATTCAAACTCAGAAGCGATTTTCTCTACGCTGCTTCAAAATCCCCACTGCAAGGAATGATCAGCTGTATGGTTACTCCACAATAAAAAGCATACAGGACAGAGATCTTATCTAAGCTCTTGTGATGGGGCCACCACGTTAAGTTGTCCCATGATTCAAAGAGAATGGGTTTTTGACTTTAAATAGCTGGGGAGTTGACAAAGTTATATCTATTCCAAGAACTCCACATCAAAATCATAATCTTAGCCTCATTATTCAACAAACTTTATGTGAGAATAAGCTATCAAACTCCCATCAGGATTAAACACCTCATTGAACTCTTTGCCATCATACCACCAGTCTTCATGTTACAGAATATACTAACCACAGAAGGCATTAAGCATAAGGAACTTCCCAAAATCACTGTTTGGCAGAAGTACTCCAAGAAACATTACTATATAACTTCAAAATACTTGAAAAACATAGTTTACAACTATCTGATAAAGTAATGACTATGAACGTTGGGATTTTAAGTAATCTGAATTGGGAACAATATGGATACATTTTATTTTGTGAGCTCTTGGATTCAAAGTTAGGTATAAGTGTGACCTTATTTAGTAGTGGTTACAGCTGTTAGTGTGGAAATAGTTTTCTGCCCAAATGGACAGGTTTATTATTTGTAAATTTGTTCAACTCTTATTCATTTTAGGGTGCCCAGATGCTCCAGCAATACACGAGGAAGTATAGTTTAGATGGATAAATACACGAAAGCTAATGCAACAAGCTGCATACACAGAAATAATTAAATTTGAACCAGGACAAGTGCTATGCCAGATAAATCAATGCAGGTACAGCACAATCCATGAGACAAATGGTTGTGGTCAAGAGTCAAAAAGTCAGAAAGCTATTAGAGTAACAACAGGGAACAATTCCCCTGCCAAGTACCCACATAAGCAGCAGACCAGTCACAAGAAAGTGCTTTAAAAAACTTCTGCCTGGACTCACAGATACAGAAAACAGACTGACAGGTGTTATGGGGAGGCCAGGTGAAAAGGTGAAGGAACTGAGGGCCAGGGGTGGGGAACTGAGGGCCTGAAGTCTATATAGGGCCCAGGAAATCAATACCAGCTAACATCACACACCTCACCAAATTAGCTTGACCAAATACAGAAGGCTAATTTTTAAGGTGATAATTTTGTATGGCTCGCAAATGATTTTATAACTATCCAAATTACCCTTGGCAGAAAAACAGTTCTCCATCCAGACAACAGTATGGTGATTACCAAAGAGAACAGAGTCGGGGGTTGGAGGAGGTAGAAGAGGGTTAAAGGGGGTTAAATGGTGATGGAAGGAAACTTGACTTGAGGTGATGAATGTACAATACAATATACAGGTGAGATATTATAGAATTGTACACCTGAAATCTATATAATCTTATTAACCAATGTCACCCCAATAAATTCCATAAAGGTTATATTAAACACACACACACACACAAACTGCTGCATAGAAAGAAATTGGGAAAGTTGAATACTTAGATGGTAAAATTTTGATGGCAACTTTATTTGACTTTCAACTTAAGAAACTATTAGTTACAAACAATAGTAAGTATGAATTCCTCAGGCACACCTAGGTTTGTTGTTACATTCTGAATTGTTATAGTAATTTGTTATATTTTATCTTAGTCATCTCTATGTCCAGAAGAATCTGACTGAAACAAATCTATTGAACAATAATTTAATGACATACATCTGAATAATATAGAATATAAATAATACTGAATTTTTAAAGAAAGAATATTTAAAAATAAATGAGGAAAGGACTGCATTTTTTAATAACATACATAAAAAGCTTGTATTTCACATTCTTAAATAATTTTGTGTCATTTTGTACAATGTCAATGTTAATGGCAGACTTTTGGTAATAAACTTTTTATTTTATAATACATATTAATTTTTAAATGCTCCATGTGGTAAATTATAGTACTTGTTATAAGTGTGTCTTATAGAAATTTTGATATATTTTTAGCATAAATTTTATTTTTCAACCACCATAAATATTATTTTTTAAATGAATTCACTGGTAGTTTATGTAAGTAAATATTTTATCCAGTGAAGAGTTAGTAGAGCAACCCTCCATTTACATGTCTGTTTTAGGTTAATTTTGGTAACATAAAATGCTGTATCATACTACAATCCTAATGGAAACCAATTAGCTTGCCAAATGGAATTGTGAAAAACCATAATTTTCATTTCAACCTCTTGAATATGTCATAGTGTTTTCAATCAAATTGATGACTGAAAGCTATTTTATTAGCAATGATATTTTCAGTAATATAAGAATATATTTGAGTATCACCGTTAGTATGTATCATGAGACAGTGACCAAATAGTTTATCATAAAAATCAGAATAGAACTTGAGAGTAAACTGGGGGCATTGTGAATAGTGAACCAGGACTGCACTGGGCAAACAGGATGGTAACCATAATCATAGGTGTTCCTGACGGGTACAGCATGTCTGTAAAAATAAGAATATTGGTAACTTGTCTGAGACAGAAACAAAATAGGGAGACACATGGGAAGAGCAGTAACTAAAGAACAAGAAGTTATGTATATCTGATTTATAAAATGTTCTTTAAAAATTACTTATACAGTATCTTTCTTCATGTTCTCTGAAACATATAAATAAAGTGCTTACTTATAATTAGGGGAAATTTATTATCTCCAAAAAAAATGAAATTGGTCAAAATTGATCAGCATTATGGAGAAAATCTATGAATTTTCTCCTTAGAAAAATTCTTCATTTTTGCAACAGAAAAGACCATATTTTCCAGAAAATTCAAAATATTTTACATCACTTTAAGGTGGGACAAAGGAAGATTTATAGTTGTATATCAATAAATAATAATAATACAAGAATAAACTCTGTGTTTTGTGTACTCACAACTGTAAATCTACTTTGCCCAACCCTGTATTGACAAAACTACCTGCTTGAAGAAAGACATGAAAAATGATATCAGAATATTCAACTTGTAGCAAGATTTGTCTACAGTGTCAAAAACCCTTCTATTTTATCATATTATATGAAATGTACACCAATCTGATAGCACAGTCATAATACGCAAAGACACGTCAAGTAACCAAAAAAATACTCTATTGGTTTCAAGATTTAATTAAAATTCTGGTTTCAGCTCTGAAGTAAAAAGAGCTTGAAAGTCATCATTTTCATCCTTACAAGAAAAAGTTAAACAAAATTACAACCAATGGCTTTTCTTGGACACATTAGAGACCTGAGGTCACAGGTCAAACCACCACCTGCAAGTCGGAAGTGACAGGTGAGTCCTTGAGTCCTGGCTGAGATTTGATTACCCAGAGCAGAAACCATCAGTAGGAATACTTCAGTAGTATTTTGAGAAGCACTAGCTAGTGGGAAGATGCTGGAGTCACACCCTCAGTGGGGAAAACAGTATTTCCTAGATTTTGTCTGGAGGAACCATACCAGGTCTTCAGAGTACAGAGCTGAGAAAGATCAAGGCTCTGACAGGGGAGCGAATCCGTAATCTCGTGAAATAGGACCAGAGCACACTTCATGTGAAAGGCGTGCTCCCCGGGAGTGAAGGCTTCATGAGAGCCCTATTTCACCTGAGCAATTCCCTCCTTCAAATTCTACTTTCTGTCTGTCTTAAATGGGGGGCGGGGGGGGGGAAAGGCTAAGGAAGTCCTGCAAAGGTCACATGTCAATGCACTGAAAGAATTAGATTTCATTACAAGATTATAAAAAGCTTCCCCTCCTCTACGCTATACCACCAAACCAACAGGGCTCTAGAATGAGAACAGTGGATTCCAGCTCAAATAATGTTATGAAGCATAATTTTGGAGAAAATGTACTTTGGATAACCCAAAATCAACAGGGAAGACAAATGAAAAATACACTAGAGGAATTTAAAGCCTCCAGTATATATAATTACAGTGAACGTTAAACAAGGTCAACTTCTAGCCAGATTCACATAAAAATTGCCAGTAAAGGCCAATTTACTCCACTTCCTATTATCCACTGCATCATGCCCAGGTTTTAGTAAAACACTGCAAAGCATGCTAAAGGACAAGTAAAAACACAGTCTGGAGAGACAAAACAAGCATTAGAATCAGGCTCATATGACACAGATGTTGGTATATCAGACAGGGAATTTTAAATAACCCTGATTAATATGTTAACAGCTCAAATGGTACACAGCATGCAAGAAAAGATGGTCAATATAAGGAGTAAATGGAAATTCTCAGAAGTAATTTAAAGAAAACGCTAGAAGTTAAAAAAAAAATGTAACAGAAATCAAAGAATGCCTTTGATAGACTCATTAATTGATTGGAAACCAATGAGAAAAGAATCCATGAGCTTGAGTATGGGCTGATAGATACCAAATTAACATTTAAAGAGAAAAAGAATGTCTAAGAAATACAGGGCAGATTCAAAAGATATAACGTAACATAATTGGATTACTGTCAGAAAAGAATGGAAAAAAGGAGAAGGAATATTTGAATTAATAATAGCCTAGCCTGGCCCATGTGGCTGAGTGTTTGAGCGTCAATTCATGCACCAAGAGGTAGCTGGTTTGATTCCCGGTCAGGGCACATGCCCAAGTTGTGGGCCCAATCCTCAGTTGGGGACATGTAGGAAGCGGCCAATCGATGTTCTCTCGCATTGATGTTTCTATCTCTCACTCCCTCCCCCTTCTTCTCTCTCTAAAAGCAATAAAGAAAAAAAATTTTAAATAAAAATAAAATGATAGCCTGGAAATTTGCAAAATTAATGACAGAAAACAAACCAAAGATCCAGGAAGCTCAGAGAACTCTAGGAAGAATAAACACCAAAAAGCCACATCTTAGTACATCATACACAAATTGCTGAATACCAAAGACAAAGAGGAAATTTTGAAACAACAAAAAGAAAATGAAACACCTTATCATTAGAGGAACAAAGATAAGAATTACTACAGACTTCACATCAGAAACCATGCAAACCACAATAAGAGAATAGAGTGAAACATTTGAGTGTTAAAGAAAAAAATCTTTTTGTTTCTCCCTACGTTTACTTACTTAAACTCTAATGCTTGGCAAAAACAAGTTGGTCATTATTTAAGAGAATACAGACCAATGAACTGAAAGTAGAAATACAAACATGTGAGAGAATGAAAGGAATTTTTGTTTCCCTAATCTTTTTTTTCTTTTTCTTTTTAAATCTGTCTATTTTATCAAATGTGTTGTCCTTTGCTGGTAAGCAGAGGTACACTGGCAGTTCATTCAGGAAAGTAGTGTCTGAATTCAGCCTTCGGAATACATGCTTTCAAAAAGTCATCAAACAAAAGTCACCACACATACACACACAAAAAAAGTTCTATAGCTTCTTTATGCTTGGGATAAAAGAGCTATTTGGGATTTCAGGGTCCTGTCCTCCTGCCACAGAATCGCCGATTTGAACTTGAGCGGTAAATGGCATTCCAATCTTGTTGCCATAGATATAGTAAAACTTCCGGCAGGTCCCTGCTTTATGTTAGGTTCTGTCACAGGGTAAAATGTTCTTGTCTAAGGAAGGAAATACCTGCCAGGAGCAGACAGGGGCTTAACACGGTGTCGGCGTTGTAAAAAAGTCCACGTTTGTTCTGTAGTTCACTGCAGGACTAAGGGAAATGAAGGGCGAGTCTCACAGAGGGATAGCAAAGGACAGAGGAAGGGAGGGGAGAGGAGAGTGTGTTCCTGAAATAAATTCATTCACGTTATACACCTTTGTGCATGTTTGTGAGGGCTGCCCTTACAAAGTGCCACAGGCTGGGTGTTTAAACACTAGTAATGTATTATCTACCCCTTCTGGAGAGGAGAAGTCTAAGTCAAAGTGTCAGCAGGGTTTTCTCCTTCTGAGAGCTGTGGAAAAAGACCATTCCAGTCTTCTCCTTGGCTTGTACAGGCCTGTCTTTCCTTAAGTCTTTATATTGTCTCCCCTCTGTTCCTTGTGGTGTCCAAATCTCCCTTCGTGCAAGGACGCTAGTCACTGTATGAGAACTCACCTAGTAACTTCATCTTAAATATATTACCTCTACAAAAAAACCTTATCTTCAAATAAGGTCATATTTTATGATGCCAGAGGTTAGGCCTTCAACATATGAATTTGGGGGAACACGATCCAACCCACAACACTCTGGAATATGAGTTATTTTACCTAGAGTTTCCTCAAGCTGTAATTTCAACTCATCACTCATATCGATATATTCATGTTACATATGTGATTTAAGCAATTAGCGAAGAAAAAGAGTTAATTTATTAAACATATGCAAAGAAAAATATTGGTCAAAGCGGTAACCCTATTTTGTTCAATGGAATAAACACAAAATCTTATAAGTTTGATTATTATAACTCTAATGTACTGCTGATGAAAATTGTGTGTAACATAAGTGACTCCGTCTTCAAGATATCTGGGTTAGCCAAACCTTAACCCCTCTTATTCCCCCAGGTGAGCTCTGGAGTATGTACACAAACTCTGGGTTGATCACAGAACTCTCATTAATTCTCTCTCCAGGGTGCAGTACACAATGCTATCTATCTATTAACTCACCCTGGAACCAGAGTTTCAGGCATCTGGTCCCTTTGATATTCCACTTATTACCACTACTTAGGAAACACAAGCACTTTATCTGGGGATGGAGGAGGTGTGGAAATCGATTTCACCTTGCTGCCACCTAAGACTGCATTTCTCTATATAAGTTCTCAATTAAACTCTTTTGTTAAAACTTTTTCAATTACAGTTGACATTCAATGTTATATTAGTTTCAGGTGTACAGCACAGTGGCTACACATTTATATAACTTACAAAGTGATGTGCTCCCCTACCCCCATAAGTCTAGTACCTACCTGGCAACACACATAGTTATTACATTATTATTGACTATATTCCCTACACTATACTTTACATCCCCGTGACTGTTCTGTAACTGCCAGTTTGTACGTCTTAATCCCTTCACGTTTTCATGCAGACTCCCAGCCCCTCTCCCACGTGGCAACCATCAGTCTGTTCTCTGTGTCTATGAATTTGTTTCTGTTTTGTTTGTTCATTTACTTTGTTTTTTAGATTTCACATATAACTGAAATTATATGGTGGTATTTGTCTCTTTCTGTCTGATTTCACTTAGCATAATACCCTCTAGGTCCATCCACATTGTTGCAAATAACAAGATTTCATTCTTTTTTATGGCCAGGTAATAACTCTTTACACCAGTGGTTCTCAACCTTCCTAATGCTGGGACCCTTTAATACAGTTCTTCATGTTGTGGTGACCCCCAACCATAAAATTATTTTTGTTGCTACTTCATAACTGTAATTTTGCTACTGTTATGAATCGTAATGTAAATATCTGATATGCAGGATGTATTTTTATTTTTTTACAAATTGAAGAAAATTAAAGCATAGTAATTAATCACAAAAATAATATGTAATTATATATTGTGAAATATTTATTCCTAATTACAAATAAATTAAATTTTGTCTTGAAGCATGGTGTAGCATGGGTAACAGTCTTAATATAACAGCAGTAAACTACATTGCTACATTTTGTTACAGTATGCGTAAAAAGCCAAGTCAGTGCGAAGGTTGAGATTCCTTCTTTCTCACCAGATCAGAAATTCTCTGGGCAGTCTTTGCAAGAGCTCAACAAAGATCATCTTCCACAACAAGTCTACTTCTGTATTTAGATTTGATAAGCAATGAGCTGGAAAACCCTGTTTCACAAAGATATGTTGTTGGAAATGGAAGGAGAAGGCACAACACAGTCTCAGACAGAACAGGCTATGACTGCAAACACTTGATCCAGAATTTTGTAACTGGCTTTGTAGAGAAATCAGTTCTCGCTGCATGGCTGTTGTTAAGTTCAATGAACTCTTGTGCTGTGTCAGGAACATCTTCAACTTTGTGAATGGACTTCTGGAAAGTGCAAATGGGGTGTCAGGTAGATTTGGAAAGTACAATGAAATTTTGTCTGCAAGCATGTAAAAATGTTCTTTCACAGAAATTATTATCATAATCCTTTTGTCTGGTTCCATGTCATGTTCCTCAAAGAAAGCAGATAAGGTGGGCAACATGTTAATTTTATTTTCATTCAATTTTTTTTTTTTTGCCAAAGCTGAAGTTTCATTTGGAACGATCGGATCTTTTCAGACAAATCAAGGCATGTTGCAATGGTCCTTGCAGTGGTAAATTTAACTCATTCAAGATGTCAAAAATATTAACCAAGTAAGCTATTTTCTGCAGTTCACGTTATCGCTGAAAAGTGCTTCGAACTGTGGTCTTGCTTTCTGATTAAAAAACATTTTGAGTTCATCATGAAGCTCAAAAACACATTTTAAAACTTTTCCTGTTTAAGCCCTGGCTGGTTTGGCTCAGTGGTGAGAGTGTTGGCCCGCAGGCCAGAGAGACCCGGGTTCGGTTCTTGCTAAGGGCATGTACCTTGGTTGCAGTTTGACCCTGGCCCTGGTTGGGTCATACAGGTGGCAACCACTCCAGGTGTCCCTTTTACATCGATGTCTGTCTCTCTCTCTCTCTCTCTCTCTCTCTCTCTCTCTTTCTCTCTCTCTCTCTCTCCCCCTCCCTCCCTCCCACTCTATCTGAACAAAAAATGGAAAAATGTCCTCAGGTGAGAATTAAAAAAAAACAAAAAAACTTTTCCCATCAACAATCATCTCACTTCAGTGTGAAATAGCAGAGCATTGTTCGGCTCATCCAACTCGTTGCACAGTTGCAAAAACAGTCGACTGTATAAAGTGCTTGCCTTTACAAAATTGACAGAACCTATGACAATGTTCATTATTGCTTGTAACTCTTGTGTCAGCATCTTCGCTGCTAATATTTGCCAATAAATCATACAGTGAGTTCTGACGACTTTTGGTGACTCATTCAGTACCAAACACTGAAATCCAGATCGACATCCTGGCGTAGCTGGAGCACCATCTGTGCAAACACCACAAACCTTTTCCTAAGAGATCTTATGCTCTTTCGGAAATGAACCAACTGTGTCAAATACATCACATGCAGTAGTTGTCATTTCAAGAGGTTTGCAAAACAAAACTCATCTTTAAAGTCACCATCATCAATATACCTCACATAAACCAGTAACTGTAAACAGTTTGCAATGTCTATAGATTCATCAAGCTGGATGCTAAATATTGGAAGTGGAGCAGATTTAATTTACTGGATTACCTGATCAAGACTATCAGCAGACATGTCATCTATTCTTCTACGGACAGTGTCGTTAGATAAGGAAATTGTAATCAATTTTGTAACAAATTTGTCTCCGATCATAACTTGAACAATGTCTTTGGCTGCTGGCAACAGTAAATCCTCAGTAATGATGTGAGGTTTCATAGCTCTGGTAATTCTGAGTGCCACCAAATATGAAGCTTCAACAGCTGCTATGTTTTGTTTGTGGTACTTGCCACCAGTGTCAAGTCTGGCTTTCTTGAGTTCATCAGCTTTTCTTCTAAAATAGTTGGTATCCTTGTTGGCAAAGCTCAAATGCTTGCTATCAAAATGGCATTTTAGTTTGTTCAGCTTCATAGATTCGGCTGATAGAACTTCACAACAACACATTGTGGTTTCTCAATTTCTGCTGTAATTATTGAGGTAAAACCATACTGTAAAAAATCCTCACTATATTTTCTTTTCTTATTGTTCTTCTCTAGACAATCCATTGTCATGGGATGGTTTGCTAATGAAAATATATAACAATAGCTTTATAATACAAAAGATGATACATGGCCGAGTTTAGTCAATACAGTTTATTAAAGTTTCCTATGATTTGCCATTCTCTGTGTTGTTTTTTATATACCTGTTACTATACAAGGGGGCAGTATTCACATCAACCACAGCTAAATATAGAAAGACCAATAAAGCATCCAGATTAAGTTCTCATGGTACAGATTTTTTTTTCAGTAGTTGATGATTTTACAGTACATGATTTTACATTTACCCAGTAATTATAATTCATGAAGTGTTGTTTTACCTCCAATACTTCTGCTTTCAACCCAGTAGCTGCTTTTAACAGAGTAGCTGCTTTCTACACATGTGTGACTGGCCTGCATAAGTACATTATGGTGCCAACCCTATCACATACACCTGTATTTGTATGGGGTGTATGTGATGGGGTTGGTGTGATGCTGTCATCACACCGGGTACTTGTATGTGGGCGTTTCTGCATGTGGGCGGACCCCCCTGGAGACAGATAGAGGAGCGGTGTCTTGGTTCCTAAGACCATCGGAAATATGTGTTTTCTGATGGTCTTAGGCGACCCCTGTGAAAGGCTCACTTAACCCCCAAAAGGGTCATGACCCACAGGTTGAAAACCGCTGCCTTACACTGACAAGCTGGACTGGTCTGACTTGCTCCTTGGCCTCTGGACCCCTTTTGCACATGTTACAGCTTTCTACCTACAGCCCTTCACACAACAGAAATGTGAAATGGTGCAGCCACTTTACAGAACAGTTTGGCCTCTCCTCACATGCTAAATATAGAGTTACCATGTAACCCAGCAATCCTGTTCCTAGGTATCTACATAATAATAAAGACATATGTCTACATAAAAACATGTACCAAATGTTTATAGCAGCATTGGTTATAAAACCAAAAAGTAAGAGACCAAAACCCATTCTACTAATCAAACAAAAGCAATGTTGTATATCCCTATAATAAAATATTATTTGACAATACAATAATAAATTATTGATATGTGTTACAACATGGATAAACCTTGAAAATATTATGCTAAATGGAGGCTAGTAATAAAATATCATCCATTTTATTACTCCAGTTAAATGAAATGTCTAGAACAGGCAAATCTAAACGGAAGAAAAGTAGATTAGTGGATTCTGAGGGCTGAGGACTGCAGCGATGTTAAATAACTGCTAACATATATGAAGTTTCTTTTTGGAATGATAAAAATGTTTTTAAATTATATTTTGTTATGCTTTAACTATACTAAAAACCATTCATATAATTTTGTGAGCATACTTTAAAACATTGAACTATATGTTTCAATGGGTAAATTTCATGATATTTGAATTATATTTCAACAAAGCTGTTATAAAAATAGAAAATTGAACTTGAAATATAGAAATTGTATAGTTAGAAAAAATTAAGATAGTAATTATATCTATATTACATTTTTTTCAAGAATATATAATAATTTAGTATAAGTACAGACATCAAAATTATAGAAAAATAAATAACCATAATAAAGTCTAGAAATAAAACACAATATGTAAGATCAAAATTACACTGGATGCAATTAATAACAGATTAGACATTATAGAATATTATTGTACTTGAAGACTTAATAGTAGAAATGATCAAAAATAAAGTAAATAAATAAATAAACACTGAAAAATGCTGGGGTGGGGGTGGGGGAGAACACAGCATCAGTAAATTCTAGGACAGCTTCCAAATCCAAAGATATATATTTTGGAGTCACTAAATTAAAGGGGTGACAGCGAATATTTAAATAAATAATGGCCAAAATTTTTTCAGATTTTATGAATATATCTATGTATATATGCATACAGATAAGTTCAACTACCTCAAGCACAAAAATCATGATGAAAACTACACCTAGATGTATCACAAATAGCTTAAAACCAATGAAAAGAGAAAAGTCGCACATAAAAGTACATCTAGACACATCAAAAATAAATTGCTTAAAACTAATGACAGAGAGAAAATCCTCATATACCTATTAGAACAGCTAAAATAAAATGTAAGGGCAACATTAATTGCTGACAAGGATGCAGATGAACTGGATATCTCATGGCACAATGACTCAGGAAGACAGTTTGGCAGTTTCTTTCTTTTTTTTTAAATTGATTTTAGAGAGAGAGATGGAACCATCCATGAGAGAGATCATCGATTGACCACCTCCTACATGCCCCTACACTGGGGTTCAGGCCCACAACCTGGGCATGCGCCCTGACCGGGAATTGAACTGGTGACTTCTTGGTTCATAGGTGGATGCTCAACCACTGAGCCACACCAGCAGGGCAGTTTAGCAGTTTCTTAACAATGAAACCTATATTCACCACATGACCCTGTAATTGCACCCCTGGACATTCCTGGATATTCCAGAGAAATGAAAACTATGTTTACACAAAAATCTTTACACAACTGTTCATGGCAGCTTTATATGTAACAGCACAAAACTGGAAATAAGCGAAATGTCCCTTAGTAGGTACATGTTTAAACTGGCATCAGTATATCCATACAATAGACCACCACTCAGAAACAAATGGGATTGAACTACTGGCAAACAAAAACAGCTTGGGTGGATCTCAAGGCACTATGATGAGTGCAAAAGACAATCTCCAAAGTCACATACTACATGATTCCATGTATATAATTGGAATAAAATGAAAAAAAAAAAAAGTATACAGATGGAGAGCTGATAAGTGGTTGGCAGGGGTTAGGGATGGATGTGACCATAAAGGAGCATCCAGGGGGATTTTTGTGATGAAAGTTCCGTACCTTGATAGTGGTAGTGGTTACCTGAATCTCCACGTGATGAGATGACACAGAACTATATATATACACGGAACCAAAGTCAGATTCTGGTTTTGCTTCTGTACTATAATTTGGTAAGTTATACCTATTGGAGGACACTAGATGAAGGCTAGAAGGGACTTCTCTGTACAACCTTTGCAATTTCCTCTGAGCATATTATTCTTTCCAAAAGTTTTAAATCCCTGCTTCTATTTTAGCAAGAATTTTCTCCAGGTAGATGCTGACCCTTCTGCCTAGAAGAAACGGTCCCAGGAGGCAGTTCTGAGCTCAGCCCACAGTGAGGAGCCAGGTCCAGCCCAGCTCCTCTCCAGTCAGTTGACCTCTAGATGCATAAGAGAGAATAAAAGATTATGGTTTTAAGCCACCAAGCTTTGGAGTGTTTCATTGTGTCTCATTTCTGTGACAATAGCTATCTAATACATGCCCACTTGCCAGACCTGTCCACAGCCCCAAGAGGAAGGATGTCTGTCATTGGTGAATGCAGCAGACAGTCAGTTGTCTCCAACATCTGTTGTCCCCTTCTCTTACCCCCGAGTAATGACATTTCTGATTTTTATCTGGTCATACGGCTATCTGGATTAAGACTACATTTCCTGCCTCTCTTGTAATTATTTGTGGCCATCTGACTAAGTTCTGAGCAATGAGATGTAAGGGAAAGTGTCATGTGATCACTTGGGGGAAAATTCTCTAGAAATAACTGACATTCACCTTTTGCTACCTTTCTTAGTCCTTTCACCCTCCCCCCAGATTTAAATGCAGTAGTGATGGCTGGAACTCAAGCAGTTACCTTAGAGAAGAAGTGGAAGCTATATTTTGAGAATGGCAAGCAATAAAATAGAAGGAATTAGGGCTCCTATTTATCATGAAGATGCCATACCAGCTTATATCTGAATTTCCTTTACATGAAAGAGACATAAACTATCTTATTTTTTCTGTTATTTACAACAGAACTCAAACTTTATTTATAGAATAGCTTCTTATTCTTATCCAGGATACTCTTTTTCATGAGCTTATTCTGTGCAACCAACCATGTTAGGCAATGCCTTTTATCTATTAGATGCATATTATTAAGCACTTACTATGTGTCAGGGAATGTG
Organism: Molossus molossus; assembly: GCF_014108415.1. Taxonomy (NCBI): domain Eukaryota; kingdom Metazoa; phylum Chordata; class Mammalia; order Chiroptera; family Molossidae; genus Molossus; species Molossus molossus. The sequence goes on from NW_023425344.1 coordinate 42,806,091, forward strand.
ATAGTGCTAAGGAAAGACAGATATGATTTCTTCCCTTAAGGGCTTTAAAAAAGTAGAGAGAGAGAAAAATCTCAAAAGTATCTAGATAAAAAAAGATACAGAAAAACAAGAAGCAGCACTTTAACAAATTTCTCCTTAAAAAAAAAAAAAAGAAGCTGGATAAAAGTGGAAAAACATCTTTAAAATGCTGGAGAAAAAATAAAGGTTTTTAAAGATATACAAAATGCCAAATATGCCAAATTAATTAGTAGCCAACATAAATGCACTACAGGAATTTTAAAGGAAGTGTTTGAAGCAGGAGATAATCTTACTAGATGGAAACCTGAATGCATACAAAGTAATAACGAGGACAAAAATAAGTAACTACATGGATAAATATAAGTACTCTGTTTTTATTTTTCAAATATCTTCAAAATATAATTGCTTAGATAAAAATGATAACAATGTATTGTGGGTTTTATAATATAGAGAGAAGTAAAAAGTGTGTCAATAATAGCATAAAGTCCACAAAGGGATTATATTGTAATAATGTCCTTATACTGTGTGTGAGATAACACAATATCAATGAAAGATAGATTGTGATCATTTTAAAAGGGTCTACTATAACCCTTAAAGCATTATAAATGAGATTGTAACACTACAGGCATTTATCTAATAAAAGGTAAAATGGAATCATAAATAAGATCCAATTAACCCAAAAGAAAGCAGAATGAGGACAAATGTAAAAAATAGGTGGTACAAATAAAAATCAAAAAACAAGATGGTATATTTAAATCCAACCATATCAGTAATTACATTAAATGTAAATGGTTAAGCTGAAAAAAAAACAAAATAATATTTTTAGAAACTAAGAGCAAAACTCCACTATATGCTACCTACAAGATATTTACTTTAAATATAATGACACAAACAGATTAAAAGAACATGATGGAGAAAGATATACCCATCTAAGAAAGACAATTAATCAAAATCAGGAGACTTAGATTGAGTTCAGAGTCATAGAGACACATAGGTACCCCTCCCACCCTTACAAGGCAAAAGCTAGATGAAGTTCAAAGGAACAAACTTCTGTTGAACACACCAAGGAACAGAGATCGCTGGGCAAACAAGTAACCTGAAATCTGTAGAAACACAGTCACATGAAAACGGAGGCTGGACTCCAGCATTTGCTTACCTGAGACAGATGCAGTAGAATAGTATAACAGGTAAGAAGGTACAACTACATTTGGAAGACTCTCTAAAGTCATGTGTAGGCCAATGTGGAAGGGTAAAATCTTTGGAAGTGACAAATATATGAAGCCATGTCATACCTTTGGCAGGTTTTCCTCCACACAGTCTACTAGCAGCTCACAGAAGATGCAGGAAACTCCAGAGGCAGCTTTTCTTGTGGTGGGGGAGGGGAACACACCGCTGGGGAGGACTGCAGAGAAGGATCTCCCTCAACTTCCCTTCAGATAACAAACCTGAGTCTGAAGGGGAAAAGCAATACAACACTATCACCTGCGGCCTTCAGAACATTGGAGAAAACCCAATGCAGCTGGGGGAAAGAAAAGACAACTAACCAAACACAAAGCCAGCTCTATCCCCAGGGGAAGTTGTATGAATACATACTAGGCCCCCAGTCCTGCCCTGTAAGAGGGCAAGTAGCTCTTGGGAAGTCTGCACTGTGGAGATGGAGACTCAAGGACACAGTTCCTACCCAGACTGAGGTGAAATCGGAACAGCAGAGAACGCCCAACCTCACCTGCCACCCGAGGCTGACAGGCACTGGCAGACACAGCAATGCAATGCAGCTGGAAGGGTGGCAACAGAGAGTCTCTCTATAGCACCGTGCACAAAGGAAACCCAGCGACTAGAAGGGAGCAGATATTGAGAAAACTAACAAGGACAACAAACCTCTGCAAACTTACCCACCCCCCAGAGCCAAGTTACACTAGAGGAATTTGAAAGCTGTGGTGCAAGGAGAGTAATCATAGCAAAAAGGAGCCTAGAACCCAGCTCCACTCTTGACTGCATTAGAAGTCTCCACATCGTAGGCCCAGCCAACGAGAGGACTTCAGTTTTACAAGCGAAACAAAATATTTACCTCAGTATCTACTGTCTCACACAACAACATTTCAGGCTTCCCAGTAAAAATTATGAAGCACCGCTCGGCCGGTGTGGCTCAGTGGTTGAGTGTCGACCCATGCACCAAGAGCTCGAAGGTTTGATTCCCAGCCAGGGCACATGCCCAGGTTGTGGGGGGCATGCACAGTGGGGGGCATGCAGGTGGCGGCCAATTGATGTTCTCTCTCATCAATGTTTCTATCTCTCTCTCCCTCTCCTGTCCTCTCTCTCTAAATCAAAATGGAAAAAAATAAAAAATAAATAAATAAAAATGTATAAAGCACACAAAAGGTCAAGAAGCATAAATTCTGAAAACTCAAAGCAATTATCAGAACCAGACTCAGGTATGAGACAGATATTAAAATCAATCAAGCAATTTGCTCCAATTAACATTTACGGAACATTTTAAATACATTGTGAGCTCATGAAAGGTATAAACATCATTAATGGTAAGAGAAATGAAAAATAAAAACCATTACAGACTACCACCGCACCCCCTTCTGACTGGTTAAAATAAACCGATGTCGCCAAAAGTTGTTGAGAATGTGGAGGAACCATCAATCTCACACTGTGCAATCACTTTGAAAAATGTCCTGGCAATATCTCATATAACTAAACACACACTTACCCAATGGTCCTGTAATTCCCTGACCAGATAGTTATCCCCCAAAATGAAAATGTTTGTACACAGAACCGTATACTCAGAAGTTCCAAAGCAGCTTTGTTCATGATGGCTAGCGACAAGAAACAGCTGAGCCCACTGACAGGTGACTGGACTAATCACCTGCAGTGTGCAGTGCAATTCTGCTCACCAATAAAAAGGCCTCATACTATTTGACTTTACTTCAAGTTCTGAAACAGACACAAGTAATATATATTCTAAAAATATCAGAACAATAGTTGCCTCTTGTGGGAAGCCTGAGGTTCGAGTGTAGAGTGGATGACCTACGTTTTGGGGGTGACAGTAATATTGTGTATGTGAATTTGGTTTACAAGGCTGTCTACATTTGTCAAAACTCAGGAAGTATATACTACAATTTGCATGATTTATTAGGTACAAATTTGACATAAGAAAAAGGACCTGTATGTAAATATTGAATCCTAAGCTCTGTATGATAAAATATTTAGAAATATTCTGATGTCTGTAATTTAATTAGAAATTTATCCAAAAAATAAGATAAATTGGTGGGTGGGTAGAGATATGGGTAGAGTTAGACATTTGACAAAGCAGGAACAGCAAAAGTTTTATTTTAACTTTGATACTTGTTATGTGTCCAGAATAAAAATTGAAAGAAAAAAAAAAGATACGTAGAAGAAGATGACCACCGCCTAAAAGTACTACAGTCCCCTAGCTGAAATAGAGAGAAATAAAAAGAGTATAATTTTTTTTAGAAGTTTATAGTTTTTACTATTACCTGAGAGTGGATATTTTAATAAGCACAATGGAGGGGGAAATATTTTCCTTCTACCCTTCGAGATTCTCTGCAGGAGCTCTGTAACAAATGACAGATTACCAAGAAAAAAAGCATACAAAAGTACTTAATATGTCACAGGAGAACATTCATAAAGAAATTAGGCTCCAAGAAGCTGTTAAAGTTGAGTGCTTTTCTGCTAGGTTTGGTGAAGGGTGGAAGATCACCCGGAAAATGTGATAGGACAAAGGGGTGTGCGCTAAAGGTGATCAACTGGGGGAAACTTAGCAAGGTCTGTATTTGAATTCTCAGCATCCCTCAGTCTTTAGAAAAAAAGAATACTTCTTTCCTCTGAGTATGGGGTTGACACCTCTCACACAAGGGACTTAAGACTGACTTTTGGGAGACAGGACAGGTCAGAAGGTCCTTTCCGCACATGCTATTTCTCAAATTCCTTCAGCTTAAAATATTCAATACGCCAAGGTGCCATATTTTGGAGTAGCATGTCCTGAATCCTGTCATACAGAAATAAAACTTAAGTGTGACTAAAGTCACCAGAGATTATTTTATTATCTAAGAGAGTGATCAGAAAAGTCATGGATCCTACCCCAGATACCAGAGCATGGAGAGACAGGCACTAGCCAGACGCAATAGTTTGAGACGGCAGTTACGGAAGGAATCAAAGTTATTTTATCATTCCATGTTATTGTTTTACCCTTTTCAATCTAACAGTTCCACACAGATTTTTCCCAGCAAGGTTAAATACTCAATTTAGATTAAACGTCATATAGTTACAGTGTCTCCAATGTTTCTAGGAGTATGATATTTTATTTTTCACTGGTGGGATGAATTATTTTGTAGTGTTTAAAAAAATAGACATTGCAGTGAAACCACCTAGAATTTTATGCTGGCTCTACATTTACTGGTGGAGCAAGAGTACTTGATCTCAGGAAACAAGTCTCCTCTTCTGTAAAATGGAGATAATAATAGTACAATCCCATCGGGTCTGTTGGTTTGTAAATGCCTCCCCCCCCCCCACACACACACACACATACACACACAAGACAATGAGAGGCTGAAGAAGGAAGCACGCCACTCCAGACTGGTAGGTGGAGACTTTAATAAGCAAGGAAACTTACATAGGGGGCTTGTCTTGGGCAGTCTCAAAAGGAATCGATTTCTACACCTAGCCTCCACAATCTTCCTTATTGAAAGGCCCTAACTGGGGTCAGTCACACATACTGGTCTCAACAACTCTGCTGTCTCAAGTCGGAATACTTGACAAAGCATTGATGTGGTACTGGTAAGCATGTACATTCCAAGGACAGGGAGGAGCCTCTGATTGCCCTGGTCCAAGTCACAGGTCAACCAGCGGTCCTGCCTTCTTGATGACCTCCTCCAACAGGGTTATAGTTAGAATTAAGTGAACTAATAACTAAACCATCCAAGGCACTGCAATATAAATACTGGCAATTATAATTTTAAAATATTGTTTGCATGTTTATAAATTTATTTGATATAATACCAAATGATTCTCTTTTACTTTCATGATGTTTATTAAATTGGGCAATAACAGCCAAGGAATAATCTAATCAGGGAAAACTATTTCAGTGGACTTTTAAGAAGTGTAAATTGAATTGTGTGGCTGGACTTGGCCTTGGACTGTGTTTGTTCCGCTCTTGACGTCCCAGCTCCTGTACAGTGGCTTCTTGGCCCTTCGTCCCCCTGGACATGCCGTGTGTCTATTAGCTACCATGTCGGGGAGAAGGACATTGAGCGCCTTTTCACTGGCTCTGGCTGCGTCCTTGAAACAGACCTCCAAAGTGGGTACTGCTTCCCGGGGTTCAGGACTCCTGCGCCGCCCATGACCCGGTTAGGAGTTGAAGGGTGAGGACCGAGACCCGGGGCTACAGCGATGGGAAACCACAGTGGTGGAGGTGGAGACAGCAGTCGGAGAGCTGAGACAAATATGGACCCCATATTCCTAAAGAATTCAGGCTTATTGTAGAAAATCTTTCTAGTCTTTGTAGTTGGCAAGAGTTAAAGGATTTCATGAGACAAGCAGGTGAAGTGACCTAGGCAGATGCTCAAGAAGAATGCGCACACGAAGGAGGGGGTGAGTTTAGCTGGGACTCTGACGGGAATCGTGCTTTGGATAAATTAGGAGCTCTCTGCTCCCGCACTTCGTCAGACAGCCGCGTCCTCCTGCACAGTGCCAACCCCACCCCTGAGACAGATGGTGAAGGTCAGAGTCAGGATTTGGCTGGATTGGTGCCTGGTCACCAGGGCTGCTTTTAACTCTGGCAGAGTGGATATTGTCACCATCAATGACCCCTTCATTGACCTCAACTACATGGTCTACAGGGTCCAGTATGACTCTACTCATGGCAAGTTCAAAGGCATACTCCGGGTTGAGAATGGGAAACTTGTCATCAATGAAAAGTCCATCTCCACCTTCTAGGAGTGAGATCCCACCAATTATCAAATGGGGTGATATTGGTGCTGAGCATGTTGTGGAGTCCACTGGTGTCTTCACTGCCATAGAGAAGGCTGGTGGTCACTTGAAGGGGGTGTCAAGAGGGTCATCATCTCTGCCCTGCTGTGGATGCCCATGTTTGCGATGGGTGTGAACCATGACAAGTATGATGACACCCTCAAGGTTGTCAGCAATGCCTTCTGCACCACCAACTGTGTAGCCTCCCTGGCGACGGTCATCTAGGACAGCTTTGGCATTCATGACCATAGTCCATGCCATCAGTGCCACCCAGAAGACCATGGATGGCCCTTCTAGGAAGCTGTAATGTGATAGGCAAGGAGCTTCCCTGAACATCATCCCTGCTTCTACTAGTGCTGCCAAGAATGTGGGCGAAGTCATCCTGGAGCTGAATGGGAAGCTCATTGGCATGGCCTTCCATGTCCCCACCCACAATGTGTCAGTTGTGGATCTGGCCTGCTGCCTATAGAAAGCTGCCAGATATGATGACATCAAGGAGGTAGTGAAGCTGGCATCAGAGGGCCACCTCAAGGGCATCCTGGGCTATACTGCAAACCAGGTTGTCTCCTGCAATTTTAACAGTGATACCCACTCCTCCACCTTCAATACTGGGGCTAGCATTGCCCTCAATGACCATTTTGTCAAGCTCATTTTTGGGTATGACAATGAATTTGGCTACAGAAACAGGGTGGTGGACTTTATGGTCCACATGATCTCCAAGGAGTAAAAACACCCTGGACCACCAACCCCAGGGAGAGGAAGAGAGGCCCTCAGTTGCTGGGAAGTCCTTTCCCCAAATCGATGCCTGAACACACAGAGAATCACCTGAACCACCAAAGTTTCCATCCCAGACTCTCTGAAGCAGGGTAGGGACTTAAGGAGCCCTACATTGTCATGCACCATCAATCAAGTTCACTATACCCAGCCAACAACAACAGAAAAATTAAATGGTACAGAAATAAATGGCAGAAATATAAGGCTCATTTAAGAGAAAGCACAAGATTATTCTTGACATTGGAAGCAGATTAAAATCATGATCTAGAAGAAGGTCACAAGAGCAGCCTCAGTAGATCAAACAGTGCTAAAAAAAGTCACTCCTGATCCAGGATTCTGAGCAAAGATAGATCACATTCTTGTTTTAAAAGGCAGGAAATCTAGATCAAAGAGCAAATGGAAGCCCAAGTCTGATCTGGGCTCCAGTTTTCTCTCTCCAAGCAGGTCTAAGAATGAGTATGAGAATTCTCAAAGTAGGTCTTATTATTGATCTTGTTCGCCCCCCCAAAATGGAAAAGGTAATGTAAAGTCAAAGTCTAGATGGAGAAGCCAGTCTCCCAACTCTTCCCTACCTGCTCCACCCCCAAAGGCTCCATTCTGTATCCCCTCCACCAAAAAGAGCCTCAAGGTCGCGTTCTAGATTCCATTCAAAGTCAAGGTCATGGGTCAGATCAAGTTCCAAAGATTAACCCAGAACTCTACATTCTTTGCACACTATTATGGAACACTTTCCTACTTGCTTAGGCAATTACTCTTCCATGTTTGCACTTGGACTTTTCCGTAAGAAGTATCTGAAAACAAAGGCACAAAAAAATTTGATTTGTGGCCAACTTTGATTTAAAAAATAAAAAAGATGAAGTTCTAAAGAAATGGTATCATGAACACCTCCTCCTTTCTTTGTAGAATTAAGGTAACTTCAATTTTACAGTTTTGAGCTTTTTAGCTAAAATAAGTTTTGTAAAGATTAAGCTCATTTTTAAAAGAATTTCAGCAGGATCTGCTTCAGGGGTTTTGTTGTTTTAGTTGTTTGCTTACTTTTAAATGAACTATTTCAAGCTTTGTATATTTAAGACTTTAGAGAGAGAACCCATGTTTCAACTATGTTGGCTTTTTATAAAGCTTGAGTTATTCAAGATTTCAATAAAATTTTGCTACCAAGATTGCTTATTGAATAAGTCACTATTAATTCCTTTAAATATTGATATCTGCTGTTTATAGAAACTATGTAAATTCTACTTAAGTATAAAACAAAACAAGCCTCAACCCAGCAATAAATTATTCAATGTAGACAACATTATTTTGTTCCATTAATCAAATATACCAAAGTCATAGTATCTGCCAATTTAAGAAGTTAAGTTAAAAATAAAAGATATTTTGTAGTAAAAAAATAAAAAGTGTAAAATTGAAAAATGACTAATATTATCAAAATAACTTTCTTACAATGACAAGAAATTTATATCTTTCCTCCAAGCAATTCACAAATCTGTCATGCATAGTTTATCATATCGAATGATTCTGCCTTTAGCAATGGACTTTAGGTTTAAATAGACCATTTTTTTCTACCTGTTTCTGTTAAAGAGAATATTTACAAACATTCACCTCTCCATTTTTTGGCCCTAACTCAATGTCAGCCTGTCTACCTTCATATAAATGGGCAGGAAAGCAGAGCATATGCTCAATGTTTTTTTAGTATTTGTGACTTTCTATCTTCATTTCTGACTTCCCTGGAAGGTCCTTTCTATGTAACATTCTAGAGTTATAGATGAAACTGAACAATATTTGAACAAACACTGGGTAAAACAAGGAATAACAACAAAAATCCTTTATTTCTTTCACCGTCGTTACAAGCATCTCAGGCTCCTCTTGATGCAATTCAACATTTTAAACCATAGTCAGTGGTGTGGGAGGAAGTACCTATGCTGCTGTCACATATTATTTGAAGTCATAATTATTTCCATAAATATTGTATCTGGTTTCAGCTCATTATTTGATGTTGTTTTTATTGTTGCTATTGTTTTAGTTACATGTTCTAAGCCGTCGTACAGTACATTGTTCTACCCGCTTTAATCTCCATGTGCAGAGAAGCCAATGAGACCACTGGAATCTCTTCCATGAAAGGTAATTTTATTCATATCTATCACTGTGTGTGTTCCTCCAGAGGGAGTAATGGAGGTATATTGTTAATAGACCTAAGTATTTTCAAAAAGTAATTTAAAACTCCTTTAAAAGACAAGAGAATAAATGGTGATAGATTAAAAAAAAAGTAAAATAAATAAATAACACTTGCTACCCCTCTAAAAAACGGACAAGCAACGGATGCAACCTAGATTATTCACATAATTCTCTATCTCAACAATAAAAGGCTTCTGTTAAAACACAGTAGTTAGGTGAGACTCAATGGAATTTGAAACTTTTCCACATCACAAATATAGGAGTATAAATAACAAGGCTATAAAAATAATTTAACAGACACATTTGCCCTTATTTTTTATAATAGATATTAAGTCTTAGAATGTTACACGAATGAAAGTTCAATCCATTTTCAATGATAAGTCACAAATAGTAATTTGGCTACACCTTGTTAGATGCTTGAAAAACTTTTTGGCTAAGATGATGGAGAAATGAAAGCCTCGAGTTACAAATAAGATTGCAGATTCTTATTCCTTAAAGATAAAAATAAGATGTCTATCTTCTTGGAATTACTTTGCTGCAGACCTAGGATTAAGGCAGGGAGATGAATGAAACAGGCATTAAAGTTTCATTCCAGACCTGTAACTCAATGAAATTCTTGAATTCACCATTTTCACCTTGTAGCAGATTCAGCAATGCAGCAAAATCACCAGGCAACCCAATTTCTTAGGCTTCTAGCAATGTCACAGATAATTAAATAGAAACTGGGGTTTTGTCCTGGTTTCAATAAATTGGCCAGCTGGACAACCAGCAACATTTCCCGACGCAGGCGTAGAGACCTAGTAGTGTGTTAATAAAAGCCTCAGGGAGGTTCCACAAACTAGAAGCCATTTTCTACAGGAGCTAGAGCTATGGGCAATTTCAAGATGTGTATCTAGTACTGTTCCAATGAAAAGAAGAATGTAAGAGTACATGGTGTGTGTACATATGAGAGTATGTGTGTTAAGTAGCATTAAAAGTATTGGAAATTAACAAGATGTTATGAAAAAATGGCTCGCTTTCCTCCCATCCACCCATACAAAGCTCTGCTAATCCAATAACTTACCAGCTGTTAATACTTAATAAAAAATAAATAAATAAATCATTTACAATTTAAATTAAACCACAACCTGGTAGGTTCTACTTAGAAATTTCATGGTAAAGACAAGTTTCTTTCCCTACACCATTTTTTATCATTTTTATAATTCAATCTTTTTAATACCTGACATTTCTCACATTTGACTCACTAATGCTGTTAACATTGAAATTAGTTTAACAGAAATAATTAATGAGAAGTTTAAAAATAATGAAAATAAAATAATTTATGTACGGTTAAATTCAATTAGATAACAAAGCGCAGCATAAATAACATCATTCAACACTTTGGGAGAACTCAATTAGATTATTGTTGACTACAGAGAAAAACAAGATGCGGGGATAAAATTCTGTACATTGCGCTTTTTGTTCATGAGCTAAGTAAAGATTATATTTTTGCTAATTAAACAATTTAAATCAACAATACTCGTGATTTTTAATAGAAATGTTACAAAAAGTTAAATATTATTACATTTTCTAAATTTATGAAAACAATAATTATAATAAAATGTTATGTTTCTAATAGTGCTATTTCTTGCTCAGCTTGTTAAAGAGAAAAGAACTCTAATTATAAGATCCTTTCTCCGGGGAACCGCTTCTCAACTGTAAGTCTCAATGGTGATTTTCCCATTTATCAGAACGATTTGGAAATTGCACACATCCATTTTTAGGTATTTTTCAAATCTAGACATCAGAACCCTTAGATGTTTTAAGAAATGTTAAATTGATATACTACCAACTTTCAAACTAAAATTTTGGAACATTTCCATTAGCCAAATTTTTATTAAGTATGGATCCTCTTTTCTTATCTGTATATGTTATAAATAATACCCACAAAAAAGTATACACTCTAACATAGAGCCATACTGTAAACAGTCTTTACGTTATTTGTGGCACTTTTGTCTGTAATTTAAAAAAAACTAAGAAACTTCTAAATCACAACATACCTTGTAAAGAGACACCGTTTACTGACATGTAGTCCCAGACAATCGCCAACTCGTCTCAATAACTGATCAATAAACAGGCATATATACACTTACATACACAAGACAGGGGAAAATACATATATCGAGAGATAAATAAGAATTATTTTTTATCCTTACCCAAGGACATTTTTCCATATTTTGTTCAGATAGAGTGGGAGAGAGAGAGAGAAACATTGACGTGAAAGGAACATGCTAAGTGGTTGCCACCCACACGACCCAACAAAGGTATGTGCTCTTAGTGGGAACTGAACCCCCCTCTCTCTGGATCGCAGACCGATGCTCTAACCACTGAGCCAAACAGGCCAGGGCAATAAGAATTATTAATGCAATGTTATATTTACTGTGGTGGAATTATATGTCAAGTTTTATTTTCATATTTTAAAATGTTCTATACAAAGCAAAAATAAAAAGGTATATTTTCTATTCTTTTATAATCATAAAATATTTTAATATTTGTTTCATTATTACATAAAAGAGATTATATGCTTAAGTAGTAAAAATATTAATATGTCTGAGGCAGAAGGAAAAATAAAATAGTTTCATGACAGTCAAATTTTTTTTCATAGCTACAATATACCTTATGAAAAACAAATTCATATTGCTAATTCTTTTTTTTTTTCTTTATAGATTTTTTAGAGAGAGAGGAAGGGAGAGGGAAAGAGATAGAAACATCAATGAGAGAGAACTTCGACTGCCTGCCTCCTGCATGCCCCCCACTGGGGATCAGGTGCACAACCTGGGCATGTGCCCTGACTGGGTGACCTCTGGGTGCCTGGGTCAATGCTCAACCACTGAGCCACACTAGCCAGGCCATACTGCTAGTTCTTTACAGTTCCCATGCCTTATAGATATAGAAACTGAATGTTATATATGAATCTATTTTTTATTTAATTTCTGACTTAACAGCCTCCATAGTAATTTCTTGATACTAGTTTGAATAATTTGACTTTGACTCCTTCAGGAATCTGCTTCTTTTAATTTATTCTTACCTCTATTCCTCCTGAGAGAAGTCTAAATAAATACAATATGATGTGATTAGGACAACAGAAGCATCTGTAAAGTGTAGACATAACCCAGAAAAAGGAAGAATTAATTTGTAAAGGAAGTGATGTCATGCAAATTCTCCACAGGAGGTATCTGAGATAAAATGAACATAGTTTTCTAGAACCAGATGTCAGAAAAACATGACAATTTAGTGCTACCTTTGATTCCTTCTTCTCTTTCACTAATCTGTCTTACTTATGAGCCAGCCATTAGGTTTTGTTTATTTTGTTTTCCAAGTATGTTCTCCTTTTATTACTACTGCAATTGCTTCCAGCCAGTCCCTCTGCTGCCTCTGGCCTACATAACAGTGACTGGTTCCTAGCTGCCATCCTTGATATTAGTCTCTCCCAGGACCCCCCGAACCCCCTCCCACATCTCATAAGAGTTAATTTCTAAAACAAACACTTAGTCATTTCACACCCTCCCTAAGAAGGTAACAGGGTCCTCTTTTATTCATGCAATAAACTCCAAAATTATTTATATGGCCCCTAAAGTCCATTCCAAAGATGATCTCAAATAAATCTCTACCTTCTCTAAATGTAACAAATTGTTCTACAACCACATTTCAAACTGTAATATATCCTACGCTTCTCTCACTAATTCCTCTTTGGATTTCAACCGCTTCTCTGCATGCTCATGCTTAACCTTTGCCAATATTGCCTCCATAATGCCTCCACCTCTTTTAATTTCTAGCTTGAATTCTCTCTCACCTGAAAAGGTTTCTTCAATCCCATTTCCCCTTTTCAGTCCTTATAGAAGCAACAGCTCTTTAATCTGCAGTCCACAATCTTTCGTAAAAACTTTCATTATAAAATATAGCACACCTTGTTTCAGTTTTTTAAAAATTGACATTTTCTTCACTATGATATGAACTCCTTCAAGGTGAGAATTATATCTTTTCTTTCTTTGTATTCTCAACATGTGATATATTAAAGAAGGAATGAAAGAATATCTAATAAGCTCCCAAATAGTTTCTTTACTCTATATCATAGCTAAGATCAAAACTATCATACTCACCTTTCATTTTGTAATAATTTCTGACAATGCTTTATTTTTCTGTAATTCCATATTGCATTGCACACAACTTTAGAAAATTCCCTGTAATACATTCTATTTCTTACCCAGTATCGACTAACCTCTCATTAGATAGGTTATGGGTAAATATCATTGAATAAATTCACTCTTAAATAGGATACCATTAGAATGAAATTCACTTGGTTCTTTTTAAATTAGCAGTTTTAAAAGACAGGCAGAGATGCAATTTTAAATACTTCTGCCGCATATAACACATAACTAATAGTTCTTTTCTTCTCAAAGGTGATATCTCTATTCTCTAATAGACAATAAAACAAATGAAAAAACATACAAGTACTTGGGTTTTAAAGTGAGAAATAATGCTTCTGTGGATTTGGGGAGTGCTTTGAAGTGCCTACTTTTATCTGGGGAATAGTTTTAAATGATAGAAGAATTAACTGCAATCATTTAGAAATGCTTGGTTGTAGTGTTTAGGAAAATTGAACTTACCAATTTTCTGAAAATGACATTTTTAAAAATCAAACTTGAACTTTTTCATTTTCTGTTTTAAATATGCCAATAAGATAAAACCTTATTTCTCCCCTGACCCCTTAAACAACTATCTTTATTGTGGCTAACCGAAAAAAGAAACAAAACAAAACAAAAACCCAACAGAATCATAGAAATTTAAATTCCTTATGTGGGAAGTCTTTTATAAGGAAGAGCATCTGTTAGAGTTTCATTTTCTGGAATTAAACATGCAAATGGTAATTATTTTAAAAATTGGCATAGAAATCACAGATACATATTTTATGATCTTTATTTCCATCATATCATAAAAGAAAAAAATGTGTCCAACATGCTATGAAGGTACTTGGATAGATTAGATAAGAGGATTTAGAGAAAATCCAAGAGAAGTCATGTCAACAAAAGTCAAGCAGTGTGATGTAAGAAAAATGGGGGTTCCGTTTGCAGTCAGTGAAATGTTTGTATTCTTACTAACAAAGTACTATCCTTCTGATTGGAAAATGAATAAATTCTTTTTTATCATAAAAATACTTTAAAATTTAAAATAGAAACATTGGTATATATGTGTCTTGTTTCCCATGCAAGCATCTTACAGTCAAACAAAGTAAAGGAAAAAATGTAATTCTCTACCTTTCCTATACCAGTTAATATCACCACACATTTAGTTCCTGTTCATTTTTCCCTCTGGCACAAAGTTTGGCAGGAGGAATTCCCAGATGTTACAAAACCTGCCATCTTCTTCTCTATTATTTTGTGAACTGATGACTATTAAGTAGATGAAATGATATTCGATGTGCACACGACTCTCAACATAGGCTGGCACCCACACTGATCCCCGGGGAGTCTGCAGATGCAGGAAGTACATCTTACTTAGCAGCTCTGTTCTGGTGGAATAACTCCAGGTTCCAATGCCAAACAAACAGACAGAAAATTTTGTTTTCAAGGTTCTTAGTAGTATGTTAAATAAAGAAGCAATAAGAGCAAAACTAATGAACACCTAAAGTAGAAAATGAACTAAGTTTGAGGTCTCAAACAGTTCGACCTGTTCCTTCAGAAACTCCAGTGATACGATAGTTATTTTGCTTATTCTTGATTACTTTCGTAAGGGAACAAACCTTGACACTTGAGTGACAAAGCATCAGATTGAGGGTACAGCATACTGAAATGCTGGAAGCCAGACAGTGAAGAGAGAGGATAGATGTTCAAAGATTGGAAAGTACTTCAGTAGAGCAGAAGTTTAGTATGAGAAAGCAAAAGAATGACAGAAGAACCTAGAGTTAATTAGGAACCAAATTATGAAGACTCTTGTAAGCCTTTTCACACCTAATGCTAAGGAACAATTCAAGTCTTAAGTACAAAATACAGGCTCTTATTTAAGTTGTAAAGAGATGATTTTTGGATGTGGTTTGAAAATGATGTGGATGGGAGCAAGACTGATTAAGAACGATCAATCGTCAAGTTGTTGCAATTATCTAGGCGACAGTAAATGATGTCTTAATCTAAAGCAGAGTTACCCAACCTCAGCACTATTGATATTTTGGGCTGTGTGATTCTTTGCTGTGGGAAGCTGTCTTGTGCATTTTAGAATGTTTAACAGCATCTAGGACTAAAACCCCCCAGTTGTGATAACCAAAAATGTCTCCAATTTTTGTCATCTATCCTCTGGGTGCAAATACCTGCCTCTCCCTGCCACCTCCTCCCTTTTAAAAAAAATATTGTTTAAGATAATAGCAAAGGGAATGCATAAAGGAGGATGGGTTGGAGGGATTTGTAAAAGGTACTATGGAGGTTCCTTTAAAAATTAAGGATAGCCCTGGCCTGTTTGGCTCCGTGGTTAGAGGGTCAGCCCATGGATCGAAGAGATACTGGTTGGATTCCTGGTCAAGGGCATGTGACTCGGTTTCAGGTTTGTTCCCTGTCCCGGGTCAGGGACGTGCGGGAGGCAACGAATCAATGTGTCTCTCTCACATCAATGTTTCTCTCTCTCTTCCCTCCCTCCCACTTTATCTAAAGAAAAATCAATGGAAAAATATCCTTGGGTGAAGATTAATAAAGAAAATTAAGAATAAATTAGCATATGACCCAGCAATCCCTCTTCTGGATATATACCCCCCAAATTGTAAAACATTTATATGTAAAGATATATGTGTGCCTGTGATCATTACAGCTCTATTCACAGTAGCCAAAACAAGAAGCAACCTAAATATCCTTCAGTAGATTTCTGGATAAAGAAGTGGTACATATATACAATGGAATACCACTCAATCATAAGCAAAGATGTCATACTGCCATTTGCAATAACTCAGATGGATCTTGAGAATATCATGTTAAGTGAAATAAGTCAGATGGAAAGTCAAGAACCATATGGTTTCACTCATATGTGGGATATAAAACTGAATGCAACAAACAAGATAAAAAACAAACAAAAAATCACAGACAAGAGTATGGTGGTTATCAAAGGAAAAGGAGGTTAGAGGGGAAGCAGAAAAGGGTAAAGGGGGTCAAATATTGTGAGGAAAAGAGACATGACTTTGTGTGGTGAACATTGCAATATACTGATGCTGTATTATAGAACTGTACACTTGAAATCTGTATAATTTTATTAACCAACATCGTGTAATACATTTACTAAAATTTTTTTAAAGATTAAACTCCAACAACAAAATAAAAGCTACTATCAACAGTACAAGGTCTAATAGAGATATTTTACTATTGGATACAGTGTTTGAGAGAAAAGGAGAAGATATTTGAACTAGAATTAGAAAGTGTATTTTACTTTCTACTGGGACTAATAAAGGTTTTTAAATAAGAAGGTGATGATAACAGATTTACATGCTTGAAAAATAAATGGCAAAGTTATACACACACACACATACAAGAGTTAGAATGTTGTTATAGTATTTTAATGTGAAATAAAATGAATCTTAAGTAGAGACATGACAGTTTAAATAGAAGGAAACCCAAGGATAAATGTTTTGATGACCTTCTGGTGGAATGACTTAGATTTATATCAAGGATCACTCCAATTTTTCTAGTTTGAACAGCTACATGTATTTTGTCAAGACTAACTATTTTAAGAAATAAAAAAACTGAAGCAGATTTGCAGAGTTAGGGATCAGAAAGCATATTAATCTCAGCTACCCATCACTAACAATGCTAAGAAACAGTATAATTAATTTATTTTTTACAGGGTGTAAATGATTTTAAGAACATAACGTAGAAAATCAAAGAACAAAAACTACTTTAGTATTTTTATTTATAAATGTGCTTCATTTTGGATGTCATGGTCCAATGTTATTTACACTTTTAGGTTAAATGAAGATAAGCAACAACAACAAAAATATCTAGACAGCTGGAGAAGAAGAAATCTGCAGTTAGAACCAGAGTGGAAGCATAGGATTATTGCTGAGAGGATATTAGGGGAACTGTTCTCTGGAACTCACATAGGATGTTTGTGCTATAATAAAGATTATTACAGCAGTTCTCAACCTGTGGGTGGCGATCCCTTTGGGTGTTGAATGACCCTTTCACAGTGGTCGCCTAAGAAATGACAGTAGCAAACTTACAGTTATAAAGTAGCAACAAAAATGATTTTATGGTTGGGGGTCACCACAACATGAGGAACTGCATTAAAGGGTCACGGTATTAGGAAGGTTAAGAACCACTGCTCTATTAGGTCCTTATTAAACACTTGAGTTTCACTTTTCATACTTCTAATGGTAAATGCAGGATATTGTTTGTCAAAAACCTACAATTTTTCGCATGCCATTTCACTATTTTTCCTGTAGGCATAAAAAAATAATAATAATGATTTTTAAAAAAAAACTATTATTATTAAGTTGGCAAGAACCAAAATAGAATCTTTTATGGAGCAGAGGAAAATCTGAAGATTTTGCATTTTACTTTTTTTTAAAAAAGTAATTCAGCAAAGATTATTTAACCTTTAAAGGATGCTTTTATGTTTAGTCTGAAAATTTCAAACAATGATTTGAGTAAAATTAGGAATACTTGAAAATATAGGTTTCATTATTTAAATTGTTGGAAATAAAATTTAGTTTACATTTTATCAAGATTAGATATTCTAATTTTGGGTTATTTCAATCTATAGTCACACTTCTTAAAAATTTTATTTTATTATTATTTGTAATCTTCACCTGAGGGTATTTTTCTATTTATCTTCAAATAGAGTGGAAGGGAGAGAGGGGGAGGGAAAAAGAGAGAGAGAGAAACATCAATGTGAGAGGAACACATCGACTGGTTGCCTCCCGTACCACACCAATCAGGGCCAAGGACGAACCACGACCAAGGTACATGCCCTTGGCCAGACTCATTGGTGTGTGGGCCGATGCTCTACCACTGAGCAAAACTGGCCAGGACTCTATTGACACACTTTCAACAGAATAATTTAAGAATATACTTTTCTTTCTTTTATGTTTACGAAATATGTCTAGTATAATATGGAAGAGGATGACCCAATATTAATTATGATTACCAATTTTTGTACAGACTTTCATATCTATACTGATATATAAATATTTTCAAATTGTGATCAACAGATTTTGATAAGTTCATTACTTCCTTATATTTATTGGCCAATTTCCAGTCAAGGGATTGAGATGGTAACTCCAATTACTAATTTTATTCTGTTTAAAGAATATACCAAAAATTGCCCGGCCTGTGTAGCTCAGTGGTTGAGCATTGATTCATGCACCAAGAAGTCACCAGTTCGATTCCTGGTCAGGGCACATGCCCAGCTTGTTAGCCAAATCCCCAGTGAGGGGCATGCAGGAGATGGCCAATTAGTGTTCTCTCTCACTGATGCTTCTATCTGTCTCTCCCTCTCCCTTCCTCTCTCTTTAAAGTCAATGAAGAAAAAATAATAATAATATGCCAAAATTTATTTAACCCATCTTTTTAAGAGTGACATGTAGAAGTTGTAACCAACATTTGGGTACTAAAAACACTGTCAATATGACTGTCTTGATATATGAATTGTGGCTTAGATGTTTAAATAAATCTTTATTATATATTTCTAGAGGTAAATTCCTAGATTAAAAGGCATTTTTACTTTGAAGATTTTTTTTTTAATCTGGGAAAAGTAGGTCCATTCACTTTTATACTAGCTGTGCTTGATTTTACCCATTTTCTTTTACAAGTCTGTTCACTTGTTTAAATTTGGAAACAATATCGACACATTCCTGAATCCATTATGAATAAGCACATGTACGTTGTGTCCCACAGCCACAAATCCAAATGAAACAAAACGCTTTGCACTGAGAGATAATCTATAAATAAGTGGGTCACTCAGTTTTGTTTTAGGCTCCAATTTCAATGAAATCCCAGACGTTTTCTTAAATTTATTTTTTTATCCTCACCGGAGGACACTTTTCCATTTTTTATTCAGATAGAGTGGGAGGGAGAGAGAGGAACGGAGAGAGAGAGAGAAACATCGATGTGAAAGGAACACATCGAGTGGCTGCCACCCGCACGACCAGCCAGGGTCGGGGACAAACTGCAACCGAGGTATGTGCCCCTAGCGGGAACCAAACCCGGGTCTCTCAGGACCGCAGGCTGATGCTCAAACCGCTGAGCCAAACCGGCCAGGGCCCAGACGTTTTCTATAAATTTCTAGTTTTCTAATAAATAAACTCTATCCTTAATGTTTGCATAGCTCTTATATGAAGATAATACCTTACCTTTCTTGATATTATGATGAGATGTTAGAAAATTGGTATATTCTCACCATAAATTACTGTAAACTTGGTGTATTTGACAATTCTACTGTGCATTTAAAAAATGTTTAATAATAGTTTTTGTTTTTTAGTTTTTTAATGTGATGATGAGTGCTTTTAAAGCCTGGAGTTCTTTCCAGTTTCTTAAAAGCAAACTTATTTTCTTTGATAAATGCTTTGATCTCAGTATCTTTATTTCACAGATATTTGCTCATCTCCTAGATTAATAAGATTATTTTTCATTTTTAAAGAAGCTTACCTATTTAATTACTAGGTATTTTAGCAACCTTTCATAAATTAATACTCCATTTGTATTTCTTCCTTTGCAAGTATCTTTTATATATCTCTGTCCCTATTCTTTTTTTTTTCCCTTTATTGATTTTAAATAGAGAGGAAGAGAGAGAAAGAAACATAATGAGAAAGAATATCAATTGACCACCTCCTGCATGCCCCACACTGGGGATTTGGCCCACCACCTGGGCATGTGCCCTGACCGGGAATCAAACTGGAGACCTCTTGGTGCATGGGTCAACGTTCAATCACTGAGCCACACTGGCTGGGCTCTGTCCCTATTTCTATTGAATGTTTCTTTTAAACTGATAATACTAGTTTCTTATACATTAAATATGTTGCTCTTTATTACATATGACACTAATTATATTGTTTCATTTTTTGCCAAGTCACTTAAAATTATTTTTGCAGTCAAATCCATCATTACATTTTCTTTCAATATGTTATGAAAAGCCATTTTAACCTTAAAATATTAAATGTATTAATCTATTTCATAATATATTTATGATTTTATTTTTAACATTTAAATTATTAACTGATTTGGCTGTTAGCCAAAGGATAACTGGGTTCAAATACCAACTTTGTCTATTACTAGCTTGAAGTTTGGATAACTCCAGTGAATGTTGGGTCCCATTTTCTCACTTTTTAAAGAAGGTTAATAGTATCCAGCTCATTAGGGGTTATGGGGATTAAATTGAATAATGCTTTTAAATGGTTTAACAAACTTCCTGATGACAGTAAATGATAAATAAATATGGGGAAGTTTTATTGATTGACACATAAATAAGAACGTACATATGTGTGTGTATCATGCATATATAGATCAAAACATTTATAATTTACCAAAGACTTATTTAAATATAGAAATTTAATTCTGTGGACAGTAAAAAGATATTTACTGTCAAAATATATTTAAGTAGTGGCTTGAAAATAATTTCATTAAAATGTTTATAGTTCCATTTTGTACAGAATAGCCGACTGAGCAGTGCTCATGAGTACTGGACATAAAACCTTCCTCTTCATGGAAGCTCCGTTAGACTTTGAAGTGTTAAGTCTTTGTTTTTCCACTCTTTTTAAGGAATGATATAATAAATAATGAATGGTTAACAGTGATGGCAGATCAACAAGCAAAGATAAACACAAAAATGACAAAAAGCAGTGTTTCTGTTCAATACCCTTCAAGTCATTTCAGATTTAGATTACCTCTAGGCACCCGGGCATCAAGTTGTAACCAGGGATATCTAAACTGCTAGGCACACCCTTTACTTGATCTACGCAATTTAGACGGCCCCTCACTGAATTTCTCCTAGCCAATGTACTTTCTGCAAAGATCACATTTCTCTTACAGCAGAGACATTTCTTTAGCTCTAGTCTTTTAACGTTAGCTTAATAGCACAAGGACTGTTGTTAAGTTTCCCTGTCAGCAGAACAGCACAACTTTAACATTTACATGATCCATGCTTTTCTAAATAGAAGAGGGAGAAATTATTATGTGAGGGCAATATGGGTATTAATATTCTCTATGGTTTATGCAATTATTGAATACATCCCCAAAGAAAACTAATATTCGAGCTAACCTAGTTAGCTTTAATTTATATAAAACCATATCATGTGTTACTCTCATGCTTTAGAAAAATACAAATTTTTAGTGAAAATAAGCCATGGAAATTTAAATACTGATTCATCTAGCACTTAAAATATTTAAAGTATAAGAATAATATGAGACAAAAATTCTAATCTTATAAGAAAATTATTTTAATGGGAAAAATATTATTAAATTTTAATTATGTTTTTAAAATTGCTCTTATATAAGAGGATGAAAAGACAAGCTACAAATTGAGAGAAAATATTTGAAAACTACATTCTGACAAAGGTCTACTTCCTAGAATATATAAAGAAATCTCAAACCTCAACAGTAAAAAAAATCAAACAATCAATTAGAACATAAACAAAAGAAATGAACAGACATGTCACCAAGAGGATATACAGATGACAAATAAGCACATGATAAAATGTTCAACATCATTAACCATTAAAGAAAGTTCAAAGTAAAGCCACAGTGAGATATCACTATATATCTATTTTAATGGCTAAAATGAAAAATTTTGGTAACACCAAATGCTAGCTAGTTTGCAGAGGAACTAAATCACTCAACTACGATTAGTGGGAATGTAAAATGGTATGGCCACTCTGGAAAAGAGTTTGTCAGTTTTTAAAAAAATAAAATAAAATAAAACTAAACATGAATTGCTATAGGATCCAGTAATTGCTCTATTGGGTCTTTATCCTGGATAAATGAAAACTTGTTTTTACATAAAAATTATACATAAATTTCCATAATAATTATTTGTTACAGACAAAAATGTGAAAAAACCCAGATGTTGTTCCATGAGGGAACATCAAAGAAACTGTGGTACATCCACACCACAGCATAAAAAGGAACAAACAATTTACACACAACAATTTAAAAATATCTCCAGAAAATTATGTTGAATGAAAAAATGCCAATCTCAAAACTTTACATATTGTATGCCTCCATTTATATCAAGTTCTCAAAATGTTAAAATTCTAGAAATAGAGAATAGTTTAGTAGTTGCCAGGTGTTAAGAGGGGTGGGGGCTGGAGTTAAATGGGTGTAGCTACCAAAGTACAACAGTGAGGATCTATGTGTTGATGGTGAGGGATAACTACAACTGTATCTGTCAATATTCTGGCTGTGATACTATATTATCCTTTGGAAAGTGTTGATATTGGGGAAAATTGAGCGAAAGATACATGTGCCATTTTTTATGAATATATATATGAGTCTACAATTATCTCAAAATAAAAATTTTTATTTAATTTTTAAATCACCATTAAATAACACATAGTATATAAGTACCATATTTCATTTTCTAAACAAGTGGACATTTAAAAATTACCAATAATACTATCATTGTAAGGTAAAAAGTAAGAATAAATAACATTTGCCACACTACTATGCTACTTACATTGTAAATAAAAATCATACAACAGTAATTGCTGTTCTCTTGTGGAATGTATATTGATTGAGAAGATAGACAATACACATGAACAATTATTCAAATAACTATAACATATATTTGTGTGTATACATATAGGAATATAAATAACAAAGAAAATTATAAGTAAAAGATCATTTAGAATTGAATGTGATAGCTACCAAGATAAAGTTGGCCAAAGATGGTATTTTATGGGTGACATTTATGCTGGGCTTTGAAAGATAAAGAAGCAGCAATCTTTTGTGGGTGTCACATGGGAGTAATCTAAGCAAAAGGATAAAGCATGAAGGTCCTAAACGGCAAAGCTTTATTTTGGAGAAACAATGAAATATAACCATTTCAGAGTCTGGAGGAAAAGAAAAAGATAGAAAAGGACATTGTTAGGCAGAAATCAAATAATTCAGTGTTTCATTTTTTATTAAGATTGATGCACATGAATGGGAGGAAACTTTTACCTCCTTCTGGCCGACAGAATACATAGAAGTGGTGCTGTGCGCCTTCAGACCTACCTGAGACTACCATTTTCAGTCACGAAGCCAGTTATCACATAAATTCAACTACCCTCGGAATGCAGCACTGCGTGGAAGCCCAGGCCAACCACCTGCAGAGGGCATACGGAGAATTTGAAGCATTGGACAGGAAGGTAAAGCTGGCTGGAATGTTTTAGGCCACCTCAGCCATCAGCTAATTGCAGAACCTCAGCTAAGGACACATGAAACCTAATGACCTGGGTAATTCCTGCTCAAATTTCTGACAAAGTGTAATATGAAAAACAATAAAGTCATTATTTTATACCACTAATTTGTGGATGGTTACTTAAAAAGCAATAATTAAACAACACTTATTATAATACAATATAATTTAATAGCATAAAATAAAATAGTATTATATGATATACTATAATGTAATATAATTTCAGGTAGTAAGATTATTTGTTCAACTAAGTAAATATGACTTGATGTCATTTCCAAAACCCTTATTAATATAACATTGAATTATAAATAAATACATTGAACATTAATCAAGAAAAGTTAACTATGCTGACTTATTCCCACTTCTAAGAAAGTAAATATTATTGTTGACTTTCCTGTTAAGAAATCTCTTTAACCACCAGCTTCAGACATAGGTTAAAATTTACTATTACACCATCAAATTGAAAATCTAAGCTTGAAGATTTTGTGAAGTTCTTGTAAACTCATAATAAAAAACTAAGTACTTTGTTGAAATAAAGAACAATAATTTGTAATATTATATCCTCAGTTGGAAAACAACCTATTTTTTTTCTGTAATACTGTTCTTTGAGAATAATAGAAAAACTACTTAAAACTCCGGTGTTCCCTCTTATTCTCCTGTTACATATTCTTAGCACTTGATAAACATAACAGTGTATGTAAAGAGATTTTTTTCAAATATCTGTGTCTCTTAAGAATTGTCCTTTAGGGTATATTCCTAGAAGCAGATATGTACCCCCATGTTCATAGCAGCACTATTTACAATAGCTAAGATCTGGAAACAGCCCAAGTGTCCATCAGTAGATGAATGGATAAAAAAGCTGTGGTACATATACACAATGGAGTACTATGCAGCTGTAAGAAAGAAAGATCTCTTATCCTTTGAGACAACATGGAGGGACCTGGAAAGTATTATCCTAAGTGAAAGAAGCCAAGCAGAAAAAGACAAATACCACATGATTTAACTTATGTATGGAATATAATGAATATAACAGTCTGAGGAATAGGGTAGACCCAGAAACACGGAAGTAGGGTACAGACTGACAACCTTCAGAAGAGGGGTTGGTGGGGGGTGGGAAGAGATAAACTACAGAACCTTTATGCATGTATGCATAACCAATGGACATGGACAACAAAGCCGGGGACAGAGCGGGTGGGGGATGGGGAGGAGGGTGTCAATGGGGTAAAAAAGGAGAAACATCTGTAACAAAAATAAAATTAAATAAAAATAAAGAAAGAAAGAGAGAGAGAGAGAGAGAGAAAGAAAGAAAGAAATGTCTTTTAGATATCCATTTTATAAACACATCATACAGAAACAACACTTAAAAAGTAGCCAAAAATTATATTAGTATTTTTCCACTCCTATTTTTAATTTTTTCCCCCTTGATTGATTTTAGAGAGAGAGGAAGGGAAAGGGACAGAGAGAGAACATCAATTGGCTGCCTTCTTCATGCCCCCCACTGGGGATCAGGTCCACAACTTGAGCATGTGCCCTAAGAATTGAACACGCTGCCTCTTCGTGCATGGATCAACACTCAACCACTGAGCCACACCAGCCGGGCTCCACTCCTGTTTTTAACATTGTACATTTTGCTCTTAATAAATGTTGACATGCACAGAGATAACTGACCCAAGTTAAATGATTCCTAAATTTACATTAGTAACATTTTTATTTAAACTGTTTTTTTTTAATTTTTACTGCTACTCATTAGTCAATTAATTTCTGATATAAATAAAGATACAAAATACAATTATTGAAGCTTCATAATTTTACAAAAATATAATTTAAAATAAATAATGTAAAAATCCCCAGTGATAGCCCAGCCGGTGTGGTTCAGTGGTTGAACGTCGACCCATGCACCAAGAAGTTGCCAGTTCAATTCCCAGCTAGGGCACATGCCCAGGTTGTAAGCCAAATCCCCCAGTGGGGGGCATGTAGGAGGTGGCCAATTGATGTTCTCTCTCATAGATGTTTCTATCTCTCCCTCTCCCTTCCTTTCTCTCTAAAATCAATAAAGAAAAAAAATTTTTTTTAAATCCCCAGTGATAAAATAAAGGGTAACTAAACAACTTATGTAATCAAGACACATTCGTAATTGAAATTTCATACAGTATAAAGTACATTACATTCCATTTAATACATTGTATTAATAGTTTACTTAAATAGCTATTGATTGAATTAACTTCATTAATTATCTTCTATTCACTCTTATTTGTATTCAGTTTTGTCTAGTACTACCCCAGAGTTATCACTAATATACAGTAATCTTTATCACACCTTCATTCATGAGTAAGCTTTACTGACACCAGAAATACAAATTACTAGTCTATTGCAAGCATACTCAAATTGTTGCCAGTGGAAATGAGGTCCTTTCATGAAGTTGCAAGAAAAGCATTTCCAAGGATTCATATTTAGGAGGATGGGATGTAGTGGTAAGATTTATTTGGGTGGAAATAGAAATCTGCCCCCTGGTACCCAGGGTCTCATCTCAGTCCATCCTGTTGTGGAAAAAGTCTAGTCTTGTCTTCATCAAACTCAGAAAAGGGGAATTTTTCCAGAAATACTGTACCATTGGTTTATTTGATTTAACTTTTTATTTAATTAAATTTATTGAGCTGACATTGGTTAATAAACTTGTATAGGTTTCAGGTATACAGTTCTACAATATATCATCTGTATATTTATTGTGTTTACCATCCCAAGTCAAGTATCCTCCCATCACTATTTATCTCCCCTTTACCCTCTTCTACCTCCTCCACCCCCCTTTTCCTCTGGCAATCACCATACTGTTGTCTATGCCCATGAGTCTTTATTTTTTTATTTTGCTTAATTTATTTACCCATCTCACCCAACCCTAACCCTCTTCCCCCTGACAGCCTGTTCTCTGTATCCACGAGTTAGCCTCCAATTTGTTAGTTTATTTTGTTCATTAGAGTCCATATATACATGAAATCATATGTGTTATAGGTTTAATCCATGTCAAACTCAGTCCAGTCCAGCCTCTGTCCCTGTCCCGCCAGCATAGTCTCTGTTCCGGGCCACATTCAGGTGCTGGTGCTGCCTTGCTGTATTCAGGCTCACACCTGGAGCGGGGGATCGGAGTCTCCAGGCTGGGCACCGGGCTGCTGCTGGGCCAGCTTGGCTTCCACAGAGCGAGAATGCGGGGAGTGCACCAGAGCTCAAACCAATGGTTGTTAAGGGGTCAGAGGGACAGAAGTTATTATTATCTTCAGCTTGGGAATGATGAGGCGCCCTTTCAAACTAACCAATCAACTTCCCAATCCTTGTGGCTTCTTCTGGGTCCACCCCTAACCAATCCATTTCCAGGGTTCTGTGTTCCTTATCCAATCTGATCCTTTTCCCATGCTAGACAGACAGGACTCTATGGTCACCACCTTGGCTCCTACTGTGCATGTCTCATAATAGGGGACCCTGCGCTGTCTTGGCTTTTACTGCGCATGTGTCCCGCAGAGGAATTCCCCCTTTATTGTTTTCTTCCTGGCCCTTTAGTCCAGGGGGATTGGACAGGTTGTACCCCGGGGGAGATTAGAAAGCCAGTCCTGTCTCCCTACACTGGGGAGGGAGGTGTTAATCCCCTTGATGAGACAATGCTGCAATTCCCTAGGGTGTCTGAAGCTGTAACTTCCAGACTTAATCAGGTTTATTGTCTCATTCAGCTCCCTAGTTTATTAAGATTAATAATGCCTGATTCCCACCCCTCCCGTGTTGCTCAGTGGTTGAGTGTCGACCCTTGCACCAAAAGGTCACCTGTTTGATTCCTAGTCAGGGCCCATGCCCAGGTTGTCCTCCTGATCCCCAGTGTGGGGCATGCAGGAGGCGGCCCATCCATGTTTTTTCTCATTGATGTTTCTATCTCTCTCTCCCTCTTTCTCTCTCTCTAATATCAATAAAGAAATGATAATAGTAATAATAATAATAATACCTGATTCCCTTTCTCCTTTCTCTCATTACTATCTAGCTACCTATGCTAAAAATATATAAACTTAGTTTTCTAGAAGAGAAGGACCCTTTCCTCCTGTGATTCCATTTGTCTCCACAACCTGTGGAATCTATTTCCAGTCTCAGAGTCTCCTCAGATATTTGATCAAGTGCCATCTCTGTCACAGGTCTTTGGCTGTTCCATGTAAAGCCATCCTATTTATTGTGCATGTTTCTTCTATAAAACCATAATTGTGCTCTTATAACAATGTATAAAAATATAAATATATATAACATACACAAATATGTATAATAATGTATATAATATATAATTAGTATATAATAATTATAAGCTATATAAATAATATAACAATATAAATGAAGTGCTATAACAATGTAATTAGGATATCACATATTCCAAATATTTCTGGCTAAAGATAGCATTTTGGCCCTAAGACTATATTCCAGCAAAATAGAAGAAAAAACAATTTTTTAAGTCCTTAAAAGTGGACCATGCATACATCTTGTGCAGTAAAACAACATTTCCCTTCAACTTGACCCATTCCTAATGGAAATATTAGTAAAGAGGAACTCTGAGCTCCACCTAGTGCTTGGAATATTCCCACATCACTGTTGTCCCTTAATTTTATCCCTATTCCGGTTATTTTCATTTTTAAGTTACCATTCCTCAGCTTGACCCTTAAAAGTTAATGTACAGCAGAACTTCATCCTCAGACTTAATGTTTTTCTTGATTTATACCTAAATCCTAGGCGATCTCAACTACATCTAAAACTTCTGCTACCGCTTACATGCTGGTGATCTAGGGAAATGAATTTTTATTTCTCTAGATGCCAACTTCTAAATGCTACTTACTTAGTATTATTTGAATGACTTGCATTAATCTTAAGCTGAATAGAATTTATTTTTAATTCCAATCATTCTTAATTCACCTTTTTCTTTATTTTCTCTCTACCTAAATGTGCTACTACCCACACAGTCAAAGCTAGACACGAACGATTTACCCTCGATGGCTTTTCCTTCTCTTCTTTTCCTTCAATGATTGAAGTCTAGCACGTTTAACATCTCTTGAACCCTTTCTGTTTCTCAGTTTCCACTATTATCACCTTGTCATTCACACATGACAATTTTATACACTTCCATATCAACTCTCTGATTGTTAATTTTACTTATTTTATTGCTTTTAGTTTTGGTTTAATACATTGAATCCTGCACTTGTCTGAGTAATTTGTGTAAAATGCAAAGCTGGTCTTCATTATGTTTCTGAATAAAAATGGCACCTCATAGTTTAGAAAAGTTTTAATCTCCCTAGTTTAATTCACAAAACCATTCATGGTATAAACTTCATCCATCTCTCTGGCTTGATTTTTCTGTGCATTATAGAGTTCCTGCTGCATATTATGTGCTCAATAAATGCAGAAAGAGTTCTTGGTTTGATTCCAAGAATCAGAAAACACAAATTTTCACACTTTTTCATTTCACTTTTATTGCTATTTTAAATATTCACTTAAAATTGACCAAGAAATTTAGGTAAAAATGGCAAATAATCTGTTTTTACTCCCTAAAGTGATATATAAATCTATAATACTATGTAAATGAAAATATCATTACTCTTATCTTAATAATAAGCTTAATATAAATTGTCTTACTAGCAAATAAAAAATAATAATTATAATGTTATGTATTTTACTACATAAGAAGTCCAGCATGACATAGAGGACAGAATTCTGGGTTGGGAATCAAAAAATGTAGGTTTTGGTCATAACACTGCCAATAGCAATACAACTTTTGTTAGATAAACTAACCTTTGTAAGTCTCAGCTTACAGCCTTCTTATCTGTAATATAAGTTGGATGAACTAGATAGGATCATGCACCACATGACATCTTTGTCAATTACAGACCACATACATGACAGTGGTCCCATAAGATTGATCTCATAAGATTGGAATGGAGCTGAAATATTCCTGTCACCTGGTGACATCTTACCCATGGTGAAGTTCTGGCACAAAACATACTGTTTTGTGTCTGGCTTAGTCTATAGATATAATAAAGCTATCTGCTAGAAATGCCTGGGGCACTCACCTGGACTCAGGTAACATTCCCACCATAGACATCTACCTTTTCTTAACCAATGTTACAACTGAACCTACCCTTGTGGGTCTTATGATTGCAAGATGCCCTTCAGCAATAACCAGTAAGAAATTTTGAAGAAAAAAAAGACTGACTTACTTAGAGGCCCTGAAGCTTACAAGCACACCAGGGATCACACAGAGAAACAACAGGTAGAGAGAGAGAAAGAGAGCCAGGGCCTGGGGTTATGCTGTCATTGAGGGTGAGGGTACAGGTCTCAGATTTCAGGTTTCACTGGATCACTATTGGTAAATTTAAAACATATAAATGGGAATTTAAAGCTCTGGAAGAGAAAACAACAACAACAACAAAAAAAAACATGTAGCCCAAATGGTGAGTTATGCAAATCTACCAAGATCTTTAAAACCAAGGAGTTGGGGGTAAGGGGTGAGGAAGAGGCAGCCTAGTTTTCTATCTAGTGATGTGGCTGGCAATGTTTATTAGAGACAGACCTCATTGGATAGTCGGCTCTTTAAATTCAGTGGTTGAGCATCGACCCATGCACCAAGAGGTCACTGGTTCGATTCTGAGTCAGGGCACATGCCCAGGTTGTGGGCCTGATCCCCAGTGGGGGACATGCAGGAGGTGACCAATCGATGTCCTCTCTCATCAATGTTTCTCTCTCTCTCTCCCTCTCCCTTCCTCTCTCTCAAATCAATAATGAAAAAATATTAAAAATAAATAAATAAATCGGTGCCTTGAAAACCAAAGTTTAAATCAAGCACTTGCATTACCAGAAAAAAAATAATAATAAAATAAAATAAAAATTGCTAATTCTTAGGGCTTAAACTCCAAATATTCAAGTGTTTGTCTTGATGTTGGTGTACACAAACCTACTGAGCTGCCAGTTATACAAAAGTAGCACACATACAATTACAATTGTAGGGCAAACCACCTAGGTTTGTGTGGATAAACTTTATGATATTCATACAAAGACAAAATCACCTAAGGGCACTCTTCTCAGAATGTATTCTGGTTGTTAAGGATCTGTATGCCCCTTTTTACCTTATTATATCCAAATCAGTACTGTTAAATAAAATAATGCCTTCTGCCCAAGAAAATCTTACCAATTTCATTCCTAAGTGGACTGTCAATTCCACTTGGAATCCTTTATCAAGAATTTTCTATATGTTAAACCAAAATCTATTTTATTTTCTTGATATAAAATTTAGATAACATAAAATGCATATATTAACAGCGGATTGACAAATTATTTTAATCTATTGTGACAAAAATGTGAGCATTCACAAATAACATGTGAGGAATTAAATGTATCACTCTAGCCCTCATACAGAATCATTAAAAAATATTATCACCCATTCAGCTTTCTTATTGTTTTAAATGAATAGTTTCAGATTTTTCTGGGGCAATATATTTATATATAATTTTCAAGTATATAAATAATAATAAATATAGAAAATAGAAAAATACCACATTACAATATTTATTTGTTGAACATTTCTTCTAGTTAATGTCAAAAAGCATATTTTATTTCAAATAGCAAATAAATTGTAGACTAAAGTTTTTATTTTAAAAATACAATGGTAGATTCCAACTTTGTCAACTTAGTAATTTTCAAATAATTCATAATAGTATTTCATATTGTTTCTTTATTACTTTTGCTGGAAAAATTGCTATAGGGTCATAACAAAAGGAGCCTATAGAAATTAATGGATTTCTAATGAGATAAGAAAAGAATTTAGAGTTGTTACTGTCAAGAGATTTTCTATATTATAATCTTGTTATATTATTTTAATTGATTAATGAAGTTTTTTCTTATACCATTGTAATAACACAGTTAGGGAAGGGAACAGGGGGAGGACCAGATAATAGAGGCATGCCATTTATACAGCTTTTCCAGGAAGCTACAGTTTATCATTCTCCAGATCTGTTCCCTGCAGATCAGTGGGGGAAGGGACCAGACAATAGATGCATGCCCAGTAAGGTCTGGGTGATGTGGGAAGGTGCTTGCCTGTCAGTCACAACTGGGAGCAGGGCATTGGTCAGAATAGATATGGCCATTGCAAGGGCACAGAATCTGAGATACTTGAGCTCCTGAACAAAGGGATTTCCTCCCTTTTTTTTCTCTCTCTCTTGGTTGCCCATGCTCCTGGCTCTCTTGTTGCAGGAGTGGGGGGCACTCACCTGCATTTGCCTAGGTGGCACACAGTGGACTCCACACAGTGGACTAATGGATTGTAATTAGCCTGATGGTAGGCCGGACATAACTCCACCATGGCACAGAAACTTTAGATGCTAGCTCTGCTTCTAGTTCTGCTGAATTCCCAGCTTCCCAGCTTCCAGAACTTGTTTAAGGGAACTGGGACTTCAGAAACCAAGGGATGTAATTTCACACAAATAAAAGTCATTAATCCTCCTGAGTCTCAGAAAATCATTTTTCTCTAGATACCGTAAAAGCCTGACTCTTTTCCTAGCAAAGGAAAAAGACAATGCATGCAACTCTCTGGTAACATTTCTTAATAGTTTGAATTTAAAATCTGAAATTTCATCAAGAGAGAATAAAATTCAAATGAGTAATCAATCAGCAAGAGAAACAAGGAAAGTAATTATTATAAAAAGCTAAGTACTATTTTTAAAAATGCATGGCATAAATATTACAGGCAGTCTATTTACTTTCCTGGGATTTTACTCTTCACTCTCAGAGTAAATTTTAAAATATCAGAGACACAATTTCTCAGGATAGAAAATATATAATTTACTATTGGGAAAAATGCACAAAAAATGTTATAAAAAGAAAGTACAGTGTGCATTTGTGTTTAATGATAATGTGGTACTACTTTAATAAATTTTACCTAATCATTCAAGTTACTAATTTTTTCCTACTTCAGATATAAAGAGCAAATTTTACTGCTGTGAAATATGGCTAATTATTTCCTATATTACTATCTTATAGGAAGTATGCTGTATGGGAAATAATAAACCTTTGAAATCAGAACTAAACTCCAGAGGCTCAAAAGCTGAAGGGAATAATTTTGAAAAGAAATTGAAACTCACAGAGTAAAAATTTCCAAAGTACTGGCCAAAATACTGTAAGTTAATGGAAGTGGACACCAAAAACAGATGTCATGAGAAGTAAAATAAGAAAGTACAAAAAATAATTGGGAAAAACTGTTTTAGTGTTTTGACAATAAAAGGGAGATAAATAGTATGACCTTCAGAGGAAACTGTGGGAATGTTATTGTTTTAGATAATGTGGTTTTGTTTGAATATAAAAATGGCTCTAGACTGTTAAAACACTGATGAAAGTAACCAGTGATAATAGAAAATAAGTAAAAATAAGAGTTCTTTGGAGATGAGTGGGAGGTGATCCAAAGAGAAATATTGGAGACACTGGTCACATAGATTTATTTGTTATGAAACTAAACCCAAGTTTGGCTGCCTGCCTCAATGAAAGCAAAACTTGCGAGACCGGGGCTTTTGAGAAGGAAAGTGCTTTATTCAAGTTCTGGTGGATTGAGAAGACAGGAGACTCATGTCCTTAAAACCCATCTTAACATCTCAGTGCAGGCAGAGATTTTTATAAAGAGGGAGAGGGAAAACAGAATAAAGAGATCAGCGTAGAGACTGTGGACATACAGGAAGTGTCCTTGCTTGTATCATTATGAATTTTCATGGTCAGCATCCTTGATTTGGCCATCTGGATTATTATGTCCAGATAGTCAGTGTTATCCAGGGTCTTAAAGATTAGGCTGCTTCTTAGGTTTACACAGAAACTAAAACTGATAATTTTACTAAAGTATTCTTAGAAAAGAAACTTTTAAAATGCAAACTCTAGTTTCAAGAGAACACTATCAGGTTAGAGTAACAAGCTAGGTTTAATATCCATTAAGATGGATATGGTTGTTTTGCCAGTACATTCTTTTTTTAGATCTATTCTATAGTTAGACTTACATAAATAGAATAGGGAGAATAGCTGAGGTGGTTAAGTTCTAGAGCGAGAGACCAAAGTCTTGATCAAGGCTTTCTAGTCAGTTAATAAATCCCACTGTTGACCATATGATATAATAGAATTAAATTATCTAATAATGCCACACATTTAGACTACTCTAGTGTTCTTGGTACCAGAATTCATCTTTAAATTACAGTCTCTAATCAAATACATGGAAATTCTAGTACTATGTCCATATAACTATATAGCATTGAAAACGTAATACTTCTTTCCTTCAATGGTTACTGCATATTATTGCTGATCTAGCTTTTCATGAAAGGGGAGGTAATTTGACCAGAGATTGAGATGTTGCACATGAGTTAACATTCCATATAACAATGTTGTTTTTTATATTTCTATATAAAAGATGTAAATTGAAAAATAAATAAGCAAAGAGCAAGACACTTATGTATTATAGGGAAGAAGAACATATTTGAATATCTTGGATTAGCAGGGGAAAAAAAAAACATAAAATGAGTATGCTAGTATAAATTCTTCCCTTTGTCCTTGCTAAACATATAGATGGTCTACTGATGTTATTCCTCATTATTGAGAACATTTTGGATATTGGTTGAATTTTTGACAATTAATTTATTTTTTACCTCAATAAATTAGGAGAAGTAAGAGAAATGGAGGGATCGAGGCAAACAATTTTTTTTTTTTTTTTTGAGTAATATGTTCAGGATCTTCTACTTAATTTTTAAACAAAAGATAAATATGCTCCAGTTTAAATAGTCACTTGAAGTGGTACTAAAATAAAAAATAGTCATGCTAGTGAGAATTTGCCCAAACTCTCAATATGTAATCTTTGTTACTTATAATGAAGATTATAAATAATAAGCACATGGAAAATAGATATTAGAATTTAATGAAATTTTTTCAGAACTGAAGACTTTAAAAAAGAATACCAAATAAAATAAATGCTAAAATATCACTTGAATTAATACCTTTACTTCATATGTTTAGAAATTTCAATAGCTTTCTAAGTCATTCTCCTATCTCCATTTTACCCCATAATAATTTATCAGTATAACTACAATATAATTTTTAGTTTGGTTTTTAATACAATAAATTTGTTAAAGATGTTAAATATGCCATTCAATTACTATATCAACCTTGGTAAAATTTTACATTTAGACTTACTAATAGAGTTGCTGGTAGGAAACTATTTTTATATATTATAATGTTGTGCATAAGGACTGATAACACTTGCCTTGGTTCGTGCTAACATATTTTTAGGATACTCAAATTTATATTTTAAAAAGAAGAAAATGTTTCTTCAGAGGTAAGCAGGAACATGAAGACTCCTCTTTGCAAGTAATGTGAACACCTTGCAAATTCCTAAGTTGTTTAAGCACAAGAATTAGAAATAAATCAGGGAAGATAGCATTTCCATTACTCAAAGCCCTCATAAAATCAGGTTTGAAATATTGTGTCCAATTTTAGACTCTAATGGAGAACAGTGATTCAAATTCTTAAAAGTATTGAGGAGAACTATAAGATTTATCTGGTAATTAAGAGGTCTGCTTTATGAGGAAAATTTTCAAGACATGAACTTGTTCCAAGAAAAATATGATAAACATCATGAACAGAGTGAAAGAAAATATAGGTAAAACACTGAGAAACATCTGAGAAAGAGATGTTATGATTATGTTCAGTGTAAATATCTAAGAAAAATGAAAAATTATTTTCTCAAGTTTCTGTTACATAAATTTCAAAAAATATTCTTCCAAAAGATTTTCCAACATTTTTTGTGTGAGAATCATATAAACTAAAACACATTTAATTTTATAATGATAAAAATGGTAAAACTATACAAAATAATACTAAGTACACAAGAAATATCATATGTAATATAAATATACACATGTTTTGATATTTAAAGAGTTTTTTCAAATTAGCATTAAAATGAATCAATAAGTAATATCACCTGTGGATGAAAAAAAAATAAAGCCACAAAAAATACCAAAATAGGATATTTAAAAGTTAAACAACATAAGTTTTCTTGAATCAAGTCTGACACTAAACAAATTCTGCATAGCACAACATTGTAGAGAGGAAATCTCACTTTCTTTTTATACTTTTAGGTTCGTGGCTGAGACTCCCACTTCCTTAATGAGGACAGATAAACAGGAGAGAAACAAGCAGACATTTAATAACACGTATGCCTTTTGTATACATTTGAGACAACAGGAAAACTGGGTAACTCCTGAAATGGCCCAAGACATAACCTTAAACACCATCTCCAACTAAAGACAAAGGATATTGGGGGGTGGGGAACCAGTTTGGGGAGATTTTCATGCAAAGCCCTGTAAAAAAGGGTACGATTATTAGGCAGATTTAAGTTTTTCCTTCTCCATTGATGAAAACTTGCAGAGATTTAGTCATCCTCCTTTTCTTGGCACAGAGAGGGAGACACCCATACAATAAAGATTTCCCTTACAAATATAATCGTCTTTTACAAAAGACACTTGACTTTTCAGACCTTCTCCTGTGTCTACTGTGTGTGTGTGTGTGTGTGTGTGTGTGTGTGTGTGTGTGTTTTAATTTATTTTTTAGAGAGAAAGGAAGGGAGAGAAAGATAGAAACATCGATGTGAGAGAGAAACATTGATCAGCTGCCTCTTGCACGCTCCCTAGCAGGGATTGAGCCCAAAACCCAGGCATGTGCCTTGACCAGGAATCAAACAGGGACCTCTCAGTCTATGGGATGGCACTCAATTCACTGAGCCACACTGGCCAGGCTGTCTACCGTTTCTTAAAGTAACCAGCCTTATGCCAAAGAGATGTATTTTGAGGTGACAAATTCTGTTCCTCTTCAACACATACTTCATATTTGACCAGAATAATGCAACTGATATTGTAATATAGGAAACCACTAAGAAGAACCCCAGTCGTGACAAAATATATAAACACTATATAAATGAGGATTTAAAGGATTTAAAGCAAATGTGGAAAATGAGACACAAGAACAAGAGATATTTTCCATGGAATGAAATTACTTTATATACAGTAAATGAATATCTTCCAAAAGTAGGAACATATTAAGGTTTTGACATATAGAATTATTAAAAATTTTATTTCAAAATAATATACTGTATATTTGACAAATTAATATCAGGGTCACCAAAATTGTAGTAGTAAAATTAAGTATAGTTGTCATAATTACTGAAGGCAATCAAAACAGGCCTCTCCAAGAGGTGCCACTTTGGCATGTGGATTATTTTGAACTGAAAGCAATTGAGACCTTTTGGGCTCTGGAGAAACTTCTGCCTCTCCCTTAACTATTTAGAAGAATCTAAACTGGGGCCTTGCCCATAATAAAAGTTATTACTAGAAGTAACTTTTTATAACCTATCTACATGGCAATCTTCTAATTACTGAACATTAGTTCTTCTTATCATCCTCTGAAAGACCGTCCTCCACTCTGAAGCCCCAAGGCATGTTGTCCCATTCCCTAGCTCAGGGGGCCATATATTATCACCACATTTTATCTTTCTGCCTCTGAACCTCTCATGTATGTGGGTCTCTGACTCTCTTATTTATGTGTGGTTCCCATACATATGTATACAATTAAACTTGGTTATTTTCTCTTATTAATCTGTCTCGTGGCAATTTAATTATTAACCAGCCATATGAACCTAAAAGGGTAAAGAAATTTATTCCTCCCCCACAGTATAATCACAGACTTTAAAAAGGATAAAAAGATGCAGAGTGTGCTCTGATGTAGATCTTCAGTATCTCCCCATTAAGGGGATGATAAAGTGTAATTATTGTGCTTAAAGGAACATTCCTTGCCTGGGTTTTCTCTTGGGGATACTGCTCTGTTCCTGTTGCATGTGTTTTTACTTCCAACACATCACTAATCATTGTCTTCGCACAGGATTTCTTAATGATTATCTTAAAGTATGAGTATATAATTTCTTTGAGTGATTTTGTTTTCAATGATTATGCTCTTCAAATTGATACTTGATAATTGGATAATGAAAATGGCCAATTGATGACACATCTTTATCTTTTATATCCTGTGTATTCAGTTTCTTTGTTCTTTCTGGTGGCTGCATTCTGTCTGAGAGTGGCATTTTCTCCTGTTGTTTACAGTAAGAATTTTCCAGATGAGGCTGCCTTCACATAGAGAACAGCCTGAGATGAATACACCATGGTATTATCGGTATTATCTGTGGGAGTCATATACCTTTATATGCAATAAATACTGGAAATTATAGTTACTCTTTATATGTAGGTTAAATGAGCACAGCAAGTTCTCAATAAATGTTGGTATTATTATTACTATTACTACTGCTATTTTATAGTAGTGTTATGCTAAAACAAAACAAACAAACAAAAAAACTGTTGGGTAATATATTCTACTTAGGGAATAAATCCATCCTCACCAGATTCTGTACATTTCTGCTTAAAAAAAAAAAAGACGTAGATAGTTTAGGAGCCATACTCTTCTAACTCACTTGATATTATGGTACATGTAAATCTCTTCTCTTGTTCATTTTCTCACTTCTACTATCACCCCCCAAATGCAGGTACTCTAAAATATTTAATATATTTTCTTAATTTATGTATATTTTTATAAAGATAACCAGGGCCATTCTGCATGTTTGTATGTATACAAATACCAGTAAAGGTTAGCATTATTGTTGTATATCTGTTGCAGATTATTGTTGCATTGTCTCTATTGCACATTTCACCTAACATTCCCTTGCTAATGGATACCGGGATACTTGCTTTATTATGCCCTTCTTTTATCAGAAAAATTTACTTGTATAAAATTCAGTTTATCAATTTTTATCTTATAAGGTCTGTGATTTTGGTAATAACTTTTCTATTCTTCTCAAATAAAATTATTTTTCTCCTGCATTATTTCTATTTATTTTTTTTGAATTCTCCTTTATATACAGTGCCAAACCAAGGCTCAGGCTTATTGTTTTTCTATACAGAAATTTATTTTTCCCAGCTCTATCTGCTAAGCAATCTGGCATTTCTCCCTGTGTAGCACCATTATCATATATCAAGTGTTTGTGTGTATGTGTGTGTGTATATATATATATATATATATATATATGATTGATTCTCAACATTTCATTCTTTGCATTGATCTGAGGCCTGTCCTTTAAGAAACAGACTGGTGTTATTTCTATAATGTTTTAATATAACACTTTATATTAAGGCAATCTTTGTTCTGTGATCTTTTTTATTAAAGTTGAATAGCTATTTCTTAACTTTCACTATCCTATATAAATGTTACAATGGGTATAGAATTCGTAAAAAACAAACAAACAAAAAGGCTGATTTTTTATTTCTTTATTGATTTTAGAGAGAGGGAGAGAGATAGGAACATTGATGAGAGAGAACATTGATTGGCCGCCTCCTGCAAGCCCCCCACTGGGGATTTGGCCCACAACTTGGGCATGTGCCCTGACCAGAAATGAACCAGTGAACTCTTGGTGCATGAGTCAAAACTCAACCACTGAGCCACACTGGCTGGGCCAGGTTGATATTTTTAATAGAATTTTTTATTTCCCGTGATAGAGTAGCAAAAAGAATTACAATTACAAGGATATGTTTCAGGAAGAAACACTGTATAATTATCAAGTTAATTCAAATACTTTATATACTTTAATATGATTTAAAAATATTTATCCATTGAGATATATATTCCATGCTTTTTAAGTAATCATTATATACTTGTAATTTACCTTCATAGTAAGAAAACAATTATTTTCTTTCCCAGACCATTGAAATAAGGAAATATAGTTACTCTATAAGTTTAATAAACATGACATGTGTAAGAATTTAGTCAGACTTGCTGATCTCAGTTACAAGCTTTTTGTTCTTCCCGGCAGGGGCGCATATAGGAGGCAACAAGTAGATGTTTCTCTCTCACATTGATGTTTCTCTCCCTTTGTCTCCCTCCTTCTCTCTTTCTCTCTCGCTCTCCCTCTCTCTTCCCCTTCTTTTCTTCTCTCTCTAAAATCAATAGACATATCCTCTGCTGGGGATTAAAAGAAAGTTTTTTTTTTGAAGACTTGTATTCTTTCATTCTATTGTATTTTATTAAAAGAATGATTATGTAATCCACATACATTTTCTTTTTTCTTTCATATATTTAAATATATATGCTTTTTTATATATGGCTATGGTCCCAGCCTTCAACATTGAACTAAAATGCAGACTCAATGGTAGGCATCATTATGATGTATTTGTTCTTAAAGATAATACTCTTAAAAATTCTCCACCCAGTATGAAAGCATTTATATTCTGTTTATTTTCATCTGAGAGTACTTTTTTTTAAGCCATTAAAAAGGTTGAGTTACGCCCTGGCTGGTTTGGCTCAGCGGTTGGAGCGTCGGCCTGCGGTCCTGAGAGACCCGGGTTCGGTTCCCGCCAAGGGCACGTACCTCGGTAACAGTTTGTTCCTGGCCCTGGTCGGTCGTGCGGGTGGCAGCCACTCGATGTGTCCCTTTCACATCGATGTTTCCCTCTCTCTCTCTTCCTCTCTCTCCCTCCCACTCTATATGTACAAAAAATGGAAAAATGTCCTCGGGTGAGGATAAAAAAAAAAAGGTTGAGTTACATAATTTAAAAAATCTCTTGACTTAATTGCAAGACGTTTCTTGATTTTATTAATATGATGAATTGCATTGCTAGATATTCTAAATTATAACTTTTCTAACATTTATGGGATAGGCAATATTTGATTAGAACTTATTTTCAATAAACAGATTTAACTAATATTTTCTTCATATGTTTTAAATGTATATTAATACATAAATAGTATGTATAATTCTTATGATGGCATTATTTATATCAAGAATATGTAAGCTTCTTAAGAGTATTAAGCATTTTTCTCTTTTCATCTAATTTCTGGTGCAACATGTATAAAATACGAATTATCAATTCTTTTAAATAATTGGTAAAAGATAATCCTTGAACTATTTGAGATGTAGGAATTTTAGGGTAGGTGCTAAGTTTCTTCTCAGTGTAGCCATATTTGAAATGTGTTTGTTCATTCAATGTTTTCACATTTTTTTCATGCTCAGAAGAATTTATTAGTATTTTACTAGTGCCAGAACATGTTTTAAACACACTCCAAACATTAAGTTATTTAATCCTCACAATAGTCAGTACTTTTATTGTCAGAGTGGTTAATCAACTTGCCCAAGGCATAGCCCGCAAGAGGGCCATATAGCTAATCAGCATCTGAATTCAGAAGTCCCTGGTCTTTGACTGTAGCTATTACCCTAAAATCCACCTTCTTAAAAATAGATTTTAAAAGATTATAAAATTTTATTCATTCACAGTCATGCACTCAATGTCTAATTTTATTTTTATTTATAGATTACCTCTCATTCATCTTCTAGAACCACTCACTTCCTCCACGTGTACCCATTTCTTTTCTTACCGTCTGCATGTGGATATAGGAGAACTACCCCCTGCAGAGGCAGACATAGTTCTGCACAAGCATGGTCTGCAACCTGAGTAGCAATGTAAAAAATTAACATTTTTTATGGGAGAAAATTACTTACAGGGTAGGGATGAGAGCCTTAAATTACCATTTGATTGCCCTTAGGCTCTTGCCTCAAGCTGGAGCTTCCTGACAGAGACATGAACTTTATACTGTACTAGAAATGGAGAAACTGAGCTTAACCTGGATCAAGTAGATCTCCCACTACTACTACACACTCGCAAAGAATCATCCAAGGTTCTGGCTTTTTAATACTGTTTTAGGAACATTCTCTTTATAACAAATCAAACCAATGGTTCTTTTTTTCTTTTCTTTTTGTTAATCCTCACCTGAGGATATTTTTCCATTGATTTTTTAGACAGCATGGAGGGGGTGGGGGGGAGAGACATCAATGTGAGAGAGACACATCCATTGGTTGCCTCTCCTGACCAGAGCCAAGGATAGAACCTGCAACTCAAGTACGTGCCCTTGACCAAGAATCAAACCCTTGACTCTTTGGTCCACAGGCAGACACTCTAACCTCAGAACCAAACTGGCCAGGGCAAGCCAATGGTTCTCTTAAGTTCAGCTGATCTCTGGAGGTTTATCTTCAAATAATACGAAACCTGTACCTATTTTGCACTTGAAGGAAATTAAATTATAAATGGAAATTTTGTTCTATTTCTATTGTCTCATACCGTGGTGGCATGTCTATAACCCATAACTGATGATTGGTGAATTATTGTGCTTCTCCATAATTGGGAAAGTCACTGGGCGCCCTCTAGCTGAACCTGTTTAGTCAAAATAACCTCAGAAAATTGGAATACTCCCTGAACCAAGAAATTGTTGGGAGCTGGCTATGTGTCTGACAGAGTCCACAGAGCCTGGAGGTCTTGAGTCAGAGACTCAACCTTCCCCACAATCTCAAGGAATCAGGCTTGCATTGTGTTTGTGCAGCTTGGGGCTAAGTGTGACCTTGAAATACCTGAAATACCTGGGTGTTTCTGGGTGTGTCTGGGTGTTCCTGTTATCCGTAAGGCAAACTAATTCTATACAGCATTGCTGTGGCCCTGGGGATTATATCAAGAAGATCCTAGTTTCTGTACGGTATAAGAGGCATGTAATAAAGCATATTGGGGTTGATTTCGAATACTCTGTCACAGGGGTGTTCGGAATCAGACGCCAGCCAGCTAATAATCGGCTCTTATTTGGACTTTAATTCTCTAGTGGTCTTTCTTTGACTCTGTCGCGCCACGACAATACCACTGTTCTAGTACACTTCTGTCCTAAAACATGAAATAAAATTAGCCAAATTCTTCATTTCATAACATTATATTTTTTACATAGTAACAGAACTTCTCCCTTCTGTTCTTTTAAATTTTCAAGAATGCAAAAACAGAACAATACATATTTGAGAGTGAAATAAGTAATAAGTGGATAAGAAAATGGTAAACATGTCTTTATTCTCTCACACATGCACAATTATTTACTGAGTTTTTGGGTGCTGAAGCGGCGGTGGTGCTGGATGTGGGGCAGGGGTTGCACATAAAAAACACATTAAACCGTTATAAAACACTGACACTCAGTTTGGTGAAAAAGCTATTTACTTAAATATCTATTACAGCAGTGCCCAAAGAATATATGTCTTAAGAGAAACAAGCATATTTGAGCACTACATATTAACTGTTATAAAGTCTTCTAAGCTCTTTGTATGTTGTGGTTTGTTAACTCTAACTTAAGGTTCATGTAATATGTGATGTTACTACTTCTACTTCACAGATGAGAAAACTGAAGTGCATGGAATGTAAGCATTATTCAGGACCATACAACCAAGTGGGGAGCCAGGATTGGACTAGGCAGATGCCACATTTATTTTAATTAATTAATTTTTAAATATAGATTTCAGAGAGAAAGAGGAAGGAAGAAAGAGACAGCAAGAGAGAAACATTGATCGGCTGCCTCCTGCAGGCATCCTGATGGGACCTAACCCACAACCTGGGCGTTGACCAGCAACCTTTCCATGCTCAGGATGACACCCTAACCAACAGAGCCACACTGGCCAGGTCTAGTTAGTCCCATTTGCATTGCTTTTAGCATCCTGATGGCATATGATGAGCATTTGACAAAATTAACTTTCAGAAAAAATGTTCCATTGCAGAACTGAGTAATTTTCTTAATGAAAAAAGAAGCAATTTCAGTGGTTATTTGTATGATATTCCTCCATTTTTGTTTCCAAATTATTTTTTAATAAAATGTCCATTAC
The DNA here is from genome assembly GCF_014108415.1 of Molossus molossus. Classification (NCBI taxonomy): domain Eukaryota; kingdom Metazoa; phylum Chordata; class Mammalia; order Chiroptera; family Molossidae; genus Molossus; species Molossus molossus. The sequence continues at coordinate 42,849,247 of NW_023425344.1, forward strand.
ATGTACTTACACCATTTTTAAAAAGAAGATTAATCAAAGTAAGATTGAGAGCTGATAATGCAATGCTTTATGGTCAAATTTCATTCATATGTCATTTCACAACCTAACTCATTTATTCATTCCATTATTGAGCAGCTGCTAAGTGCCAGATAGGTGTTATCTGGGGACTCAGTGTGATCAGAGTCAGACATGTTTTCTGTTCCATTAGAACTAAAGGGAGGGGAAGATATCGGTCGATATTTATATCAGGAGAAATAAGTTTGTGACTGGAAAATTATAAGAAAAAACAAAGGAGTCTGAGTACGTAAAGTAGTTATTTCTACTAAGTCAAATAAAACGTATTAAGAGATAAGAAAAATCCTGAATTAAAAAGGAAAACATCTGGTCATATTCATTAATCACTCTAATCCAATGTTCATTAAGTGTGATATATAATAAATATGTGAGAAATTATAATCATACCTCTAGAAACACTTACCATTATTGATTATTGATTAATTCCACTTTTATTCATCTAAAAATATAGTGAATCTCTCGTCCTGCTGGTGTGGCTCAGTGGGTGAGCATCGACCTATATGCACCAAGAGATCACTGGTTTGATTCCCAGTAAGGACACATGCCCCGGTTATGGGCCCAATCCCCAGTGGGGGGCATGCAGGAGGTTACCAATCAATGTTCTCTCTCATCAATGTTTCTATCTCTCTCTCCTCTCATTTTCTCTCTCTATAAAATCAATAAAGGAAAATATATTTTTTTAAATTTATAGATATATATGTGTGTATACACACATATATATACACATACACGTAAATTGATATCTATATATGTAAGTAGATATCTATATAGATAGATATGTATATCTATATATGTAAAATTATTGTGATAAAACTAATATGAATCGTACTCTTGCTGTTACTAAATTTACCCATCTGCATAAATTAAGATCAAGATTAGAGACTTATGTTAGCAAATACTAAGAGTCACCTATGTTTTATAAATAACTTTGGTAGATTAATGATTTCATAGAAATTCGCAAGGTGTCATTTCTAATCAGTATTAACAGAAAGTACAAAATCAATTTTGACTGCTCTTGTTATGCAAACATACTTTAAAAAAATAAATGAATAAATAAATAAGAAGACAAACATGTTCAAGATAACCCATGACACTTAATTTTATTTTTAAAGTATGAACCTTAATCTTTTGAAATATACATTTTTTTATAAATGGAATAGACTATGTTTAAATCAAACATTTTTGATCAGTTTTCATAATTTAAAAAAGCAGAAGGCTTTTCACAAATACTATGACTTTTGCTAACTAAAATTCTAGAAAATACAGTACTTTAATGATAGAAATATTTATTTTGTAGCTTTTAAGATATGTAGCTTTTAGAAACATCTCTCAAAAATATGTTGAAAGATAAGACCCTAAGACATTATTTTTATTCTAATAATAGATTACTAAATCAAAAAATATATTACAGATTAATTATGTTGCTTCTTAACAATTTTTTAGATCCAATTTATAGTAGAATGCTCCAAATTTGCCTCTAATTTACTTTCAGGCATATTTTAGCACTAATTTAAACTTTCTATGTGAAGTAACTGATTTAAAACTCAAACTAACCGTAAGAGATACATATTATTTTTGTTCTAAATTTATAATAAACAGACTAAACTGAAGAATGGGAGGTTCAATGGTTTACTTCAGGCCATGTAATTCATAGTGGTGGAGTGACTGCATGCAAGGGCCTGGACCCTGAAACTGCACTTTCACCTACCGAAAGATTGAGTTTTTAAATCCACCTAATTAAATTGCAATAGATAGGGAGCAAGCACACACAGGTCTTTACTGGCAAACACTGAGTCTGTCATAAAGAAAAAGATAATAATACTGTTTATATTTATTTATATTTTTATCAGACCATAATTGGCAACTTTCTCCTTATCAATTAAAATTATATTACCATAAAACATATTGGTTTAGCCCGGCTGGTGTGGCTCAGTGGATTGAGCATACTCCCATGGACTGAGAGGTCCCAGTTCGATTCCTGGTCAGGGCACATGCCTTGGTTGGGAGCTTGATCCCCACTAGAGGGAGTGCAGGAGGCAGCCAATTGATGTATCTCTCTCACATCCATGTTTCCATCTCTCTCTCCCTTCCTCTCTCTAAAAAAAATCAATAAAACATTTTTTTTAAAAGACGTTGCTTTACAATGCTTCTTCAAAGCATGTATCATATTATTGTGTCTACCTAATTGATTAAAACTTTTTATTTATTTAAAAAAAATTTTCTTTATTTTTAGAGAGAGAGAAAGGAAGTGGGAAAGATAAAAATATCGATGAGTGAGAACATTGATTGCTGCCTCCTGCATGCTCCCCACTGATGACCGGGACCCACAACCTAGGCATGTACTCTGACAAGGAATCAAACTGGCGACCTCTTGGTGCATGGGTCGACACTTACCCGCTGAGCCACACCAGCCGGGCTGATTAAAACTATTTTAATAGCTCAAAGTATTATTTCTATTTTATGTTTTAATTTTAAATTTATATCTAAATAATTTTATTTGACTTTTAGATGAAGTGTGCAAATCCATCTGCTAAAAACAAGAAAAGTCCACAATGTCTGTTTCTGTGACATGCTATAGTGATTTAGTCACTGGCAAACAGCATCTTTGACGCCAAAACTGAAGTTGTCGCTTGTCACTTCATTAAGAACAGTATTAATTAGAAACATATTGTTCAAGCAAAGCTTTAGGCTAAACAGTTGAAACAGATACTCAAATGATTCTACATAGATACTACATAAAAGGTTTCAAAAATTTAGTGGTACACATGAAATACAAACATAACATAATACAAGTTAGAAAGCCAAATTGAAGTAAAAAATATAAACAACAATCATATATATCAATTCATTGGTAAATTAAGAATTTTCTTTCAAACCAAGATCTCAGTGAACTAGTTTTCATGTTTTAATTTTATTTATAATTATGATTAGTTGTAAATTTTACTTTATGTCAAATGTCAAGTAAGAGATAATGTTTATAGAAAGAAAACTGATAGATTAAAATATTTCAATAAATTACTAAATGCATGTTAATCATCATGCAGCAGAGCACCATTCAAGGGGGACGCAGGAGAATAAGCTCTGTAACACATTATCCCTATTCTCAATGCATTTTCATTAGACTTACCTGGAATGCCTTCTCCACTCCTCCCTGTCATTCTACTTCACAGGGTGAAATTTCATAAATATTTTAAAGCCTCAAATGTCACATTGTCATTTTAGTTATCAGCCTTCCTCTGACACTCTTTGGAATCGAATTTCCTATTCTTTTCTGTGTGCACTTGAGAGGAACAGACCTTGGGGTGCTGTCAGTGCCCCCCTCCCGGCGCTAGTGCCTCTCCGTAGGCCCCTTCTCTCATGTGTTGGAAGGACTACAGGTTTGACTTGCTTCTGACCAGCTGAATTTGTCCAAGATGATGTGGTGTCACTGTTGTGATGACAGTATGTACTACAAGACAAAAGTCTCAGCAGATGAGAGCCAGAGTGTGTCCTTGTGGGTGAGATGAAGTGGACAGCCAGATGGAAGAAAAACACCTGGCAAAAAACAGCAAAACCTCATGGTCCTCCATCACACAGCTACAAGGAAATGAATTCTGTTAACAACCTAAATGAGCTTAGAAGTGAGTTCTTTCCCAGGGGAGCCTGCAGATGAGAAACCAGCCTGGCCAACACCTCGAATGCAGCCTGATGAGACTGAGCAAAGGACACACCTGAGCCATGCCTGGAGTCCTGACCAATAGAAGTGGCAAGACAGTAAAAGCGCATTGGATAAGACACTATGTAGTCACACGGTTGGTGTGGCTCAGTGGTTGAGCATTGACCCATGCACCAAGAGGTCGCCCGTTCGATTCCTGGTCAGAGCACATGCCCAGATTATGGACCCGGTCTCCAGTGGGGGGTGTGAGGAGGCGGCCAGTCGATGTTCTTTCTCATCAATGTTTTTATCTCTCTCTCCCTCTCTCTCTAAAAATCAATAAAGAAAAAAAAATTATAAAAAAAAGACACTACGTAGTCAATCATTGGTTATACAGCAGTATAAAACTAATACACTATACCACTTCCTTTTGATACTTAAATATTTGTCTAATTGCCTATTTTTGATATTAGGCTGTGAGCTATCTATCCATTTGTTTATTCCCCTCTTTATTTAGAAAATGAGAACAAAGTATTTGGCACATTTATTTATTTTGAATCTCCTCTCTCTCTCTCTCTCTCTCTCTCACACTCGAGATATTTCTTAATGTAAAATAATATCCTATTTATCTTAATTTAATAATGAATACATAAATAAGTAAATGAGTTATTTGTTATTTCCATTTTAATGATTAGAAAATTGAAGCTTGAAAATATGTGGCTTGTAAATGGCAAAGCCAGGATCTGAAGCAGAGCATCTGGCGATAAATCCTATATTTATTCTGCTGCAAAATAGAACATACAATCTTATGGATTTTCATCCTAGAATTATTATGTTGTAGATTAAGTGAAATAAAACAGATAAAATGCTTAAAGGAGTGCCTAATATATAGTAGAATCGTAATAATCTCCTATTAACTCTCATTATGCCTAAGCTCCCAGAAAGCTGAAAACTCAAATTTCTACTCAGTAATAATCATCATTCATCCTATATCTAGTGTAATTTTATTTTTACTCCATTTAAATGGTGTTTGTGTCACTTTCAGATGTGTATTTCCATAATCTTGTTTTATATGCTTTTCAATACCAGAAATGTCTTTAAAATTGTTGGGGGAGATAGGCAGGGTTCAAAAAATACATAAGTAAATGTGAAACTTTACTCATTAGTATGCATTTTACAGAATATTTTATGCACAAGACATTTATAAAATCAAAATCCTTTTAAATGATGCAAGTCCATCTAACAGTTCATTAAATTCTAACATCTACATGACAAACAATACAACCCTGGTTTCCTACTCTCTCAAATATTTCCATTTGGCAGAAATTGAATCTATTTTCTCCTGCCAGACCTTTCATTTCAAAATTCCTAACACTTCTGACAGGTTCAACCCATTCATGTCTATAAAGGTGAGACACACATAGAAGACTGAGAATGTGCTTTTTTAAAAGTTGTTAAAACCACAGAACACCTAGGATTTAATCATTTTTATATAGTGTGAGATAAATCTTATTGAATTCTTTGAGTTATACAGTGAAATTTTAAAATTCACACACACTCCTCAGATCTTTGCATGTGTGCGTAAATTCTCCTGGATATTAGTGTCTATGTAATATTTCCAGATAGGATAACTACAAAACTCCATTGCTTATTCCAACTCTACTTCTGAGAGGGACTTAAATACCAGACAATTATTATTTCTGAGTCATGTTAGAAATTTTCCTAATGAGAAAATATCTCAAGTGCATATGCCAAACATCATGTGTGTTTTCTTCACAGAGGAAGAGAGAATTCCTGGGCCATCTTGGCTTCTACCAATAACCGGTGACATTCATTTATTCCTCGGAAGTGAACTCTCTGAATATGTGTTGCTTCAAGCCACGAGGTCCACCAGCTATGCTAGTTACTACTGTATAATGAACCACCCCCAAACTGAAAACAAAGAGCACTTATATCGTCATGGATGAGTTGAGTACATCCAAGGACGGGGTTCAGGTTTGGTTGTTTTCAGCTGGGCTTACTTTTGCATTTGCTAGCAGCTGGAGGTTAGAGTGAAGGGAGGCTAGTCAAGGACCATCATATTGAAGCAATGGTTAGTTATTTGGCTGTCAGATGGAGAAGCTAGCTTGGACTCATTCACACAGCAATGGTGAGATCCAAGAGCACCAGTAAAACAGCACGAGCTTTCTGAGGCGACGCCTTAGAACTGTTACACCATTACTTTTTCTACCTTGTATTGCACAAAGCATTCTGTAAGGCCAGCCCATAGTGATGGGGGAGCAAATAGATTCTAGTTCCTTATGGAAGCACCTAAAGAGCAGTATTGCAAAGGATGTGGATGAAGCAGTGGGTGAACATTTGTGTTTATTTTTGTAAAAATTGTATCACAGTGGCTTTCCAAGAATTTCACTGAATGTGCTAGCTTTCGATTTTTTTTTTTAATTCTCAGACTAAGTGAAGCCTGTGCCAAAAGATACTTAACATCTTTTCACTACATACAGACTCAATATTGGAGGAGGACAAAAAAAATATTCTACAATCTATTCCAGATGACCGCTATTCCCCTCCTGCTGCCAGAGCCACTGCTCGTGTTCATGTTTGATCTCCATTTCCCACTTCCCAAGACCGGAGGTCACAGTCATCGCAGGCTACACGGGCTGGGCGAGCGCAAACTTTGTACTTACACCGACCTGGATGTGAAACAGCCACTGTCCAACTGAGCGACCCTGTGCAGACAATTCATCCTCTCAGGGTCTGTCTCCGCATCCTGAAAACTGTGTTTAATGGACCATATCTGATAGGTCTGTTGTGAGGATTTAGTGATTGGAAATAGCCTGAGGAGTACTATAATATAGTGAGTGTTAATACTTACTGATTTCCTCTTCTTCCATGGCTTTCTTGGAATGCTCTTTTTTTTTTTAAAGGATATCTTGTGTCATAAGTAAAACAATGCCCAGATTTATCACAAGAAATAAGCTTACAGTTTTTTGTTTGTTTGTTTGTTTGTTTTAGTTTTTTGTTAGTTTGTCTGTTCTAGACAGTGAAAAGGAGGGAGGAATAGGGGGAGGGGGGAGAGAGAGAGACAGAGAAACATCAGTGTGAGAGAGACACATAGATCAGTTGCCTCCCGATCATACCCTAACCGGGGCAGGAGACCAAACACACAACCCAGGTATGTGCTCTTTACTGGGAATTGAACCTGTGACCCTATGGTGTGCAGGTAGATGCTCTAACCACTGAACCACACTTGCCAGGGCAGGCTTATAGTTTTTTTGTGTGGAAATATTTAGGCTGCAGAGTAAAATAAAAGAGTAAACTTACGTCAATGTTATCCTAAGGTTTATGATTTTCTTGAGGATATTTTTCTGGCATATATACACACACATACACACACACATATATACACACACACATATGTGTATACACACACACACACCAAAAATATATATTGCGAAGATGAACAATCAGAGTAAAGAGGAAAGCTCTGCCTTAGGTAGTGTGCATTCTTTGAGGATATAAAGAATATTAATAACTCAATCAAATTGAGGTACACTGGAATGACATTATTAATCTTTGATATTTTGGGGGTCACCTTTAATAAAGGCGTATTGAAGTTATTAATACAAATGAAAATTAAAGACATAAAAAGTGGCATTGATTCATAGGACACCAGAATATATTACCTGGTGCAACATAATTATTTAAATGGTCTCCACTTAAACTGATGAGGTTAGAACCTCCTCATTTCCAGAGGTATATCTCCCTAGCTAGGCTCTCTAACACCCAGGAAGGGAGTGAGGAATTTATATTCTATTCAACACAAATAATCCAGGTAAAGCTATTCAATCTCAGTAATGAGATTTAAAGTCTAATTTCATTTTGTGTGGGAGTAAGGGGAAGTAGAGTGTTTTAAAGTCACAGGGAAATGCTCACAAAATCTTTTCCATATATATATACACCATTTTTTTCATTTAAATACCTTTTTTTCATTTAAATAAACAGCCCCACATCCTGACTCCTCTAAAGAGACCCCAAAGGGAATGTGACTGGTAAACATCGATTCAGACAAGTTGTATGGCCAGCTATACATTAGGGCTGCAACTCAACTCCCTGTGGCCTCATGAAGTGGTCCATAAATCCAGGCTTGTTCACCTCCTGTCAGAAACAGCTCTTTACAACACATCCCCCAATCCAACCACGTTGCTGTAGTCCTGTAGTAGTAACTTACTGACGCCTGTCTTCACACCACAGTTGGGCTCTTTGCGAAGACTGGCTTTTGTTATCACGAGAATTCTTTGTAAGATTTCTGTCTGAGAAAGCATCACTGCTCTTTCAACTTCTCATTATCATTGCTGACTCCTCTCTTCTCTCCTAACTGCTTGTCTCCTTTCTGAACTCTTCTTGCCTGCGTTTCCAGTACCTTGCATGGCCTGCTTCCATCAATGTTGTAGAGTTTGTTCCCGATGGCTTTGTCATTTATTTTGTCATTTCTGTGAGCACTGCATCTTGACTTCTCATCTAACTCTGCCTAGATCACTGGCTTCTGGGAGACTTGCCTGAGGTCAGGCTGCTCCTGATCTTTCATTGCCCGCGTGACCTAGACTTCCCCTATCTCTCCAGCTGCTCTTACCCTGCGAACAACATTCTCTCCTAGGCCTGGCCTGACAAATAGACAAATTACATCCAATCCCTTGTAGATCCAAAGGGAGTTGTTTACTTAACCCCATAACGTACATGGTGTTGTTTTGAGAGTTCTCAAATGTGGTAGTCTGGTTTGTATATCCAAAGGCAGAGTAAGCAATTTATTGCATAAAAATAAATACATCATTTTAATTCCAACACACCATTTATAAAATGAGACCTGATATTGTGTTATAAATGGGAGAGTAATTCCCCCTTGTGAGGTCTTTAAGGATCACTCCGACGTGGCTGTGGAAATTGCACTGTGAGACACACAGGAAGTTAAATGATTGATTGTACTCACACATGCCACAAGGAAAGCAGGACATGTCCAGAGGGACACACAAAGTCTCCCAACGCCCAGAGATTAGTCATAGCAGGCAGGGAAGGAGGAGAGAAAGGACCCATGGTCAAGTGCTCTTCGTGGGGAACTTGTCACTTGAACACACATGTTAAAAATTGATACTCAAAGATAGACATTAACTAAACAAAAGTTCAAAACAAGCAGGGCAGGTGCCAGCACTCAGGGAGCCACCGAAGCAATAAATAATAACTTTATAACTTTACAGCACAAATACGCAAGCCATTTAGCTTTCTCTTCCTCCTCTACCCTGGTTATTGTCATAATTGTATTTTGAAAGGTAATTCATTCTTTCACTTTTTATTATAAACGTTATATAAACACATTTAGCAAAAATCCTATTTTACACTGAAAATAGCATTTTTCACATTTTGCTGTCTGCAAATGTTTGAATAAAATAATGAAACTGCTACTGTTTCTTATGCTTGCATTAAAGAAGTAAATTTAAAATAAGAAGATAATTCATAATCATTTGCCATTCCTACACACTACTATATTCACAATCAGACAAACATGCATACATGGCTGTATGCGGTGTTATTGCTGTACCCTGCCTTAGAATGTAAGCTCCATCAGGGCAGAAAGAATTACAGTAAGAGAAGATATAAAACAGATTTGTCAGTAAATACACACACACAACAATAGCATAGTAAAGCAATTTTGAGGGTTGAGTCCTTGATACTTTACAATAGCATCAGCCATGCTAATGGCCAGCTTCCTGAATAGGTAATTAGGATTTCTAGCCAAAACTCAGCTGCATGAGCAGCTAGGTAAAGATGTCGGCTATGCCATACGTTAGAGCTATGAAATAAGTAAGTCCTTACATGACTTGGTTGGCCAATCACAATGGTTTCCCATTAAAAAGAGATTCCAGTGAGCAGAAAGTAATTAATATCTTGTGGTTATAGAACTTGACAAAACTGGATGGATTTTAATGGATTTTTAAATTATTAATGGGGAAAAGTCACAAAGAGATAGTCAAATATGAAAGGAGGTAGCTGTTTTTAATGGAGTAGTTACTACAGCAAATTGTAGACCTCACAATTATATCTATACTTTATGACACAATAGTTATGTTTTCTTTTCTTCCCTAGGGCAGTTACAATAGCAAATATTTTTTTCTTACTTTTGTAGGCACACTTTTGTTCTCTCAACATGTATCTTCAGTTCTAACTTAGAAAATAATTGATGTTAATATAAAAAAGTTACCAAATAAGGCATGCTTTAATACAAGACATACTTGAAATGTATTTTTATATTTATAATTAATTTCAATTTATTAGATAAAATAGTAGTAAATCATGAGTAAGAATTCTAAATTATATTTTTAAATTTAAATTTCATAGCTCAGTTTATAGAACAAAGCGTATATTAATATATATTATTTCACTTATATTTTCATAGCATAAATAAGTAGAACTATGAGTCATCAGAAAACATGTGTAAACATATACTGAATGTGAATTTGCTTATGAACCACTTGTGTTCTTTACATTAACTCTGAAGTAACTCTAGACAATTTCTGTTTAAGAATATGTGTATTAAGACATTGCAAGAGAATAGATCTCATTTCTTCTAGGGGAATTGTACATGTTATTTTGACTGTAAGGTTAATGGTTGGTTTATTATTAAGCAGTAATGATATAAATCTTGAGATCTCTATGTAAGGAGTTGTAGGTGGAGACATCCATTAAGAATCTGTGGAAGTAACTATAGTTGGTGACATAATATGTGATTTTAATAATTTCTGGAATCAGCGCATGGACTTCATCTCTGTTTTGACAATGGACTCAGTCAGAATTGGAGACCCTCAAAAACTTGGGGATGAGATAAAAAAATGCAGACAGTTTTGCCAAAGTTTGTAGGTTTTAAATAGACTTCATCAATATGGATGTGGTACAGGACTCTTTGTGAAATAATATTCTTCATATTACCTGAGCATATAACAATACATATCTTATAAAGTGACATTTTCATGGGATGGAATTTTGTGTTTGTGGGGAAATGAAGACAGGGAACAAGTTTAACCTTGGTTAATAGGCTTTTTATTGCAGAGATGTTCAGAATCATAATTATACTAGTGTTGATCACGACTAGGTGACAAAATCCATTTATTATAAAACATTATTTGCAATTAATATGCTAAGAATACAGTTTGCAAAGCCCTTACTTGGAACAATAGGAGAACAAATAATGCCTTACCTCAAGAAGAGTATATTTTAAAATAATGGTTAGTCAGAACATTTCATGAAACTAAAATGGTACAAAGATAAATGGACAAATGATAGAATTACAGAAATTTACATTCAGCATAAACCTGAAATAAAATATATATATATATGCTTAGGTATGATTCAGTATGTGGATTCCCAAAGGAGGATAAACTTAGATGTGTAGAAAGAAAGGCAAGGCACATTGTTATGAAAAGGTAAGTCATTCATGCTAGTCTTTATTAAACAAATATTTACTGAGCACCTGATATGTGTAAGATGCTAGAAACAAAGATGAGAGCATGACAGACAGGGCCTATACTACCTAAATTGACTAAAGACAAATCTAATAAAAATCAGGAATGACCAACTAGTTACCTTTTAGAGACAAAATAATTCTTCAAGTGAATCTTGCTTTATTCACTATTTTCCATGTTCTTTTCATTACCAGCTTTAAATAAACCCTCTCAAAAATACCAAAGGATAAGTTTCCAGTTTTCACAGATAGCCATTAAGGGAGAAAGGGATATCCTGCGTCCATGCTTTTGCAGCTAGTCAGCCTATAAGCAGGGGTCGGAGACTCAGTACAGAGCAGGAACATGGTAACTGGGAAAGGAAGGCAGAATGAGGACAGAATCTATAGCCCTTTTTTTTTTTTCCTTTCAAAGAAAAGAATGCTACAAAGTAAGGTTGACCTAGAACTGGTCCTGAGAGGATAATCAACAGCAAAGACCTCACCTTCCTCCACAACACAAGCTTCATCTGTAACAAGTTCTAAGAAGCAATGACTCAATTACATTAGTTATCATTTTCCAGAGATGCAAGGAAAAACTTCTATTAGTTATTAGATTAACTGTATGGAATACTGGAAAACTATCTGAAGTGTAAATCTAGGATTTCTGAATCAAAGTGATGATTTATATTATCACTAACTTTGTGCTGGATTTTGAATAATGTTCAATCCCTTGGTGGTTTGTAAATTAGACTTTACAGTGTCTAGCCCTCATAATATGACTTGACAAAGAGAAAAAACTTGAAAAAGGACTTTTTTGAATGTACCAAATGACAAGTGTCCAAAAGTCATATGCCTGTAGTAAGTTCAATAAGAAGTTAGTAAAGGATTTTTTAGGTAGGTTAAAGCATATAGTTTCCTGCTTTCTCAAAATACAGTTGGGAGGTCTACCTCCATGCCTAGAATCACAAATAAACCAAAACTGCCATTTAAATGCACTCACTCAAAGCACAAATATACTAACAAAGTTAACAGAACATGGGCAGAAATCAGAAGTTTCAAATTCACTCATTGTATACAAACAATTTTAATTTAAAAATAAACTATTGTCCTGGCTGATTTGACTCAGCAGTTAGAGCGTCTTCCCACGGTCCAGAGAGACCTGGGTTCAGTTCCCACTAAGGGCATGTACTTCAGTTGCAGTTTGTCCCCAGCCCTGGTTGGGGTCGTGTGGGTTGGGGTCGTGTGGGTGGCAGCCAGTTGATGCGTCTCCCTCACTTTGATATTTCTCTCTCTCTGTTTCTCCCTCTCTCCCTCTCGCTCTATCTGAAGATGAATGCAAAAGTCTCCTCGGGTGAGGATAAAAAAAATAAAATAAAATAAAATAAATAAATAAAAATAAACTATTATAGAAAACATGGCTGTTAGGCATAATCTTACCATGAGCCTGTAGCACTGCTTAAAGGTGGTTAGTTTGGTTTGTTTGTTTGTTTGTTTGTTTTTGGCAAGTTCTATGTCCTATATAGTGCCAGGGACCCAAAAACTGTGAAAGTTCACGTTCAGTAAATACATAGCACTTAATATCATGAGGCTCCCCCTACAATAAGAGAACAAAGTATAGTCTAAATGTTTCCTCTCTTTCTGTCATTTATAATTTTATAATTTCAATTTTCCTTAGTTATAAAGCATGCATACAAATATATATTCAGATCTAGACTTCAATAAGCTGAAAATTAAAAATGTGCATATAAGTCATATGTAGGCTGACACTGATATTTCTCTTATCTGCCAGTATTTGCTGCTGTTCGGTGATGATTAAAAAATAATAAACAACTCACTGTATTTCACACACCCTCCCTGAGTGTTATCTTTTGATTACTGCAGTGTCTCATCTATCTTAGTTTAGATGATACTAGGCCACTATAAATTTATTTAAAATAATTGTTTTAATGTTTCAAAGATTTTTTAATCCATTTTCTCCCCAAAAATATGTAGTAGTAAGAAAAAAATAATAAAAGAAAAGAAAGTTGTATACAACGATTCTATCTTCTTTGTAGATACATTCTAACTGACTATATCACTGGTGCTGGAAAAAACTTTGTTAGTAGACTAATCCAACCAATTATGTTTTTCCAAAGTGCAGTAATTAAATGGAAGAACATATGATAGATGAAGTTCACCTGTTAACAGTTCCTCCTATCATCATTTACTTCTGAATGCCCACATGACAGAAGATGAGTTCAGACTTAGTAGGTATGTTTTATAATTATGCGGTTCCCTCCTTAATAGAGTCAGTGATCTGAACAGAGCCCAATGCCACAAAGCAGAAGCTGGCAACCTCCATCCCCTCATCCATTAATTTTATATTTACTGGAGTCTACAGTCTGCCTTAGCACCATGTTCATCATAGTCTGGAAATAGGTGATGCCTGGTGAAATTGAATATCGTGATAAGGAGTTGTAGGAAACAATGTGAAATGAAAACAGGCAAACTCAAACCTCAAATGGAAACAAAATCAGTAAAAATATTTGGATTTTGTGTGTATGAAAAGAAGCATATGGTCCAATTCTTTTAAGCTCAGGATGTTAAATCAGTTTTTATTTCAAAGTAGTCATGATTTTATATTTAACAAAATGTTTTATAGCTGATTGGTTAGTGCTATATTTATTAAATGTTTATACTTCTTTTTTAAACATTTAAACAAAAAGATTTTTTTCTAATGATTATAGAAATCTAAATTATTTTATGGGATAGAGCATTACATACTTATTAATTATATTCTGCGGTGATATCAGACATTTCAAAAGTATTCCAACTATTTGCCTAGCCACAAGATAACCTATCATATTTAAATTCTTTTAAACTATTTATATAATTCTTAGGTTTGATTTTCAACTGCTGCTACTTCTCAGTAACCTTGAGTGACCCATTTAAATGACTCTTCTCCCGCTGTTAAGGTGTTGCATCTTGGGCCAAAGGACCAAATAGTCACAAGTATTAGAGCTGTGTATTAAATAAAATAGACTTCAAGCAATACCAAGAAAGTACTTCTTGCAAAAAGGAAGAGGTGAGTCCATGCACCAACTGTAAGACATTAATTTTTCTTACCTACTTATATTTTCTTTATTAATTTGTGCTTAACTGCATTCATAAAGAAGATTTCAAGATACATAAAATTCAGAGAGATGAGGTCTTATAAGGTCTTTCACAGAAATAAGGGAGATGTTTATTGGTAAATAAACATGATCATTTTAGAAGTAGCTATAACATACTTAAATAATAGAGCAATTTTAATAGTGTGTGTGTGTGTGTGTGTGTGTGTGTGTGTGTGTGTGCATACATTCATAAATCTGTGAGATTTTAAATAAACCTGATGGATTGAGCAAGAAATATTGTCCACATTAACAAGGCATGTACTTACAACTCCTTTAAAGAAACTTTATTTTGAGGAAGATTTTGTTAAATCTAAAAGATGGGATGCTCCAAAGTTTTGTGCATAACCATTTATACAAACCATTATCGGACCTCAACACATCATTTGCCATGTGTATCATCCTATCATCTCTCCACCATGCCTTCTACCATACAAGGAAGTCACACTCTTTGTCCTCGCTGTTTGTTTTCTTTTATTTGCTACCATCTTGCATTGTTCTCATTATCCAAAGCATTTCTTGTCATTAACAGGTGTTATCTTTATCAGTTTAAACCTTATTCATCCTTCAAGATACAGCTCCATTGTTGTTTCATGATAAATCATTCCAAAATGTTTTATTCTGCATCAATCTCACTTCCTTCTGTGTTACATAGCATTTTGTTTGTATTTTAGTTACCATATGTATCACAATTTGCCTAATCTTTGAAATTTATGTTCATGCCTGTTTCACCTAATGGGTAATAAAAATTTTAAGGTCAAGAAGTCCATCTTGTTTATTTCTAGACATACAATACTGCCAAGCCTAGTCTCTTGCAAAATGTAGATACCCAATAAATATTTGCGAGATTGCATTGAATTGAGACACTGAATTAGCTCAAGGTTGCATTACATTGAGCTGCTCTACTGTTCAGAATGCACTGCTCTTGAATTGCAACATTTGTCTCAGTTTTTGCTGCAGTTGAAAGCTGATGTACTCTTCACTTAGCTCCATCTAAGTGAATTGGAGAATGACATTTATTAATATTTGCATAGCTCAAAAGCAGTTCATACTGTGTAAAACAAGTTGGAAGTGCTATTGAAAAATAAAAGGATGTATGGTGTAGTAAAGTGCAGCAACTTGGCACATTCAATACATCTCTTGAATTTTCAATATTAGAATTAAAAGAAAGAAGCACCTGTTATACATCTCCTGAAACAATAGGACCACAACTTCATTTGCAAATGGTGATGTTGCCTTGTTAAAAGAAACTCCGAGAACAGTTGCTAGGGATATTGTGTGCACTTGTGGTGTCTATGGAAACTGAGCCTGCACAGAAAATGTAATGGGAAATAAAGAGATACCTGGAAGAGTGCCCAGTGTCAAAAGACAATGAGAACATAACTTTTCAAAATTTATAAAGAGCAAAACTAGAATTAAAAAAACATAATTATGTGAGATTTTTGAGATTTTGCTGCCTATGATCTATTCTAGGATTGAATGGTTCCACTACTTACATTTAAGTCTTTTATCCATTTTGAGTTTATTCTTGTATATGGGGTGAGTTTGTGGTCTAGTTTTACCTTTTTACATGAACCTGTCCAATTTTTCCAACACCATTTATTGAAGGGACTGTCTTTACTCCATTGTGTGCTCTTGCCTCCTTTGTCAAATATTAGTTGAGGTAATGGCTAGAGAGTATCATGTTGAGCAAAATATATCAGTCAGAGAAAGACAAGTTATCACATGATCTCATTTACATGTGAAATCTAATGAACAAAAAAAGATGATGAACAAAATAAATCCAGAGACATGAAAACAGGGAAGAGACTGATGAACCTTAAACAGGTTTTTTAATAATTAAAACAAAAGCCTGGTGTGGCTCAGTGGATTGAGCATCCTCCCATGGACTGAGAGGTCCCAGTTCAATTCCTGGTCAGTGCACAGGCCCAGTTGTGAGCTCGATCCCCAGTGGGGGGTGTGCAGGAGACAACCAATCGATGTTTCTATCACTCTCTAAAAAATCAATAAAAAACATATTTTAAAAAATTAAAACAAAAAAAAGTTACTTTTTGCCTTTGGCTACCAGTGGAAGGTTTTAATTCTGGGGGAAATAAATATAAAGGACAGAAGACAAAAATCAAACCAATGTTTTAACCTTGCCACAATATAGTAACACATTAGTAAAATTTGAAAAATAATGTGGTCACTACTAACACTCATAGAATTGCCCCATGCTTGCGTGTTATCTGTAAAGCATGAGGTTGTCTCCTCATGCTCTGAAACTGCATTTATACTTCAAAGGTAAGAGAACGCAATTTGTTTCCCTTTTGAAATATTGAACCCTGGCACATCTAATGATTTTGAACTTCATTAAGTAGAACAGAATGCCATATCCATGACCAGGCTTCTAGTGGCTCGCTTCAGCTGGTACAAATGAATCTTTGAAAGAATGGCTATTACTTACTTAACTAACAACTTCAGATATCATGTTTTCCTAGAATTTCATCTGTCTCCAAATGATGATATGAATGTAAAAGAACCTTTAAATTAATGGAAAAGAATCTATAAGTAATTCGTCTGTGTAAAGATTCTGCAATAATACATTCTTTATTGATTAATTTAATTTTTCTTTATTTTATTTTATTTTTTATTTCTGTTTATTCTCCCTATACCTTCTTCCATCTCCAAGTGGTTAATTTATTTTATTTTTTAAAAAATTATGCTTTCTATGTTTCAGGAATGGGTACTAAAAATAAATACCAGAAATCCAGAAAGTATCAGAAATAAGTACTAGATAGCCTGTGGTAAGTATAAATAGTTAAAATCCTTCCATCCTTGTACTTAAAGGTTAGTGAGGAAGAGAGAATGTATTCAAACTATCAGACATATAAATGTAAAACATATGTCAAACATAGTTCTTTTTAAAATGATAAATCAATATGTATATTCATTTAAAATAGGTAACTTTAAAGATTATAATTGTAGTTCAACAGGTGTGGCTAAGTGGATTGAGCATTGTCCCAAGGAATGAGAAGTCTCCATTCAGTTCCCAGTCAGGACACGTTGCAGATTCAGATTGCAGGCTTGATCCCCAGTAGGGGGCGTGCAGGAGGTAGCAGATTGATGTTCCTCTCTCACATTGATGTTTCTATCTCTCTCTCCCTTCCTCTCTCTTTCTAATAAATAAAAAAATTTTAAATATAATAATTGTAGGAAATATATACTTTGTGTTAATATTTTTAAAATAATATAATTACTTTTTTCATCATTGAACAGTTAATAAACATTTTAAAATACCATCCTTGCTGAGCTTCTTTAGTTTTATCTTGAATTTGAAAAAGGAACCATACTCCTGAAGAACATTTATAGCTTTATATTTTGTCTAGTGATTCTATTGTTCTCTATTCGTTGAGTACCGTGTACTATTTAGTTTCTGATCTTCTACATAAATACTTTGAATTTGAGAATTCTTTAAGAATAGAGGGAACTTTTATAAACACTCAGCCACTTGAACAACTCAATTGACCAGAAAATTTAGGAACTGTAAACAAGAGAGAGGGGTGGGGAAATGTTCCACAATGTAGCCAAGAATGGAGAAAATAGGAACCAAAATCTCAAGGGGCCAGTTTGAGCCCCGTTGAAGTCCATTAGTTCAGGAAGAACTACTGGAGTTCAAACCCATCAATCATTTCTCACTCAACCTCATGGGGTCAAATTCTGCCCTCAATTACACGCACCTAACTTTCATTCAAGTCGTGTGGAGTTATATACACATTCAAGAGGGCAGGCTCTAGCCCTGCGAGTGGAGTGGGGAGTAATTGATGACTTTCTCCTTGCTATGTTTGGCTCGCTAAGCACAGCTAGCAGCAGAGGCCTAAACTCCTCAGCAGAGTGGGAGGGTGCTATAAAAAACACTCAGCCTTGAGTTCTGCACCAGAGTTTCAGCAGCTGTTCTTCATTTCAAGATCTAAGAATGTCAACTTCGCTAAGCATTAAGATGTGCATATTTTCTCACATATTCTTCTTAGTTTATTCTACTTCCTTTTCCATCTCCATTATATTTTCTTCTTCTCTAATAAAGTGTTTCTTTTTCTTCTTTGCTTTTTTTCTCCCCTATCTTTTTTTTTTTTTAAATTGGTCTTCTTAAAAAATATTAAACGTGATATAGTGCTTAGAAAAACCTGGCACATTGTAAGAGTTCAATAATTGTTAATTTTTTAGACAGTTATTATTTTGTATTATCATTATTAGTAGTAGTAGTGGTATTCTACCTTTTACTTGATTTAAGGAGAGTTTGGATACATGTGAGAATGGCAATCCTTTAATCTTGATATTTCACTTATAAAGCTTTACCTTTTTTTATTTGTCTAAAATTACTTATTTCATACCAAGCTTACAATCAAATACTGAATTTATCTCTAAAGAAAATCTTAATGATATTCCTTAGGCATTATCCTTTCATGAGAAAGGTGATCAAAAAATCATTTAGCAACAATGAAAATATTCCCAAGAATGTCACTGGTAGAGTCATAATACTCAACCTAGGAAAACTCTAGCTTCCTGAAGTGAATAAACATGGAGTTGGTTTATGTTAAATAATTTAAAATGATATTATTTTAACAATAGTACTGTTTTATTTATAAGATTTGTTAACATAGAGCATAATACAGGTTAATTATTTTGGATAGTATAAACCTTGAAGATATATAGCAAAACTGTTGTAATTTTTAACATGTACTATTTCAAATTATATGTATATAAAATATATGTTAAATATAATATGTGCAGTAAAATCACATTTTTCAACATTCTGACTGCTAGCTGGCTTATTTTGCTAAACCAGTGATATCGTTGTAATTTAACCCTGTTATTAATTAACAGAAAAGGAGCAAAAGGAAGGCCAAATAGTATCTGCATGCCATTTGTGCAGCTTTGCATGGAAGCTGCAGTTTAACACTCCCCAGGTCTACCCCTGCAGATTGCTGGGGGAAGGGACTGAACAAGGAGAGAATAGATGCATGCCTAGTAAAGTCTGGGTAAATTAGGAATGGTACTTGCCTGTCAGTCAAGAATATGTCCTTAGCCAGAGTAAGTGTGGTCACTGCAAGCACAGAAAGATTTGAGATATTTAATCTCCTAAACAAATGGGTTCTCTCTCTCTCTCTCTTTTTTTTTTTATGGTACGTGCCCCTAGTGGGAACTGAACCCGGGACTCTCTGGTCCATAGGCCCACACTCCAACCGCTCATCCAAACCGACCAGGCGGGTTCTCTCTTTTGGTTCGCCCTCTTGTGCTCTAGTTCTTGTGTTTTGGGGACTCTTGGGACTCTTGTTGCAGGGGGCATGCTCTCTTGATTTCCCTGTATTTGCCCACATGGCTCATGGCCATGTGGATTCCACACACAGTGGACTACTGGATTGCAAGTAGCCTGATGCTGTTCCAGACCCAGCTCCACTATGGAATGAAAACTTTGGCCACTGGCTCTGCTTCTAACTTTACTGGAGGAATGTAATTTCATGCAAATACAGCTTTCTACCACATCTCTTTCTTCTGTGGAGGCCTCTGGAAATGCTTATTCCAGCAGTAACTTAAGAACCCCACTCCCACTAGCAACAAAGAAAGATCATGCATGCTTTTCTCCAACAACACCAGTACACTCAAGGAATACAAAAATTAGAATATATGGAATTTACAATAAAATACTTTAACAAAACATAATATATTCCAAAGTATTAGAATTATGAACATGCATTATAAAAGAAGTTATATGAATTCCTAGGTATCTCCATTTCTCAAATGACCATTCATTCTACAAAGTTTCCTCTTCAGGTTTCATATGCAAAAGCTTTGATATATGTTGCTCTGTCCAGTTAATCCAACTTCTTCTATGTCACCTTTTACAATGCTTAGAAATGGGAAATATTTGCTCTAACACCTTTATTGATTAGTTTTATTAATAAAGCATCTATAGCCTGGCTGGTGTGGCTCAGTGGTTGAGCGTCGACCCATGCATCAAGAGGTTGCCAGTTCAATTCCCGGTCAGGGCATATGCTTATGTTGTGGTCCAAATCTCCAGAGGGGGGCATGCAGGAGGTGGCCAATAGATGTTTCTATCTCTCTCTCCCTCTCCCTTCCTCTCTCTCTAAAATCAATAAAGAAAAAATAATAATAAAGCACCTATAGTCAAAGACTATTTGAGAAATAGTATAATTAATGATTAAAGGAGTGGGCACTGGAGACAGATTACTTTGAATTTTAGTTCTGCAATTTTCTAGTGTATACTTAACATCTTTTTTTAAGTTTTTTATCTGTAAGTAGAGATAATAATAACTTCCTCATAGGGTTATGAACAACTTATTAGCATATGCTAATAGCTTTAATGTGTTAATAGCTTTAATGTGTTAGCAATATCAATACATCTGAAGACAAAATAATATACAAAGTTAGTATTCAATAAAAGTAATTATAAGTTAGAGTATCTGTGTTTCATCAAAAACTTATCTGGGCCCTGGCTGGTTTGGCTCAGTGGTTGGAGCGTCAGCCTGCGGATCGGAGAGTCCTAGGTTCAGTTCCTATAGGAGCATGTATCAAAGAAAAAAAACTTATTTTGAAAAATTAAAGTAAAATATCAAATAGAAATAAATATCCAATCAATGTAGAATGGTCTTTCCTAAATATTTTGGGCTCTATAAAAAGACTAATTTTATAGGATGATAACTAACGTGGAAAAAAAAAGTGTTTTATTATTAGATACATTGGAAAACTCTGGTTTAAAAAAAATAACAATTTATTTTAATGCAGGACTTCACAGACCTTCATGAGATAAAACTTATGTACTGTTTCTGAAACAAATTTAGTTTTGAAACGCCTGCTATTTGTGGAGCATCTCAGAGTTCCATTGTTCTGGAAGATGCAATTTCAGGAAGACTAGTTTCTAGCCGAGTTAAAGTTTCAGTTTTATACCTGTGGATCTGTGTCATCAGAAATAAAATACTTACGGTTTTGGCTTTAGAGGACTGGCTAGCCTTATTATCCTTTTTCTAATCAGATAGTGTGTCAGTCATGGCTTTGATCAGGCCTCAGACTCATTGCAGAACCACAATGTCCAAGATATTACACATTAGCCACACATTTGGCTGTTAATCACTTAAAATGTAGCTAGTTCTGAATTGAGATTTGCTATAGTGTAAATACACACCAGATTTCTTAATTTTTTAAATAAAGGAAAAAATGTCATTTATAATTTTGCATTGATTAAAAGTAAAAATGGTAACAGTTTGGTTACATTGGATTAAATAAAACATCAAAATTAACTTTATCTGCTTCTTTTTATGTTTTTCATATGCTTACCAAAATTGTTCACATGACACGAATGGTCATTATTAGATTTTCTTGGACAGTGCTGCTCTAGGTTTGGCCAAGATGCAGTAGTTTCAACAATCACGCTTCATCAACCATCATGTTTCACAGCATTCAGAACTTGGGGTCCCAGAGTACAATTTAAAGAAGGAATGTGCTGCCCTGGCCGGTTTGGTTCAGCGGTTGGAGCGTCGGCCTACAGTCTAGAGAGACCCGGGTTCGGTTCCCGCTAAGGGCGCGTACCTCGGTTGCAGTTTGTCCCCGGCCCTGGTTGGTTGTGCGGGTGGCAGCCACTCAATGTGTCCCTTTCACGTCGATGTTTCTCTCTCTCTCTCTCTCTCTTCCTCTCTCTCCCTCCCACTCTATCTGTACAAAAGATGGAAAAATGTCCTCGGGTAAGGATAAAAAAAAAAAAAAAGAAGGAATGTGCTAAAATTTTATTCAAAATTCCTGAAAAATAAAATTGATCACAGGTGTTTTTAAGAAATTAACTATAAACTCTTTCCTTTCAAAAAAGGCCTGCAAGCTTTATAGTTAATGGAGATAAAACTAAAGAGTCTCCTCTAGACAGAGATGACAAATGTTCTTTAGTCCAAGGAACTGCACGTCAGGAGCACAACCTCAGCCTGAAACGGCTAAGTTAAGGGCTGTTGACAAGCATAGAAATGAGAGATCGTCAAGTTTTTATTTTGATTTAGGTTTCATAATGGCAAGCCACAAAATTCACTTTAATAGAGTGAAATAGAAGAGATCTATAAGAAGTAATTTAGCATGTAAAAGACATTCAGATGAAATTGAGTTCAACTGAATGGTCAATGTCATAGACAATTTATAGGAAAAAAATAATGGATCGATGGATGTTTAAAAGACAGACAGAAAGATAGGTAAGAGAGAAGATATATTATAGAGTGAATTATGACTCCAAGTTAGTGGAATTGTGTTTTGTATATTTAGTTATTTAATTTATATGTTCAAAGATGCAGACTTATAATTACATAAACAATTCTTAGCTAAAAATATTCTCTAACAGAACTAACTGTATTTACCCATTAGTGAAACATACTCTACAGATTGTTTTATTGATTCTCCTTCCATTAATAAATGCAGTAAAAGAGATGTTCTGAGGCACCAGTTCATAGATGTGTGATAGAAAATTCTGATAACAGCTTACTACCAGAGCATAAGTGGAGGTTACAGGAAAATAAGTGATATTCTGCAACTTATATCAGAGATGAGAAGAGCTTACTGTTGCTTTATAGTAAATCTTGAGAGTTATTATTTATTCTTCTGTATTTGGTTAACGAGGTAAACTGAATAATGATCCCAATGATGTCCATATTTTAATCTCCAGAATCTGTGAATATTTTATCTTATATCGCAAATATAGATTTTTCAGATATGGGTAAATTAAGGATTATGATAAGGAGATAATCTTGGATTATGTTCGTGAGCCCATGGATTTACAGGGTCCTTACAAGAGGGAGGCAAGAGAGCCAATGCACAGTGTGGGCCATCCAACAGCAAAGGCAGAGAGAGAAAAGGCCATGGACTCAAGGCCAGAAGCCAAAGAATGAGGACAGTATTCACCCTGAAGGAGTCAGGAAAACAGATTTTCCCTGAAGCCTACAATGGGAATCAGCCTGCTGACATTATCACTTAGTCCAATGAGACTAATTTTGGACTTTTAATCACTAAAACTGTAAGATAATTAATATGTGTTGTTTTAAGCCATGAATTTGTGGTAATGGGTTATAGCAACAATAGGAAACTAATAGTGTGCTAACCCTACAATACTTCTCTACAATCAATAATGTCCAACACTTCATCAAAAAGGTCTGCTTTTTATGCTAAGCATGCTAATGATCTAATGGTGATGCTTGAGCTATAAATAGCAATAAAGAATGGCTACCCCCAGGGTCTCAATATCAACTCAGTATAAACAGCATTTGTAACTGAGATTCCAAGAGCTGAATAGCCCCTTTATTAAAGCCTATAGAGAGAATCTAAAAGAAGCTGTTAATACTTAAAAACAGCTTAGTCTTAAGGAAGGGAGTTGATTATAGAACTTATGTTAAAAAAGTAAATCCTGACAGGCCAGTGTAGCTCAGTAGATTGAGTGTCATCCCATGGACTGAGAGGGCCCGGTTCCACTCCCTGTCAGGGCGCATGCTCAGGTTGCGGGCTTGATTCCCAGTAGGGGGTGTGCAGGAGGCAGCCAATCCATGTGCCTCAGTCACATTGATGTTTCTATTTCTCTCTCCCTTCCTTTCTCTCTAAAAATAAATAAATAAAGGAAAACATATTTTTTTTTTAAAAAAGTGAATTCTGACCAAGATAATCCCTAAATCCTTGATGAAAGGTATGGTCTCAAATGGTATCTAAACATAGTATCATTTATCATTTGAAATTTATGTACACTATAGCTCCTCTTAGCCAGTAAAGTTAAATGAATATTTCTTCTAAAACAATTTTAAAATCAGAAGCAAAGAAGAAAACAAGAACAAAAGCAAGTAATGTTAAAAATTGGCAACTCACCCTGGTTGGTATGACTCAGCGGTTAGAGCATTGGCCCTTTGAGCAAAGGGTCAGTCCTGGGTTCGATTCCTAGTCAAGGGTAGGTACCTAGGCTGCAGGTTTGATCCCTAACCCCAATGGGGGTCATGCAGGAGGCATCTAATCGATTTATCTCTCTAGCATTGATGTTTCTGTTTTTCTGTCTCTTTCTTTCTCTCTCCTCCTTCCCTCCTCCCTCCTTCCCTTCCTCCCTCCCTTTCACTCTATCTAGAAATCAATGGAAAAAATATCCTTGGGTAAAGATTAACCAAAAAAAAAAAAAATGTCAATGCTCCCTCTCTGCTTCACTTTCCCATTTTGTTATAAAAAGCCAGTGAGTAAGGATAAATTTGTACCTGTGACTCTTTGGGTAGCAAATCTAAGATGGACTAATTAAAATTTGGAGTGGGGCCCATGATTTAGCCCTCTTTATATTCCTTCCATAATATAGTGCACATAGTAGAAGGTCAAGAGTATCATGTTAAATGAATAAATTAAAACCAACCCAAGTATATTCATGATGAGAGTTATTTACTACCAATTATATTACACTCAGATTATAGGTAAAAAGGTTACTTTGCCCTACAAAGAAAAATGGACAAAGGATAGTGTATCCTCTTTTTCTAAACAACGAGTCTGTTGCTAATGCAACCTTGAAGTTTCATTCCTGATTTAGACACCTTCCTATATGTGCCCTTGGCTCTGTGGGACGTGACCCTTTCCTTTACACCTGTGCCCATATGAAGCACTGTGTTTGAGACATGCTCAGGGGCTGCTCAAAAGAGAATGTACCTACAAGGAAGTGTGTAAAAATTTGTGCATCTTTGGGTAATATTTGACCAGTGAGAAACAGGAGATGACACACACTTAAATCCCTCACCCTTCCTCTTTGATGATATTCCAGGTGAATAAACAGTCAGTTTAGTGTTTTGGATAATGCTTTGGAGAGGCTAGTAACGAACCATTGTACTTTTGTCCCTCGTTCCCAGCCTTTCGTTCTTTTTCTCACACACCAATTTTCCTGGGAATCCACACTCCAGTAGAGAGCTGGCAACTGACTTTTGCCTCAGGCTATGTTTTCTAGGCATCTTTGCCCAAGACAGTTTTCATCCTTAGGAGACAAAGCATGGGGAATAACAATTCAGTGTTTCAGAGTCATTGGAAGTTGCAAATTAAAACCTCTCTCTCCAAAGAAATTGGCATAAAAGAATATGCATTGTTATTCTCCTTGAACCCAAGGAATCAAATATTGTGGGACTGGAAACCCACACAGACCTGGAAGGCATCTTGAGTGGAAAGAAAGATTTAACTAAGTGTTAGATTTAGCACATTGTAGGATAATTCATTCTCAAATATTTAAACCACATATAAGTGATTTAGAACTTAATTTTGAAGACCAGGAATAATGAAGAATAAGTGTTTTGTTTTTTCCCCCCACAAAACTAGGAGAACGTTTTCCCAAGCCAATAATACATAATACAAAATATAAATCCTATTTTTCCTTCATATTTACTAACAGAATTTTACTTTAATCATGTGATCCCTTGGGTCCAGCTCACGCTGTTGTCCAAATGAATTAAGATGACTTTATGAGACCCAAAGAACAGAACTTCTAATAGGATGGTAAGAGTATCCTGGGCATTGCTCTTAACTGTATTGTTCTTACCGAGTAGAAAAGAGATGCCTGATAAGCAAAAAAAAGAAAGTATTTCAAGTCACCTGATAATTACAATAAAGATATCGATTAACAGGCCTTGGCATAAGTAAGTGCTGTCCCAGGAAAGGGACTTACGGTGTAAACTGGTGTGAACTCCCTACCCTCGCTTCGAGGCCCGCTTCCTGGGTGGTATTCACAGGAACCCATGTAAACAGGGCGTCATCCTGCTTCAGTGCACTGCTCTCGCCTTCCTGCAATATTTAATGTTTTTGGGAAAGGCACTATATTTTCAGTTTTAATGGGGCTCCCACAGACTTTGCAGCCACTTTCCCAACACCTACAAACTTAATGGTGATTCAGCTCCATCTCTTAGCATGTATTCGACCCCTAGCGTTTGAATGACAACAATTGCAAGTTAAAAATTCAAATAATTCTGAGATTTTTATCAAAATAATCTTGTCCCGTCTCCATTCTAATATGTGACTTCCCCTGGCCCATGTGCCCTATGAGCAGCTCACTGTCTGGAAGCTCAGGGACTGGACGCCTCTCTTCGTATTTGGCTCTTGTCTTTGTTATCTCCTCAGGAACTACATCATTTATACTGCTCCCTGCCTCAATATTTCTGGACCATAAACTCTTGTCCTGTTTAGAAATTTTATTGAAAGTAAATACAGATTTTTATTTTTACATTGCCTTAAGACCAAAGGAAGATTAATTTTAAGACACAGAAGTCTTCGATTTACCTACTCTCGGGATGGCCTTGTTTCTCGATAACTGTCTCAGTCTTGAAAGCAACATGGTCTCTTTTATTCTGTTTCTGGATATGTGAAAATGTATGTTCTCTCGTTATGAATTCCTTATGTTGTCTCATGACTGTGTTTTTTGTTTTGCTTTTTGTTGTTTGAGGTTTTGTTTGTTTATTTGTTTTTTGCATCTCTTACTTTAAGTATCAAAGGGAGAACTAGTCTGGCCTCTCTTTCCAAGGCAGGCCATGTCAAGGTTACTTTCCATTCTATAGGTTGCCAGCATAGTTTGGACACTAGTGTCTGCTGCTAATTAGGTTCCACATATGACTTATTTTTTTTTAGCTTATTAAAAAATGTTCATCTAGAAGACTGAAAAAATGGCGGCGGAGTGAACGGAGCTACACAGACCGTCTCCCAGAACCAAACTGGAATTACAACTATAACACAGACAAATCGATGGGAAAAACCAACAGAAAAGCAGCTTGGAGGACCATACAACGAGGGACACTGACTCGATCCCGGTAGGCTTGCGAAGGCGCGAGACGGGGCTGGGAGCCCACGGTCGGCAGCTCGGCAGCGGCCTCAGCTGTAAGCGGCGCCGGTCGGCAGCTCGGCAGCGGCCTCAGCTGTAAGCGGCGCCCTCGGGTCACACTCCCAGGCGGCTCCACAGCGCAGCCGGGACAGAGGCTGAAACAGCCACAGCCACTCACCTTGGGCTCCGGCGGAGGGAGGGCGGACTGGACTGGAACTGTGTCGCGACACTCGGGGTTTGGAGGGCGCTCAGAGCTTTGGCTGAGTGCAGCCACTCAGGACGGTGGCCACGTTGCTCCTTCCCAGCGCTCAGAGGAGAGGCAGCAGCCCCTCCCTCAGAGATCCAGCCCCACCCTGTGGGCCATTGAAGTGCTAATTGAGGCGCACTAACGACCAGCATCTGCCCCACCCTCCTGAAAGCCCCTTGGCTGAGCACCAGAGGGAGTTTTTCAATCGACTGACAACCCAAAACTCATCAAGTAACCTAGACTGCTAGCCTCCAGGCAAAAAGCTAGAGGATAACAGTACCTTTCCTGGGCTGGCAACTTTAACCAGGAAAGTAAGACTTGACAGTGGTGTTCAACGTGGGTCCTCCCTCGCTCATCTAAACACAGGAGAGGGAGCCACAAACAGCAGAACACCAACAACCACAGGGAGAACTTGACAGGCTCCAAAGCCCACAGTGATAGCCAAAATGGTGAAACACAGAAACAGAAACCAAATGAAAGAGTAAGAGACCTCCACCGAAGATGAGATCAATGTGGAGCAATTAGGCATGTTAACAGAGTTAGAATTCAGAGCCATGATCTTGAAGAAGCTGAACAGCATGAGTAAGGACATAGAGACACTGAAAATAAGCCAATTGGAAATTAAAAACCAACAAGAAGAGATAAAAAATGACATATCAGAAATGAAAAACACATTGGAAGGTTTAAAAAGCAGAGTAGGGGAAGCTGAGGACAGGATCAGTGAATTAGAAGACAGGGTAGAAAAAAACAACCAATCAGAAAAACAAAAGGAAAAAACTATTAAAAAACAGGAAGACAGCTTAAGAGAACTATGGGACAACTGGAAACGTAATAATATTCGCATCATAGGAGTCCCCGAAGAAGAAAAGGAGCAAGGGATAGAGAATATATTCAAAAACATAGTGAGAGAAAACTTCCCTAATTTGGTGAAGGAAGAAGGCATTCAAGTTCAAGAAGCACAGAGAGTCCCAACTAAGAAGAACCGAAACAGGCCCACACCAAGACACATAGTAATTAAAATGCCACAAATTGAAGACAAACAGAGAATCCTAAAAGCAGCAAGAGATAAGCAACAGGTTACCTACAAAGGGAACCCCATAAGGCTCTCAGCTGACTTCTCACAAGAAACACTACAGGCCAGAAGGGAATGGCATGAAGTAATCAAAGTCATGAAAAACAAGAATCTGAATCCAAGACTACTCTACCCAGCAAGGCTATTATTCAAAATAGAAGATCAAATAAAGAGCTTCCCAGACAAAAAAAGGCTAAGGGAATACATTAGCACCAAACCAGCACTGAAAGAAATGTTAAAAGGACTGCTGTAATTAGCAGTAGAAATGGGAAGAAAAATAGAACCACACTAAACAAAAATGGCAATAAATAAGTACATATCAATAATCACCTTAAACGTAAATGGATTGAATGCTCCCATAAAGAGACACAGAGTAGCTGATTGGATAAGAAAGCATGACTCATCTATATGTTGTTTACAAGAGACCCACCTCTCAACAAAAGACTCACATAGGTTGAAAGTGAAGGGATGGAAAAAAATTTTCCAAGTAAATGGAAAGCAAAAAAAAGCTGGGGTAGCAATTCTCATATCTGATAAAATAGATTTCAAAATGAAGACCATAACTAGAGACAAAGAAGGCCACTACATAATATTGAAAGGATCTATCCAACAGGAAGATATAACCTGGATAAACATATATGCACCCAATATAGGAGCACGAAAATATATTAAAAATCTTCTGGAGGACTTCCAAGGAGAAATTGACAACAATACAATCATAGCAGGGGACTTCAACACCCCGTTGACAGCACTGGATAGATCCTCTAGGCAAAAAATTAGCAAGGAAACAGAGACTCTAAATGAAACACTAGACCAAATGAATTTAATAGATATCTACAGAGAATTACACCCCAAAACTACAGAATACACATTCTTCTCAAGTGCACATGGGACATTCTCCAAGATAGACCACATGATAGGACACAAACTAAATCTCTACAAGTTCAAGAAGATTGAAATCATATCAAGCATCTTCTCAGATCACAATGGCATGAAACTAGAAATCAATTGCAACAAGAACATGCAGACATTTCAACACATGGAGGCTAAATAGCATGTTATTAAACAATGAATGGGTCACCAAGGAGATCAAGGAAGAAATTAAAAACTTCTTGGAAACCAATGAAAATGAACACACAACAACACAAAATCTATGGGATGCAGCGAAAGCAGTTCTGAGAGGGAAGTTCATAGCACTACAGGCCTACCTCAAAAAACAAGAAAAATTTCTAATTGACTGTCTAACCTCACAACTTAAAGAATTAGAAAGCAAACAAAAAGAAAACCCCAGAGCAAGTAGAAGGAAGAAAATAGTAAAGATCAGAGCAGAAATAAATGACATAGAGACCAAAAAAACAATTCAAAGGATCAATGAAACAAAGAGCTGGTTTTTCGAAAAGATAAACAAGATCGATGGACCCTTAGCTAGACTCACCAAGAAACAAAGAGAGAGAACCCAAATACACAAAATCAGAAATGAAAGAGGAGAAGTAACAACCAACACTACAGAAATACAAAAGATCGTCAACAACTACTATCAACAACTATATGGCAACAAATTCGACAATCTAAGCGAAATGGACAAATTTCTAGAAACACGCAGTCTCCCAAAACTATCCCCGGAAGAGATAGAAAACTTGAACAGACCAATAACAACTAAGGAAATTGAAGAGGTAATCAAGACTCTCCCAGCAAACAAGAGCCCAGGACCAGATGGCTTCATGGGGGAGTTTTACCGAACATTCAAAAAAGAACTAACACCCGTTCTCCTCAAACTATTTCAAAAAATTCAAGAAGAAGGAAGACTTCCATACACGTTCTATGAGGCCAGCATAATTCTAATTCCAAAACCAGAAAAAGACACTACAAAGAAAGAAAACTACAGGCCAATATCCCTGATGAACATAGACGCCAAAATCCTGAACAAAATATTAGCAAATCGGATCCAGAAATACATCAAAAAAATTATTCAGCATGACCAAGTGGGATTCATTCCAGGGATGCAAGGCTGGTACAATATTCGCAAATCAATAAATGTGATACACCACATAAACAAAATGAAGTATAAAAACCACATGATCATATCAATAGATGCTGAAAAAGCACTCGACAAAATCCAGCATCCATTTCTGATAAAAACGCTCAGCAATGTAGGAATAGAGGGATCATATCTCGACATAATAAAGGCCATATATGAAAGACCTACAGCCAACATCATACTCAATGGACAGAAACTAAAAACATTTCCATTAAGAACAGGAACAAGACAGGGATGTCCACTTTCACCACTCTTATTTAACATTGTACTGGAAGTCTTAGCCACAGCAATCAGACATGAAGAAAAAATAAAAGGGATCCAAATTGGAAAGGAGGAAGTGAAACTGTCATTATTTGCAGATGACATGATATTGTACATAGAAAACCCTAAAGACTCCATCAAAAATCTATTAGACTTAATAAATGAATTTGGCAAAGTAGCAGGATACAAAATTAACGTCAAGAAATCGACGGCATTCTTGTACATCAATGATGAACTCACAGAAAGAGAAACTGAAAAAACTATCCCATTTACCATCGCGCCAAAAAAATTACGATACCTAGGAATAAACTTAACCAAAGAAGTAAAGGACCTATTTGCAGAAAACTACAGGTCATTGAAAAAAGAAATAGAGGAAGATATAAAAAAGTGGAAGCACATACCCTGTTCATGGATTGGAAGAATTAACATCATTAAAATGTCCATACTACCCAAAGCAATCTATAGATTCAATGCAATCCCCATCAAAATACCAACGACATATTTCATAGAATTAGAACAAATACTTCAAAAGTTCATATGGAACCAAAAAAGACCCCAAATAGCCACAGCAATCTTGAAAAAGAAGAACAAAGTAGGTGGGATCACAATACCAGATATCAGGTTATACTACAAAGCGACTGTAACCAAAACAGCCTGGTACTGGCACAAGAACAGGCATATAGACCAGTGGAACAGAACTGAAAACCCAGAAATGGACCCAAGGCAATACGCTCAATTAATATTTGACAAAGGTGGCAAGAGCATACAGTGGAGTAACGACAGCCTCTTTAATAAATGGTGTTGGGAAAATTGGATAGCTACATGCAAAAAAATGAAACTAGACCATCAACTTACACCATACACAAAAATAAACTCAAAATGGGTAAAAGACTTAAATGTGACCCGTGAATTCATAAAAATTCTAGAAGAAAATGTAGGCAACAAAATTTCGGACATCACACGGAGCAGAATTTTCACTGATACATCACCTAAGGCAACAGAAATAAAGGAGAAAATGAACACATGGGACTACATCAAACTAAAAAGCTTCTGCACAGCAAAAGACACAATCATCAAAATGGAAAGGCAACCCACTGTATGGGAGAACATCATTGCCAATGATATATCAGATAAGGGGTTAATTTCCAATATATATAGAGTGCTCATACAACTCCACAAAAGGAAGACAAAGAACCCAATTAAAAAATGGGCAGAGGAGCTGAATAGACACCTCTCCAAACAGGACATACAAATGGCCAAAAGACATATGAAGAAATGCTCAACATCACTAATCATCAGAAAGATGCAAATTAAAACAACAATGAGGTATCACCTCACACCTGTCAGAATGGCCGCCATCAACAAATCATCAAACAACAAGTGTTGGCGAGGGTGTGGAGAAAAGGGGACTCTAATACACTGCTGGTGGGAATGCAGAATGGTGCAGCCGCTATGGAAAACAATATGGTGCTACCTCAAAAAATTAAAAATTGAACTTCCATTTGACCCAGTGATCCCACTGCTGGGAATATACCCTAAGAAGCCTGAAACACCAATCAGGAAGAATATATGTACCCCCATGTTCATAGCAGCACTATTTACAATAGCTAAGATCTGGAAACAGCCCAAGTGTCCACCAGTAGACGAATGGATAAAAAAGCAGTGGTACATATACACAATGGAGTACTATGCAGCGGTAAGAAACAAAGATCTCTTATCCTTTGAGACGACATGGAGGGACCTGGAAAGTATTATCCTAAGTGAAAGAAGCCAAGCAGAAAAAGACAAATACCACATGATCTCACTTATATACGGAATATAATAAACATAACAGTCTGAGGAATACAGTAGACCCAGAAACATGGAAGTAGGGCACAGACTGACATCCCTCAGAAGAGGGGATGGGGGGGTGAGGGGGTGGGAAGAGATAAACAGAACTTATATGCATGTATGCATGACCAATGGACATGGACAACTAAGCCGGGGATGGGGTGGAGGTGGGGTGGGGTGGGGGGTGCCAATGGGGTAAAAAGGTAAAATATCTGTAACAAAAAAATAAATAAAAATTCATAAAAAAAAAATTAATTAAAAAAAAATGTTCATCTACAATTTAAAAAGAAGTCTTTCAAAAGTACTTTCTTCATGCAGTATATATTGATTTGAAAATAAAAAAGCTATGTTTTGCATTGACTTTGTGTTATTTCATTTACACTCTAAACATCCCAGAAGATTAGCTAACAAAGAAAAAATTGAAGTTTTTCTTTCTTTTAATTTTTTTAAACCCTTACTCGAGGACATTTTTGCATTTATCTTCAGATAGAGCATGAGGGAGAGAGGGAGGAAGAGACAGAGAGAAACACCTATGTGAGAGAGACACATTGAGTGGTCGCCACCCACATGACCCTAACCAGGGCCAGAAACGAACTGCAACCTAGTCACATGCCCTTAGCAGGAACCGAACTTGGGACTCTCTAGTCCATGGGCCAATGCTCTGACCACTGAGCAAAACTGGCCAAGGGTTTTTTCTTTAATTTTTAAAACTATTTTAGCTATTTCACTTTTTTAGCTAATTTAAAATTGTATTTTGAATTTTGGCCTTATACTTCCAAATATTCTACTTTTTGACCTTTATCATGAGGTATCAAATCAGAGTTCATGGTACAAAAATTTCTATCATTGCATAATCTCATAGCCTATTTTAGAACATAACTCAATGCCTACTATTTGTAGATTATGCATCCTCTATCTTTTTCTATGTTTTATAAAGAATTTTAGTTTATGAAAAACCTTAGTTTGCCATGTCTACAAAACAATTTAAAAAAAGGTATCAGATTAAGATACCACTGATAAGTAAAATGTCATAATATTCTTTTCAGTTTTCTAATATTATGAGAATATTATCTAAGAAAGATAATTAAAGTAAAGCACTATTAAATAACATAGTATGTACACTAAAATGTATTTTTATACCTTTTGAAAATGAAAGTCAAGTTTATGCCCAAAGATTTTATAAAGGAAAAGGGCACACTTTTACAAAACATGCGATTAACTATAGGCTTCTTATGTATTTGAAAATTGTTTTATTAAGATAAAAATAACTTTATAACAACAAATTATTTCAGAGGCAAAAGACAGAGGTACATACTAAATGAAAATTTAAAGAAACCTTTCAAGGACCATAAAAGCAACAAGCCAGTTTTCTACATCTAAATACTGTGTTGTGTTTTTCCCCCATGTTTGCTTCCTTTTAAATAAAAGCATATTGGCTTCTTTCCTCAATTTCTAGCATTTGGTCATTTAGATAAAGGCACAGATGCTCACTTGCTTAAGTGATTGTATTCAAATCATTTTTATTGCCTAAAAATGATTTTACTGCTGGATGTTGCCTATGGTTTAGAGTACAGCACAACGCATTTAAATGATAAGGTAGTTGCTTCCAACTTTAATCTTGCCTGAAGAGAATAACAGGCAACTTCTAGCTTCATTACCTTTTAGGGTTTAATGTACAATATTTATTAGTGTTTCTACTTTCTGAGAGTCCATAACAATTCTTCTATCCCATTTAGTAGCTGTTTGCGGTAAATGCTTCTGCATACCTGTGGTTTGATAGCATCTCTACCATTTATCATCCATGTAGAATAGTAGAATAAGGTCTTTATACAGTCTCCTCAAATTTTGCTCTATTACATCATAGGACATATGTATCAGAATGTGTGTGTACACACATACACACATAGTTTCTCACATATATTTACATATATATGATATATAAAGTAAATGCATCAATATGCACGCTATCCTTTCAGTTGATGTTAAAGGAAGTTTCAAAAGCTTAGTAAGAGGGAAGCAAAGAGGGAGACTATGGGGACACCTGTAATAAAGAAAACAAAGCAAACAAACAAACAAACAAATAAATAAAAGCTTAATAAGACAGCATTTTTTTATACATAGGAGTTAATTTTGTAATTTTATATACTCAATAGTATTAGGCAATATCAAAATCATTTAATGAATCACTGAAGTTATCTTAAGACTACTTGGGCAAAATGATGAGTGTATCAACAACTGTACAGCACTAGGGATAAGAATCAGGTTCTAATCGCTACTCAGTTCTTTACAGTCTCTCAGTCTTCATCTAGTCACTCAATATATCCAAGCCTCATTTTCCTTATTTATAAAATAGAATAATAAACTATTTTTAACTAAAAATTCTCTTCTGTATTTCTATAACTTAGCAGGGTGCTCAGAAGTTTGTGGAGGCTCAGTAAATAGTTGTTTATTAGACAGACTAAAACACATGACTGTATCAAATGATTTCTTAAGGACAGTTCTAGCTCAAAGAACAGTACATTGTTTATGATGTTCACTTTTTCTCGTTTTGAAAGCAAGTAGCAGAGAAGTATAAACAGATATTACAAAAGGAAGACATTTTAACAAAAGTAATGGTGTCTTTTACATTTCATGGCTTATCCACTTTCTAAGGACTGGGGCTTACGAATTTATTTTGAAGTAATTTGTAATAAATAGTGATATTTCTTTTTGAATAACTAAGTTTGCAGACTGTGGGCATATGAATAAAGTTAACCTGTGCTCAACCACCATGAGGAATGTATACTGTAAATGATCTGCTCAATAATAGCTACATTCTAGTAAGGTTGCTTGTCCTTGGTTTTACTACTCAAATTGCAGCTGCCTCTAATGGGACAAAAGAGCTGGAATTCTACCATCACTCTCTTTGCATTTCACCTTCCTCTTAAATTTCCTCAAAATGTGTAAATACATGACATGCTAATAAAAAAAAAAAAAAAAAAAAAGCCAGTCCTACTGACTTAAATAGAGATCCTCTGAAGTCTCTTCAGGGGGCTCCATTGGAGCTCCTCAAAGCTACGTGTTCTCATCATCAGTTCAGACTAGTTCATCTGAGGTGGTACAGATCTGCTGAGTCAGGTATTTATACATCTGATTCCTTTGTGAAGCTCCTCCCACAGCACCCCTCACCTGTTCGAATCCCTGAGTGATTTTTATCTCATGTAATCCCACGTAAAAATCTTCATGATGACATCAGCCCCGGAAATGTCTTCTCCATGTGGCTTCCACATCAATATGTTGGCCCAAAACCATGTTTACCTTTCCAGCCGGGAGATTCACCTTTAAGTTGAAGCAGCATCAACTACTTTGTACCCTCCCACATATAACCAAGGTAACTTTCTTGCTGTAATAGTAAAAAATTAAATCAACAAAAGTCAAATCTTTAATAGGGAATCTTGTTATAAATATTTGGAAAACTGACAGAATAAATATAAACTTAGTGATACAAAGATATTCATATGAAGCAGGAAATTACTGTTTAAAGAAGACTGTTGGGTGTGTCCACTATGGACTTTGGAAACACTTCCTTCTGAAAGTTTCAGGGTATTATATTACTTGTTTAATGTCTTCTTTTGTACATTTAAAAGATCTTGAGGACAGTAATTGTATCTGCCCTGATCACTGCTGTATTTCAGCAGCCTCTTCACGACTGGCATGAAATACATCCCCATAATTTAATAAATTTAAAAAATCAAGATTGATCTTTCAAGAGTTTACAACAAGCTTACGTTTTAGGTACCACTTTTACTAAATTACATGGTTTCTCTGTCAATGGAAATACTCTTTTGCACATAGGTTTCTAAATTACATCTAGCATTTATTCATTTTTATCTAAAAGTTATCTCTGGTCTTCTCCTTCTTAGTAACCTATCAAAACTCTGTTTCCTTTGTAAACATAAATGATTCCCCTGGCCAGTGTAGCTCAGTGGTTGAGCATTGACCCATGCACCAAGAGATCCCTGGTTCGATTCCCGGTCAGGACACATGCCCAGGTTGTGGGCCCTATCCCCAGTGGGGGGCATGCAGGAGGCGGCTAATCGATGTTCTCTCTCACCAATGTTTCTATCTCTCTCGCCCTCTTCTTTCCTCTCTCTCTAAAATCAATAAAGAAAAAATATTTTTTTAAAAATTCTTCAGTCTACTTTCTTATTGTACTGAATAGGTCATTACTGTAAATCAAATTTTTGGCTTCTCCTTCTAGCCTATATCCTGAATCTCTAAATACACACACACGCATTAAGTTTTTGAGTTTCCTCCTCAATGTAAAGTATAAAAGGGATTGTTTAAGAAGTAACATTTATTTAAAGCATTAACCATCTTCTAGATTCTGTGTAATGTGATTTCTGTGCATTATTTCATTGTAGATTCATAGAAACATATAAAATAATTCTGTTAACCACATTTCACAGATGAGACACTAAGGTTTAAGGTAAACAAATCACGAGCACATTACTGGAGCTATATTCGCAGCTCAACATTCTTCCAAGATTTTTCTGACTCTAGAATCTATGCTTTAACCTGTATACAACTTTGTAGTTAGTTCTATGATCCTTCAATTTTTATTAGGTTTTCTTCTTCAAAAGGGAAAAATAATTTTTTTTTTATTGCTTTAACTGAAGAAACAATTTTCTTCATATTTATGTTTTATATTACCACCTATACCAAGCAAAGCAACATAATTACTTGTTGGATAGATATACCTTCTTTCTTAAGAGCCTGAATATAAGCTAATAAGAATGTTTAAGTTGTGAAGCCATATTTTTGAGAACAAAATGAGTAAGTTGTGAAGCCATATTTTTGAGAACAAAATGAGTAAGTACCATAAATGTACTACCATTTCTGCAATCAATTAGTTGTGTAACTGTGGACACTGGCAGAACCACTGAAAACAAGTGCTCAGATTACATATGTCTAAATATCTAAAATGAAGGTATTTTGTGAGATTACCTCCTAGTATCCTTTCAGTCCCCAAATGTGTGTTTTTACGTGTCTCCATGAAGCATTTCACATACATAAACTACTTGTTTAATTAAGAACCATTCTCCTCACCAAACTGATGCAGTTTATATTTTGTCAAATATTTATTAACTATTATGCAGATATAAGATAGAAATCAGTTACTTGATTTGATTGTATGTTTTCTTTTATCTATAATACTTTTTAAAATTGTGCTCCCACCATTCAATAGTCCTTACTCTATCTAGGATACAACTATGCAAATTGAAAATTCTAAAATAATTTTAAGGGTAATTGATTCACAATATTCTTAAATATTAAGATTCAGGATTTGCAGAATAGCATAGAACTAGGGTATAATTAATGTTTATAAGTAACATTTTTAGGGCCAGCGCTATGGAGGCAGAGTGCCGGGGTGAGGACGGTTTCGCCCAGGTCTCCCGCAAGGGGATCCGAAGAGCTGTCCTCGGCCGGCGGAGGGCGGAGATGCGGGCCGTATGGACACAGAGGAGGCTCGGCCCGCGAAGTGGCCCGTGTTCCCGCCCCTCTCCGGGGACGGATTCTTGGATGGGAAAGCAGAAACAAGGAAAACTCCAGTCCCAGCTAACAGATACACGCCGTTAAAAGAGAACTGGATGAAGATATTTACTCCTATTGTAGAACATTTGGGACTTCAGATACGCTTTAATTTGAAATCGAGGAATGTAGAAATCAGGACTTGTAAGGAAACCAAGGATGTTAGTGCTCTGACAAAAGCTGCGGATTTTGTGAAAGCCTTCATTCTCGGGTTTCAGGTGGAGGACGCACTTGCACTCATTCGATTGCATGACCTCTTCTTCAAGTCTTTTGAAATTACAGATGTGAAGCCCCTAAAGGGAGACCACCTGTCGAGGGCCATAGGGAGAATCGCTGGCAAAGAGGAAAGACGAAATTCACCATAGAGAATGTGACATGGACGCGGATAGTTTTAGCTGATGTGAAAGTTCATATCCTTGGCTCTTTCCAAAACATCAAGATGGCAAGAACTGCCATTTGCAACCTCATCCTGGGAAATCCTCCATCGAAGGTTTATGGCAATATTCGAGCTGTGGCCAGCAGAGCAGCAGATCGGTTCTGATTTCAAATCAGAGACTTTTTTCTTGTCTTTGGACGCTAGAGAAGACGACCTTGCCCTCAACAAGTGGTCACAAGAAACCATGTGAAGAATTTTCAGTCACTTTAAGCCTCAGTCTCTTCTTCAGTTCTCAGCAGAAGTATAAACAGAAAGAAAACGTTTGATAGTATTCATTCAACAGCTTTGGGGATAATTTAACTATCAAAATTTAGTACCATTATTATACTTTAATATACATTAATTTTAATTTATCATACTTTTTCATTTTAAGTTACATGTATAGCAGATTTACATAGTTTCTAATCTTCTCATTTGGAGGGAAAATTCTTATTTTTCTGGATGAATTTATGTTTTTTACTTATAAATTTATAAACTTTTTCTAGAGAGACAGGAGGGGAGAGGGTGAGAGAGAAACATTGATTGGCTGCCTCCTGCATGATCCAAGATTGAGCCCGCAACACGGCATGTGCCCCAACTGGGAATTGAACGGGTGTCTTCTTGGTCCATGGGATGAAGCTCAACCAACTGAGCCACACCAGCTGGGCATAAACATTTCTTTTACATGAGTTGTACTTAAAGAGTTTGTTTTGCTCAGTGGTTAGAGCTTTGGCTCAGCGACCGAAGGAGCATGGGTTCGATTTCGGTCAAAGGCACGTACCTGGGTTGCGTTGAATCCCCAGCCCCCGTCAGGGTCATTCGGGAGGCAGCCAATGTGTCTCTCTCAAATAAATGTCTCTCTCTCACTGTCTCACCTTCCTTCCCTCTCATCGTCCCGCCCTCTCACTCTCCCTAAAAATCAAGGGAAAAATATCCCCAGGTGAGGATTAACAACAAAAAAGTTATCTCAGAAAATCTCTCTGAATCATGACCCTTAATACTGGGTGGTGTGTGACTATTTTAGAATCAGGTCATAAGCAGCAGTTTGGCTACAATGTGAACCAAAAAGGCTAATCTTTTTACTTCTTTTGCCACATGTAAAATTAAAATTAAATACCTATATCACAGGGTTGACATGGGAAAGAATGTTATTTTTCATATAAGTGTATATGTTGGATTTATTTCTTCAAATAGTAAAATATGGTAAGAGAATGTTTTCACTCCTAAGAAAATATGTTCTTCAAATGTAATTGTTTTAAGTAGTGTCTGCCTGTTTAAATATTATCTGATTCAGTTTATGCATTTTTTAGATGAAAAGAACTCACTTCATTAAACATGTGTAACACACACAAAAAATTAAAAATAAGTAACATTTTTAATTATAATAACAATTATTTAGAAATACCTTTTTAAGTTCAGGAATTTGGGATGTTTTTTAATATTTTATAACCATGATATTATGAATTTTAATATAAATACTATGATAAAACATACTATTTTCTGGAAATCATATCTACATAGAGGAAACAATTGTATATATTACATTTGTACCATAGAATGACAAAATAAATGGTATAATAGAGAAAGGAAAACCAAAATGCTTTTTCAAAGATTGTTATGAGAAAACATACTTACATCCATGCATGGTCATACATTTTATTTTTTATTTCATTGTATTTAAGCTCAATGAATTGATGTGAATACAGATTGTATGAAAAGGTTATGATCAAACAAATAAGTCTGAATTCCATCTATTTCATATATGCATGCTCATTAATTAATTAGACACACTTTTATTAATCACCGTCTTTGTGCAAGGGTTTCAGCAGGAAAAATGAGAAGAAAAAGAGCTGTTTCAAGCCAAATAAATTTGTTTGGCACTTAAAGTGTACATTTACTCTGCTAAATCTGTATATGCATTTTCTCAACCAAATATTTTATTGATGAGAAGATTGCAATTATTACCCCAAATTTATAAATAATAAAACCAGGGAACATATCCAAACCATATAAGAACTCTTAAAATTCAACAAGAAAACAGAAATAAATAAAATAAAATGAGCAAAATATCTGAAAAGAGAACTCACTAATGAACATATTAAAATGCCAAATTATCACATGAAAAAATACTCAACATCATTTGTGATTAGGGAAATGCATAATAAAACACAATGAAATACTACTACACATGTATTAGAATGGATGAATCCAAATTAGAACAACAGAAAGATCCCTGAAACCTAACGATCCTAGTTGCTGGTTAGGATATGAAGTAACAAAAACTCTTACTGATTGAAGAAATTAAAGCTGGTACAGCCACTTTAGTAAAGAGTATGACAGTTCCTTGCAAAGTTAAACATAATTTTAGCATATGATCAAGCAATCATACTACCAGGTATTTACCAAATTGATTTTTAAAATTATGGCCCTGGCCGGTTTGGCTCAGCGGTTAGAGCATTGGCCTGCGGTCCCGAGAGACCCGGGTTCGGTTCCTGCTAAGGGCATGTACCTCGGTTGCAGTTTGTCCCCGGCTCTGGTCAGTCGTGCAGGTGGCAGCCACTCGATGTGTCCCTTCAGGTCGATGTTTCTCTCTCTCTGTTCCTCTCTCCCCCTCCTACTCTACCTGAACAAAAAAAAATGGAAAAATGTCCTCGGGTGAGGATTAAAAAAAAAAAAAATTATGTCCACAGAAAAACCTGAAAATAACTATAATTTTATGCAAAATCATCAAAAATGGAAAGGAACAGCTCAGCTGACATGGCTTAGTGGTTGAGCATCGACCCATGCACCAAGAGGTCACTGGTTCTAATCCCAATCTACACATGCCCAGATTGTGGGCCCAATCCCCAGTGGGGGGCATGCAGGAGGAGGCCAAACGATGTTCTCTCTCATCAATGTTTCTATCTCTCTCTCCCTCTCCTTCCTCTCTCTCTAAAATCAATAAAGAAAAATAAATAAAAAATAAACACTGGCCTGTCTTGCTCAGTGGTTAGAGTGTTGGCCCATAGATCAATGAGTTGCAGATTCAATTCCAGCCAAGGGCACATATCCTGGTCGTGGTTCGTCCACACGCTGGTCAGGGTTGTGCTGGAGGCAATTAGTTGATATGTCTCTCTCACATGGATGTTTCTCTCTCTCTCTCTCCCTTTCTCACCCTCTGTCTCCCTCCCATTTCATCTGAAGATAAATAGAAAAATATCCTCAGGTGAGGATTAAAGAAAAAATTTCCAAAACTGCAAAGACTTCCTCAAAGCTAAGTAATGCATAATAGTGAAAAAATAAAGGCTTTTCCCCGAAGACTAGAAATAAGACAAGGCAGACTATTAGCATTGCCATCTCTTTCAACAATATATTGTAGGTTCTAACCAGGACAATTAGGAAAGGAAAATAAATCAAGTGTACCTAGATTGTAAAGAAAAAAGTGAATCTATGTCTATTTGCAGATGGCATGATCATAGAAACAGGTTTTTGTGGATTTGGTAGAGGATATGGTACCATACTATTATATACTATACTATTATATATACTATACCCTACTATTATAACTAAAAGACAAGTTTCACAAAGTTACAGGCTACAAATCCAATATATAAAGAGAGTTTTATTTTGACACACTAGTAATAAACATTCTGAAAAGGAAATTAAGAAATGTATATTTCTATTGGCATCAAAAAGAATTAAAAACTTAGAAATAAAAATAATTCAAGTATGAGATAATTATACAATAAAAACTAAAACAAAAAATGTTGAAATGAATTCAAGTCTACTTAAATAAAGGGAAATACATCCCTAGATTATAGATTGGAATGCATAATACTATTAAGATGGCAATACTCCAAAAAACAATCTACATATTTCATGCCATAACTATCAAAATCCCAAACACCTCTTTTTTTCAGAAATAGAAAAGCTGATTATGAAAATCATGTGGAAATTCAATGAACCCAGACTGACAGAAAAATCTTGCAAAAGTAGAAA
Organism: Molossus molossus; assembly: GCF_014108415.1. Lineage (NCBI taxonomy): Eukaryota > Metazoa > Chordata > Mammalia > Chiroptera > Molossidae > Molossus > Molossus molossus. The sequence continues at coordinate 42,891,832 of NW_023425344.1, forward strand.
GTTGAGCATGCACTTTCCAATAAGAAAATTTACTACAAAATGAGAGTAATCAAGACAGCATAGTACTGGTATAAGGATAGATATAAAGAGCAATAAAATAGAGTTGAGATTCCAGAGATAAAGCCACGGTCAACTGATTTCAACAAATTTGCCAAAAGCATTCAATGAGGATAGTATATTCTTTTAAATAAATGGTTCTAGGACATCTGGATATCTACATGCAATAGAATGAATTTGGATCTCTACCTCATAAGACATAAAAAATTAACTCAAAATAAATTAAAAATCTATAAATCATTGTAAAAAATATAAAATTCTAGGAGAAAATATGTTTGTCTGTCATTGTGATCTTGGATATGACACCAAAAGCATAAGCAACAACACAAAAATAAATAAATTGGACTTCCTTAACATTACAAGCCTTTGTGCATGAAGTCAAACTATTAAGTGAAAAGACAAATCTATATCTAATAAGAGCCTAGTATCCAGAATATATAAACATCTCTTACATCTTAATAATAAGATGCCAGTTACCCACTTAAAAATAGGCAAAGGATTTTAATAGATATCTATTTCCACAAAGAAGTTATATAAATGGCCAATAAACACATAAAAAGATGCTCAACACCATTAGTTGTTAGTAAAGTAGAAATCAAAATTACAATGACAACTATTTTACATCAATTAGAATAACTATAGTCAAATAAATGGAAAATAACAAGTATTGATAAGTATATAAAAAAATTGAAAGTCTAGTCAGGCCGGTGTGGTTCAGTAGTTGAGCATGGACCCAAAGAGGTCACGGATTGGATTCAAGGTCAGGGCACATGCCCAGGTGTGGGCCAGATCCCCCGTGGGGGGCATGCAGGAGGTGAGCCAATGGATGTTCTCTCTTATAGATGTTTCTCTCTCTCTCTCTCTCTTTTTCTTCCTTCCTCTCTCTAAAATAAATAAAGAAAAAAATTTTCATAATAAAAAAAAGAAATATTGAAACTCTGACCTACTGCTGATAGAAAAGTAAAATGAAGCAGCTTCTGTAGAAAAAAGTTTGTCAGTTTCTCAAAAAGTTGAACATAGTGTTGTCATACTACCCAGAAATTCTATTCCTAGGTATATATCCAACAGTATTAAAAACCTAGGCCAACCCAAAAACTTGTAAATAGATGTTTATAGCAGCACTACTTATAATAGCCAAAAAGTGGAAGCAATGCAAATGCTCTTTAGTTAATAAATACATAAATTGTGGTATCAGAACAATGGAATAAATGCATAAACGCAATAAAAAAAAATGAAGCACTAATACATGCCACAATATGGATGAACGTAGAAAACATTATACTAAGTGAAAGAATCCAGTCCCAAAGGCCCACCAATTGTATGATTCCATTTATATAATATATCCAGAATAGACAAATCCATTGAGACAGAAAGATTAGTGGTTGCCTTGGCCTGTGCATAAGGTAGTACGAGACGTGTGATTGCTATAGAGTTTAACATCATTTCTATGGTGAAAGTATGATTTGTTCTCATCAATTTAGAAGTATTTTCCATAAAATAATAATTCCAGATTACAAAATTATATTTCTCTAAGTATGTATATATGTAGAATTTATTGCATTTTAATTAACTTTGATGTTATACATACTTAAAACTTTTTGGATGAGGGGGATCCTAAAGAACAAATTCTGTGTCTCTTTACTTTGACTTAATACAAATACATTTTTTTAGTGTTCATATTTTTTGAAAGAGTTAAACAAGTTCATAAATATTGGAAGAATGTACTCTACTTTCTGTACCTGTGTACTGCTTGTTGAATTTGTGCTCAATAAATTATCACAAACACAACAGTAACATAAAATAATATATAAGTGTCTTATTTACACATTTTCTACCACAACACTTAGTGCATATAATCAGTAGAAATAATCCTCAGTCCACAAAGCCAGGTATTCAGTGAATTATAATTTTGCTCTTCTATAACACTTAACTGCCATACTCCTCCAAGTGTGCTGTCATTCCTCGTCCGTTCCTTTGCATTCACTTGCACAGACTATCATTTCTCTGAGAGTTGAATTCACATTCTAGAAAATTTATGTCTTGATGAGGAGTTAGGGGTAAGCACCTGGCTCTTAGTGTCACCCACCTGTCATTAGAAGGTAATTTCTGCAAAGAAAGAGATTCTGAGTGCATTGACCACTGCTACACCTCACTTTCCTTAAACAGGTTTGGCACAGAATACAGGTTCATTAGATAAGTGTCCAATTAATAATGTCTTTGCTAACATCTCCTGATTGGTTTTATTGGTCTTATTGGTTTTCTGCTATTGGTGTACAACTTACTATATTTAAGGAAAGGCTTTTGAACAGTGTCTGAATTTTCTAGGTCTTATATGCCTAGAGACATCATGCATTTTTTCCCCCTGATCACTGCATTCTTACCACCTCCTAAGGGCTCTTCACAGGAAATAAGAAACAGGTCTTTTTTATGCTTGAATATCAAAAAATTTATCTAGGATATGTCCAAAGAAAAGGGCACAAAGTTCCTTTCTCCAATACTCATTATCAATTGCTTCACTCTCCTTTGTCCCTGCTCAGGGAGTCCTGTTCTCCTCTGGAGTATACAGGGAGAGAGTGTAGCGAGAAGGCTGGTTGCCAGGAATAACAGGATCCTCGCTCTTCATTTTTTCCTTTCAAAATTTTACATCCTTTTTTCCCTTCTGGGTTCAGACTTTTGAAATTAAAGTCTCAATAGGGATTCATCTTTGAACTTCATTTTCCTCTTAAACTTTTCTTGAGGTGATAGTAAGAAAGCTTGACTATTTAAATGTGGGAAAGGCAAAGAAGGAAAGACTGCAAGTGAGAAGTATGAAATAAGTAAAATTTAATGAATGTAAGTAAAATAATTATATTTTTGTATATGCTAACTTTTATAGTTATGCTATCTTACACATATAGTGCTTAATTCAGAGGTAGAAAAATACTTTTAAAAAGTTATCATATATAAAAACCCATGTCCAAATGGTGAAATCTTATTTTATTATTTCATTTACCTGTAGTAATACATAAGGAAAGTTGATTAGAATATACAGTAAGAGGAGATTGTATTGTAGGCTTTATTATGAAAACATCTACTTGTAGCATAGGAATTAACTCCCCTCTAATTTGAAGTCGGGGAGGGGTTAAAAAATAAGGTAAAGATGTAGATTCCTTGTACTCTTCTGCTGATGGAAGCCAGGGGAAAAATTGGTGTTATAGAGAGCCCTGTATTCCATATCAAGGAGCTTTAACTGTATTCTATATCAGGTAGTGAATGAAAAGTCATCTTCTTAGTCAACATTGACTTTCTTTTCATTAAAACTACCAACAAATATCTCATTCTGCTTTCTGTTTACCATTGGAATTCCAATGCAATAACTGTTCTTTACTTTTTTTAAGCAATTTAAAATTACCATCAAAATGTCCCTCTTCTATACATTAGGAGGATTTTTAACTTCATAGTCTGATTATTTACACTTGCTTATTCAAGAATGAACAATAATAAGTTAATATATAACCCTGTTTTATTATAGCTTTGTGTTTCAAAATGGTTTTCAGTGTTATTTGCTTCTTGATTTAAAAAATAAAATATGTTCAGCTTGATAACAGAAGCAAAATTCAGTACAAATTAGACACAAAAGCAGTTTAAGCAATTCAGACGGTGTCTCATTCATTGACATTTAAACAGTATAAAAAAATAAAAATAAACAGTGTAGTCCCCTCTTTATTTCTGTATTCACTACGGTACTTATATATCTCTAAATTTATGGAGAGAGTCTCTTCTTTGAAAAAGCAAAAGGATTCTGAAATTTTAATTGGTATAATTCCATATATTTTTCTGTTAAAAACATATATCAGTAAATTTTAATTCACTTTATTGGCAGCTTCTATCAAGGTCTCTATCTATCTAAATGTTAAAATTCCTTATTAATATTCAGGTCAACTAATATCTTGCCACATCTCTTCACATTATATATTCCAGGTGGCTGTATTAATAATAAACTCCTGGATTATGAGTGTAGCAACCTCGATTACCTCTGAAAGGACATTGCAATGGTTCCAGATCTCAGTAAGAGTGTCACTAAAATGTCAACACTTTGAGTAGGCATCATCTTTATTCTAAGAAAATATTATGAAAAGAAGCCCCAGGGAAAAAAGTAGTTGGATGCCAATTTGGAACAGGTAGAGAGACAGCAGAGGAACTTCATCATGCAGAAGCAAGCACACGGCAAGACGGACAGGGCGCTATTCCTCAGTGTCCATCAATTAACTCCGCATAGAGACAAAAGCACAATACTACAGTTTACCACACATTTATTTGAAAAGAAGCAGTGCTGGCATATACAGTTATTAGGAATGAAATATCAGGAATTTACTGAGTAAAATTTGTACTTAGTAAATTTTTATCTTAAAGTTGAGGCCCTTTGAAACCAGACTATAATATTAATAACTGCCTTTTTTTTTTTTCACCCATTGTCCTCACTTATTCAAGATGTTTAAAAAATTCCAGAATTATGATAACAGTGTCAGTCTTCATAATGTCACTCCTCAATTCTAGCTATCTATTAAATTACCAACTTTCCCAATCTAATTATTTAAATGACAATTACCTGTAAAATAGCAATTAACTCTGAGAAGCACCTGTAAAGATGGAATTGCACTTATGAAGCCTGAAAGCTTGGACTCAGTAGGGATTAGGTTTATTGAAATCAATGGAATGAAATGCCTGAAGTAAGCATTGCACTGAGGTCTAAAGTTATGAACTTTCTAAATATGGTAGAATAATTTTCTCTTTTCTGTTTGAATTTCTCAGCTCTAGTGGTGAAGTATGTGACTAATTACTGATTTGACTTGTATTCCAATGGAAGTTTACATGATTAGGCTTTTTAATATTTTATGCCTTTATTCTAATTATGCAAATATTTAACTTAACAGTAAGAACAGAGGCATGTAAACCAAAACCGATTATCCTCCCTTTCACTTGATGCTGTACTTTCAGAGTCAAGGATTTTAGACTCAATTTATGTGCGTAGACTGTGTGACCAATTGAGTTTCCTGTTCCATAAATGCAAGGAAGGAAATGATATGCATAGGGCAAATCTGAAAATCTGTACGTGCCAATGGTTCCAGCAAGGACAATTTAACCCCTCTCCAAGAAGCAGATATTTGGCACTATCTGAAAAGACAATTTTGTCACAACTGAGGGGCTTGCTACTGGTATCTGGGTAGAGAGCAGAGATGCTGCTGAACATGCTACAGTGTCTAAGGAAGCTCCCACAACATGAGTTCTCTGTCCATACAGTCAGTATACCACCGGATTCATAGTAACAGAAACATTAAAGTCAAACAAGCACCATCACAGAAGAAAAAGACAATAGCTAAGATCTGGAAACAACCCAAGTGTCCATCAGTAGATGAGTGGATAAAAAGCTGTGGTGCATATACACAATGGAATACTATGTAGCTGTAAGGAAGAAAGTTCTCTTATCCTTTGAGATGACATGGAGAGACCTGAAGAGTATTAGGCTGAGCGAAATAAGCCCATCAGAGAAAGACAAGTACTACATGATCTCATTTATTGTTTATCATAAACAAAAATAAGCTGATGATCCAAATAGATAGAGTCATGGAAGTAGGGAACAGACTAACACACCTCAGAAGGATGGGGGTGAGGGGTGGGAAGAGATAAACCAAAGAACATATATGCACATGTGTATAACCAATGGACACAGACATTAGTTTGGGGAAAGCAGTAGGGGGGTGGGGTGGGGAAGAGGAAGTAAATGGGGGGAAAAGGGAGGGATATCTGTAATACTTTCAACAATAAAAAAAATTGTAAAAAGATAAACACATGGTAGAACATACTTGAATATGTATTCAAATATAATAAAATAGTATAAAATAAATTTTAATTGGTATAAAATACTGACACAAAAATAATATAAATACATTACAACTAATGAGTAGAAACTGAGAAATAATTAGTAATAATTAGATATACACTGGAGTTCTGTGAAAGATAGATATATTTGTACTACCTCTCTCACAATGTATATTTGCTAGAATTCTAGTTAAATTACTTCAAACTGTTCCTCTTTATTTGTGATTTATGGGGTCGACCCTATAAGGTAGGTTTTCCAGGAATCAGTAGTTCCCATCAAAAATCTTGGCGGTAATGTAGAGACAAATTCATGAACTTGAACAAACCTCTGAGAATTCAGATCATCAATTCATCAATGAATGAGGCTTTATTCTATTGGCTATGACCTTTGGTTTCACTAGAAAATTCTAAAGCAGTGATTTTCAACCCCTGTGCCACAAGAGGCACACCAGTGTGCTGCAATAATTTTTAAAACATGCGCTATCTGATTATTTAGTCAGGAACACACACCTCATCTCCCTTAGACTGTCAAATAAAAAAATGACAATAATCAACACAATAACCACCATTTCGTGTGAATGAATCAAAATTATACCTATTTTTTTTTTATCAGGCAAAATATAGAATATATTTTTTGGTGTGCTATAGAAGTTTAGTAATTATTTTATGAGTGCCATGAGATAAAATAGATTGAAAATTGCTGTTCTAAACTAAGGGTTTAAATCCTAAAATCTTAAACTAAAAGCCCTAATCTAGCCACCATGGAAATCTTGATTTATATCTAGCTTTAGATAGGAGTAGTCTTTTATTTCAAGGGATAAAACAAAAATTAAAATATATCCCCATTAAATTTTTTTCTGCATGGTGGTATTTTATGGATTAAAACTCCTTATGTGAGATTGTTTATTCCTGGAAATATATTCCTATTGTTCCATGACCACACTCAACTTATTGCCACAGGTTGTTGTTACTCTGTAAACTTGTAGATATGTATTCAGTAATTGAGAATATCTCTCTAAGGTGTGTGGAAATCATTCACCTTCTGAGAAAGACAACAGCTCCTTCCTTCCATTCCTAGATAGGACCTCCTTGTTCTATAACTCTGGATAATTTAAAAATATTTTTGAGAAAAAAGACTTAAATGCAAAGGCAAGGTATCACTGATAAAAATATTTAATATATATAAAATATTATAAAAATTGGAAAGAGGAATAAGATAAATATCTGTGTTATTTAACCTTGTCAAAACAAAAATACAAGATGATGTAATTAAAATGTCTAATATATTGCCCAGCCGGTGTGGCTCACTGGATTAAGCATGTTTCATGGACAGAGAGGTCTCAGTTTGATGTGAGAGCACATGCCTGGGTTGTGGGCTAAATCTCCAATAGGGGGTGTGCAGGAGGCAGCCGATCAATATTTTTCTCTCACATCAATGTTTCTATCTATCTCTCTCTCCCTTCTGCTCTCTCTGAAAAAAATCAATAAAAACAAATTTTAAAAATAATAAAATGTCTGGTATATCAATGTTTTTATTAGAATTTACATATCTGCAAAGAATTAATTAAGAGAAGTAATTTAATGAATTTAGTAGAGAAGCATAAATGTGATTAAGCAAACAATTCTTTACTATTTATCATTAAAATTCTATCAAGGAATATTAATAGAGATTATTTACATTATCCTTCTGAAAATTCTGTATTTACTTGTTCTATTTTGTTTCAAAAATACCTTTCTATAGCACAAATTTAAATATAAAATTCCAAGCCTTGGCCAGTGTGGCTCAGTGGATTGAACATCGTCCCATGGACCGAGAGGTCCTGGTTCAATTCCCAGTCAGGGCACAAGACCAGGTTGTGTGCCAGATCCCTGGTAGAGGGCATGCAGGAGGCAGCTGATCAATGTTTCACTCTCACATCGATGTTAATCTCTCTCTCTCCCTTTCTCTCTAAAAACTAATCAATAAAAATATTTAAAACAAAGAAATTCCAAAATAAAATTATTTTGTTATATATTAGATAAGTGAATTTAATTGGTTTATGCATGATAATTTACTAATTATAGCTTATCATATAGTATATTTATATCTAATGAGGCAGATGTTAAAAAATAAATTATTCAGCAAGCTCTATTAAGAAAAGTATCCCAAAAGTTACCAATGTTTCATCTACTTGCAAATAAGATTGCACATATCATTTTCTATTATTTAATGAAAACTGGGAAGGGAAAAATAGACACATACATATAGGCTCTGTTGTTCTGGAATTATATTGTTACAATTTTAGGTGAGATAACATGCAAGTTATAAGCTAAAATAATTTCCTTTATATGTTTATTTCCCCCAACCATTCTCATGTATGAATTTGGTTGAAGATAATAGCAAAAGAACATTTTTATCCATACCAATACTAGGAGAAACTTAGCATGGATTACTGGTAACATGAGAATGTTAATATATCTTCTGTCGATGTTTTCTACCTCCAAGTACACAGATCCATTTTTTATAATGGTGGAAGCTTTGAAAAGAATGTTTCCTGAGAAAATGATGCCCTTGGTACTATTCAAAGTTCCTTTATTATTGTTGATTGTGAGGCCTTGCTGAGGAACAACATCACCTATAGCACCATGCTGTCATGAAAAGGGGACCTTTGGCCCTCTATTGTCACCAGAGCCCAGGGTGGTAAGGACTCCAGGACTAGTAGAATGTAATGGAAGAGTCTGCAGAAAGATCAGAGCCTCTGATTTATGCTAGTCACATACAATGACAGAAGAGAGCTCTGGTACAGTGGAATGAAAGAGGAGTATAAGCCACAAGACAATGGAGCTCAGCAGTCACACTAGCTTGTCTAACTAGAGAATTCTTATATGAGAAGAACTGACTGAGGTAGACCGACACTTTGGCATAACAGCAAGTTATTAACAGCAAGATAGTTATTTGTGAATAATATGTAATTGGTTCGCTGTTGTAGTTGTTCAAATTAAACAACAAGGGGAAGCAGAGAAGGAACTATGTAAAGGTCTACACCTCTCACTTTTCATGGCTGAAAATTAATATGTACTACATTAAAGTTTTTAACAGATTAAATAGTTGGATAAATGTATTAGTTAAGTCCATAAGAGTAAGTACATATGAATAAAATTCAGTGCTTTCTTCAGCAAAATGGGGATATGGGTGTCACTTTACACCCTTTATATATATTTTTTGGCCTGGCCAGTGTGGCTCAGTGGATTAAGCATTGTCCCATGCACCAGGAGGACCCTGGTTTGATTTCCAGTAAGGGTACATGCCTGGGTTGCTGGTTTGATCCCCAGTAGGGGGCATGCAGGATTAATGTTTCTCTTTTATGGATCTCTCTCTCTCTCTCTCTCTCTCTCTCTCTCTCTCTCTCCCTGAAATCAATAAAAACATATTTAAAAATATATATTGTGTGGGTTTTTCTGCCCAAACATGTTTTCCGGTAAAAATACATACAAGAAACTAGTGTGATTAAAATGCAAGTGAGTCATTGGTTTTTAGACAGAAGAGCTAAAATATAAAATATGCTGTTATCTATGGTAGATTATGTTATTATCTGCAAATACTGACTGTTCCTTTCTGCCACCAAACAAAAATTTCACAGGGTCCTGCCCCATTGATGTAAGCTCTCTTGTGGTTTGCTTTGGCCAAATGAATATATCAGTGTGCCTGTTCTCACTGGAGGCTTTAAGAGCTATGCAGCATTCCCGGAAGGCTGTGTGCTTCTGCCACGAGAAGAGCATGCATGTCTGGGAAGCTGCTAGCCCCAGAAAGTGGGATGTGGAAGGCATGATATCTGAATCCGACCTGTTGTGAGAACAGAGCTGCATCAGCCCATCCACGGTCTTTTAAATTTAGGAAAATGAGTGTGAGAAGAAATCAATCTTTGTTGATATAAGTCACTGAAATGTTGAGGATTATTTGTTAGACAGAATTTTTGAAGAAAAATATGGATACAGTAAACATGCTATAATTTTTGCCACAGTAGGTAAGTACACTTTACTTTCCCAAATGGGTATGAAAAATTTTTCTAACCACCAAAAATTAATAGAATCCTAGATGGCAATTAATTTGGGTTGGGTTTTCTACCTCACTAAATTGATGACATTGAGAAAATTATTAGGGCTTTAGAGTGAAAGATATTGTGTTCAAATCCTGGTTCTTCCATTTAATACTCTGGTAAACTTTAAACAAATTTTTTAACTCTTTGGGTTTTGGCTTCTTCATTTGCCTAACAGAAATAACACCAATGGAGTTTGTGAGAGTCTAATAAAAATAACGTGAAAAGTACCTAACATTTTATAGCATATTGTATGATCAATAATTAGTAGCAGTAAACAATATCAAGCTGTATTTCATTCTTTTTCAAAAAGAAAAAATAGTTCTGAATAATATTGGACTCTAAGATTTCTAATATTTAAATTGATTCCTTAAACAACCTATAATGCCACCAAGATACTGATGATTTCGGTAACGAATGTATAAGCACCTAGAGATATGAAAGAAAGAAAAAGAAGGGCAATACAGGAAATAGTAGCATGGAATATGCAGTTATTATATATACAGTATTCTTTTAGCTAGAAGTAGAAGACTACCCAAAATAAACTAGCTTGATTACATGGAAATATATTACCTCACACACATTGAAAATACACTAGCTTGATGGTTGATTAGCCATTCCATCTCTACCATCTGCCATCCTCTGTATTGCCTAAATCTTGGAGATTGTTCTAAAACAGCTAAAACTCTTCTAGGTTTTACTGTCCAGCATTAGATGGGGTGGGAGATCATCTCTTCCTGTAGTTTCTCTAGAGAAAGAAAATGATTTCCAGAAGCTCCCAGCAGAATCTGCCTCATGTTTTACTGACCAGAATTTTATCCCATCCAAATACTAGGAAGATGAATCAGCTCACTTTTAAAGTGTTGGGCCTTTGTCTGGAAACCATGGTGGCTTAGCTTCCTCTGGTACAAGAAGCTTTGATGGAGAGATGGACACTTGAGACAAGTCTGTTAGATAAAATGGAGGGTATATGAAGCCACCAACCATGGGTCCTACCAGGTAAAAATGCGCATTCCCCAATCAACTGTTGCTCACATTATATAGGTTTTTATTTCTACCAGATACCATTTTTAAAATATCAAATAAACTTAAGTAATAAAGTGAAACTTTAAAAAAAATGGCATATGACATATTTTAGCCTAGTTGACCATTAAACCCATAATTGACTTGGAGTAGAGCTACCACAAGCTGTTTCAAGAAAGAAAAACCAAGAGCTTTTATGAAACACTCTTCTAAGAATAGAAGTATGCATTTTCCCTCTACATGAGCAATGCACATTCTAGTACTTGTTTAAGAACACTGCAAGAAGTAAAATGGGGTTGTAAAAGTCAGCTAGCACAATGGTCCTCCGTTAGTCATTTGCACAGAATCTTGCATATAAAAATAGTCGGCTTTTAGGTCACCTACAGAGAGAGGTTTCTGGGTCTTCAGAAAGAAAAAGAGTGATCATTTTTATCATTTTTAGATTCTGTTCTGTATAAGCCCTTACAAAGTTGTTCTCAACTGTATGTTTAACATTTTTATATGTTTAAATTGAACAAAGGGAAAAATATTTTCCATCCTCAAAAATGAGACTTAACTTCCAAATTCACAAATTTTGCATTTTCATTTGAATAGCAGTAAAAAATAATACTTACAAATAGGAATTTCATCATTCCTCAGTGATTCATTTAAACAAGTTTATAGAGCTGTTTAAAATTTCATTTTATATTTACAAACATATAAGAACTTATCAGCAATTGAATGACCACAATGTATCTGACAAAAAAATATAATAATCAATAATTAGTCATTTAATTATGGAGATCATTATACTACATGTTAAAGTCTTTAGTTGCAGCACTGACAACTGCCATTCTACCTAAAATGTGCTATTACTTCTAATTTTCTATTTTCATCAAGGTCTAGTTTCAGGAGTTCCCATTTGCACTGTTTCACCATCATAGATCTTCCTGGATAGGTTGGACAACCAATTGGAGTGTTCTTAAAGCTGATTATATATATATGTGTGTGTGTGTGTGTGTGTGTGTGTGTGTGTGTGTGTATGTATACACATTATGCCTTCTAGGACCAGGTAAATGAACATAACATGAATCTCTGAACCTTTTTGAACTATTTGAGAGATCTTGGCCAGGACTTTATCTCCTGGACTCTACATGTTTCCCTCTGGCTAGATAGGGGTAGGCATGAAGGTTTGTTGAGTTCCCTCTAAAAGAACTACTACTTCCTATATATGCTTTGCCATTGTGGTCTTTCCTCAGGGGTCCCAAACACCCCCTCCAACCATGAGTTAAAAATGAGAACTGAATCAGGTATGAAAACTATGAAAACTATGGCCATCACCACAGGTCTATGGAGGTCAGTATCCCCAGTGACTACTACTTGGCTGCCCATTGTGGTAATTACATTCATCTTGCCTCTGGAGATTGAGAGACCAACTCTTACATACAGAGGTCAGCCACCACTGATCTTTTCTATAACGGCAGTGACAATATTACTAACACTTTTCTTTTGCCTCAGTGAAAGAAGACTTCCCTGGAACCTCTTGGTAAACATGGTCAGTTGGTGGGTACGCTACTCTTAGGAAACACATCCATTCTAGTGTGCCCACCTTTCTGAGTCCTTTGACCCTTTCCTCATTCTGCCAAGGCAATTCTTGAAAACATGCTGAGGCTGAAACAGTATCACCACCCCACTTACCAGCAACATCATGTCCCTTGCCATCTGGCCAGTCCAGGATCCAATTTACAAGCTTATTCTGAGGATTAGCTTTTAAAATGAGTTCTGGAACAAGTCTCTTCTTGTGAGTTTCCATAGATTCAGACCAGGAGACAATGATTCAAGTGCTATCCTGGAGGGAAATGGAGATTAATATACTAAAAGACAGACAGACAATAGTGTCTTATTAAGCCACTTACTACAGTGGAAACTAAAACTTAATCCTATGGAAAACATTTGGGAAATTATGTAAAACACACAGCATTATACCTCTTCAGGGTGGAGGGAAGTGTACTTTTAACATATTAATTTTCATCTTACACATTTTAAAGACTGCTTGTAGGAGTTGTTAATTTGTACTAGTTTTGGTCTGTTTCATGTGCAGGAAGAGTAACCCCCCTACCCTAAAATCATCATCCACAAAAATACAAATATTCACAGTTAGAAGTTGTCCAAAGCACACTGACACTGTAAATCCATAGATTATATGTGGGGTGTTAACAATCTCTGTCAGTACTATACTCAATAATACCATTTTTTTTTTATCCTCACCTGAGGACATTTTCCCATTTTTTGTTCAGATAGAGTAGGAGGGAGAGAGAGGAAGAGAGAGAGAAAAAAAACCATCAACATGAAAGGTACACATTGAGTGGCTGCCACCCACATGACCCAACCAGGGTCAGGGACATACCGCAACCGAGGTACATGCCCTTAGTGGGAACCAAACCCGGGTCTCCCTGGACTGCAGGCCGATGTTCTAACCACTTAGCATACCGGCCAGGGCAATAAGACCATTTTTTACTAAGAAAATCTATCACAAATATTAAGGTGTTCCCTTTGCAAGATTTTGACTTTCTCTTTAATTTTGGTCTGCTAATTTCCTTACTCTCTGATCAGTGCTTTTAAGGATATAGTTTTATGTTTTAAAGTATTTTTCATCAATTCCCATACAATCATTATTGATAAATAGGCTATATGTCCAGAACATATTTAAATTTGGTCAACTGTCCCCAAAACATTTTTACAATATGTTTGTTGAAATTAAAATTTATTCGAGAATCTTAGATTACATTTGTTTATTATGCCTCTTCGGTATATTTTAACCTTGAACATCTCTCTCTATTGTTTTCTTTTTTCCCATGACATCAATATTGACTTGTTTATCTTATGTCCTTTAACTTGCTTCTCTGTCCTCTATATTTTCCAAAATTAGATATCAGACATGTGCTTGACTGAATGTAAGTTAAACATTTTTTGTCAAGATGATGCTGTAATGACAGAAGGCCTACTAATTTAAATGATGCATCACATCTTTATCAAAATAAAATATACTTAAGAAAGTTTATAATACTCAGTAAAAAAATCAAGTACCAAAATAATCTCATCACTGAGGAATATGTATCATTAGAATTTTTAGTATGTATTTTTCTTATATATTTACTATTTCTTTGGGCTGTATTTTTCAGTGTTTTTGTGCTTATAAAATTCTGCGCCTTCATGGATTAACCTTCATCTATATTTCTTTTTAGTATTTTTTTAACTATACAATTATTTTGCTATATGCTTTAAATAATGTTCTAACTTACTATTTTTCCAAGTTACCTAAATCTTAAGCATGATTTTAAACTAAGACATTCTTTTTATTTTTCAATTTTTAAAATCATTTTAAATTAAACTACTCTTGTACTCCCAGTCTCCATTAAATCCAACTATACATGCGTTTTTTCAAAATAAGAAAATTTATGCTTATACAAGTATATAACCAACCTTAGCTGCAGTTTTTAAACATTCCCTGTAGTTTCTAAGATATTTAGCAACAACTAACTTCAAGTTCCTTTCAGCTTAATAGCCTTAGAAGAGACACCACTTGGCACTGGTTATGTCTATTCTGAATAGGCCTTGGGTTTGTCTCATTTTCCCCTGAATGCCAGATCGTTAATTAGTCTCTTCTAGTTATCTAACCTAATTACCTGGAAGTCTAATTACAGCAAGGCCTTTAACTAGGCCAACTTGTACTCTAAGATAACATTTATCCTTGGATTTTTTTCCCCCATCTTCCACATAACACATCACAAGCAAGGAAAAACAATTCACACTAACTCTTTCGGTCAAATCTGTGCTATTTTCGCTCCAAAGCCTGCAACCAACCTTGCCTTTTTAATAGTCTGTTTCTTTTTCTTCTTGGCTTCTTATCCCTCCACCTTAATGGATTTATATTTTAAACCATAGAATTGAATATCTACTATATTCACAATTTAAACCTCTATTTGAAAATTTTTTAAAAAGCGCTAAATTCTAGAATAAATTACTCTACAAATACATTATTGCACTGTTTTCCAAATAATTTTCAAATTACAGTAATTTCAGGCAACATGAATTTTTGTATGATTTGAATTTAGTCATTAAATTGTCTGTATTTATACAAATTTCAAAAATAGTTTATTATCTAATATAAAAATATTTTCTTTTATCCATTTAAAATGTTTGTAATGAGAGAAAACAGACAGCTCTGGTGGTAGGAGGCAGGGGTGTTGGGGAGGGTGAAGGGATTGAGCAAAAAGAAAAAAAAAGTGAAAAAGAACACATGGGCATAGAAAAACAAATAAAATGCAAAAAAAAACTGTCATATTTTACATTTTAGACCATAGTTCATAGAGTGTTGTATTTATAATATTAGATGTCTCTTTATTTTTCTTTATCTGAAATTCTTAAAAATATAATAAGACAAGCTTACTTAGTTAATAATTCCTTAAGCTCTAAATGAGAAAAACGTATTCTAATGCAATATTTCTGTTTGACATAGTATTGCTTTAGTGAACAACCACCAAAAATTGTATTACTCTATAGAACTTAATACTTTGAAATATTTCTCAAGATATTTCATGTTAATCCCATTATTATGGGACTACAATCAAATGACTGAAATGATAGTAATGGTCACTGCTTTTATAAAAATTGTACATGGATTGTACTGAATCTGAAACCTACTCCAAGTAAAATAGCTATCAACTGTTATGTTCCTGGTAATAATAAATGCTAAGCTATCTTCCATAAAAGCCAACGGAATGCACCCATCTCCCTCTTTGTTCATCCCTTCCCCCCGTGATCTGTAGGGATTGGACTGGAAGTTCTCTGGGGAGTGTGAAGTTGGAGCTTCCTGGTGAAGTTGTCCAGATGACCTTGCTTATGATGTCTGTTCTTCTCTTTGCTTTCTTCCTATTATTAATATTAGCAAGTTAATTATGATAACAGAAGGAGATTAGACTTTGGGTGGTGAACACACATTACAATATATTGATCTATCATAGAACTGTACACTTGAAACCATATAATTTTATTAACCAGTATAACCCCAATAAATATAATATAGTAAAAAAAAAGAAGAAGAAGAAAAACTGTTTTCACTGGAAAAAATATGAGGTATAATCCATATATTTCAATGTAATAATGTCCAAATACTTTTTTCCTATTTAAATATTCCTATTATTATATGCATAGTATGTTTATTATATAATGCCAATTGAATTTCTAAAGGCAACAATATGACTATGTAAAAGCTACAGGAAAAACATGATATAATATTTTTCTTTCTCTTTGTCAGATACTTGAAAAACTCAAATGACTTCGTATTTTTTCTTCCAATTGGACAAACAGAATAACTTCTGACTTTAGGCAAAAATGTTAACTTATGCAACAGTTGATTTATTTTTCATTCATAATAAAAGGGCTCCATACATTATGGAGAGATGGACCGAAAAAATCAGGCAACATTCAAGGTGAGTGAGGGAATGTAGATTACACTTGTCGATGGGAAAATTCCACAGTTACATTAGAGGAGAGCATGTGGAATGGGAAATGTTGTTGTTAACTTTGAGAAAATACAATCTGGCATAATTCAGCTTTTGAATCCACGTGGAAGTTCAGAGCTCATTTTCGAGTTTTGCTAACATCTGTACGTGTGGCACCCCATGTTGCCCAGCAGTATACTACAAGTTGAGGTTTAAAGAGGAACAGGATATATCCTCATTCTTATGGATAGGTAAATAAGCAATTACAGTAAATGCTTAGTTGTAAGGTATGTACAAAACAAGATGGTTGAATATATAGGAAGTGGTTAGGTAAAGGAAAGAAGATAGTGATACCTAAGAAGAGTTTTACATCACTAATGGAAATTTTCTAACAAAATAAAAGAACATGTTAGAGAAGTACATTTTAAAAATCCTGAAAGCCTGAGCATAGGATTCAGTTGGGAAAAGGCATGTAGTTCAGAACCGCAGCTGCTTAGAATATCAGCAAACAATCGTAAGAATTGAGACTGGAAGGGTAACTATGAGCAGATCATAGAGCACCCTGGATATCACACTAAGGAGATTTATCATGCCACATCTTAGAATCATGTCCTGGTTTTTAATCAGGGGGATAAAGAATCAGATTTGAGAGATCAATTGAGTTACAGATTTTAAACTTTCTAGCCTCTGGAACTGTGACAAAATACATTTCTGTTGTTTCAGCCACGTAGTCTGTGGTCTTTTGCTATGGCACCCTGAGCAGACAGAGACATTGATGGAGATTTATGTGTGTAGAGGAGGAAAAAGGCAGCCCATCACGCTACTCAGAGAGCAGGCCACTATACTGAAGATCTGATAAATAGACCATTAAAATTGTCATTTACTCCCATTGTGCACTGTTGATTTAGCTTGTCTTCCAATTTTATCATTGGAAACTTATTTTTCTCCTTAGGTTGGAATGTGAATAACTGCAATATTTTAACAGAATTTTATATTGGTTTCTTAAAGTAGGACACTGCCCTTTCTTTATAGTAGTTGCTAAGATAGTAAAGAATGTCTAATATTGTGCAAAAACATTAAGGCAGATGTAGTCATTAATTACTTCCTGAGACCTGCTTACCAGTAGATTCTGGGGCCAAGACTGTTCTTAAAGCCAGTTGGCAACGTTTTTTATAAGGTATTTATCAGAAAAATAAAATAATATGGGAGATTTAAAATATTGGCACATGGTCTTAGACTTATTCAATCAATATAAGAAATATAATCATTATAATCAGTGTCAATTATTATAGACATTCAAATAATTTTCAAATATAGCACGGATGCTTTTTTTTCTAATTTAAGGACTTCCCCTCATATTGCTATACGGTTTTCAAATTTAACATGTAATGCTCATTTTTCAGGTTTTCAAATTTTTTATCCAGCAATTTTTTAGAGTTTTTAGTTTCTAGCCCACTTTTGTCAAATGCATTTTCTTTTATTTTTTAAGCACTATCATAAATTTTGATGGAGCAAGGAATGAGCACCTCTATGGTTTCCGGTCATCAAAACATTCGTCTAGGTATCATGAGAGTGTAGAAAACCAAGAAACAACTAAAATCTGTGTGTATAGTATAAAGGAGTTGTTTCATTTTGTAGAGCAAAATCATTAGATTTCTAAAGACTTTTATGAAAATTCATTGTGATATTAACTATGAAAATGTCTTCTTGGTTTTAAATGCTGTAGAATCAAAGAGCATGTTTGTGTGATGCAGGACCCATAGATTACTACTGAACAGTTACATATGGCTATTCATGATCCAAACATACAGCAGGTTGTTTCCAAGGGGTCAGCAAGCATGGTGGACTGGATGTAAGCTGTCTTAAAGTTTGTTTATCCCGAAAAGAAGAATTTCCTTCCTCTCCTGTAAATGTCAAGTGGATCTCCCAAGATGAAACAGCTGATATGTTGTATACAAATCAGGCAGGATTGGCTTTAGGATAATTAGATATTTACCCATTTAATAAACCTCTTACCCAGGTCATGGCAGATGTGTGGTTCAAGGGCCCTTTTCTATGACCACCCCAAGTATACTAGCTGCTGCAAAATCAAGCAATGATCAAATCAGTCACATCAGAGTGTTGTGTCATCTTGTCTTGTGAGTGTTACAGATGCTCAGAAAATTAGAAAGGATAGTAAAGATATTTGTCCCAGCAGGGTTGAAATAGTAACATCATTATTATGAAATTGGATGAATTAAGCAAACATATCTATGTAGCACTATCAAAGGTGGTATGGACAGATGGGAGTCCCTATTGGTCTCCCAACATGGAAGGGCCCTAAGAAACCCCCTCAAATTTACCCTAGTTGGAGGAATTTTAAAAGACAAAAAGCATATGACACAAATAACCTCCAATTATCAAAGACATTCACATCATTAATAGGATTGAGTATTAAAGAATGATCCAATGTCTCGCAAGGCCATATGGACATGTACGGCCAGTGGCAGAGAACAAACCATTCTAGGTCTCCTTGACTTAGAAGTCCAACTTCAAAGTCTTTTATAAAGTCTTGATGGACGCTATACTTAAATTTGTAATATTTGTATATTTGTATACTTAAATTTGTAATATTTTACCTTAATCACATCAAACATTGTAATCACGCAATGTTTGATGTGATTAAGGCAAAAGGTTGGAAGAAAATTAAAAATTTTGAACAGACTTTATGTGAAGCAGATTCATCTTCTTTACATAAATCTGTTATTGGGATAGATATTGTGTCTGACTGGAAATGCTTCCCCTACCTACTATTGTAAAACAGAAGACATGTAAGTTGGTCCTTAGACCAGTATTAATTGGACATAATAATAAATTGCAACTGAGAGATTTGCCTGAGCCAACATTAGTTGTTAATTGGACACAATATTAGGCACATGGTGGAACAAAATGGAACAAAAATTACCACTTCAGCCCGGCCGGTGTGGCTCAGTGTTTGAGCGTCAACCCATGCACCAAGAGGTAGCCGGTTTGATTCCCAGTCAGGGCATATGCCCATGTTTTGGGCCCAATCCCCAGTGGGGGGTATGTAGGAGGCTGCTAATGGATATTCTCTCACATTGATGTTTCTATCTCTCTCTCCCTCTCCCTTCCTTACTCTCTAAAATTAATTTAAAAATATATTAAAAAAAAAAAGACAAGAAATTACCACTGCAATTTTGGACCTGTTAGAAGTTGGTATAATAGTGTCAACAAATTCTTTGTACAATAGCCCTGTGTGGTACATGGCTTATGGAGACTGACAGTATATTATCAAGGTTTGAACAAATAGTCCTACCTATAGCATAAGCTGCTTCTGATTTGTTTTCATCAGTGAAACTTTAAAAAAATGACATTGCACTAAGGAAAACTGGTACTCAATGATTTACATTAAAAATATTTTTTTTTATCTTGCCCTGGCTGGTTTGGCTCAGCGGTTAAAGCGTTGGCCTGCGGTCCAGAGAGACCTGGGTTCAGTTCCCACTAAAGGCATGTACCTCGGTTGCACTTTGTCCTGGGTTGTGTGGGTGGCAGCCACTCAATATGTCCTTTTCATGTCGATGTTTCTCTCTCTTTCTCTCTCTCCCTCCCACTCTATCGGAACAAAGAAATGGAGAAATGTCCTCAGGTGAGGATTAAAAAAAATTAATATATATATATATATATTTTTTTTTTCTTATCTTGATATCAGAAAAAAGCCAAATGCAGTTTGCCTTCACATGGGAAAGATTCCAATTTATATTTGCTAGATTGCCACAGGGTTATTTGAATTCACTAGCTTTCTGTTCCAATTTGGTTAAAAGGGATTTGGACTTATGTAGGTTCTGAGTGTGATAAGATTACATTGATGATATCATATCAAAAAAACTGAAGAACAAGTAAGGACTGAAGAACTCTGTAAATATACTAAAAGCAATTAATTTTACAATAAAAATGGTTGGACTGCATGGTATATAAATTATATCTTGATAAAGCTGTTATATAAACAAAATAAATATATTGCTTTTGCTTGGTGAACATTTTTATTATTTCTACCTTCCATACAAGAAAAACATGTGTTGGTTTATATTTGTATTTGATAAAATATGTTAATAAATTGTGTTTCCTGAAAAAGAAAATGTTAGAGAAAAGATAAATTGACCATGTATCAAGAGCTGGCTAAGAAGATCCATAGTAAAAATAATTTACTATCCAAATCAGGTTGGTTTTGAATGTTATAGGGGTGTGATTTATAATTATTCTGGGACAATAAGTGTAAAATGAAACTTTTTCAGGCAAATCAAGAAGTACAACAAGCCTACTTTACACAATGCTAATGGCTATTGGCTTTCTACTAAATGCAGAGGACATGTATGGGTTAAAGTATGGAAGGAAAATGACTTGGTTTATATTTATAATAATTGAAATTGCAAGATATGGAGTGAACAGTTTGCATGGATTTGAGCAACTGGCAAAATGAAACAAAAGAGACAAATTGGGAGGATGTTAGACTAAGCAAGCAAAAGAGCTCAACTGTCTACAATAAAACTGGTTTAGTGGGACTGAAGGAAAGTGGAAGGACTTAAAAGAGAGTTAGGAGTTGGTGTGTTATAAATTAGTTGTTGATAAATGGGTAAAGAGCCAAAGAAAAGAAAGAATTTGATGGCAAAAAAAGAGGGGGGGGGGGAGAAAGAGAGAGAGAGAATGACTAGCTGATAGAAATATGAATAGGTAGAATCCCAAACACAGAGAGTGTATGTCTAAGGAGCTATGCTATAGTTAAGTTATAACTATGATGATTATCCTGGGAGCAGAAGTTGCATTTGTCACTGAAAGTGCATGAAGTTTCAGGAGTTTCAATATTATGGTGTCTGACACCCTACAGAAAAAGATGAGGTCATCTCCTGAAAGTAAAATGTGGGTTACAAGTGGGAGGAGAAAAGTGAAGGTTTAAAGGTTCTTTTTGAGATAAATGGTGAGCATTGATTAGAAATAAAAGGCTCGAGATTTAGTACTTTTTGATAAAGATTTAGTACCATCTGAGAACATGAATTTGTACCAGCAGCATATTTGTGGTTACATGATTTTTTTTTTTCCTTCAGCAGCACTGAGCAGTTCAACTGTAGAAGGAGAAAAGGAAACACCAAAATCTGCGAATAAAATGCTATATTTGACATAAGACAATGACAACAGCCAAACAGTTGAGGTTAAAATGATGGATTCTGTTCCCTGGGTTGGATGGGGAATCACTGAAGACAGAAGAATTGAATGGAAGTAGAGAAATGTGTCAAAAAACTAGTGGGCTTAATAAAGCCAAAGCTTATAGCAACTGAGAAGATGCCAAGCATTAACTGATTATAGTTGGGTATGGGGTTATTGATTTTAATACCTGTGAAGTTTATTAATCACTAGTGTTAAATTAAAAGGTGTGGTTTTGAAATAGATGCCAGAACAGAGTTTTGTAACAGGTATGGTGTATTATTTTCTAGGATTGCCATAACAAAGTACTGCAAACTGGATGGCTTAAACATCAGAAGTTTATTGTCTCATGGTTATAGAGGCTAGGACTTTGAAATCAAGGTGTCAACATGGTGGTGGTCATTGTCTTTTTTGTGTGTGTGAGAACTATGAGGGACAGATCTGTTGTAGGCCTCTCTCTCCTTGGCTTGTAGACGGTACTACTCTCCCTGCGTCTCTTCACATTGTCATCTCTCTATGTCTGTCTGTCTCTGTGTCCAAATTTTTTCTTTTTGTAAGGACACCAGTCATAGTGGAGTAGGCCCAGTATAATAAACTTATTTTAACTTGATTGCTTCTATAAAAACTTTATCTGCAAACAAGGTCACATTCTGAAATACTGGGGTAAAGACTCCAACTTACCTTTTTTTTAATAGGTCACCATTCAATCCACAGCATATAGGACTTAGGGGTTAATGCATTATGAGGAAACAGCCATATCTTAGGCATTCTCATAAAGGTAATGTCACCTTGGATACATGAAGTTCTCGGGAAAGACAAGAAGCAAACTCTTTATCAACTGAGGGGTAGTTTTGAGAAAGTGAGGAGGATACAATGAGGGTAATATTCCTATGGGAACTGTTGAACTCAAAACTGTTGAACTTTCCACTCCATAAGGGTGGATAATGGTATTTGAATGTAGGCTGAAGAGGAAAGAGGATCCTGACATGACTCCCCAGCTCTGTAGTAACAGGGATGGTGGAGAACGCGCAGGAATCCCGAGAAGGCTGCTAAGACAGTGGTCCAAGAACAACCAGCTTCTCTTCTGACAAGTAGGTGCAGAGTAATTTAGTGAAAGAGGCTGAAAAGAGCAGTGAATTTTTAGAGCATAGAGATTCTGCTTAAAGAATGGAAGGTAGTCACAGGCGACAGAGTGGAACTTTCGGGAAGGAGAGGAAAAGGAGGTTGGATCTGAGAAGCAGATGTGCTAAAATGGAAGTGCAGGGAAGAGATTAAATTTTCATCAGTGACCAAAAATAACAAGAAAGGAGACAGGAAGGGTCCCCAGAATTTTCAAAATATTACTGCCAAAATTCCCATTTTGAATTCATCGGGCTTCCTAGGCACGCTAGGTTTTGGACAGAGAAGCGATCTGTGTAGCAGAGGAAGTGGATATGAGTAAGAACACACGCTTCTGTGAAACAGCTGGACTTCATTTTGCTGCCAAAGGAATCCAACCCCTAATAATAATAAGCAGCAGAATTAATTAACTGGGTTTCCTCTATTCTAAATCATAATTAATTGAAAAAAGGAACCAATGATATAAAAAGGTTTAGGGAGGCAAAGGGGTGCTGGAGGGTTGATGAGGACGCCACCAAATCAAATAACACGTGAGACAATGTTTCTTCTAACTGATGAAATACAGACATTTTTAGAACCCTAATCTGGTATTTTAAACAGCCACTAAATCAAGCTGAAGGAGGTAGAGTCGGTGACCTCTCTGTGAGGAGCTCGCTGGAGCTGGGGACTCTGTGTGTTAAGGTTCTCTTCTTAAAGAGGACTCTCTTCTCTTTTGCCTTTGTCAATTTTTCCCAGTTGGAAATAATGAAGTACTACTTTATTCATGCAAAACAAAAATGTATAAAAGTTCTACCATTCATTTGTATGACAATATCTTAAAAAAAAATGGATCTTTATCTTTGTTAAATCAGGAATAAAGTATTAATGTATGGTGCTCAAGAGTCTGATTAGAGACTAGAAAATGTGATCTGGCTCTGACAAATGACAAGACTTGAAGCAGGAAAGGTTTTCCTTAAGGATCTGCATAATCTGAAATCTGGTTGGAGGGTGAGGAGGTGGTTGACATCATCTTCAAGTTTGGAGACACTCCTATATATGGAAATTTGGAAAACTAATTGAGAAGGCCACAGTAAAGCAATGCCCCAAAGTGGATCTGGTTTGGAGATATATAAGGTGCAGCAATCATTTTGCTAAAAAATAAAAATCTGCAATATAGAAGGATGGTGAGTTCTGGGATTTAAATGGTCATGGAAGCAGAAAGAGTTGCAATCAGTATGCAGCCACTTTTGTCTAGTCAGGTGATTAGAAGGGGAAGGAAACTGATATAAAAATCCATTAGACCCAGTTTCTCAGGGACAGGTTTGCATTTTTAAGGAAAGGGATGATGTCGTTAAAATAAAGAAGTGTAGTGTCAAGAACATAGGCCCCGTAGAAGAGTATGGTATTTTTACCAGAGAACAGAATCGAGGACAGTCATGAGATGGCTCACTCTTTTTCAAAGACCTCTGACAATAGGATAAGATTTAGTTGCAGAGCAGAAGTGAAGAAGATTAACTATAGATAGGTTACGGTTGTGATCAAAATTCTTTGAATTTCTAAGGTCTCCAACTGGACACTCGGTCACTTGCTTTGTGGTACTAAAAGTATCTTTCAAACAGAAATTCATCATACATGGTTCTATCACTAATATATTGGTCACAAGATCCTTTGGACAAAAATGTATAAAGATGGTTTGGGGTTATCAGTAGGAAAAAAGGCCCAGAAAGGACAAAATGTCACTTTCCAAATGGGTAATAAATTGATTTATGTCATTAAATTGGAATATTAATCACAAAAAGACTTTTCCTGCATTGTAAACTGCTGACAAGACTATTATTACACACTGGGGGAATAATGGTGGCTGCAGGACCAGAGGGAGGGTGAGTGTGGCAGAGAGTGAACTAGTGAGAGAGAGTGTGAGTGGATGTGAAGGTGGACGACCAAACTCGTGCAGTGCAGAGATGCAGAGAAGAAGCTTCCTGTGCTGTGGACAGAGCAGCCAGCTACTATGGTAAGCGACTCTCCAGGGTGCCTCTCTCTGTGCCGTGGGGAGGTCCCACTATTTTGAAAGATCCCAGGTCTTCCCTGGAGGGAAGCTGTGGGAGTGGCTAGGGCCCAGCAACCTGAGCCCTTCAGTGCACCTGGCACCATCAGACCAGTGGACACTCTGTGTCAACACAGACCAGTGCACAGTCATGGAGCTCCCAAGGTGCCAATCTCTGAAACCATGGACAGCTGAGAGCCAGCACCATCCCCTATAGCAGCAGCCTGATCAGAGTCATGGTATACCCCCAGCAACAGAGGCTGGGGAGCAGACACCCATCCCCAGGCAACAGAAGCACAGACCAGCAGCTAAGACCTATCCCTAAAAACTACAGCAAAAGCTGAGCAGGAGTTGAGCCCCATAGGGCAGCAGCACTTCACAGCCGCTAGCCACAGAACCTGGGGCTTCACAGAGCTCTGTGCAGTCCAGCAGCTCACAAGAGCAGTGGGAAACCTGAGCCCAAGAGAAACTGGAGCAATCCTGGTGCAATCCAGCTGCCCTCCCGCAGGACTTGCATAGGGTGGGGGCACCAGAGAGGCCTGAGGGACCCAGCTGCACACAAAATAGGCATAGATGATGTGAAAATGGAGGCTAAGTGAATGGAAGCTACACAGATGATCTCCCAGGACCAAATGGGAATTACAACTAAAATAAAGACAAATCATCAGAAAAAAGCAACAGAAAAGCAGCAGGACAGGACCATATAACCAGGGACACTGGTAGGATCTGTAGAGGCACGAAAGGGTGGCAGGCTGGGAGCCCTCAAACAGAAGCAGCCTTAGCTCTGAGCAGTGCCCTTGGGGAATAAAGACCAAGCCTGCTCCACAGCACAGAGAGCCAGGACAGAGCACTAAAATAGCCAGAGCCACTCACCTGGGGGCTATAGCAGAGGGAGGGCAGACTGGGCTGGAACTCTATGGGGACATCCAGGATTTGGAGGGCACCCAGAGTTTTTGCTGAGTTACAGCCGCAAAGGACGGTGGCCAGTGTGCTCCTTCCAAGAGCTCTGGGGAAAAGCAACAGCACCCCCACTCCAAGATTCAGCCTTTTCCAGGTGAGGCAAAGAAATGCAAATTAAGGGTCATGAACAACCAGCATCTATCCCACCCTCTGGAAACCCTCTTATGAAGAACACCAGGGGTACATTCCAAGGCACTGAGTAACTGAGACTATTATCCACCACGACAAAGCTAGAGGATAACGGAACCTTTCCAGGGCTTGCAAATCTACCCAGAAAAGTAAGACTTGACAGTGGTGTTTAATGTGAGCCCACCCAGGCTCATCCAAACCCAGTAGAGGGAGCCACAAACAGCAGAACACCAACACCCACAAGAAAAATGTGGCAGGCAACAAAACCCACTGATATAGCCAAAATGGTGAAACAAAAAACAAATCACAAATGAAAGAACAAGAGAACTTTATTGAAGATGAGATTAAAGAAATGCAGCTAAGCAAATTATCAGAGGGAGAGTTCAGAGTCATGATCTTGAGGAAGCTCAACAGCATGAGTAAGGATATCAGCACCATGAGTAAAGATACAGAAACATTGAAAACCAACCAAGTGGAAATGAAGAATGACAAAGCAGAAATAAAGAACACATTGGAAGGACAAACCAGCAGAGTAGAGGAAGCTGAGGACTGGACCAGTGAATTAGAGGACAGAGTAGAAAAAATCAACCAATCAGAAAACCAAAAAGAAAAAACAATTAAAAAACAGGAGGACAGCTCAAGAAAACTGTGGGACAACTGGAAACATAGCGACAGGAAACTTCCTTAATTTGTTGAAGGAAGAAGGAGAGCTCCAAGTAAGAAGAATCCAAACAGGCCCACACATAGTAATTAAAATGCCAAAATTAAAGACAAAGAGCGAATCCTAAAGGCAGAAAGAGATAAGCAACAGGTTACCTACAAAGGAACCCCATAAGGCTCTCAGCTGACTTCTCAATAGAAACACTACAGTCCAAAAGGGAGTCGCATGAAGTAATCGAGGTCATGAAAAGCAAGGATCTGAATCCAAGACTACTCCATCCAGCAAGGCTATCAGTCAAAATGGAAGGTCAAATAAAGAGCTTTCCAGACAAAAGTAAAAGGCTGAGGGAATATGTTAACACCAAATAAGCACTGCAAGATATGCTAAAAGGACTGCTGTAATTCGTAGAATAAATAGGGAGAAAAATAGAACCACACTAAACAAAAATGGCAATAAATAAGTACATATCAATTATCACCTTAAATGTGAATGGTTTGAATGCTTTGATAAAAAGACACAGAGTAACTGACTGGATAAGAAAGCATAACTCACATATATGTTGTTTATAAGAGACCCACCTCACAACAAAAGACTCACATAAGTTGAAAGTGAAGGGAAAGAAAAAAATCTTTCAAGCAAATGGAAAGCAAAAATAAGCCGGGGTAGCAATACTCATATCTGATAAAATAGATTTCAAAATGAAGGCCATAACTAGAGACAAAAAAAGGTCACTACATAATATTGAAAGGATCTATCCAACAGGAAGATATAACCTTGGTAATCATATATGCACCCAATATAGAAGCACCACCATATATTAAAAATCTTTTCGAGGACTTCAAAGGAGAAATTAACAGCAATACAATCATAGCAGTGGACTTCAATACCTCACTGACATCACTGGATAGATATTCTAGACAAAAAATTAACAAGTAAACACAGACTCTAAATGAAGCACTAGATCAAATGGATTTAATAGATATCTACAGAGAATTACACCCCAAAACTACAGAATACACATTCTTCTCAAGTGCACATGGGACATTCTCAAAGATAGACCACATGTTAGGGCACAAACTAAGTCTCTACAAGTTCAAGAAGATTCAAATCATATCAAGCATCCTCTCAGATCACAATGGCATGCAACTAAAAATCAATAGCAACAAGAACATGCAAAGATTTGAAAACATGGAGGCTAAATAGCATGTTACTGAACAATGAATGGGTTACTGAAGAGATCCAGAAAAAAATTAAAAACTTCCTGTAAACCAATGAAAATGAAGACACAACAACACAATATCTATGGGATGCAGTGAAAGCAGTTCATAGCACTACAGGCCTACCTCAAGACGCAAGAAAAATCTCTCATAGACTATCTAACTTCACAACTTAAGGAACTAGAAAGCAAACAAGAAGAAAACCCTAGAGCAAGTAGAGGAAAGGAGTTAGTAAAGATCAGAGCAGAAATAAATGATATGAAGACCCCCCCAAAAAAACAAAACAAAACAATTCAAAGAATCAATGAAAGAAAGAGCTGGTTCTTTGAAAGATAAACAAGATTGATAGCCCCTTAGCTACTCAACAAGAAACAGAAAGAACCCAAATACACAAAATCAGAAATGAAAGAGGAGAAATAATAACTGACACCACAGAAATACAAAGGATTGTTAACAAATTTCATTAACAATTATAAGGCAACAAATTTGACAATCTAAGCAAAATGGACAAATTTCTAGAAACACAAAGTCTCCCAAAACTGGACCAGGAAGAGATAGAAAACTTGAACAGACCAATAACAACAGAAGAAATTGAAGATGTAATCAAGACTCTCCCAGCAAACAAAAGCCCAGGCCCGGATGGCTTCATGGGGGAGTTTAACCAAACATTCAAAGAAAAACTAATACCCATTCTCCTCAAACTATTTCAAAAAATCCAAGAAGAAGGAAGACTTCCAAACTCGTTTTATGAGGTCAGCATAATTCTAATTCAAAACCAGAAAAAGACACTACAAAGAAAGAAAACTACAGGCCAATATCCCTGATGACCATAGATGCCAAAATCCTTAACAAAAGACTAGCAAATCAGATCCAACAATACATCATAAAAATTATTCACCATGACAAAGTGGGATTCATCCCAGGGATGCAAGGCTGGTAAGTATTTGCAAATCAATAAATGTGATACACCACGTAAACAAAATGAAAGATAAAAATCACATGATCATATCAAGAGATGCTGAAGAAGCCTTCGACAAAATCCAGCACCCATTTCTGATAAAAACGCTCAGCAATGTGGGAATAGCGGGATCATATCTCGACATTATAAGGGCCATATATGAAAGACCTACAGCTAACATCATACTCAATGGGCAGAAACTAAAAGCATTTCCCTTAAAAATAGGAACAAGACAAGGATGCCCACTTTTGCCACTCTCATTTAACATAGTACTGGAAGTTTTAGTCAGAGCCATCAGACAGGAGGAAGAAATAAAAGGCATCCAAACTGGAAAGGAGGAAGTGAAACTGTCATTATTCGCAGATGACATGATACTATACTTAGCAAACACCAAAGAGTTTATCCAAAATTTACTAGAATTAATAAATGAATTTGTCAAAGTAGCAGGATACAAAATTAATGTCAAGAAATCTATGGCATTCTTATACACCAATGATGAACTCACAGAAAGAGAAACGGAAAAAACAACAATCTCATTCACCATTGTGGCAATAAAATTAAGATTCCCTTGAATAAACTTAACTGAAGAAATAAAGGACCTATTTGCAGAAAACTACAGGTCATTGAAAAAAGAAATAGAGGAAGATAAAAAAAGTGGAAGCACATACCTTGTTCATGGATTGGAAGAATTAACATCATTAAAATGTCCATACTACCCAAAGCAAAGTATACATTCAATGCAATTCCCATCAAAATACCAATGGCATACTTCACAGAACTAGAACAAATACTTCAAAACTTCATATGGAACCAAAAAAGACCCCGAATAGCCACAGCAATCTTAAAAAAGAACAAAATTGGAGGAATCACATTACCAGATTTCAGGTTATACTACAAAGCCACTGTAATCAAAACAGCCTGGTACTGGCACAAGAACAGGTATATAGACCAGTGGAACACAACAGAGAACCCAGAAATGGACCCAAGACAATATGCTCAATTAATATTTGACAAAGGTGGCAAGAGCATACAGTGGAGTAACGACAACCTCTTTAATAAATGGTGTTGGGAAAATTGGACAGCTACATGCAAAAAAAATGAAACTAGACCATCAACTTACACCATACACAAGAATAAACTCAAAATGAATAAAAGACTTAAATGTGACTCATGAATCCATAAATATCCTAGAAGAAAATGTAGGCAACAAATTTTCAGATATCATACGCCGCAGAATTTTCACTGATACATCACCTTAGGCAACAGAAACAAAGGAGAAAATGAACACATGGGACTACATCAAGCTCAAAAGCTGCTGCACAGCAAAAGAAATAACCACCCAAATGGAAAGGCAACACACTCTATGGGAGAGCAAAATTGCCAATGATATATCAGATAAGGGATTAATTTCCAATATATAGAGAGTGCTCATACAACTCAACAAAATGAAGACAAAGAACCCAAATAAAAAATGGGCAGAGGAACTAAATAGACACCTCTCCAAACAGGACATACAAATGGCTAAGAGACATATGAAGAAATGCTCAACATCACTAATCATCAGAGAGATGCAAAGTAAAACAACAATGAGGTATCACCTCACACCTGTCAGAATGGTCACCATCAACAAATCATCAAACAACAAGTGTTGGCGAGGGTGTGGAGAAAAGGGGACTCTAGGACACTGCTGGTGGGAATGCAGACTGGTGTAACCACTATGGAAAACAATATGGTGTTACCTCAAAAAATTAAAAATTGGACTTCCATTTGACCTAGTGATCCCACTTCTAGGAATATACCTTTAAGAAACCTGTGACACCAATCAGAAAGAATACATGTACCCCTATGTTCATAGCAGCACTATTTACAACAGCTAAGATCTGGAAACAACCCATGTGTCCATCAGTAGATGAGTGGGTTAAAAAGTTGTGGTACAGTCCTGGCTGGTTTGGCTCAGCAGTTAGAGAGTCGGCCTGCGGTTTGGAGAGACCCGGGTTTGGTTCCTGATAAGGGCACGTACCTCAGTTGCAGTTTGTCCCCGGCCCTGGTGAAACTCGATGTGTCCCTTTCACATTGATGTTTCTCTTTCTCTCTCTCTCCCTCCCACTCTATTTGAACAAAATATCGAAAAATGTCCTCGGATGAGGATAAAAAAAAAAAAGGTTGTGGTACATGAATACAATGGAATACTATGCTGCTGTAAGAAAGAAAGATCTCTTAGCCTTTGAGATGGCATGGAAGGACCTGGAGGTATTATGCTAAGTGAAACAAGCCAAACAGAGAAAGAAAAATATCACATGATCTCACTTATTTGTGAAATATAATGAACTAAACAAAGTTCTGAGCAAAATTAACCCAGAGACATAGAGGTCTGGTACAGACTGACAAGCCTTGTGGGGGAAGAGATTAACCACAGAACTTATATGCATGTATGCATTACCAATGAACATAGACAACAAAACTGGGGATGGGGCGGGCGGAAAGGGGAGGAGGGTGTTAATGGGGGGAAATGAGAAACATATGTAACAAAAACAAATTAATAAATAATTTTAAAAAAGACTATTATTATACATACTTTTGAAGAGCATTTAACAATTACATGAAATATTTATGACAAAAATAGAAATAAGGTATGTTTATTCAAAGTTTGTAAAATTGTTTTACATACAAGCAGAGAAAAGGGGACAGAGACAAACTTTTAAAATGAAAAAATAGCCTGGCTGGTGTGGCTCAGTGGTTGAGCATCCACCCATGCACCAAGAGGTTGCCAGTTCAATTCCCAGTCAGGACACATGTCCAGGTTGTGGGCCCAATCTCCAGTCGGGGGGGCATTCAGGAGGCGGCCAATCAAGGTTTTCTCTCATCAATCTTTCTATCTTTCTCCCCCTCTTCCTTCCTTTCTCTGTAAAAATCAATAAAGAAAAAAGAATTTATTATAAAAATATTAAATTAAATTTAAAAATATATTTATCGAGACTTGCATACATGCTATTCTACATGTAACTAAAAATGTCTCAAAAACATTTGATAGTTCATTCTCACTTTGATGTTTACATTTTTAAAATATCTCCTGTAATACTCTTTAACCACTACTTGCAAATAAACGAATCCCTGTTATTGTAAAGATGTAACTGGAGTACTTTAAATTGCAAAGATTCGCAGAACAAAAAATATAAAAGACAAATGCAAATAGCACTTTCCACACTGCCCTCTAAATAAAGGCCACTGTTTCTGAAATATACTTCTAAATTTAAAACATATTTTCTGTATTCATAATTTTGCATGTGATTAGAATGAAAGAAAAATCTGAAGAGAACAAAACATGAAGTAAAATATGAACATTTGAGCAATTATCAGAGGAGACAAAAGGCCTTGAACCTAGGAACATTTTCTCAAAAGCAATATTTCAGCTGTTAGATATCAAAAGAGGCCAGGCTTATTCTATGTAAAGCAAGACTTCAGCTTCCTGCTTTAAAAACTATGCCAATATGGAAATAATTATTTATATTTTATAGCTTCATAAAGTCTTTCATCTAAGAATCTCAAAAAGGAAATGAAGTAAGAGCAATGATTGAATTTGTGAATATTAATGACTTCAAGAAAAATGGAAACAATTAAAAAGAAATAGAAATCTACTATAATGAAAGTCACTTTTTAATGTTATATGTAAGGTTAGCTGGATAGTTACAGAAAACTGATAGCTGATTATTGCTATTATTTTGATTCTGAGTTTCTTTCTGAGCAGTATTATCATGCTCCCTGAGCAGGGTGGAAATGTCTCAGAGGAAAGTGTGTGTTTCACTCTAGGCACAAGTTGTCCCTTGTATACGTATCAGAACATTGTGTTCATGAAGCGTTCAATATCAAAACATATAGCAACTGCATTCAGTATTGTTTACGATTCAAGGTCTCAAATAGAAGAAAAAAACAAACAAACATTATTTTAAACCTTAAAATGCTGCACTGTTCTTTACATTCAAGGCCATTATTAAGTAGTAACATAGTGGCCTGTGAGATATGATTTATAGGCCTGTAAAAGTCCCATCTGCTACAAAATGATAGCCATCTATTTAAAAGTTTCTTAGATGACCATCTTTTTTTTAACCTCCTTCTGTCTAGCAGGCCCTCCATCACCTTAAATAGAGGATCTTTGTGCGAATTGCAAAACAAGCAGCACTTTCAGGCATTTCAATACAAGACAGCCCTTCCCCCAGGCTGAATCAACTTCAAAACAGAGTGAAGGGTTAGTCAGGCACAGGAAGGGCTAAATGTAACCTGTCCTCTCCACTTGGCCAGATGCCCTGGTACAGTGCAAGTATACCGCAGTACCCACAGCAGTCTGGTTGCCCTATGGTTAAGTCCTTGTCAAAAAGCCATCTTAAAATGCAAATCGCATTATGTAGGAAGAGATAAAAATATACCTGAAGTTATATTAAGAGCTTAAATAAAATCAATGTCCTTTTAAACGTTAATTGTGTTGTTAAAATGCTATTTGCTAGAATTTATTATTGTTCACGCCTCCATTTCCCATAAAAGGGTCCTGTCTCAAGTTCCGATTCTCTTCCCTTTGGCTGAATTCCCCAAGAAGGAAAAGCACAGAAGGAACACTTGTGGATGGCTCACAGATTAAAGAACTGAGATACATAATTAAATACAAGGGAATAAACTATACACGTGTATGTAGATCAACCCCTCCGAGCTTTCTTTCTGAATATTTCAAGGCCACAAGTTCTCAGGACATACATATTGTCATTCTCTTGAATTCCGTAAACTCGCAGGACCTCTGGAGATGCCTCTGGCTGGATACAACTCTTAATTCAAGAGACCAAAAGTGAGCAGGATATATATTAGGAAACAGTTGAATGCAGATCTATGCCATATTTTCTAATTATTTTATCACCATAAGTTTGACTCTGGCCTTATTTCTTCATTGATTCAGAAACTGAGAGGTAATACAAGGTACTATTACACATTTCCTAATCTCCAATACTATTTGTTTTACAGTAACCACTACGATTGTTTTACTCAAATAATAAACTTTTTCATTTTGTAATGGCCCTGGTTCCCAGAAATAATTTGGCATTGGTAATATCACAGTATTAATAGTCATTGTTATAGTTTCAATATCAATTTGTGAAAAAATAGTATTTTTTACTTTATAGTAAGTATAACATTATTTGTACAACATCTTGTAAGCATCTGTGAATCAGAATCCCAGTCTGTATCTTTCCACTATAATTAAATGAAAGAAAGAAAAACTAGATAATTGAATAGAAAAACAGTAGAGAAAAGGAAATAATCCATAATGTCCTCCCCACTTGAGAACCTTGCCAAGAAGTTCCTAGTCAATGGCTTTTGGTAAACAGCCCGTGCTGAAAAATAAAATTTATTTGAAAGGAAATGTTGTTAATTATAATATAATTAAAACTGAATGTCCAATAATATTAGAATCTCCAGATGCTACCCATTTGCAAAATAAATAAGTAAATAAATAACAACAACAAAATAAGCAGTGATGTAACCTCAGAAGATCTATATCATAGAAAGAGTTGGTATCGATTTATACCTTGAAAAAAAATAAGCTTTGAAAAAGATCTGTCCAGACCACACTTGCCTTTAATGATGAGAAAGAAACTCATGGGATAAATTATCAAGCCCTGCATGTTTATTAATAATTTATAGAATGTTTATAAAATCTGACAGTCTATATAAGAGCCATACATTTTCAAGGGGAAAGTAAATAAATTCTCTGTAGACAACTAAAGGAAATGTGCTTGGCCACCTGAAAGTCACTCGCACATGAAGGCTTCTCACTCAGAGAATGGTAAATATTTCTGCACTCAAATGAATCAAGTTACATGGAAGATCAACATAAAGTCAAGCTTGGAGAGAAATGCACTATATAGATAAACACTTAGCTATTTTCGTAGGGTGAGGGTTTGTGTTTCTCCTGGAGTTCTAGACAAATAATACTTCACCTGAATTCAAAGTGAGTATATCTAACCCAGTATCAGCCATTCCCGGCAAAATAAATTCTCCATATAACACCTCTAAATAATTTACTAAAACAAATACTTTATTTTGTATCCCATTGTTAAAAAATTATATTTGTGTGCATGTACATATATCCAATTTTTGTCAGTATAACTATATTTTATAATTATATAGCTATATTATAATTATATTTTTGTAATAAAGGAATAAATTTCATTACTATTACTAAACACTGATTAAAGAAAACAAATATTTCTACTCAATATGAAACATTTATGAATTAGCCACAAAGAGCTTCATGAGAACTGGGGAGCAAAATAATATCTGAATAAATGAAAGCTAGTAATAATTTTTAGAAATGAAAATAACAAGTTAAGAATAGTTTCAATATAAAAATATAACTAGAGCCCTGGCCGGTTTGGCTCAGCAGTTAGAGCGTCAGCCTGCGGTACACAGAGACCCGGGTTCGGTTCCCGCTAAGGGCATGTACCTTGGCTGCAGTTTGTCCCCGGCCCTGGTTGGGTGGGTGGCGGCCACTCTATGTGTCCCTTTCACATCGATGTTTCTCTCTCTTCCTCTCTCTCCTTCCCGCTCTATCTGAGTAAAAAATGGAAAAATGTCCTCGGGTGAGGAATAAAAAAAATATATATATATATATATATATATATATATATATATATATATATAACTAGAGGCTCTCTGTTCAGACATTTTTTAAAAATGATTGCAACTCAGACGACACAGGAAAATATTATTTAGAATACAAATTTGGGGTAAAAATGTTAAAATTATTTAAATAACTGTGTGTCATGCCATCAGAGAATTTTGAAAGAAATGTCTTAATTCAAAGCTTTAGTTTTTGTGTTTTTTTTTTTTTTTTACAAATGCTAAATATATTGAGGATTTATAAGAATTAAATGACATAAATTGTCTAACTTAGAGTAAATTCTCAATAAATAAAGAGGAAAAACCAAATCAAAAAGAACTAAACACCTGCTTCCCTTCCCAATGCTAGAAATTTCTACATGAGTGAAACATACATAATAAATTCTAAGTGGCTTTTAATGATATTTACCAAATGGTATTTTAGGTATGTCTCAGTGATAAATCTAAACAATTATATTCCATGATTCTCTTATCTAGCAGTAGGCATTTAAAAGAGGAAGTAATATTTGGCTAAATCAAGAACAGTAAGTTGCCTTAGCTGGTGAGGCTGAATGAGCATCAGCCCAGAACTGAAGGTCAACCAGATTGGGGGAGGTGGGATTAGGGCATGTGTGGGAGGTACCTGATCATGTGTCTCTCTTACACTGATGTTTCCCTCTCTCTCTCTCTCTCCCCTCCCTTCCACCCTCTCTAAAAATCAATGGAAAAAATATCCGCAGGTGAGGATTTACCAAAAAAAAAAAAAAAATAGTAAGTTCATTTTCTGATACTTTCGTATTTAGAAAACTTTAACTTAGCATCCATTTTGCAATTTCTTAATTATATGGCTCAATAAAATAAGAACATTAATTTAAAACACAATGGTCATCTTATAAGAGAACATGCATTTTAAAAATTATCCTCCCATCATATATTATAAAAATCTTATGTGTTACATTTTCACGTATTATATATTAAGTGTTTTATTTTGAAGTCACTCTTTTGAAATATAATGAAGGACAACACTGGTATAAAGTGTATCCTAATTTAAACTACAATTAGATGTACAAATTACTTATTTGTGAATTCAGTTCTAAATCTTCAGGCTCAGTTAAACTATTCATTTAATAACTATAGTCTTCTGCCCTTTTGAAAGATATAGTCAGAACTGTCATAGAGATCACTGTTGCCAAAGATTATGCACTGTATAAACATAGGAACATTCCAGAAGAAGAAAATATATCTAAAAAAAATTATGCTTGAAACATTTTCACTTATTTCAAAGTTTTTCAATGGAAACACATTCCCCCTAAGGCTTTAAACAGTTGAGCCTGGACCATTTCAATTCCCATAAGCTCTATCTCTTGAATGGCTTTTACATGTAAGCAGAACAACCTCTGCAATTTACTTCAAATATGCTTTCATATGCCTCATAGGAGCACAGATGAGGGGGAATGTACAGCCCATGAACACTGGAGACAGCATTCATGTATTCAAAGTTGTTTTTAAAGGCTGCATCTACAAAGTACAGAATGAATTGATAATTTGGCAACTGTCTAGTCAATGTAATCAAAAACAAGGCCAACATTCAGGATAAAATACCAGCTCAGAACCTTGTGTGTGATAATTGCCAAGCTGCTTTGTGACGTTGTGATTTGTAGATCGGATCACAGACCAAAACATTTAAAATTTATTTCTTGCGGGTTCTGCTTTCAGAAATATAGAGAAGATTACTTTTTTCCTGTTCTTCTGATTAAGTAAAACTAGTAACCTCAACATTATGTTAAAACATAGATTTTCAGATATGGAGAGAAAACAGGTGAAATGGATAGGAAATTCAAGACTCAAAAAAATGACATGCCGGTGGGTTGTCCCAGTTTCCTTTTTGCTTCATGTTTGTTTGTTTTTTCTCACCCGAGGACATTTTCCCATTTTTTCGTTCAGGTAGAGTGGGAGGGAGAGAGAGGAACAGAGAGAGAGGGAGAAACATCGACGTGAAAGGAACACATCGAGTGGCTGCCACCCGCACGACCGACCAGGGCTGGGGACAAACTGCAACCCTTTTTGCTTCATATTATCTTGGACTTGGAGCTAAAGATGCCAGTCCACTGAAACACCAGTAGGCACAGGTAATAAGAACCCCAGCAAAAGCCTTTTTTTATTTTTTCTTGCCAAAGGAATAGCAGATGGGCAGTCCTAGAAGGACAGAAATAAAAACACACTTTTAAACAATAACTGTCTTCTTGTACAAAACACCACATTTTTAAAAAATCTGTGGTCCCACCTGACTCA
Organism: Molossus molossus; assembly: GCF_014108415.1. Classification (NCBI taxonomy): domain Eukaryota; kingdom Metazoa; phylum Chordata; class Mammalia; order Chiroptera; family Molossidae; genus Molossus; species Molossus molossus. Next base: position 42,929,524 of record NW_023425344.1, read on the forward strand.
TATTATCAAAGGCCAAGTGGGAAACCTAAACTTCAATCTCTGCCAGGTTATAACTAGGCACTTATGAAAATTAATTGTCTTTGTCAAATTGATATGCCATGGGTGTGTTCAGAAAATTTGGTCAAACATTGTTCTGGGTGTGTCTTGCCTGTGAGGGTATTTCTGGATGATATTACTATTTTAATTAGTAGACTGTGTAAGGCAGATATCCTTTCCCAGTTTGAATGGGACACATTAATCACCTGAAAGCCTGAATAGAACAAAAGCCTGACCCTCCTATGAGTACCATCTCCTGCCTGACTGTCTTCCAGCTGGTACATTAGTTTTTTCCAGTCTCTGGAGTCAAACAGAAACATGGGCTCTTCCTGAGTCATAAGCATGCCTACTTTTGAACAAGAACTATACCATCAACTCTTTTAGCTCTCGGAATCAGATGGGAACTATACTATTTGTTTTGCTGACTATAAATCTTGGGGCTTTTCAACCACATGAGCCAATACCTTGTAATAATAAAATCTCTCTCTCTCTCCCTCCCTCCCTCCATATATATTAGAGATTATATATATATATATATATATATATATATATATATGTGTGTGTGTGTGTGTGTGTGTGTGTGTGTATATATATATATAATCTGGAAATATATTTGTATATATATTGGTTACATTTCTCTGGAGTCTCCTAAGTAATACAACACACCGATTTCTCCTCCATGCAGCAGAGTGGTGTCAAAAAAGGCTCATTAGGGAGTCAGAACTTGTATCTCCACAAGGCAGAGATGCACCCCTTTCCTGTGGTGTCAGTGAGACAAAATGGGAAGCCTGGATGGCTAATACCACTAGGCATTAACAAGTTGCACCTATTGGTCACTTTGAGGTGATGTCAGAAGATTTTGTGGAGAGTTGGGACTTTCACTACCAAGTAATGAGGCCACTACCCAACTGTGGTGTCAGTGAAAACTCTATGGGAATCAGTAACAAGGCTCCTAGCAATCCCAGCCAGAGAGATACCACTGAAGGCCACCATTCGAGATATCAGTAGTGGGAGCTGTAATTCCCACACATACCCAGCACTAATGAGGAGTCTTCTCAGGGGTCAATGGATCCTGATTAAGGAACTCAGACTTCTATATCCAGTAAGGGAACAGTTTTCCACTCCCCACCTTCTTGTGTCAGAGTGGTTTCAAAGGAAACAAGTTAAAACTGAGTTCTAAATAAGAACTCCAGCCTCATAAGATGTTCACGTTCCAATAAATGTTCACGTTCCAATAAAAATCACTTGTCATTAAAAAAAAAAAAAAAACACAGAAAAATTTAAAACAAAATGAAGGCCCTGGCTGGGTAGCTCAGTTGGTTAGAACATTATCCTGATACACCAAAGTTGTAGGTTTGATCTCTGTTCAGGGCACATAGAAGAATCAACCAATGAATATATAAATAAGTGGAACAACAAATAAATGTTTCTCTCATTCTTTCTCCCCACTCCCTTTTCTTCTCTCTAAAAAATAATAATAATAATAAAATAGAATGACAAAAGACTAATAGATTTCATCACCAAAATGACAAACATATTAGAATTATCTGACCTTTGTCAGATATTAAAGCAGTTTTTATAAGCATGTTTCCAAAGATCAATTTCAAACACACCTAGACAAAAGAAACATAGAACATCTTAGAAAAGAAATAAAAAGTTGCACAAAATATACAAAATATAAAGAAGAACCTAGCCCTGGCCCGTTTGGCTCAGCAGTAGAGAGTCAGTCCATAGACCAATGAGTCTCAGGTTTGATTTTAGCCCAGGGCATGTACCTCTGTTGTGGTTTGTTTCCAGTCTTGGTCAGGGTTGTGTGGGAGGCAACCAGTCATTGTGTCCCTCTCACATCGATGTTTCTCTTTCTCTCCCTTCTCTCCCTCTCTCTCTACCTGAAGCTAAATAGAAAAATATCCAAGGTGAGTATGAAGAAGAAGAAGAAGAAGAAGCAGCAGCAGCAGCAGCTGCTGCTGCTAGTGGAAATGCTAGAATTAAGAAACACAATTGAGGTTAAAAAACAACAACAACAACTCAGTGTAGCCTGGCCTGTGTAGCTCAGTGGACTGAGCATTGTCCATGGACTGAGAGGTCCCGGTTTGATTCCTGGTCAGGGCACATGACTTGGTTGCTGGCTCAATCCCCAATAGGGGGCATGCAGGAGGCAGCCAATCAGTATTTCTCTCTCACATAGATGTTTCTATCTCTCTCTCTCAAAGAAAATATATAAATAAAAACATTTAAAAAATTAAAATGAAAAACTAAGTGTATGGCTCAGGCTGGTTTGGCTCAGCAGTTGGAGCTTCAGCCTGCGGACCAGAGAGTCCCAGGTTTGGTTCCCGCTAGGGGCACGTACTGAAAAAAAAAAAACAAAAAAAAACTAAGTGTATGTGCTCATGACCACAATTCTGGGAACAAAAGAAAGAATTAGTTAAATTGGATTAAAATCATAAAAATTACCCAGTCTCACAAATAGAAAAAAAAAAATAGACTAAAAACATAAATAAATAGAGCCTCTGGAACCTGTGGGACTATAAGAAAATTAAACATATATATTTCACTGGAGCCCTGGAAAATAAGAAAAAGGTGAAATTGAAAAAGTACTTAAAAAACTAATGACAGTTTGGTTGGCGTGGCTCAGTGGTTGAACGATGACCCATGCACCAAGAGGTTGCTGGTTCGATTCCTGGTCAGGACACATGCCCAGGTTGTGGGCCAAATTCCCACTGGGGGACATGTAGGAAGTGGCCAGTCGATGTTCTCTCTCATTGATGTTTTTATCTCTCTTTCCCTCTCCTTTCCTCTCTCTCTAAAATCAATAAAGGAAAAAAAATTTTTTTTAAAAAAAACAACTAATGACAAATGTTTATATATTTGGCAAATAACATTAACCTACAGATGCAAGAAGCAAAGTGAACACCAAACATAATAATTGGACAAAAATGCATATCAAGGCATAGTTATATTAACAGTCAAATTTGTTAAAAAATTTTTTAAAGTCTTGAAAGTAGCAAGGGAGAATCACCTTATTTAAATAGAAAAAACATTTCAAATGACAATTGATTTCCCATCAGAAACAATAAAGAACACAAAAAGTGGTAGCCATGAAGGTAAAAAACTACCAACTCAATATCTAATATCCAGCATAAATATCTTTCAGGAATAAAATAGAAATTGAAACATTTCCAGATGAATGAAAACTAAGAGAATCTGTTGCCAACAGACCTACTCTAAATTGAATGGCCAAAGGAAGTTCCCTAAAGAAACAATTAAGGAAAATATCTTGGAATATCAGGAAGGAAGGAAGAATATAGTGAGCAAAAACATGAATAAATACAATAGACGTTCCTCTAATTGAGTCTTTGGAATTATGTTTGACAACTGAAGAAAAAGTTATGACACTGTCTGATTTGATTCTAAATATATGTAGGTAAAATAATTAAATAAATTATATCAACAACAGAAGTTAAGAGACATAAAGGAAGGTAAGTTTTCTACCTGAACTGGAAAAAATAATTGTCCAATCAGACTGGGGTAAGTTATACAATACAATACCTTCAGCAACCACTAAGCAAGTTATAAGAAATATACTTGAAAACACTATAGAAAATCAAAATGGAATTTTAAAAATGTTTCAGTACCATTCAGAAAGGCAGAAAAAGTAAACAGACAAGTGAAAAAGAAAAAACAAAAAAGAAAATGACAGACATGATCTCTAACATATCAAGAATTATATTAAATGTAAATTAACTATATATACCATTTAATACACAGAGATTGGCAAAATAGACCAATAAATATGATTTAGTCATATGCAGTCTGTAAGGAAGTCACTTCATATATAGCATTAGTATATTGAAAGTAAAAAATATATGTGTATAGTCAATAATATTATAAAAATTATATATGTTATCAGATGGGTACTAGACATATTGGGGTGATCACTTAGTAAGTTTATATAAATGTTTAATCACTATATTGTACACCTAAAACTAATATAATGTCAATGTAATTGCAAAAAAAATTTAAAATAAATGAATTATAAACAGCTAAAAAGATGGAAAAAGATATATCATGGAAACTGTAATCAAAATAAAGCAAGAACAGCTAGTCTATTTTATAAAGTGTATTTCAAATCAAAGAAAATTTCCAAGCAGAGAAGAATAGTATATAATGATCAAAGTGTCGATCTATAAGGAAGATATAATAATCTTACATTTTTATTCACCAAACAGTAGCACTGAAAAAATATGTGAAGCAAAGACTGAAAAAAACCAATAGACACAGACACAATTATGGATGGAGATTTCAACAATCTAGTAGATAAACAACTAGAGAGAAAAATATCAATGATATAGAGCCCAAAATACTATCAACTAATATGATTCGATTGGCATTTTAGAATACTTCACCTAACAGTATTAGAATACATTTACTTTTCAAGTATCTATGAAAAATATATGAAAAGAGACAGTATTGTGGGTCATAAAATAAAACTCAACAAATTTAATGAAAATCATGGAAAAGATGTTTTCTGATCACATTTGAATCAAACTAGAAATCAACAACATAACAGAAAAAAAAGACACATAGAAATTAAATAATGCATATTAATTATTTATAATCCAATACACATGGATTTAAGAGGAAGCATCAAGAGAAATTTAAAAATGCAAATAAATGGATTAAAATGAAAATATATCAAAATTTGTGGGACATAACAAAAGCAATGCTAAAACAGAAACTCAGAATATTATTAAACATCTTCATTAGAAAACAGGAAAACTCTCAAATCAAAATCTAAGATAACTCTTCAAGAAAGTAGCAAAAGATGAGCAAAATGAGTCCAAAACAAGCAATAGGAAGAAAATAAGAGCAAAAATCAATTAAATTAAAAACAGAAAATCAGTGAAACAAAGAACTGATCCATTTAAAAGATCAACAAAGTTGACAAACATCTTACAAAACTAACAAAGAGAAAAAAAAGAGCAAGCACAAATTACTAATAATAGGAATAAAGCGGATATTACTGCAGACCCTACCATCAAAAAGATGATAATGGAATATTCTGTGGCTCAGTGATTGAGCATCAACCCATGCACCAAGAGGTTGGATTCCCGGTCAGAGCACATGCCCAGATTGTGGGCCAAATCCCCAGTGGGTGGCATGCATAAGGCAACCAATTGATGTTCTCTCTCATTGATGTTTCTGTCTCTCTGTCCCTCTCCCTTTCTCCCTCTCCAAAAATCAATGAAGTTAAAATAGGTAATTTAAATAGTTCTATACCTATTAAGATAATTTAATCTGTAACTTAAAAATCCACAAAAAGAGAACTCTAGGCTGAGATGTTTTACTGGAGAATTTTGTAAATAAAAATGAATTAACTCTAATCCTTCAAAAATTCTCCTCAAGAAAATAGAAGAGAGAACATTTTCCAATTTATTTTGAGGCCAGAATTATCCTAATATCAGAATCAGACAATATCTTAAAAAAAAAAAGAAATAAAGATAAATATTCCTTATCAATATAGACACAACTATGCTTAACACTAGTTTAAAAATAAATTTCAGCAAATTTAAAATAATTGTAAATCATAAAAATAATTATAGGTCATAACCAAGTTGAGTTTATTCTAGGGATTCAAGGACAGTTCAATACTTGAAAATCAATTAATGTAACCAACCATATTAAAACCTAAAGAATAAAAATCTAATTATTCTATTAGTCAATGAAAAACAAAAGCATTTGACAAAATTTAACTCCTATTCATGATAAAACCTCTCAGAATAAAATAGGAAAACTGGAAACTTACTAAACTCTCTAAAGATGTACAAAATAAATAGTGAACATTACACTTAATAGTCAATAAATAAGTTTTTCCCCCTAAAATCAGAAAGAAGATAAGGTTGTCAACTATCACTACTCTTACTCAACATAGTGCTGGAAGTTCTAGCCATTGTAATAAATCAAAAATAAATAAATAACTAAATAAATAAATGGTACAGAAATAGGAAAGGGAGCAATAAAACAAACCTTATTTGCAGCTGATACGATGGCAATGTAGGAAATATCAAAGAATTTACAAAAAAAAATGTCATGGAACTAAGTCAGTTTAGCAAGTACATAGAATAAATACAAGCAAAATATATAAAAATGTATTGCAGTTCTATATACCAGCAATGGCCATCTGGCAACTAAAATTAGATATATTCACCATTACTGGACTTCTATGCTAAAAACTAAAACATTTTAATGAAAAAAATTAAAAATAAATGAAGGAAGAGATGTACTGTATTCATGAATTGGAAGACTTACCATGGTAAAGACGATCACTTGAGGAAAAACCGATAAAAAGATTTGCTGCATTTTCTATCAAAGTCCCAGCAAGATATGATCTTGCTGTAGATATGATCACTAAAAATTTGTATGGAATGGCAAAGAAATTTTAATTGCTAAAAGCAATTTTTAAAAGGATGAATAACACAGAAGGAATCAGTCTATCCAATTTTAATTATATAGTCACAATTCAAGACTATTTAGTATTAGAAGAGAGGTTTACATGCAGGTAAGTGCAACAGAATAGAGAACCCAGATATTTTCATACAAATATGTTCAACTCATTTTTTCAAAGGTGCAAAAGCAACTCGAGGATAAATAGTTCTTTTAACAAATGGTGATAGAGCCATTGGATATCCATAGGTAAGATATAAACACTGACCTCACACGTCATATAAAAATCAGCTCAAAATGGATTGCAGCCTTAAATGTAAAATGTGAAAACCTTTAGAAAAATATTTGAGTAACTCTTTGAGATCTAGGGCTAGGCCTGAAATTGTTAGACTTGCACCCAAAGCAAAATAAATGCTAAGAAAAAATTAATAATCAGAATTCATTAAACCTTCTGCTCTTTGAAAAAATCTTATTAAGAGGATGAAAACACAAGCTGAAGACAGGCAGAAAATTTTTTCAAAATATATAGCAGATAACTAGTAACTTAAATATACTGTATAAAGAACTCAAAATTCAGTTTGACCAGTGTGGTTCAGTGGTTGAGCATCGACCCATGCACCAAGAGGTTGCCAGTTTGATTCCTGGTCAGGACACATGCCCAAGTTGTGGGCCAAATCCCCAGTGAGGGGCATGTAGGAGGTGGCCAGTCTATGTTCTCTCTCATTGATGTTTCTATCTCTTTCTCTCTCCCTCTCACTTCCTCTCTCTCTAAAATCAGTAAAGCAAAAAAACACACAAAAAAGAACTCAAAATTCAAAAATTAAAAATCTGCAATTGAAAAAATATTATCAGGCATTAAAATTCAATTAGAAAAGGGACAAAAGACATTTCACTGAAGAGGATATACAGATAGCAAATAAGCTCATAGAAAGATGTTGAATACCATTAGCCTTTGGGGAAATGCAAATTAAAATCACAATGTAATACCTTTCAGAAATGCTAAAATAAAAATGCTGGTGAGGACACACACACACACACAATGGGTAAATGTATACATTGCTGGTGGTAATATAAAATGGCACAGCCACTCTGGAAACAGTTTTGCAATGACCACAAAACAAAACAAAAAAAACAACCAAAAAGTCCTAAATATACACATGATCATACAATGACATTTACTCCAAAAAAATTAAACCTTCTAACTAGACAAAACTTATATATGATTGTTCACATTGTTAAGTAGGCAGCTAGATATTAATGAAGAGAAGGGAGCTAGGCATCAGGTTAAGCATGATTAAGTGGAGAAACAGTTTCACAGTCACCCTGGGGAGTAACCAGCATTGCTCAGGACCAAGATACTTTTACAGCCACCTTAGGGGTTAACCAGAACGCTTCAGCCTGATTAACAAGTGGGAGGGAAAAAAGCAGGGAGGGGAAATGTCTTTCACTAAGTGCTTGAGCAATAGAAGCCCAAATAGTGACCATACAGGGGGAGGAGACTAGCCTGGGAAATCTGGGGGAAAGATCAGACAGGGGAAATGGGTGTGACTATAAAGGAGCAATATTAGGGGTTACTGTGGTGATGAAAGTTTGCTATATCTGACTGTATTAATGACAATATTCTTTTTATAAACTATATATACTATATACTATTGTTTTGTAAAATATCACTTCTTAGGGGTAAGTGGGTAAAGGGTACACAATATCTCTGTTGTGTATTATTTTTATGACTACACGTAGCTCTGCAATGATCTCAAAATAAAATTTTTAATTATAAATAAAATGTATACAATTATTTTGAAACATAATATATTGGTAATTAAAAGTTTTATAGTTTGTGGCACATATTTTATAATTTAACTTTATAGCCACTAAAGATTTTTCCATATCATAAGCTCTTTCAAAAAATTATTCCTATTCAAAATGAACCATGGTGATTAAACTAGAAGGTCAAATGGTGAATATTGGCGTCACTGCTTTGCAACAAAAAATTGAGCAGGTCCCTCATTATACAAGTCTGTTTTTATATCATGTAAGTCTGATTATTTGACAGAATCATTACTTTGCTTTTGTTTTAAACAAGATGAAATTATTGCTTTAACACTTTAGAAAAGATGCTTTAACCATTATAGTGATAAATTCAAAGAATAGGGGTACGATTTCTGAGTAGTCTGGAGTTCAGGATTCATGCACTAAACGCTAGTACAGCACTGATTAATCATGACCTATTAATAAATCTGTTAATATACACAGATCATAATATTTATAGAAACTGAGTGAATTCTTCTACTTATTTTGCATAATAATAATGATAGTGATAATAACTATAGCTTAATATTTCTGAGTCTAGCTAGATGCAGAGTCTAACTCTAGTAGGCAGTGAGACATAAGCAGAGCAAGGATGATGGGTCAGATTCAGAAGCTCAGGAGTGCAAATCCTCAGGTGCCTAAAGAAGCCCAATTGTAGGGTGGGACCTCCCCCCTAAGTGGCTTTCCTCCCCTAGCATATTACTGGGCATGCAGTTTGGACCCGTAACTCTTCCGCCCTGGAGATAACATCTAGGCCTTATTTGTATTTCAGCTCCAGGCCCAGAAATACAGCAAAACCAGAGCAGTGACCCCATGTTTGCCCTCAGGACCAGCTGTATGGAATAATGACCCCCTGCCCTGGTGCTGATCAATAAATCCGTGGAGACCTAGACCTGAAAGGACACACCTGGAAAACTGCTGCATATTGTATTGAGATCTTCACCTGGGACCTCCCTTCAACTCTGCATCCTTAAAACCCTTAGGACTGAGCAGCTGTGAGCGCTCTCCTGGGAGCAGCCAGAGCCTTTCCCCTCCCCCCAGGCGCTTTATCATTACCTTCCTTACTTCCAAGCTCCAAGGGCCCTCCTGCCATAAAACTGCCATAACTTGTTTCTAAGCCCATTTATTGTACAAATTATTTCTTCTACCTCTGTGGTTTTCCAAATAAATATTCTCTTATAGTTTGTGTCTAAACTCGAATCCCTTCTGAGCCAGAACTCAAGTACCCAGGTTGCTGAACCCAGATCCATCTGACCTCACAGGTGCTGCTCCTGCCACCTGCAGCATAAGTACTTCACCTGACATAAAAAATACTTCAACTGCTACCATCTTATATATTTACTGTAATGTAGTACTTCACACTCTCAATCGTGCATAAAATGTAGGACTACATCCTAGCTGATGTTAGGAAAACATCACTAAGATCTTAGTTAATAAACATTTAGTATTGATAGATCATTTGAAACCCATCATTAACAAGAAAACAATTATGCCACCAAGGAAGTCCTCTTTCAGGTGCAGAACTCCTACCACTCATCCTCCCACATTCGGAGTATATCTTACAACCCACTTTAACTTTAAATCAGCACATTTAAAGGATTCCTGACAGACTGATGTCAGCAAGATGGCCAAAAAGAAGTCCCTAGTTTGTATCCTCCACCAACAAAAATAATTTTGCATTTATCCAGGGACAAATGTGCTTTCCAGGAGCCACGGGGTCCATGTAGGAGATAGTGAGACTGTACAGTCAAGGATGAGGGGAGCCCTTTTGAGAAGACCCTGACAAATCCTGCCTGTAGACCCAGAAATGCTCAGGTATTGGCTACAGCCCATGTGGCTCTATTTCTGTCATAATCACCACACAGCGAGGGGCCGGGGAGGAGTCTGGCCACCTGTGCGCTGGGTAATGGAAACACAGGTCTCAGTGGATTGGGGACCCTGAAGGGCCCTCAACTATTCTGGCCCTTCTGGGCCTCAGCCTCTGGGCCCCTGGAGAAGGCGGAGTTACACCATTACCCTCAGACAGGGGAGCCTGTGAAGTCCAGGAGTCAAGGGGGGAAGTTCCAGCACATCTTCGTATCTAAACAACTTTGAAGAGGGTAAGAGGAACTGATGGACGGAATCCATGCCACCCCTCCCCCTAGGCGGCCAAAGTGAGAGCCGGGGCGGGGCGGGGCGGGGCGGGGCGGGGGCTGCTGACCAAGGGACTAGTTTCTTCTGTCTCTCTCTCTCTCTCTCTCTCTCTCTCTCTTTTTTTTTTTCCTGGTACCTGCCCCTAGCGGAACCGAACCTGGGACTCTCTGGTCCGTAGGCCAATGCTCCAACCGCTGAGCCAAATCGGCCAGGGCTAGTTTCTTCTCTTTTGCCCCTACCAGTTACCTGTTTTGTGTACTCACAACTGTAAACCTACTTTTGCCACATCCTTTATATATATATACACACACAAATTTCAAAATAAAATATATAAAATTATTCTTGGTTTTAGTAGATATCTGTGGTTTATATTTATTACTATAATTAAGCCATTCATAAAGAAATCAAGTGAGCTAAATATTAACTACATGGTACAGAGTTATTTAATTATGAAGAACAAAGAACCAATGTTGCTGATATAACTCATCAGAGTAGGTAACAATGCCCATGAGCACTCTGTTGGACAACCCTTTTTGCCCTTCCTCCTCTGTATGATGAGAAGCTCAAAGAAAGGACACTAAGCTTTAGACAAAAGATCCACTGAAAATAGGACAAGAAGTCACAAATAGAAACTACTCACCAAAGAGACATTTTTTTTATTTCATGTCCCTCTTTGATTCCCACATTTATTTCCATTTATTTTAAAGCATCTCTCTTTGTTGTTTCTTTTGTCCTTTTACAGTCTAACTTCATCACCAAAGGGGATTTTGTGTCTTTCAACCACTAAGAACTCCTTTCTCCTTTCTCTCAGCACTCTGCCTCCCTGCGCAGCCCAGAGCCTGTGCCAGCAACGGGACGGCCACCTCGGAGGTGATTAGTCGGGCTCACAGCCAACAAGAAGAGCTTCCTGACAAGGGTATTATACCTTTCCACAAATATCTCCAGCCCAAAGTGTCCCAACTCCTTTCTAAAACTCCAAGTTGCTTACTTATATAGCCAAGCTCCCTTTTAGTCCCTGTGGCTTAGATTCAAGTAAGGCTGTTTGTTCGACTGCTTGGGACAAACGACTCTTTGGGTCACATGTCGAACCATAAAAGTTTCCTCTCGGGACTTCTCCCACAGTGTGAAACAATCTCTGTGTGCCCTCCTTCATGGAATACTGTAAAGGACCTGAAGCATTATGACAGAGTGAAATGGAAAAGGTAGCTGTGACAGGCACAAAAATGATGCGACGGATACATTTTGAAATGGCTGCTGAACGCTGACAGCTGACTGCAAGCTGATCAGGCAGACAGAGCACTGTTGCCAAGGCCAAGGTGACGTCTGGCAGAGGAGTGGAGCACGCTCCCATAATTATGGAAAATTGAGCAGCATGTTGTAATGGAAAGAGGACTGGCTATGTTCTGAACGTGCCTCTGTTGCAAACCCCTGCATACCTTTGGGCAAGACAATCTACCTCTTCGAGGCTATTTTTTAATGAAAGAAGTCTAGAGGAGAAATTTTGTTTCCTTCCAGAATCCCATAATAAGAATGGTCACAGAGTTTACTCATTCAGATGTTTTCATCATTATCTCTGGTGCTGGAGACAAGTTGGAATTTAAAGAACAAGTATCCTTACAATAAAGAGAGAGAGCGGGAAAAAAAAGGTACAAGACAAAAATAAATGTCACTTCTTCAGAAATGTCACTAACGTGAAAACTGGCAAATAGAGTGGCTGTAGCTAGATAATGTCATCTGCAATAAGATACTGATTTGGGATAGAAATGTCTTCTTGTACCACTACTTCATCCTGTCATCTGTAGCTACGTCTTATTTTGAACTCAGTGAAGATATCAAAAGAAATAAAACTTGCTACCCTCTCTTGGAAGGAAGGAAAAACAGACACATAATTCTTGAATGTTTTTCTTTTTATCATTCTCTTGAACTACTGTATATCTAATTACTTATAATGAGAAACTTATGATTGTTGAATATTTAATATCAAATGTATCTTTGCATGGCCTAGAAGGCAGAAAAAAATATATAAAAAACATAGAACTGCATATTTTGGAAAATCCATTATTTATTTATCATTGTTGCTAGATAGGAATAAACAGAAATCTCAGCAAGAAGATGCTTTTCATAGAAGCAAGCCAGGCATGAAGCAATGAAAAGACCTGCTTCCAACAGAAGCTCAATGGTAAGAGGAAATAAAGTTTATTTTGATTATGAATGAACCAGTTTATTCAGTGCAAAAAAAATTTCAAGGATATTTTATTGTGTGAACAACATTAATCCAAGCAAAATCTATAAATGTGAGCCAAGTGTCTAGAAAATAAATATATAGAAAATAATTATTTAATCTGGGAGAAAAAATTTAGACAGGGAGAAGTAAAATCCATCAACCCTAAAACATTGTAAAATTTTACATAAACACATTCACACAACAGTTTTAAGAAGAAGGAGTTATTTGATAATAAACATGACATGACTAATTCTCAGCAAATGAGATATTACTTTCTGTGGTGCATTTTTCTTTAGTAAAATAATTGGTTTCTGAGTCTAAGCATTTTCAAACAGTAATTAATTAGAATTACTGATAATGAAGATAGTAAAAAGCGATATTCATGGGTAAACTATAGAAAAATTAGTTCACTATCTCTACTTATGGGATAAATTGTTATTTATTGGGGGAAAAAAAAACAAATGAAAAGAAAGCATATATTTTTCTCAGCATGACATCATTACATTGGCCTATCTAAATATGAGGTAGAACCATCATGTAAGAAAGTTTCATTTTGACATTATTAGTAAAGCAAGTTATATAATGAAAGGAAAACGGAATATCAGAGTAGTTGGCTGATTCCAAGTAACTGTTAGTTACAAAGGCAAATCAGAATTACCTTAAAAATGTATGTGTAAATTTTGCCATATATTGTCCACTGTTATATATTGAGAGAGCTGTTTGAAGATTCTGAAAAATCTTTTTTTTCTAATTTTAATGACTTGTGTTTATTGAATTATTGATATATACTATATTAATAAAGCTCTATAAGTTTGATGTTTCAAGGGGACTATTTCAACATATGTTATGTCTTATTTTTAAAAATATAAATGGAAAATATAAAACAGACTTGAAATTTATTTATTTATTAAATCCCTGCCTTCTGGTAATTGAAGTAGAAAGAACCTGAATAAATGAAAAATAGCTAATTCTAAATTGTTGAGTGCTTAGCTCACAAGTTCATCAATATGTATCGGTGATAAGAACGTCTTACAGTTCATCATGAAAAATGGTAAAAAGCAATAAAGAAGCTGTTATCTTTAGGCTGTAGTGAAATTATACTATTTATTTTTTATTCACTATGTATGTAGTGTCATTTTCCTAGGTATCTTTTTAAGTGTGTCCTCAAAGTTTATCCCCGTTGTATAAGTAAAAAACTAATGCCCAAATATGTTGATTGAAAAGAGGGGTATTGCCCTTGCTGGTCTTCTCAGTGGTTAGAGCATTAGCTGGAGGATAGGGGGGTCATGGGTTTGATTCCTTGTCAAAGGCATTTACATACCTGGGTTGTAGGTTCTATCCCTGGTCACAGTCAGGGTCATGTGGGAGGCAACCAATCAATGTGTCTTTCTCACATGGAAGTTTTTCTCTTCTCTCTCTCTCTCTCTCTCTCTCTCTCTCTCTCTCTCTCTCCCTCCCTCCCTCCCTTCTCTCTCTCTCTCCCTCCCTCCCTCCCTTCCTCCCTGCCTCCCTCCATTACACTTTATCTAGAAATCAATGGAAAAATATCCTCGGGTGAGTATTAACAATCAGAAAAAAGAAAAGAGAGATATAAATGATTATACCAATTATAAATGAGCATGCTGTACCAGATTTATGCCTACTCATACCCTATTTTGAGGGTTCAAATAATCTTCTTTTACAATAGGAAGCCAATTACATAGTTAAGGATTTTGGATGCAATCAGGAAATTTACTAATATAAGTAGTTTAAGCAGGAGCCTCTGAGCTTAAAATTATAAACAAAGAAAGGTTTCATGAAAAAATATCACGGCTAAGGAGGAAGAGGCCATCGTCCTGTTGGACTTGCTGCAACAGGTTTTATTTTAAATATTCAACAGGTATCTTCTGTATCAGTAATAGTGACCTTTTGGACACATTTTACAAATGAGAAAAAAATTACAAGAAACTAAGGTATTAGGAAAAGCCAACATTAACTATTACCTCTCTACTTTGAATAACTAACTATAGAAATGTGTGATAACTAGAAGGGAGGGCTAAAGAAGCGTGGTAAGCTATCATTAGAAAATCTCTCCAAATGATGTGCAAAGCATCCTTGTTAGAGAATATGCTAATGATCTTCAAGGAAGATTATAATTGCACCTTAAACAAATTTAAGTGCAAAATCACCATTTAGAGACTGTGCAACATTGATGGATGTTGTTCCTGTTCACACAATGGCATTCATGGTTAGAATCTGCTCTGTTTATGTGACAAATACTTGAATTGCTTCATTATTCATGTGTGGACCATCAACAGGGAGAGTCCTCTATAGAAGAGCCATTTCTTGACTTGGCCTGGTCAGTCTACAATGAAACGTGCTGACAAAATGTCAACCTAATATTCTTTCACCTTTGCTGTAGCAAAACCCTCTGAAACCTTGAATAACTAAGTTTGCTCCCATGAGAAAGTAACAACGGTTTTCTTATAATAGAGAGCAGTGTGGTTTGATGAGCTTTAGCTTCCACAAAAACAAAGCAATATTCTGCCGGTGTCCTGTTGAGGATGTTTCTTCCTAAACTGATCCAGAAAGTGTGGTCTCGGTGTGCATCTGGAGTGCTTCTTTGAAAGAGGACACTCCCCCTCACATAGCTCTGAAGCAGTACCTATTAACACAGAAAAAAGACAGAGAGAGAGAGAGAGAGATGGTCAGTATCTGCCCGTTCAATTTTCTTTATGCATCTAGCTATATGTGTAAAATGAATTTAAAAATGTCTTCAAAAGCTTGACATAAAAGCTTCTGTATTAATTAAGGTTCACTAAGAGAAGGAGAAGCACTGTTAGTGATTTAGAAAAAGAAATATATTGGTATTCTTACAAATTTGACCTGTACATTTGTGGGAGCAGGTTGGCTGTCTGGTTGCTATAACCTCTGCATCTAGTTTTAGGGCTGAATTCATGTCCAGAAGCTGGAAATAAAAGATAAATGCAGAGTGGAGCAGGTGAGAGGAAGGACCAACTGAAGCCCCATCTATCTCCTGCCACCTCCAACTTCATGACAAGGAGGATCTGCAGGATAGCCTGGTATGTTCCCTGAGGAACCATCTACCCACTGGCCTACGATTTGGAGAAGTTGAAGGAGAAGATCCAGTGGGGGTAGGCCAGGCTGCAGGTCGGGGTGCTGCCCCTAAACAGCTAGTTGAGCCAACAGGTGAGGGAGGTGTGGAGGTGGCAACAGTACCTGGCCCTACAACAAACTCCAGAGTGTAACACATGGGGCAGCTTATCCTCCCACAAAAATTCCCCCTGTGGCTGACCAGACTTGACACCATTCAGTGAAGGAAATCTGAGAAACAGCTCCAGCCTACTTAAATCAACACAGTAAAAAAAGGCATCCTGGATTTCATTGTAGACAGCAAGTGGAGATGACTGACATAAATCTTTTTATTTATTTTAACTGGGAAGACATACGAGAGGCTTCCTAAAACTGTCCACAGCCTGCCTCAGGTTGTGGAGAAGTCTTCCTAAGCTTTAGTCACAACAAGAGAGCCGGGATAATTTGTCCCATCCAGGAGAGGTCATATTATGCCAACAATGGGAAGCTGGAAGAAGCCAAAACATCTTTGTAAAAATTTTGTATGCTCTGTGTCCCTTTACGCTTTCATAGATATATAAAGCATGCAGATATAGAACATTTTGAATAATTTATTTTTTGTACAGTGGAGGATACATGAGAATCAGCAGCCTGTGGCTTTTTGTCGCCTCTGAGCTGAAATTGACACTCAAAGCAGTAGGCCTGGTTGAGTTGGAGTTCTGAGAGCTCAACCAGCTTTGAAATCATCTTTATCAAAATAAAGCTTCTTATCTTGCTGATCCAAACTGTATATTCCCTTCATAGTTAAGAACCTATATTCCCTTCCCAGTAAAAAAACAAGTGAAAGCCTTAAATTTTCATGAGACAAGTAAAATCATTTAAATTTCAAGAATATGAATTCTTTTTTAATTTGGAGAGAACAGTTAGAAATATGAGTATTAGTCCTACGCAGTTAGAAGCATATGTGTTTCATGAAATGCAGTTCAGAGGGCCAACTACTTGCTGTCTTGTGAAATACCTCATTTTATCCAATAAATAGTAGATGTGATTTGCCACAAAAATATTGGTGAAGGCAAATCTCAATATCAAATTACACGCAGCAAATGCTTGTTTAATAATGTGCTATAAATTGGTTACTATTTCGATCAAGAATGGAGATGAAAATGATTTTGAAATATTTACTTATCTCTAAATGCTATGCTTTATTTAAAGCATATCCTTAGGAATTTAGTACTTAGATCCTCCAGGAGGTTCAACAGGATATCATAATGTATATTCTAACATGTTACTCCTAGGGAATCTACTTAGTGATTGCAATAGCACCTTAGAGTAGGATGGTGAAGCTATTGAGGAGAGAAGAAGGGCTATTGAAAATCAAGATGTGGTAACACTATATTGTTTTCCATAGTGGATGCACCAGTCTGAATTCCCACCAGCAGTGTCCTAGAGTCCCCTTTTCTCCGCACCCTCGCCAACACATGTTGTTTGATGATTTGTTAATGGCGGCCATTCTGACAGGTGTGAGGTGATACCTCATTGTTGTTTTAATTTGCATCTTTCTGATGATAAATGATGTTGAGCATTTCTTCAGATGTCTCAGCCATTTGAATGTCCTGTTTGGAGAGGAGTCTATTTAGTTCCTCTGTCCATTTTTTAATTGGGTTCTTTGTCTTCCTTTTGTTGAGCAGTATGAGCACTCTATATATATTGGAAATTAACCCCTTATCGGATGTATCATTGGCAGTTATGCTCTCCCATAGAGTGTATACCCTAAGAAGCCTGAAACACCAATCAGAAAGAATATATGTACCCCCATGTTCATAGCAGCACTATTTATAATAGCTAAGATCTGGAAACAGCCCAAATGTCCATCAGTAGACAAATGGATAAAAAGCTGTGGTACATATACAGAATGGAGTATTATGCAGCTGTAAGAAAGAAAGAGCTATTATCCTTTGAGATGACATGGAGGGACCTGGAGAGTATTATCCTAAGTGAAACAAGCCAAGCAGAGAAAGACAAATATCACATGATCTTACTTATTTGTGGAATATAATGAACATAACAGTCTGAGGAACAGGGTAGTCCCAGAGATGTGGAAGTGGGTTACAGACTGACAATCCCCAGAAGAGAGGGTGGTGGGAGAGAGATAAAACACAGAACTTCTATGCATGTATGCATAAACAATGGACATAGACAACAAAGCTGGGGACAGGGTGGGAAGGTTGGAGGGGGGGTATCAGTGGGGGGAAAAGGAGAAACATCTGTAACAAAAATTAATTAATTAATTAATTAAAAATAAAAATAAATAAAATCAAGATGTGGAAAGAAATAAAGTAAAGAATGCAAAGAAGTGAAAAGATGGATAAGAAAAAGAAAAATCAGTATGCATTTATTGACTAGTCATCAAGAAGTAGTGCTATGTTGTTCCTGTCTTTCTGTCTCTCTCTCTTGCTCTTACATACATACAAACATACACACCAATAAACAACATTCAAAAAACACTTATTGGCATTCTAATAAGATCTATCAACACAACAAAGAGTAAGAAACAGAGAACATAAAGTATAATAGAGGACGCTTTTATCTCCTTTTGCCTCAGTCCCTCCAGAATCACAGTTTCTACCCGATGTCTACCAAATCTGTTGTCACAGTTAAACTTGGATATCTTCTCTTCGAAATTTTCCCCAACCCTACTGAATTGGTCATCCCCATTTTGTGTCGTCTAAGTTATTATTTGTGATAACTCTAAATGATCTTTGTGATAATTAATACTAAAAACTATAACAAACACTCTATCAATAAAAGGTATTATAATAGGTACAACATTTTGGGACATTTGAGTTTGAGACTCTACAAGAATATGTTTGTTTGTAGGTAGTTTTAGCTTGAGCTACATTTATGGGCCTTAAACTCAGAAGATAAATTTTGTTTAATTGTTTTAGTAAGTCTTCAAAACAATATCTTTATACCTTGTTTGTAGATAATATGATTAAAGCCTATAGATATTAATTATCTTCAATAAAAATTCTTACAAATAATGAGAAGATAAAAGATTGACCTCAGGTGTTTATTAGTCTAATATCTATTTCTCACTGAATTGAAATCCTCTGTAATTGTTTTGAGCACCCAGCAGAGGGCCGGGTTCATTAAATATCCCTATACATCCAAACTTGATTTGCACCAGTATGTGTGTTTTTTTAGTTGCCTTTGGTTATTGCCAATTCTGATTCTTCACTTCACCTACCTTAACCATTGTTGCAGAATTTTAATTCACTTCTGGCTGCATCATTTCCTCACCCTATATTGATATCATTATACACACACACACACACATACACACACACACACACACACACATATTTGTAATAGTATAGGATTTCTTACTGTTCTAATAAAAGTTCGACAAGTCCTCGTGGAAAAATTGAGATCAATGAATGGACAATTTAATATATGTTTATGGGATGTTTTCTTAATTCTTTTTTGAGAGAGTTAATGACTTTAATAGATTCAAAGTTTTGTTATATCTATTGCTCAACACACATTTAATATATGATATATAAAGTGCTTGTATAGGCCTAGTAGTTCAAATAAGTGTATCCAAGCTATTTAACAGCAGAAGTGAGCTTTTGTTTCATTGAAGCTTTAAGAATATTAAAGGAGGAGATACAGATATTAATTCTGAGTGGAGTCAAAAAGCAAAGCCTACTGTTCATAATGCTCCTGACTTAAAAAAAAATAAGCTAGTAACCCTGAGTTAGGTATTCTTTACAGAGAAAGAATGAGTGGAGGAGAAAATACTACATACATAATTTGATGTAACTGATTTGTATATCTATTAGGTTAAATTTAAAGTTTGGCAATATCCCAATGTAGTGACAGAAACCCTATTGTTCATCTTCCCCCAAATTCTTGATCAGAGTAATAAACAGGTGCACAGCCCTACAGAATTATTCAAAGTCTCCAGTTGAGAGTTTTAGGAACATGCATTTTAAAAATGTACCAGGTAATTATTGTAATCATGCATAGTAGAGGAACACAGACAATCTGGACTTTTGGATAAGAAAATATAATTTAGATTTTTAGCTCTCCTGTTAATCATTTACATGTTTTATTTAATTAACCTTAGCAGAATTTTAATGAGTGTTTAGAAAAAAATGAGTGTTTGGTCCTACCATTGAGTATCTTATTTTATAAAGTAATCAGTTCAAAAGAGATACTTATTAATGTCTTTTCCAGCTTTGAAATGTTGATACCATAAAACAGGCCCATTTGGTTTTTACTTGTTTGTCTGCTTGTGTTGTTTTTAAGAAATCTATAGGAACATAGTTGAATTGGAAAATGCTGAGATGAAAGGCATACACTAGCTTCAGAAGTTTAAACACATTGAGATTATCTCAATAGTTTTCCAGTATTCACAATTTGAGAAATTCTATTAACCTAATCAAATGAGATACAGCTATGATTACGTATCTCACTTACACTCATGGAGGTTTTTTTCTACAGACTTGTATAACAACCCCACTAAGAATAGAATATACATATTAGATTTTGACAAGTTAGTTCTGTGGCAATCTGGATTAACTATTTGTAAAATCCAATTAAACTAATATATACAGTAAATTTGTACTAATCTTATAAAAATATATAGCTAAAATTTTAATCTCAGAAAATATTTACATTGCCTCCAATATATAATTATATGAATTTTAATATGTATTCTGAAAGTGTGCTGAAACATAGCCTCAATATAGATTAGTTGTTGAAATATATTCACATTAAAAATAATAACTAATTCAGTCAAGAAACAACTGTGTACCGATGTCATGGAAGGAATTCCAATCGATAGATGAATAAATATATTTCAGTTTTAGAAGGATACATCCATATATATATATATATATATATATATATATATACAGATTTGCACACAAGTGATTTCTTTTCTATAGGCTAACATATTTTCATGTAATTAAATGAAATATTGTAGGTATTTTTAAATTTTGATAGAAATCATATATTTCCAAATATGGCCTGTTAGTTAAGAATTGTTTAGCAACGTATGAGAATACCCACATTCTCCTTAGCGCTGAGAGACATTCCTTCTGTCAATCTCATATGTTATTTTAATTTGCATTTTCTTTTATCCTCACCTGAGGATGTGGTTTTTATTGATGAGAGAGAGAGAAAGAAACATCAATCATCAATCAGTTGCCTCCGGTATGCACTCTACTGGGTATGTAACCAGCAACCTGGGTATGTGCCCTGAATGGGAATCGAACCCAAGACCTTTTGGTATATAGCATACAAACAACTGAGCTACATCAGCCAGGCCTTACTTTGCATTTTCTTCAATGATGCTAAAGATGTGTACCTTTTCGCCCTGGCCGGTTTGGTTCAGCGGTTAGAGCGTCGGCCTGCGGTCCTGAGAGACCCGGGTTCGGTTCCCGCTAAGGGCATGTACCTTGGTTGCAGTTTGTCCCCGGCCCTGGTCGGTTGTGCGGGTGGCAGCCACTCGATGTGTTCCTTTCACATCGATGTTTCTCTCTCTCTCTGTTCCTCTCTCTCCCTCCCACTCTACCTGAACAAAAAAAAAATGGAAAAATGTCCTCGGGTGAGGAAAAAAAAAAAAAAGATGTGTACCTTTTCTTAACATTTATGGTGCATTTCCTATTCATTTACTTTCCAGATTTTCCCCCAGGCTGTGTTTGTTTATCTTATTTATTCCTTAAGCTATTATAAGATTGAGAATTATTTGTAATTTTTACTTCCTTTAGGTTGCAAATATTTTTAACATGTCATTTGCCTTTTGATTCTGCTTGATGTAAATTTTGCCATACATTAAAATTTTTCATACTCTTAAATATGCATACCTCTTCTTTATTATCATGAATTTACTTTCTGATTTGGGAGTGATCTACATTTTATGGGTTTTTTTTTGTTTGTTTTTTTCAAATTCTAATATGTTCTTTTATTGTCTTTGTCTCATTTATTATCTTTTTAAAATTGTTGTTAATCCTCACCCGAGGATATTTTTTCATTGATGTTTTTTAGATAGAGTGGAAGGGAGAAAGGAAGAGGGAGGAGAGAGAGAGAGAAACATCAATGAGAGCCACAATGACTGGTTGCCTTCTGGAGGACCCCGAGTGGGACTAGGGATTGAGGATTGAACCTGCAACCCAGCCAGGTATGTGCCTTGACGAGGAATCAAACCCGAGACCCTTTGGTCTGCAAGCTGATGCTCTAACAGCTAAGCCAAACCAGCCAGGGCTATAATCATTTTTATTTGCATTTAAATCTCTGATATGTTGATGATCATCTACTTGTAGCAGTGAAATAAAAAATTAGAAAATATATTTTTGCTTTCAGATGAATAATCAGTTATGATTAGATTATTAATACATAAACCCACATTTTCCACTGAATTACAGTGGTTTTTAGAAAAACTCAGTAGCATAAATTCAGTCCTCATAGTTCTTGTTTTTCTTCATAATTTCTTGTTTAATGGAACTGGAGACTTCCTTAGTAGCATTAGAATCTAGAAAAGTATCCTCAAGAATTGTCAATGGAATTTCATTACATTTATATGTGAATTTTGGAGGATTATTATTCTTGAAATTAAATCCTGTCACTAAGAGCATAGTATAACTCTCCATTTCTTTTTGTAGTTTCAATGTCCTTAAAATTGGTGTTTCATATAAATCTATAAATGTCTTATTACATTTATTCCTTGGGTTCATGTACCTTTGACCCCTATTTTGAATATATATATGTGTTTGTGTGTTTGTTGTCATCTGTATATAACTTTTTCTTGAATGAGAGAAAAGGTTTTTTTAATTTTTATCTTGTATTCTACTCCCTCAAAAATTCTCTTATTTAAGTGTTTTAACTTAAGACCTGTTTTTTCTTAAATTTATGATTCTATAATCATGAAAAAAGTATTTACCCTTGTCACTTTTTCCCACAATGTGTAAAAAATTTTCCTGATCATAATAGTAGGTGAGGTAAAACATTCTTTTTTTATTCCTAAATTTAATGGAAAAGGCTTTAATAGTTCATCATGTTGTTTAATGTTTTCTACTGTGCTTTGAAAATTAACTTTGTCCTATTTAATTGCTTTCTTTCTATTCCTATTTCATTTAGAATTTTCTATAAATGGCTGTGTTCTATCGATTGGCTTTCTAGGATCTATTGTTAAATTAATTTGTTTGGTTTTTCTTCTTCCTTAATTTGTTTCCTTGCAATGGATTTTCTGAAATAAACACTGACTAATCATATTATGTTGTTTTTAAGAATTGTTAGATTCATTATGCCAATATATTATTTTGAATATTTTATTTGTAGTTATAAGTAACTATAAATTTGAATTATCTTTCTTGTTAGGATATTAAGTTCCTGCTGAATTCCAACTATTACTTTAATCTAAAATATTTATAAGGAAATCACCTTTTCTTTAATTGACAAATAGGAATCAACTGTTAAAACATTAATGTTCCAATCTTTCTTTTCAAGATGAAGCTCTAGCCCTGGACGGTTTTGCTCAGCGGTTAGAGCGTCAGCCTGTGGTCCAGAGAGACCTGAGTTTGGTTCCCGCTAAGGGCACTTACCACGGTTGCAGTTTGTCCCCAGCCCTGAATGGGTCGTGTGGGTGGCAACCACTCAATGTGTCCCTTTCCCTTTCACATAGATTTCTCTCTCTCTCTCTCTCCCTCCCACTCTATCTGAACAAAAAATGGAAAAATGTCCTCGGGTGAGGATAAAAAAAAGATGAAGCTCTAGTTTCCTTTCTGATCTCTTCATTGGCATTTGCCTATTCAAGTTTTTAACTCTTCCTATGTAAACTCCTTAGTTTATATTTGCTAGAAAGTAATCAATTTTCTCTAGATTTTCTAATGTATCGCCATTACGTAGTATGTAGTATTATCTTATAATTTTAACTTTTTTATTGTTAAGTATGGCTGTTTTTTTCTATTTATGAGTTTAAGATGCTTTAGGGAACAAGTGAAAAAATTAAAGAGTAATGTGGATGATCAAATAACGTCTTTAAACAGATATGACATATTAATTAAAATTTTATCATTGCTTATTAATAAGCATGAAACTAATTGTGAAAAATTTTTATGAATGTGATAAAAATTTTTAAATGAAAGATACAAAGAAAAAGGATAAGTAGAAAAGTAAGGTGTCAAAAGTTAGTAATTATAGCCTTGGCCAGTTTGGCTCAGCGGTTAGAGCGTCGGCCTGCGGTCCAGAGAGACCACGGTTCGGTTCCCGCTAAGGGCACGTACCTCTGTTGAAGTTTGTCCCGGCCCTGGTTGGTCGGGCAGGTGGCAGCCACTTGATGTGTCCCTTTCACATCGATGTCTCTCTCTCTCTCTCTTCCTCTCTCTCCCTCCCGCACTATCTGAACAAAAAGTGGAAAAATGTCCTCGGGTGAGGATAACAACAACAACAAAAAAAGTTAGTAATTATGCTTGAACCTCTGTAATAATATTTACAGAGTAATAATAACACCTTTGTATCCCTTGAGGCCAAGCAGTTTTCTCAGTCGTGCCCTCTCTCAAAGGGATGACCACGAGACTGACAAAAACAAAACTCTCTGTAAAGGTATATGTGATCTTATCAAACAATGAATTTTAGAATTTTATTCTCATATGATGCATTAAATCTCCGAAGTACAAATGGGCAGTTGCAATAGTCACTGGGGCCCTGGCCAGTTTAGCTAAGCGATTAGAGTGTCGGCCTGCGTACCAGAGAGTCCTGAGTTCAGTTCCTGCTAAGGGCACATACCTCAGTTGCAGTTTGTCCCTGGCCTCGGTTGGGGTCGTTTGGGTAGCAACCAGTCCATGTGTCTCTCTCACATTGATGTTTCTCTCTCTCTCTTCCCCCCTCTCTCCCTCCTGCTCTATCTGGAGATACATGCAAAAATGTCCTTGAGTGAGAATAAAAAAAATAAAATAAAAACAGTCACTGGGATATAAAGTACAGAGTAGGGAAAATAGTCAATAATGTTTTAATAACTATGTATGATGACAGGTGGGTAGACATCAGGGGGATCACTTTGTGAGTTGTATAAATGTCTAACCATATGCTGTACAACAGGAACTAATATAATGTTGAATGTCAACTATAATTGAAACATTTTCAAAAATTTTTTGAGAAGAAAGAGAAAAGCATTCTGGAGACAACATCACTGAGATCTAATTTCTTGCAGTATTTTTTCTCAGCCGTCCTTAGGGTAATACTTTCCCTCCAACTTGAACCATTATCTGGAGGGCTTGATACACCAGAGAGTCTCTGCTTTAGTGGGGAGCGGGTGCCAGATTTTGCATTTTTAACATGTTTCTTGGGGGCTACTGCTGCTGCTGCTGGGTACACCATAATCTGAGAAACATTCTTAGAATGACTCCCCTCATAGCCCACAAAATAGCATTTCATACAGATTACAGTATCCTCAGGCAGAAAATAAAGCATACCTACATAGTATCCCATTTTAGAAACAATAATTTTTTTCAGAAGACATGACATTACCTGTTCCTCACTTCTTATTTTTTAGAATTTTGCCATATGCCCAAACTAAACCAAGATCTTTACAAGATGATTGAGTTTATTAGTACTTGTTTGAACCTATCAAGATTTACCATCTGGGATTCTCCTTAAAGACCTCGATGACATGTGAGACAGTAAAAAAAGTTTTGTAAGGAACACAAATGGGTAGAATGACTGTGGATAGGAAGTTAACAAAACATTAAATAACAACAAAAACTATTGAAGTATTGTTTGTTTGTTTTTGCCATAAATTAAGCTCCCAAAACTTTATTGGTCTTTTAAAAAACAATTTGATTTTATCACTTAGTTCTATTATTTTTTTATACTGCATTAGTTATAACTTAACTTCTCAATTCTTTTACTTACTTTGTAGTCTATTGTTCAATTTGCTAATTTACATATTTAACATAAAATTATAACCTGATTATTATAATAAATAAGTTTTTAGTGATAATTACTTCTCTAAATGCATTCTGATTGTGATTCCCATATGTTTACTGAATTGTTTTGTTTTTCATTTTCTGGTTCATATGTAATTACTTTCCTTTACTTTTTATTTTTAATGCCATATAATTGTTTTTATTGTTATTTCATTTTTTCAATTACAGTTAACACAACATTATATTATATTAGTTCCAGACATACAGCATAGTGGTTAGACAATTATATAATTTACAATGTGATTCTTCCCAATAAGTCTAGTACCCACCTAGCACCATAGATAGTTTTATGATATTATTGACTATTTTCCCTATGCTGTACTTTATATCCCTGTATCTATTTTGTAACTACCAATTTGTACTTTTTACTATTTCCATCTTTGTCACCCTGTCCGCTAAGCGCCCCACCCCCCTTCCACGCAGTTAGCTAGCAGCCACCAGTTTATTCTCTGGATCTCTGAATCTGTTTCTGTTTTGTTTGTTTGTTAATTTTGTTCTTTGGATTCTACATATAAATGAAACCATATAGTATTTGTCTTTCTCCGCCTGACTTATTTCACTTACTGTAATACCCTCTAGGTCCACCCACATTGTTGAAAGTGTTAGGATTTCATTCTTTTTCATGGCTGAGTAATATTTTGTTGTATATCTGTAACCATAGCTTCTTTGCTCAGTTGTTCATTGATGGGCACTTAGGGTGCTTCCATAGCTTGACCATTTCAAGTAATGCTGGTTTATTGTGCACTTGAAAATAATATATATCCTGCTGCTTTGGGTTCAAATGCTCTAAAAATACCAGTTAAGTATATTTGGTCTAATGTGTCACTTAAAGTCATTATTGCCTTGATGATTTTTTTTAGATTTATCCATTGATGACAATGGGGTATTAAAATTCCCTACTATTACTGTATTACATTTATCTCTTTCTTTATGTCTATCAATATTTGCTTTACATATGTAGGTGCCATATATTTGTTTTATTTTATTTCATTTTTTAATTACAGTTGACATTCGATATTATTTTATATTAGTTCCAGGTGTACAGTATAGTGGTTAGACAATGATATAGTTTACAAAGTGATTCCCCAATAATTCAGGTAACCTACTTGATAACATACATAGTTATTACAGTATTATTGACTATATTTCCTATGTTGTGATTTATATCCCCATGACTGTTTTGCAAATGCCAATTCATACTTCTTAATTCCTTCACCATTTTCACCCAATCCCCAGTACCCCTCTCATCTGGCAACCATCAGTTTGTTCTCTGTATCTATGAGTCTGTTTCTGATTTGTTTTGTTCATTTATTTTTGTTCTTTAGATTCCACATATAGATGAAATAATAAAGCATTTGTCTTTCTCTCTTTCTCACTTATTTTACTTAGCATAATACCCCCTAGTTCCATCTCACAAATGGTAATATTTAATTCTTTTTATGTCCAAGTAATATTCCATTTTGTATATTCATCACATCTTTTTTATTTTCTTGTCTATTGATGGATACTTGGGTTACTTCCATATCTAGGCTATGGTAAACAACAATTTCCATTTTTGATATTTTAGTAGTCTGATAGTCTAGATAACTTTTCTTAATTTTTAAGTACAAATTTCTTTGATCATCTTTCTACTCTTGCTGTTTTATTGAATTAGACTGTATAAAATACTTAACATCTTGGAACTAAATGAGTATGTTTGTAAAAATGAAAATGATAGATTTTTGTAAATGATGTATGGGTAAAAGAAAAATTTTTTCTTCTATAGAAGACAAAATTCATATATCTAATGTTTATAAACACACATTTCAACTTTTTTTGATGACACATTATTTAAATCCTCTGTTATTACTGTTTTATGTATATTTGACTTGCCACATTCTGAAAAAGATATATTAAATCATCCATTAAACTTTTATGAAGTTGTGCTTTTATGAAGTTGTCCTTGCATTGCAGAGTAATTTTTATTTTTTAATTTCATTTTTTGTTATTGGTTCATATGCAATTAGTGTGTTTGTGGACTTTAAATTTTGTATGTCCTCTTTCTCACATATGCAATTAGTGTGGTTGTGGACTTTAAATTTTGTATGTCCAATTTCTCACATATAATGCTTTTAGCCCTTAGATTTAATTTGTCTAATATTTGTATTGCTATGTATGATTCATCATTTTTATTTGGTTAGCATATATTTGTTCAAGCTTTAGTTTTCATGTTTTTAATTAAGTAATTTAGTTTGTTTCTTATAAATGATATCTAGCTTATTGTATTTTTTCATTGCACTAATCGTATTATGGGCTGATTTTATAATTGTAGTGTTAGGACTCAAATCATTTCTTTTTTCACTGCAGAGAACATAGCTCACAAGTTCTGAGCAAACATGACCATACATCATCTCTCACTATCCCGAGAGCCAGAAGAAGAGCACATTTTTATAGCTAAAGTTGGAGTAGTGTTAAAAATTCTCATCCCTCAGGTGATTGAAACGCATGCTGATGATTTAGTTAATCTCATGGATCCCCAAGGGAATTATGTCCTCACTTACATTTCAAAAAGGGCATTGAAGACTAAATCTGAGCTAATGTGTTATGATCAAGTTCCAGTAGCCAGTTCCTGTTAAGCCTTTAGGTCTCAATAATTTAGAAAATAGTCTGGTGACTGTAGTCTTCCACAGAGGTGGGAACTTTCCTTCCCTGGGAAGGCCGATCCACTTACTACTAGACCCTGCATGTCGGTGGTTCATTAAAATCTTGCACATCACCCCCAAAGTCAAATGTCACCCTAGCCTAGATACCCAATCTGACAATGTCTATATTTTGATAAGGGACTCAGCCAATCTACATTTAGTATAATAAATGACATTTGATTTTGTTCCTCTCACTCATACCTACTACTTGGTTACATTACTGCTCAGCCATCCTTCACCTTTCCTAGTCCTTAAGATCTATTCTGCTTTTCAATTTTGCCTGATTCTTTCCTATTTTATCAATAATAAATAAAGCCATGTTTCTTTAGTCTTTTAAATTATACTTTCACCAGATGATTTATTCACACACAGCTTTTCCATCAGAATAAAACATTTTGAAAACTCCTCTTTGCTGCCTCATCTCACTCCAGCATGAAATCTTAACTTAGACTGAATTTACTTCCCGGATTTTATCTCCCGAATAACAGAGGCGTGGATACAGGGAACAGACTGACAGCTGTCAGAGGGGAGTGGGAAGAGGGAACTGAATGCAAGCAGGTGAGGGAATTAGCCAAAGAACATATGTACAGGCACTAAACACAACAGTGTGGTGAGGGCCAGAGGGAAGGGGCTGGTGGATGTGTGAAAAGGGAGGGGGGAAATGGGGACATTTATAGTAGTCTCAACAATAAAAACAAAGTTAAAAAATAAATAAAATAAAATGCATTTCTTCTGGATTATTACATATTTTTCTCACACATTTTATTTTTTATTTTAATAATTCTTATTTAATCATTTTTTGTATATACAGTTACACTATTACCATCTATCTGAATTTAAGCATAAATAGTGTAAGATTCTTTGCTAACTGTTGTTCACCTAATATGTTGCTTTTGTTGAGATATCTGTACTGATGCAGTTGATATTCGATTAGAGTACATTGGAGTGGATATTTACTGACTCTTGCATGTCTAAATATGTAGCACTTTGATGTTGACAGTAAAGAGATATAGTGACTTGGTAGAGCCTTCTAGATTTGCTGTCATTTTCTCTCAATAGTCTGTAGATATTCTACTGTTATTCATGCCACTGTCATTCTGGAGGTTGAGAAGATATCTGTTCATCCTAGAAAAATAGGAATCTCACTGTTATGTCCATGAGTAAGTCTTCAAAATTAATTTTTCTACAAGTTATTGAATTTTTTAAAACAAGTTTTTCTTCAGCTCAGGGACATTCTCTTATTTTTAATTGCCATCTCTGTGATGTTTTTGTGATATAATTTCTATTATTTGCATATGTGTTTTCCTTCACATGTTCTCCTTATCTTCTGCTTCTCCCATGGACAGCATTTCAATGGGCTTTCTGTGTTTCAGAACATCTTTGTGCATATTTGTTAGCGTTTGCATTACTTTTTGTTATTAATTTTCTTACAATGAAATCTTGTGTATTTTCATTTAATGTACTTCAAGGAGAGACTTTTGCTCGGACTATCCACCTTGAACATCCATCTTCATTGTTCATGTTAACATGTCCCCTTAACTGAGTTGTAATTAGTTTATCTTCTTAATCATGATTTTAGGTTCAGTAAGCCCCTGTGCATTCTTTTAGGTATCCTTTCTTGGTGGTCAATTAATGACAAATAGATGTGCTGGATTCTTCTCCAACAAGCTGGTAGAGAAAAAGCTGGTAGAGATTTATTCTGTTGCTAGTATACATGGAGGAGCTCATATTCCAGAACTTTCTGGTACGTATCCAAAACTCTTCCTCAAGCAGTGAGACTAGAGATAATCAACCCACAAGAGCAGTTTACCTTCAAGTCAGCTGGAGTCAGCAGGATCTAGTATGTCCTCCCACAATAACACCCAGCCACGTGGTAGGCATAGCCTCTTTCTATAGAACTTACTGACTTCTCTGTGTTGAACCTTCATGCGGTCTTTATGTCCTCAATTTTTGCCACAGATATGGAAGAAAAGCAAGTCTCTCATCTGTTCTATACCCTATTCCTGCATTCCAGTCCTGTCCCCCACCCACCAGATGCTAGGAGAACCCACTCCCTAGTTGTGAAAACCAAAAATGTCTTCAAACATTGCCAAATGTCCCTTTGGGGAGAAATTGTCCTTAATTAAGAACCATTGCTCTAGTGTTTTCCTCAGGGGTGACATTCTTTCTAATAACAAGAAAAAAGTTACATAGATTTTTATGGGGAAAAACGGCAATTTAAGATTATAAAAAATTTGACTGTTAACCTGACTGTGCCAATTCCTATCTCAGGTATGTTAAATGATAATTTCTCAGTGGAAATATCATTTCTAAGTGCTTTTAATTTATGACCTCTACAGGATTATTCACAAGGCTCTCTGTTTGAAGACATCAGTAATGTCTACTGTTGTTTCTTCAAATATCTGTAATTGATCATGTGGATAATTACATTCATCTTAGATCTGGTATTCCCTCCAGCTGGGATTGAAATGTGCAAGTTCCCATAACTAGTTGATCTTCCAACAATAGGTTGATACACTGTCCAGACAGGCTATCCTATAGAAGACCTACCCTTCAGTATTTGATAAGTCATTGGTCTGGGAGAAGAGCATCTACTGAAATGGAGGCAAGAGAAAAATAGACTAAGGTTCATGTCCCAGTCTTTGTCTATTGAAATGCTAATTTTCACCATGGTGTTTTTCTCTAATATTAACTTGCAGCCTTCACTCAGCTCCCTAAACCTGGCATACAGCCATTTCAGTTTGTTCACTACTGACAAAGGAACTTTCATATCAAAGAAAATTATTAGTAAACTAGTCCCATTTTTTAGAACAAATATATGGACTTTTTGCTACCAGAGTTTTGCATGTATTCATGCAGATGGTGCCTAAAATGGTATCTGGCAGTCAATTAGGCTTATAAGTGAAGCCACCCCATCATTAAATCATTGAACTTCTTAATTCCATGCTAATTCCTAGGCTTTTCTAATAAGTTAGACATTCATCAGTGTTATATAGTATAATAACTACTCTTGTTAGTTATTGAAGTGGCCAATAAAGTTATTGAAGACAAATAATTTCCTAATTCAGAATGGTGGCTTTCTCCTGCTTGACATATTATGACAGTTTTTTTTAGCAGTAAACCCTACCCTTGAAGGACAGTTTTTGTTTTTGTTTTTGTTTTTATTGCTTTATATGTGATGTTAAAGGTTGCCTCTGAGTGTTTACCTATATTTCATTTAACAACAATAACAAAAAATTACTCCAGTGTTTCACCAGGGATTATATGTCTCAAATCCCAAATAAAATATTTAAACTAAACATAACACCCATGATATCCTAATATTCCACCAGTTCTTTTTTAATGAGAAGTTATTGTAGCTCCTAATATCTCTACTTATTTTGCAGTAGTCTAAGTATTACAGGTTTCTTGGGCAATAATTTCCTTTCAAAATATTTATATCCTCCCCAGCCAGTTCGGCTCAGCGGTTAGAGCGTCGACCTGCAGACCAGAGAGACCCAGGTTGGGTTCCCGCTAAGGGCATGTACTTCGATTGCAGTTTGTCCCTGACCCCACTGGGGGTTGTGTGGGTGGCAACCACTCGTGTCTCTCTCACATTGATGTTTCTCTCTCTCTCTCTTCCTCCCCCTCTCCCTCTCACTCTATCTGAAGATGAATTCAAAAGTGTCCTCGGGTGAGGATTAAAATATATGTATATAATTCTACATATGGCATATTTCAAGCTGTGAGATCCAGTTATTAAATCCTTGAAATTAGTTCCAGGTCTAAATCAAGAAAAAGTACATGTGTAATCTTCTGCCATTGCTGGAAAACTAAACACAAAGTTTTTGAGTGGGGAAAACAAAACAAAAAACATGTTTCTTGTAATCTATAATTACTTAATGCCCAAAGTAACATATGTACACTTTAATTAGTTCCGTGTTCTGTATACATATGATAATTTTCTAATAGTTTAACTATGAGGACTTTTAAAAATGTTTTTGACAAGTACTTTAGAAAAAGAAACCATTGGTAGGTGGAATTGGTTTTATTCATGCCCAGTTAAAGTATCAATGTTCCTGATTTAGTTGAAAAGTGTCTATTGCCCTTGGATTTAGAATTTCAGTTATGTGTTCATTAATTATTAGTTATATGATTTTGCCCAAATTGTCTATTTTCTCTAAGCTTTAGTTCTCTTATTTTATTAGTTAGTATTCTTCAGAAAAACAGAATAGAATAAAGGTATTTATTTTGAGATATTGTTTCCCATAATTTTGGAGGCAGCGAAGTCCCACAAGTTGCTGTATGCAAACTGGAACCCAATAAAGTCAATGGTTAGGTTAGTTCCAGTCCAAACCTGAAGGCTTAAAACCATGCGAGCCAATGGTGTAAACCCCAAAAGTCACCAATGTCTGAGGACAGCAGAAAGTGATGTTCCAGCTCAAGCCAGGGAACCCATTCACCCTTCTTGTGCCTTTGTTCTATTGAGGGCCTCAGTGGATTGGATGATGCCCACCTGCTTGGTGAAGGTGATCTTCTTTATGCAGTTTACCAAGTCACGTGTTAATCTCTTCCAGAAATGCCCTCCTAGACAAATCCAGAAATAGTATTTTGCTAGCTATCTAGGCAACCTTTAGCAGAGTCAAGTTGATGCTAAAATTAACCATCACACCTTCCACAGACTACAGATTACATTTGAAACTTAAGCTTGTTGTGAAGATTAAATGAGATAATGCACACCAATCTATTTGCAGAATAGATTTGTTGAACAAAAAGCAAACAGTTTTTGTTAGCTGCTAATAGTATTTCAATATATCTCATCATTCAAATATAAAATGGGAAGAGGTGCCTATTAAGGGCAAATACATAAGACCTTGATAATGATGATGCAGCCTCATAGTGTCCCCACACACCTGTCCCAAGACATTATAAGAATAAGTTCACAAACCATTTCAAAATAAATATACTTTTTTACTATAGTTATTTAGGGGATGGAGTAGTATAGAAATTATATTGTTCTTAATTTAGCATTAGGTCTCAAATGATCAAATATAATGACTATTTGGGCCACAATGTATACCTGACTCTAGAAGGTCCAACTCAACTACGTGCATAATGGGGGTAATGGCCATTTGTGTGCGAATTCAAATAATTATTCCCTAGTGCTGTAACCTTTGAGGTTTCAGGGATATACAATGGAATATCTCTGACTTGAATGTAGTCAGAAAGAAGGAATTCTCAAGTAACCAACTCTGTGATAGCATAGGAAGAAATGTGTGTGTCCCTTTTAATACCCATATATTATAGTCCTGGCCCAGGGATGACTTTGACATACATAAGACTTGGGGGAAATTCCTCTTTCAATATTCTTATCTATCCTTTCCTATTATAGGGCTTGCTAGAGTTACTGATAAAATCCTGACTGAGCTCCCTTTTACTAATGGGCAAGAGTCCTATCAATACGTGAAATATCAGTGCAGCTGGTATCTCATTCTCATTACTCTCTCATTATCCTTTTATGGACTTAAACTTCTTTACATCCGTCTGGCAAAGCACACCTGGCATGACCTACTTTGCCAGATTTAGTTGGTCTCCAAGTGCTTTCTCTTTCTTTTAAAGTAGGTTCAGTAATGCAGTCATCCACAGAGCTGACTAGCCTTGGAGTATGCCCAGCATAGCCAGTCTTTTCTCACACTATATAGGCACACCTGAGTAATGTATCCAACTTTTATTTGTAGAGTAAGAAGCAGAAGGTCCCAATTTAATACCAAGTAAAAGTCATATTTTCAATCTTATTTATTTTTTTATAAATATATTTTTATTGTTTTTTTGTTTTGTTTTGTTTTGTTTTTTAGTTAGAGAGGAAGGGAGAAGGGGAGAAAGATAGAAACATCGATGAGAGAGAAACATTGATTGGCTGCCTCCTGCACAATCGAGCCTAAAACCAGGGCATATGCCCTGATCGGGAATTGAACCAGCAACCTCTCAGTGCATGGGACGATGCTAAATCCACTGAGCCACACCGGCCAGGCATAATGTTGTCTTTATTATGCTATATCTTTTTACTGGGAAATCAGAGACTTGCACACTTATTAACGCAATATTTTCTATTTAACTAGATTTTTCAGTTGCATAGCCTGTTTTTGAAGGAGACCAAAAGAGAGGAGTGTAAATAGATGCCTGAAACCTACTGCAGCCTGAAGTACCCTCAGACCTGCACTAAAGGCAGTGACAGCAGAGTTTGCTCCAAGAAAAAGCAGGAGCGGGTAAGGAGTCAGCACTTCAACTCTATGCATTGTTACGGTGCAGCGGACTGTGTTAGCAGCCTAGAAGTTCACTAACAAGACATAAGATGCAAACAGAGAGAGGAAAAAATCCCTTGAATTAGAATCTGAAGACGTAGGTTGCAGAACTGGGACTCAGGAATATACCTAGACTCAGGCCATCCTGGTGGGAATCGTAGATACATTATGGGCAAACTAAAGAAAACCTAGAGTTTAACAGAAAAAAAAAAAATAGGAACTTTTGCAAATCACTAGAATGTTTACTAGTAACATAGAATGTAGTCATTTAATTTTTTTTAAGTGACCTTATGTTGTGTTTGTGATTTGAATATTTACTTTCCCTAAGGGTATTATAATAAAAGTTAGAAGACAACAGCAGTGATAGAACATTTTCCTAAAGATTGTTTTATTCACTTGGTGTGCCCAACTTCGCGAATGAGTGAGGAGAGGCGATTTCACCTCTGTTAATATAAAGGTCATTCATTAAATAAGTAGCACACCTAGAAGAACCACAAGTCGTGGTGTCCGATCCGCTTATACCACACTGAGTGATTTCATGTTGCTTTTTACTTCTTATATTTATAGCTAAACACAGGGCTTGAATTATTAATCAGGTATCTTATTCTCATTATGCTATGATTTGTTGTACATTGGGAAAACTGTCAGAAATGTCACATTAAGTGATTTCTGAAAATCTCAGTGAAGTGGATTGTTACCTACAGGATGATAGCAGAATATATACACATAAGACCTTCGCCCAGAGATGAACTAGAAGCTGCAGCAAAGGAGACATTGTTTTATTTGCGAAAGCTGGTTGTCTGCTTTATTCAAATTTTGTGCAATAGAAATAGATGATATCTTTCAGTGACAGAGACTGAATATCTTTTAGTCAGACAAATCTTCATTTAAATTCCTCTGTTTCCTACTGGCAGTTAGACTCTGAACAAGTATGTTAATCTCTCTGAATTGTCTTCCCCTTTTATTGACAGTTTAAATAATAGCTCACAGGGCAAATTTAAGTATAAAATGAGATGATTTATGTAAAATATTTATCACAGTGTCTTGTGAAGTATTCAAAATAGTTTTATTATTATTTTAATATTACATGTATATTTATAATTGCATAAGTGTAAGAAGTTGTATGATTCAATCGACACATCTTAAATTATTGCTAAAATGTGTCAAGCACGGTGCTAAGTTTTAGGAATTTGAAGATAAGTAAATACTTGCTTTATCAGCCTGTGCATGGAGATAAACATTAATCAAATAATCATAGGAATTAATGTACAATTACAGTTGTGATTAGTGATAAGGAGAAATATATCATATTAATAAATGAAGTCTTTACTCTAAAGTTAAAATTTAAATTATTTTAAAAAATGAGGGTCTTGTCCTGGCTGGTGTGGTTCAGTGGTTAGAGCGTTGGCCTTCAGACCAAAGAGTCACAGGTATGATTTCCAGTCAAGGGTATATACCTGGGCTGCATGTTCAATCCCCAGCCCTGGTTAGGGCACTTGTGAGAGGCAACCAATCAATGTGTCTCTCTCACATCTCTCTCTCTTTCCTCCTCATCCTCTCTTCCCTTCCCTCCCTTACTTCTACTCTCTCTAAAATTCAATGAAAAAAATATCCTCGGGTGAGGATTTAAAAAATAATAATAATAAGGGCCTTACAGGTCTAATTGTAGATTTTTATTATGTTCCTAAGAGTATGAGAAATCAACAACATGTTTAAAACAAGGTGCTAATGTGATTGATCATTTGTGTTGGAAAGTAACCTCTTTGATCACAGCCTGAGGAACAGCTGGTAGGAGAGTGAGCATGGACGACGAGAAGCAAATTATCAAATAATTGCAATATTTCAACCTACAGATGGTGGTAGATTTTAGTTGTGGGTATTGAGAGGAGTCAAAAGATTTCAGAAAAATTTCCAATGTAAATTGACTGAACTTGGTAATAAGTGAATAAGGATGATGGAAAGGAGATGTCAGTGATAACATCTAGCTTACTGACACGTCTAATGAGATGGATGGTGTTGCCATTGCAATAGTATCAATAGTAATTAATAGTGATAATGATGTATTTGGGAAAGAGCCTATTAATTTAAGGGCAGAACAATCAATTTTAACCATCCTATTAAAGTTAAATTGGTCCTTCATAATATAACTCCTGGTTCAGAATGGGTTAGAACAGAAAACAGTTGAATGTTGAGGAGGTGAAAAAAATGCCATTGTTTCCAGCACTTTCTGATCTTGATCTTTAAAGGACAGCTGTCTTTTAAACAGGTATTAATAACAATGTATTTGGCGTTTATAGCATACATAAAAGTACAATGTGTGACAACATTGTCACAAGGGAGGGAAATTAGAATAATATTATAACATACTTGTCCAATAGGAAAAGTGATATATTACTTGAATATCTCTCTATATATAGATATAGATATAGATATAGATATAGATATAGATATAGATATAGATATAGATAGATATAGATATATGTCCTCTAAAGAAACCTCTAAAACAACAAAATAACTAATTATAACTAATAAACAAAAGCAATAGATAAAATGGAATTTATTTATTTATTGATTGATAAAATGGAATTTAAAAATTCAATTAATTCAAGATGGAAAAGGAGGGAAAAAAAACAAAGTAAAGAGTAGTTTGGACAAGTAGGAGACAAGTATGATATAGATCGTACATTTAAAATTAATCATATTAATAATTAAAAAGTAACTAAATTGTCTAAACAGACCAATTATAAGGCAGGCATTTTCAGATTGGACAATAAATCAAGACCCAACTATATGCTGCCTAAATGAAACACATTTTAGATATTAACCCTATATCAGATATATCTTTGCAAATATTTTCTTTTATTTTATAGGTTGTGTTTCTATTCTGTTTATTGTTTCCTTTGTCAGGCAGACTTTTTTTTGTTTGTTTGATATTGTCCCACTTGTCCATTTTTGCTTTTGTTGCTTGTAGGTTTGGTGGCATATAGAAGAACTTAATATCCAAAATATATAAGGAGCTTAAACAACTCAATATAAAAAAATAAATAAATGGCCCATTAAAAAATTAACAAAAGTCTTGACTAGACATATCTCAAAAAAACAAACAAACAAACAAAAAAACATTCAAATAGCAAACAGATATATTAAAAGATTATCAACATCACTATTCATCAGGAAAATGCAAATCAAAACCACAAAGAGATATCCCCTTTTACTTGTTCCCATGCCTATGATCCCAAGAGTGAAAGATAGTATTGATGAAGATATGGAGAAATCAGAACCCTTTTACACTGTTGGCAGGAATGTAAAATGGTGTGGCTGTTATGGAAGACAGCATGGAAGTTCCTCAAAAGATTAAAAGTAGAATTTCTATATAATGCTACCCCACTTCTGGGTCTATATGTAAAATAATTCAAATCAGGATTTATAAAGATAGCTGCTCTCTCATGATCATTGCAGTCTTAGTCACAATAGCCAAGATAAGAAAAAAACCCAAATGTCCATTGATAGATGAAAGAATTTAAAAAAATAAAATAAAAAGTGGTATATACATCGTACATACAATGTAATTTTATTCAACCTTGAATAAGAAGTAAAACCTGCCATATGTGACAATATGGATGAACCTGGAGGACATTATGCCACATAAAATAAGCTAGTCACGGGACAAATATTGCATGATTCAACTTAATGAGGTATATAAAATAGTCAAAGTCACAGGAACCCAGATTAGAATGGTGGTTTCCAGAGTTGAGGAAGGGAGATGTGGAGAATTGCTGTTCACAAGTATAAAGTGGTCAGTTATGCAAGATGAATAAGTCATAAACATCTGATGTACAGGTAAAAATACTGTATCGTGCACTTAAAAATTATTAAGAAAGCCTGGTCTGTGTGGCTCAGTTGGTTGAGCGTGGTCCCATGCACCAAGAGGTAGCTGCTTCAGTTGCTGGTCTGGGCATACAACAGGTTGTGGGCTCAATCCTCAGTAGGGGGCATGCAGGAGGCAGTGATCAATGTTTTTCTTTCATCGATGTTTCTATCTCTCTATATATGAAATCAATAAAAACATATTTAAAAAATTGTTAAGATGGCTGATCTCATATTAACTGTTTTTACCAAGTAATAATAAAATAAAATAAATTAATAGAAACACATGAAATATAAAGAAACAAATAGATTAAATGTAAGAAGATTGAAAAATATAGGAACACTAGTGAAAAGAAAGCAGGATTAGCTATATTAATATAAGACAAAGTTAATTTCAGAGTAAGGAATATTACCAAGGTCAAAGAAGACTTTCATAACAATATCTGTGTCAATTTATCCAGAGTACAATAAATACTAAGCGTTTATGCACCTAATAGTAGGATTTCAAAATTCATGAAGCAAAAACTGATACACTACAAGGAGAAATAGATAAATCAAAATATATAAACAGATATTTCAATATCCTTCTCTCAATAACCAATGGAACAACAGACAAAAACAAAGTTATAACAGTTTTGTTCAACATGATCAAACTTTACCTGACTGACATTTATAAAATACTCTATTCTACAATGATAGAATGCACATGCTTTTCAAATATACATGGAACATTTATTAAGATGAACCATATTCTGGGTCATTAAATATGTCTCAATAAACATTAGAGGATTTAAGCCTAATCAGACATATCTGATAACAATGAAATTAAGTCCATTATTAACTTTAAGAAGATATATTTTTTAAATCTCCAAATATTTACAAACCAGATAAAACACTTCTAAATAACCCATTACTTAAGAAGAAATCAGAAGAGAACTTGGAAACCATTTTGAACTGAATGAAAATGAAAATACATGTCCAAATTTATAAAATGCTGTTAAAAGCAAAGCAGTATATTGGAAGAAATTTATGGCCCTGAAATAAACTAGAACTGTATTAGAAAATAATAAAGGTATTCATAATAATGGCCTTAGATTCTTCCTTAATAAACTATAAGTAAAATTAAACCCAAGTAAAAGAAAGGAAACCATGAAAATCAGAAGGGATATCAATAAAATGCAAACAGAAAAAATAAAAAAAATTAAAGAAAAATCAGTAAGACCAAGAGCTGATTCATTAAGAAGATCAATTAATCAGTAAGCTTCTAGTCAGATTGATCAGGAAAAAGTAGGAGAAAATACAAATTACCAATATCAGTATTTGAAAAATTGACATCACTACAAATTCTTTCTATATTAAAATTATATGATAACAAGGTAATGTTCTGAACAACATATGACAATGAATTCAACATCTTAACAAAAATGGGCAAAATCTTTGGAACATACAAACTTCAATCAGGAGGAAATAGAGAACTTGTACAGAACTATATATATATATATATGAGAAAATAGAAATTGAAGTTGCAGATCTCCTACAAAGAAAACCAGACCCAAATGTATTTACTAGTTAATTTTAGTAAACATTTACAGTAAAAAAAATAACAGTATTTCCATACAAACTCTTCCAGAGAATTGACAAAGTAAGACTATATTTCAACTCAATCAATGAAGAGAGCCTTTTCTTTATATAAAAACCACAAAAGTACATTGCTACAGAAAAAAAAAAAAATTACAGAGTAATATCCTTTGTTAAAACAGGTACAGATAGTCTGGCTGGTGTGGCTCAGTGGTTGAGTGTCAATCCATGCACCAAGAAGTTGCTGGTTTGATTCCTGGTCAGGACACATGCCCAGGTTGTAGGCCCAATTCCCAGTGCGGGGCATGTAGGAGGCAGCCAGTCAATGTGCTCTCTCATCAATGTTTCTTTCTCTCTCTCCCTCTCCCTTCCAGCAAATCAAACCCAAAAATGTATAGAAAGAGTAATTCACAGTAACCAAGTGGGGTTAATCCCAGGAATATAAGGGTGGTTTAATATTCAAATTAATCAATGTAAATCACTGTTTAACAAAATAATAAAGTCAAACCAGAGGGGCTTGGGGGTAGTGAATGGGGTCAAATAAGTGGTAACAGAAGAAGATTTGACTTTGGGTGGTGGGCACACAATGCAATATACAGAACATGTGTCATAGATATGTACACTTGAAACCTACATAATTTTATTAACTAATGTCACCCCGATAATTTTAATAAAGAAAAATATAAAAACCAACCACATGATCATTTCAAGTGACATGAGAAAATCATTTGACAAAACCCCAAATTTGATTCTTTCCACAAATGGCTTGGATTCATTGAATGTTTATATTAAAAATAAACATTGATCCATGCCTCATTCCATATTAAAAAATAACAAAAGTAAATTATTGACATAAATGTAATATCTAAAACTATAATAATTCTGGAAAAAACAAACATGAGAACATTTTTGTGATTTTGAGTTAGCAAAAACTTCTTAGATATGACACAAAAGCACAATCTTTTAAAGAAGAAATAAATAAATTTGTCTTTTCCAAAATTAAAGATGTCTGCTTTTCTGAAACCATCATTAAAGAAATCAAAGACAATCCACATACTAAGAGAAAATATTTGCAAATTATTATAATTGAGTCTTTATAATCATTAAAAAAAATCAAACATCAATTTTAAAAAGTGACAATTAAAAAAAATTTTTGAACAGAGACTTTATACCAAAGAAGATATTTGAAGATGCTCATTTTAATTCATTATTAGAGAACTAAAATTAAAGTCACATGGCATATCACTACCCACATATTATGATGGCTGAAAGTTAAAACACTGATTATACCAAGTGCTGGCAGATCTCTTTGTATTAGCCCAAACTGGAAACAAGAATATCAATACCAGGTGAATGGATAAATAAACTGTGGTATATCCATACAATGGAATACTGCTCAGAAATAAAAAGAAATGATTTTCTGATACATCCTACAAGTTGGATGGTTCGTGGATTATTCTCTAAATAATTATGATCAGTGAAGTAACTAAATAAACAACAACAAAAAGTACACATACTTTGTGAGTCTCCTTATATACATTTTCTACAAAATGAAATCTGACCTCTGTTATAGAGAGAAATTAGGTCAGTGGTTGCTTGAAGATAAGATGGGCAGAGAGAATTTACTAAGAGCATAAAGAAAATGTAGGGAAGTGGATATGTTAACCATACTGATTTTGTTGATAGTTTCTCCATGTATACATATGTCAAAACTTATTAAATTTTATACTTCAAGTAGGTACACTTTATTGCTTGCCAAAATGGATCTCAAAAGAGCTCTTAATTTTAAGGAATTCTGTTCATCAGGAAACATCACAAAGAGAGTTGAGAAGGGAGTGGGGGGCTAAGGACTTGTTTAATTAGTGCTAAGTGTCATCATTAGCATGATAATTTCCAGCTGGAGGTCCAGAAGCTTCCCACAGGCAAATGGCTGAACCAGCTCTGAGGATTGCAAACTATGTAGCCTTAAGGATTGTGGTGTACACCAGTGTTTCATTATGGGTAACAAGAGAATGGAATAAAGAGAAAGGAAAACATTCAGTTAAATGCAATAATCTCATTAACTTTTTCTTCTTCTATGTTCTTGCTCCAAAAAATTTAGCTGAAGGTTTAAACTTGAATGTTATGTCCGGAGCTATAGGATTATTACCATCATGTGTTTGCCAGATGTTGGTCCATCCAAAGATATATGACATAGGTTTTTTAATTAAAAATACTTATTCAATGAATAGAATAATTTTCTCCTATTAGGAATCATTAATTTATAATTAACAGAATAAATATTAACATGTGGATTATACAGGTATTGAGAATTAACATTCTCATGGACACATCTCAAATATTAGCTCGATCACATCAATAAGAATAAACAAATTAGCACAAAAAGCATTTTTAATTGCTTCTTAAGGATGCTTATGATTAAGGTGTACATCATACATTATCCTCTGTTTCTCATGCTTCTTTAATATCACAATTTATGATACACAGTTCTAATAGTGGAAATAAAACAACTTTATTTTAAAATAAGTTAAAAAATAAATATGAGCTTTGTACATTATCTTGCCAATATTTATGTGGAAGATTTTCTCCATAATCCTAGAGTATACATGGTAAACTTTCTAACTTGGTGGACAGAGTATCTAGAAAGCATATTATAAGAATTCAAGACACTTCCTTTCATCTGACAAGT
The DNA here is from genome assembly GCF_014108415.1 of Molossus molossus. Classification (NCBI taxonomy): domain Eukaryota; kingdom Metazoa; phylum Chordata; class Mammalia; order Chiroptera; family Molossidae; genus Molossus; species Molossus molossus. The sequence goes on from NW_023425344.1 coordinate 42,972,327, forward strand.
ATATGTTGTTAGGTTTCCCCACTGACCTAATTATCCTTTCCCTTTAAGTCACAACGGATCTTACGTAACAATATGAGAAAATAGACAAAAAGATTCCTGACTAATCAGTGAATTTCCTCCACGAGCAAGACCATTGCAATGGCCATCTTAAATCTTATGTGAGCTTGTGAAGTTCAGTTACATCCAGAGAGCTGCTTCTCTGTTACTTCTTCCCGTGTTCTTTAAAGCAATCATTATTGCTATCTTTATGTACAAATCAACTTCTTTTTTACGCAGTGGAAAAACAAATACAATATCAGTTTTATTCTTTTAGAGAAAAAGAACCTTCAGAGAAAGCAATGATTCTGGAACCCTATGAATCAGTGAAATTTGAGGATCCATTTGGAAAATATTTCATGTTGACAGTTCTTTCAGTCCTTGAACTGTTACGGAAAAGACTCAGACAGAGAACCAGAGGAAGCAAAGAGGTTCCTTTATTCACACATGCTGATCCAGAGGAGGCAGTCTCCAAATTCTGGGCCCTGAGTTGTAGGGCGCGCCTAGTTTTAAGGCGGGCTGGGCAGACATTCTTTAGATGCGAAAGCGGTAAGCAGCTTACAGAAGTAGGAAGCAAAAAGGTCTGGTTATCTCTAGGAAGCAAAAGAGTATGGTTATCTCCTGGGTGCTTGCTTTTTCTAAAATAGCAACTTACTTCCTCTATCATTTCCCCCCTTTTGTTGCTATTAGCTGCTATTGCTGCCAACTGCTTCATTATATAATTGGCTACAGTCTGGATCCTCAGACCTCCGCAGATGTTGATATCTGTATTGATATTGCTGGAGGGACTATATTTTGGCTGTGGCTCACCTGGTCACAGTGGACTCTAAAGTCTGGACTAGAGTCCACATTATACATGGTCCAAGGGTTACCCCTAGGAGAATGATGGCTAATGGTCCAATTAGTGGGAGCAGCCATCGGAACCAAACCTGTGTGTCTGTTCCCCAATTCCAATTTTCCAATTCTTTGGCTCTGGCTTTATGTTTTCTCTGAGTTCTCTGACTTTTTATGTTACGATTCCAGACTGGTTTACAAAGTAGCAGCATTCTTCCCCTAAGAACATGCAAGTTCTCCCTCTGTCTGCTGTCTTAGGGTTACTTCTGCCAGTGAATTAATCTGTTGTTGGATGGTGGTCAAGGAGTCTGCTACTGTAGTCATATCTGCATTAAGTTGAACAGACAACTTATCGTAGGTAGAGGCAGAGAACCCTAGGCCCCCTACTCCTGCCCCTATCCCAGCTGCAATGCCAATTCCGGCTGCAACTGCTATGCCTACCACCCTTTTGATTCAGGTAGGTCCCTTTCGGCTCAGTCGGAGTAAGAGTAGGGTCAATATTTACTGGGGGGTTCGGATAATGAGGTTAGGGGTAAGGAAAACCTCTAGACATCTCCTGTTCCAGTTGGTGGGGAGACACCTATAGGCCTCCTACCCACACAGGAGGAATAATCCTGGCTCAGTAACTAAACTGCTGTTATTGGGGATATTGAGGTTATTGGTACAAAGCTCTGGGTTAAGAGACCCTACTGGTTTCCTTCTACAGAGACCTTCTCCGGCTCTAGGCAGGTTACATTTGATCCTCTAGAGTCCAGGAATACATTGGTGGTTATGGGCCCTTGGGTTAGGGTCTGACTGGGACCAAGAGGCACCCCAGTATGACTCCAGGTATGTGGAACAGGTATTTCTAGGAGTCCTTTCTCCTGGAACGGTAGGGAAACCCAACATTCCCGAGTGGAGTTGTTAGTATTCTGGTATGCTGAGTACATGGTTCCTACTAGTTCCTGAACCTGTGCTATGGGGCTGACTTTCTGCAGTGCCTCCTGGAAAATAGTAAGGTTGGCACCCTCATATATTATCTTTTTCTCCTGTTTTTTCAGCCGTCCAGCTATTTCTCTAACAGCTTCTTCCAGGACCATCTCAAATTCTTCCTGGGTTAAATCACTTAATTGGCGGTAGGTACTCCAACAAACCTGTCTACCCGGGGGCCTGTATGCCTGGTATTTGACTCTGGTGTCCAATAGTCCCTCCCAATTTCCCTGTCATGTATAACTTATTGTCCCACACGCATGTGGGGGGCCCAGCCTGGTCGCTACCTGGGAGATAGCGTTGTGGGCATTCCGCGGGCATAGAGTGGCATATGCGAAGGGCAGTGCAGGGAATCTATAGCTTGCTACTCCTCCTGCAAGTTGTATCCTTTCTGCAGGCCTGCTACATTTACATACAGGGGCTTGAATTGGGGCAGGGTCTGCTAAGCAAAGCTTACTAAGTATCCAAAAGCACAGACAAGCCCAAGATATGTTCCCTTAAGAGCCAGTTGCTCCCAGGTGTTCCGTTCTGTTGGGGCTCCAGTCATCAGTCCAATTCCTAGGATTATGGTAAAACTTCCAGCTGCAGCCAGGTACCATCCTGGGTAATGATCCATTCCCTTGAGTTTCTGCCGGCGCCTGGTTTCCTTTTCAGCCTCAGGGTCAGCAACCGTGCTGGCTGATCCTCTGGGTCCCTGTCAGTCCTGGAGTCCGCTGGGTCTGCTGCTCCATTGGCCCGGCTGTGGTGAATCCAAGGGGTGATTCCTGCAACCTTAGGCGTGGTAGTGCTTGTTAGTATGACTAGGTGGGGCCCAGTCCATGTGGGCTAGAGGGGTTCCTTTTTCCAGTCTTTAATCCATACATAGTCGCCTGGTTTATGTGAGTGGGCTGGCCCCCCTCGTAGTAAGAGTCCTTGGCCTAATCCAGCCTGATGTATCTGGCTGTTTCCCCTAATTTCTGGAGACACTTAGTCTGCTTCCCCTATAATCCAAAGCTCTCCTCTAGGTAGGGGTAGTTTGGCTGGCAGCTTCCCATAGACTAACTCAAATGGTGTATACCCTATGGCATTAGGGGTGTTCCATACCCTGAATAATGCTAGGGGTAACAGGTCTGGCCAAGGAAGTCAGTCTCCTGATGGAACTTTGCAAGGGTTTCTTTTAGAGTCCGGTTCATGTGTTCTACCTTTCCTGTGTTCTGAGGGTGATAGGCAGTGTATAGCTTCCAGGTGATCTTTAATTGTGCTGCTAGTCCTTGGAGCACTTTTGCAATAAAAGCTGGACTGTTGTCGCTGCCAATGGTCATAGGCAACCCAAAATGGGGGATAATTTCCCTGAGGAGGGTCTTGACTACCTCTCTGCTTTTTTCTGTCCTGGTGGGAATGCTTCTACCCAGCCAGAGAAAGTACAGACTAATATGAATAAGTATCTGTATCCCCGGCTTGGCTTGATCTCAGCAAAGTCAATCTGCAGATCTTCGAAAGGCTGCTGCCCCCTGTGCTGTATCCAGGAAGCCTTTTCGGGTGACCTGCTGCACTGTTCCTGGCGCAGGCCAGACATTGAGCCCTTGACACTGCACATAGGCCAGACATGTTAGGGAAGTAATAATACCTCCTGAGTAAGGCCTCTAGGGATGTGTTCCCTGGGTGTGTGAGGGCATGGCATTGCCTGACGAGATTGCTGGCCTGGCCTTGCAGTATGCAGAGCCGCTCATCTGGTAGTTTCCATATGCTGGCAGGTGTTTGAAGGCAGTTCTCTTGTATGGCCCATTTCTGTTCCCCCGGGGTGTAGTCTGGCTGATTGAGGCTCAGTTCTAATAGGGTACCTTCTATGGCTGCAGCATTTGTTGGTGCCTCCCCTTCTATAGCTCCTGCTTTTGCTGCCTAATCTGCCCTTCTGTTCCCTTGGGATATTTCTGACTCTTCCTTCTGGTGGCCCCTGCAATGCATTACTGCTACTCCCCGAGGGGCATCTGGAGTGGCTGCCATTGCCGGCGCCTTGTCGAGACTGGGAGGCCACAGCGCTTCTGGGGCTGGTGCTGGCGAGACAGTTGGTGGTGGAGTTTTGATTTTGGAGGCCTGGGGGACCATCTTGGGTGCATATGGGGGAGGTAAGTGGAGGGGTGGTTCTTTCTCTGGGTCGCCTTTGAGAATGGGGGGTCGACGTGCTCCCTTAGACTGAACCACGAGGACGTGGGCAGGGACTGCCTGCATTTGGTGAGGTGAGATCTTTCTCTTTGTTCCAGTTACCCCTGCCAACTTCAATTTCTGCCCTGCACAATGTTTGAGCCAATTCGGCATGTCTTGAGCTACTTCCTGCCATCTATCCATGTAGATGTACTGGTCTGGGTGTCCTGGCCTCCCTGTCACTATCAGATGTACTGCCCGTATAATTTCTAAATTGAGGGTTCCCTCAGGGGGCCAGCCTACTCCAAAAGTAGGCTATTCGACTGAACAGAAGGTTTCCAATTGGCTCAGGGTCATGCTCGGATCCTGGCCCTGGAACCGGTCAAAGTTCTGCAACATGCTATCGAGTACTGTTGATGAGCCCCCTCCTATGGTTTCTCCTCCCTTTACGGTGCAGACAGACAAAAGGTGGGGATTTTTGGTTTGCCCGCCTGGCTGCTCCACTCATGGGGATTTAGGTGCCTCTTAGCTTTGGCAGGTCAGTATAGACTCCAATCAGGTTTGCAGGGAGGGACTGCGTCCCCCAGAACCTGATACTGCCCTGAGCTGTATGAGGTCACCACGGACCTGCAGGTTGGGGCCCACTCAGACTCCGTAGGTTTGAACTGGTGGAGTCACACAGACATTCATACTCACTCTCGCACCAACAATCAAATGAGTTTAAACATTCCCTCCCATTAGGGCTTGCCCTACCTGGTGGCCGAAGGGCCTGAGAGGTGATCAGTCTCTCCTTCCACCTCAAAGGTGGGCCTGTGCTTGGGCTCCTGGTCCCTGGGGCACTCACCAGTCCTAAAGCTGCACAGTTCCAAAAACTGGACCCGTTCGTTTCCCCCAGCAGCCCAAGTGGGGTGTGAACCTTGCTGGCAGCTGGCCGTGGAGCCCAGAAGGGGCAGGGACCCAAAATAACTGGGGTGTGTGCTTCTATCCGTCACAGGGCTCCATGGAGCACCCGCGGGGCCACCTCACCGGTGGCAATCACCTGCTCCTGTGAGTCGATCCCTGGTCAGGGAACCGAACTGCTATGGAAAAGACTCAGACCAAACACTGGAGGAAAAGAAGAGACTCTTTTATTCACACATGCAGACCCAGAGGAGGCAGTCTCCAAATTCTGGCCCTGAGTTGTAGGGCGCCCCTAGCTATACAGCGGGCCAGGTGGACATTCCTTAGATGCAAGAGTGGTAAGCAGCTTACAGAGAAGCAGTAAGCAAAAGGGTCTGGTTATCTCTAGGAAGTAAAAGGGTCTGGCTATCTTCTGGGTGCTTGCTTTTTCTAAAACAGCAACTTACTTTATCAGAACCAGAAGAACTTGTCATCTCAGTGCTCAGTAAAAAATTACTGATTGGTGTACAGTGAGGGGGAACTGTGGCAGGAATGGAAAGAGTGACTGAAAAAATAATAGAAATATGAGAAAACTGAGTAATAAACAAAAGGAACAGAGGGAGAATGATTAAAGGAGAAATACAATGAAGTCGTTAAAAAGTTCAAAATCAAGGAACACACAGGGATGACCATCTACACAAAAATGCATGTCCTATAGATTTAATTGTATCTTTTTTAGCTTCCTACCTTGTTTCAAACAAAGTACTTCAGAAAGCACATTTCCCCATCTCTATATTTACTTAACCTGAGGTGCATAGTGCTCATTGAATAATTTTTTGTATATAAATTCAAGAAAATATCAAGATATAAATTTGGCGATAATCATACTAATATAATGTCAACACAATATAGTCTGTATCATTTAGTGTTCAAGGCAGAAAACAGAAATCACTTAAGGATAAAGCATTTCACATTAAAATTGGGTGCTTCCAAAATTGTCAAAAGGACTAAAGGAGCCGGTTCTAGGCTGGGACTCTAGAGTAATCCCAAGAAGAACCTAGAACCAGACCGCTTCTAAAGCTAGGCTGTGCTAGGGTGGACTATAACACCTCTTCTACTTCTAGAGACACCGTAGATAGCAGAAAACTGAAATGACATGCAAAGCTGTAACCCACGGAGTAGCAGTAAGACAGAGATGACTGCTTCTTCCAGAAAGCTGAAGAATAAGCCCTGGGTTCTGTTGCAAGGGAACCAAGACTTTTCTAAAGCACAGGGGTAGCCAGGGTCAAAGGAAAAGGGCCATTCTTGTCTTTGACTTATAAATCTTAGAGCACATTTAATTGGTGAGCACTAATTCATATGTAGAATCCTAGATGCAAGGGGGTTTGCAAAATGTAGTTTTAAGTATTCTGAAATCCTCAAATTATAGATTTTATTTATACACACACACACACACTGTATTTTACATCTAGCAAGTTAAAGTAAACGTCACAGGAATTGCCTACATATGTTACTAAACACATACGTGGTTCTTTGGACTAATTAAACAGCTTCTTTATAACACTAATATTGTGGTCTACAGAAAGTGAAATGAGACAGCAGATATGGATGACACGTTGAATCACATAATTTCTGTTCTAGGAACTTTTTTTTTTTTTTTTGTCCTCACCCGAGGATATTTTTCCATTTTTTGTACAGATAGAGTGGGAGGGAGAGAGAGGAAGGGAGAGAGAGACAGAAACATCGATGTGAAGGGACACATCGAGTGGCTGCCACCCACACGACCAACCAGGGCCGGGGACAAACTGCAACCAAAGTATGTGCCCTTAGCGGGAACCGAACCCGGGTCTCTCCGGACCGCAGGCCGTCGCTCTAACCGCTGAGCCAAACCGGCCAGGGCTGTTCTAGGAACTTTAATCTGGCCATTTCATGATAACATTTTGGGGCTTAGAAAATATCTGTCTTCATTTAAATATAATACCGGCAATCCTTTAGGAAAATATGAAATTGATATTCAAATTTGGTGATTTTGATAATTAAAATATCTCAAAATTCATATGAAACATGCTAAATAAAGAGGATGATTTGAAAATACTGAATGAATGTTACATCTTTCCCACATTTGCTTAACTATTGTTCTCAGGATACATGGCATTTTAATAGGAAGGGCATTTCATAGATACCTGTTTTCATAGAGAATGAGCTAGCAAAACCTTACACAAATTAACAGCACTCAGTGCACAATAGGGTATTGGTCCCCAGTAAATTTGCTGTTCTCACTCTGTTTCTTTCTTCAAAGAAAAATGTATAAAGCAACACTTGTTTCATAGAGTCTTTAGACTTTTGATCCAAAGTAATTCCTCCTAAAGGTATTTTTTTTTACCAAAATTTACTTCATCACTAACACTGTTTAGATTCTCAATACCTCTCACATAGATAATAAAGTAAATATTTGACTTGGTTTTCAACTTGTCTAATTTCTCTCCTTCTGTTCACAATGTCATCCTAAAACATAATTCTAAGTTTTTCACCTCTGTGTTCACATTTTACTATTTTAGTAGTCTCTCATCTGTATCTCTACTTCTTTAGTCCACTTTCTTCAGGAAAACATCATTAAAGAAATCAAAGACAATCTACAGACTAGGAGAAATTGTCACACTTGTCACCACATTTTTCCCACCTTTCCATTGTCATAGTTATTATTATTATTTTTTTAAATAATCTTCAACTGAGAATATTCTTCCATTGATTTTTAGATAGTGTCGAAGGGAGGGAGGGAGAGAGAAACCTTGATGTGAGAGAGACACAGACACATCGATTAGTTGCTCTGTCATGGTCATTTTTTAAGCATTTTTACAGATCATTTGTTATATTGCCACCATATCATCTTTTATTTTTCTTCACATTCTTACATTGATACACATTTTTTTCATATTAATTTTGCCTACAATATCTTTTTTTTTTTTTTTTCATTTCTTATTATGGACTTGTGTTTATCCTTCACAAAAAACTCAAATGTTACGGCCTCTAGATTTCTTTCCCCATCATCCTTCCGAGGGGTGATTTGTTTTTCATCTGAAATTTTAAAGACATAATTCAGGGTCTTGTGGCATGGTTTGTATCTGCTATTATGTTACAAACTAATGAAGGAGAGCAGTGTGTATGTTTATGACTCCACCATGTAAGCATGCTGAGTAGACACTGAGTTATTGTTGATTGAATACATATATTAGCGAATCATTCTAGAGAAAGAAATGATTTTCTGTTTATTGAAAACAAATTCAGATTCAGTCTTCCTTTGTACCTTTTTCTTCTGACATGCTACAGAGAGTAGCTTGAAGCAGTTTTGCAATTTTCTAAGTTAGAAATAATTCATATATAGGCTCTTTCTTATTACTTCACATAACCTACTTTGTAGATTTCTGAGTTTTCATTACGAATCAGAGTTCAAAGTTTTCAAATTCATGAAGAAAATTGTATTGGGTATTTTATGAAAACATCAGTGTACAATCAGCTTTTAAAATAGCACTTTATAAGCTACATAATTGTATATCTGTGCTAATTCAATGTATATGCTTTTAAAAGAAATATTTAAAATAGGTTATTTTATACTTATAATAGATTTGTCATATTAATTTTTAAGACAAAATAAGACATGTCTTGTGAGTGCTTAGGACATAAATAAATAAAGAAGACCTTCCTATTTTGACTCAGAAACACTGATGGAAAGTAAAATAGAGCCTGGACACACACACACACACACACACACACACACACACATATGCTCATTTATACAAATTACTTAAAACATTTACAAATTAACATTCACAATTAATACAAATTACTTAAAACATTGGATTTTAAATAATAATGTAAACATATTTATAATAATTTATGTGAATAACCTGTTTTTTTTAATTATATTGTATAATATGAAAGTTTGAAATAATGTAAAGATATAACTTTGAGAGTCATTTATTTTATTGTCATTCACCCAGAATGTTGAAAGACAATTTGCACAGAGGAATGCTGAACTCAATTATAATGTGATTTAAATACCAGGGAAAAGAAAATACTCTAGGTTGCCTTGATTGAATACTTATTTGGGTATTACACTGAGACTTAAAGCTGGACATTTTATGCAGGACAGCATTGTAATTGAGAAATTTTGGAGTTTTTTTATTTGAAAAGTTAGACATAATCTTTTTCCTTACATCCTGAGAATATTTAATCAAGCCCTTCTCTCGTCAATGGCTTCCTTAGGATATTCTTCCCCTTACTGATACATATAGCCACACATGTAGATAGTTATTATTCTGACCAGTATCACCCAAATACCTTATTAACCTTGAGCTTAGAGCCTGCCAATTCTCTCTCCTACACGGTGTATTAAGTGATTATTTAATATTGCAAATGTGATAGACATTTCTTATTTCAAATGTTTTAATAAATATCCATTTTCATCAAAGTAAACTCCAAAGTCCCCTGCAATATAAGTCCTTTTGTGACCTCAGACTTACATATGTTACCCAGTTTTTATCACTTCCTCTTTGATTCTGTTGAGCAGTTCAAAGATATGTATCCTACCTGATCCCAAATAGCTTTTCAACTATTTGTTCTATAAAGCATTAGAAAACAGCCATATACTTGGCCCTAAATAATTAGTTACTAACAAGTGATTCTTCTCTTAGGAAGTTCCTTAACACATTAATTAATGATCAGAGAAAAGAAAAAGAAAGACCTCAATGTTTTATTTTGGGACCAAACATAGTTAAACATTTAAATAAAATCCAAATCTTCCATTATTTTACAAATATATATCGAGCATATGTAATGGTCAAACACAAGTTAGCCTTTAGGATTCCAAAACCAAAAGATAAACAAACACACAAACCAACAAAAAACATAAGAAAGCAAGTATCTAAGGACAAAGGAGTTGGACTTAGTGATCAGATAACAAGGCTAATGCGTCCCAAGGGATCTTCCTTTGAAGACTCAACATTTCTTAATTTTTCAACTCTAAGAATGGTTCTGTTGTTTAGTTCAGTTTATGCTACACATTGCTTTGTTTAGTTGTTGTGTGTGTGTGAGTGATGTGAAGAGGAATTAGGGGATTTGCTAATGAAAGTCAAGACAGCCTTTTCAGCCCTTGCTGGGGTCAGAATGGGGACTGAAAGGATGACCGATGATGGTTTCCAAGTTCAAGGTAAAGGCAGCAGGGAGGTAAGTGAAGGTTTAATGCAGTCCCAAAAGTAGCTGTTGAAAGCAAGGTGACAGAAGAGAAGGAGGCTGAAGCATGGATTGATCTGGGAGTGGAATTAAAAAAATAAAAAGGACAGAAAGGGAAAAGAGAAACTTCTCAAGTTTATCAGAGGCAGGTGACATTGAAAGTAGAGTGTAAGTCGACCCTGAGTTCTCCTTGAGAAAAAAAAAAATTCCCCTCTAAAAACATAAACAAAGTTCTATTTCTGCATTCATGATTTCACACAGCATTACCTGAAAAATTTTGCAGGCACGGCTAGACTGAGTATTCAAGATATCTAAAGTAGGTCACTTTGAAATAATTCTTTATAAATGTCCTTCTAGTTCATTCAGAAATTATTGTGATAAAAATAATATAAGAATCATAAGTAGAAGAATGTTCAGCTGTTCATGAAAGGTAATTTTTACCTTCCTGTGTGTCTGACCACATGTGTAAACCCTCTAAATTGAGGGAGGAGGCAGGGAATCCATGGAAAGTGATATTCCGTTGGCTGACTTCTGAGTTGTGCTGTTTATAGTTTACAAATTCGTGTGATTTTATAGGTGGAATTTCACAATCAGGAGAATCATGAGAGAAGCAGATGGCATCATCATTTATTAAAAAATCAGCCACTTCCTCATATATATGATAGCTCTTACTTTATTTTGGGGGATTTGCATTTTAAATGATTATGGATCCAGTAAGACAACATGATACCTCATTAACAAGGATATATCTTTAGGCCTCTACCTGAAGGGAAACTGGTGATTTTTCCAACTCATAGCCCTCAGTTTAAAACCTGCTGATTTGTTTTATCTCTACTTACTTCAAAGTATTTCAGCCACATTAATGCAGCTTTAAACTATAGAATCCGACAGAATACAAAATCAAGCTTTTAGCTATAGCCTAAAATAAACAAACCAGAGACTTTTTCATTTATGAAGCTTCTAGTTTCTGTGGTATTGTGTAATATACCAGTGGTTAACGAAGGGCTTCTCTTGATGTTAAGGTAAAAGGGATAAACCTCTGTGATTTTGCTGTTCATTATGAAAACGAACCCAGCAGATTTGCTTTTAAACAGATGCAGTGTCTTTAGCTGCCGCTTTGAAGCAAGACACTGAGAACAATAGGGGTGGTAGAGATCATATATTCTCACAGTGCATATAGCAAAGGTGGTATAATAATTAAGGTTTATCAAAGCATTCTCCCACTGCTTTCTCAATTGCTGTTGAGGTAATAATAGTATTATAAATTAGACAGCACATTGCAACAAAGTTAGGCAACAGCATCATAAAAAGCAATATTGACGCATAGAAGAATTAGGTAAACTTAGTCAATGAAGCATAACATCTCATTAATATTAACCTCCAGCAGGGCGCTCACAGTCTCGGCATTGATCCAATCATCCGCTTGCCTAAGTGTTTTTCACCTTCAATGTCGTTGCTTACTCCTTCCTGAAACACCCATTCTCTTCTTTGGAAATGTTTTCTGTTCTATTTTACTGGGTAGGTCCTGAAAAAAGAAGTGGGAGGCAATTTTCAGCAAAATACATTTCTGAAGCAGTTAATGTTGCATGTACCAGAAAAGCATTTGAGATCTTCGGGCTGCTTTTTCACCTGACTCAGCCATGGAAGGGTTAATTCGAGCATGGCCATCCCAAGGCCTTTACAGGAGAGTGATTTCATAACAACAGTGAGCATTGCAGGCAGTGAAAATAATAGTCATTCTCAGAATGGTGGAGTGTTTGGTCTGGGTGAATTTGGGAATGTGAGACCAGAAGATTGCTCTGCGGAGTCCACTGAAAAGGGGAAGTTTTCTATTCCATTATCTATAGAACATAAAGAATTTTAACCATGTCTCTCAACAATCTACCACGTCAGATGATAAATAACCCTTCAAGAGCTCCATGAAAGCAGTAGAGAGGATTAAGTCAAGGCTCATTGAGAAACCCATTGACACCCAAATTACAAGACAAATAGAAGGGAACACAAAAACAAGTGCTCAAAATTTTTTCTTTATGTATAAATCTCTTCTAATTTATCTGTGGCCAGGACCAACCACCCATAAATGCTGGAGAAGAGGAAAATAAGCCAGCTTTGTTATCTTAAAGATCAGATATAATTTGCTTTATGATATTTAAAAAGGCACTTTTTTCGAAAATGAAAATAACTAGATATTCAAATGAGTCAGCATCTCAAATAAAATGTAATTATTTTAATAACAATATTTTTTATATTTAATTAAACTTTGATGTAAACATTGAACATATTAAATAACGGCATTGGCTATTTGGAAGAAAACAATTCAAGAAGAGAAATATACATTTTTAGTTTTTTTAAATCATGGAAATCAATTCCACAACATAAAATCTTTATGGAAAACCTTTTCATAATCTGTTCTGTCAGCAGTCCATCATCAGGCTTTTCACAGAAACGTCAGAATGAACAGAGATGGCCACGCATCGGCTTTATACCTAACATCTGTCTTCATACAGGGAATGACTGGGACAAAATAACCTACTTGCTTTTTGTTATTTGCAAAAAACTTGATATCCTCAAATTTCTAATCACATTGAATAAAACCACTTTCTCAGACTGAAGTACGGATGTCTGATTTCACATAACATTTTTTTCTTGTCAAAATTTCCATGTGCTTTGATGTGTGGATACAGTTAAACAGTTCTCTCTCTCTTTCTTCCTCTCTCTTACCTTTCCTCCACTCTCTCTAGATCTATGTATCCACAAGTCAGACACAGTGAAAACCACCAATCCCCTATTAATAACTGCAGTAATTGCATGTCCTTAAAATTTTCTTATAGGTGTTTCATCCTGGAGATCATTTACCTCCGGGTGGTAATGCTTGCTGAATTCCAAGAGTATGTGATCTTGAAAGGATTTTGAAAATAATAGTGCACAAAGACAAGATGATTCAAGGTCACTTCAAAGTTATAACTCAAAAAGCCTTTAGGTAATTAAAAAATGAGAATGTATATCTGAATTAATGAGGAGAACTGAGAAAATTGCATAAGTAATTTTAAAACAGCATTGCCTGGCTAGTTTAGATATATGAAAGAGAAGAATTTTCCTTAAACAGGAGACATACTTCTTTTCCACTTCAATATATTTATCTTGCATTTCTGACCCCACCCCCCTTCTTCATTTCTTCACTCATGAAATAAAGAACTTGACGGGGGGAGGGGGGGGGGCAAGAAGTAGAATACATTTGGTATGGGAAAAATTAATTGCTTGAAAATGCAAAGTAAGGGAAGAAATCAATTGTGAATAAACACTACAAAATGAAACCTCTTGACCTTGTCAGATGCTTTATGGAAGAGACCCTTCAATCAGAAATGTGCTGATGCTAAATTATCACAGGATTTGATCTACCCTCTAATAATTGAAAACTCCCCCTCCTGTAACGGAACCACTTTTCTGAACAGTGACTAATTTTTCAGAGTGGAAATTTAGTACTGAAGAGATTGCATGCACTGTTATCCACCAAGATATGTATTTCTATGTTATGGCCATCACATTTAACATTAAGCTCTGATTGTAAGTAGCCACATTGTGCTTTTAGATGCACTATTCCGGGATGTGCTATTGCAGTTCTTAAAAATGCCATATACAGTTTAACTAATTTCCTTTAGTATTATTCCTTTAAATATCAAACATGTAAAAAACTGAACTATAAACAAGAAAGAATGTTATTAACTGCATCCGGGTTGAATCTTTAGTTGCCTGCATCTTGCCTGTAAAAAAGATGCTAACTTTGAATTCATGATATGTTTTTGTACAGGGACATAACATAAAGAAGAGAATAATTAAAATTCCTATTGAATTTTTTCATTTAATTTTATTTTAGTTTAGATTATTTTTTTTCCTTTATTAATTTCAGAGAGAGAGGAAGGGAGAGAGAGAGAGATAGAAACATTGATGAGAGAGAACATTGATTGGCCACCTCCTGCATGCCCCACTGGGGATCTGGCCCACAACTTGGGCATGTGCCCTGACTAGGAATCGAACCGGTGACCTCTTGGTGCATGGGTCAACGCTCAACCACTGAGCCACACCAGCCAGGCATTTTTCACTTAATTTTATATGTGCAATATACTTTGTGTCACTTTATCATTAAAAAAAATCTCCTCCTAAGATTATTTCTGAATAGTAAAAGCATTTAACAAATACCAAATTGATGATTCATGTGAACATATAATAAAATGAAGATGCTTTTGCTGGGTCTAGTCTAGAGATTCTTAGGAAATATAAAATGGCTTTTATTTGAAGCTTGAATCCCTATGATATTTCATTAATAGCTCTTTTCTACTCAGGTATATATAGCAACTATGAGAGGAAAATGAAGCCAGTTGAGCAATAAATTTAGAGAAAAATACCAAGGCCCAGACTGGAATTAAAAGCCAAGTCTGAACAGTACTGTTAGTTGAAATACATAAGAGGAATTAAAAAACAGACTTGTCATGTATAAAAACATAGTTAACTTGCACATTCTTACTAATCACTCAACAGACTAATTTGAGCATTTATTAGCCATGGGCCTGTTTAAGAAACTAAAAACACAATGATGAATTTGCCCAAGTTTTTTCCTCAAGGAACTTTGTGCAGGAAGCAGCCAAGTCTGATAATTGTGGCAGTTGCCATACATGCCGTGGGAGCAAGAGAAGGCACTGAGACTTCAAGTCTGAACTCTGGGAAATGCCTAGGGTTGTCCTTCATGAAGTTCTTCCGCAATAAAACAAAAAATCCTAAAAGATTTCCAGCATGATCCTAGTTTCTCTTTACATTGCCAAAGAACTTCAAAGGAAAGACTTAAAAATGTAATAAAAAAATAAAATAAAAATAAAAATAAAAATAAAAAAATAAAATAAAAAAAAAAGCCCTGGCCAGTTTGGCTCAGCGGTTAGAGCGTCGGCCTGCGGTCCGGAAAGACCCGGGTTTGGTTCCCGCTAGGGGCACGTACTTCGGTTGCAGTTTGTCCCCGGCCCTGGTTGGTCATGCGGGTGGCAGCCACTCGATGTGTCCCTTCACATCGATGTTTCTCTCTCTCTCTTCCTCTTTCTCCCTCCCACTCTATCTGAACAAAAAAAAATGGAAAAATATCCTCGGGTGAGGATAAAAAAAAAAAAAAAAAAATGAATGGCGGTGACTTTTTACAGTCAAATGGTGACCTAAAATAAGTGATATGTAGAAGAGTCCTTCAGACCTGTGAAAAGAAAATTAAATTGCTATGGGAAGCTGCTTTTAAATGATCAGAGGCAGTGGTAGCGTCTGGTCACTGGGGAAAGCCTTTTCTCTTTTGTTCAAAGCATATGAGCTCTACCTGATGCAACAATGTCTCCTGTTGTCTTCCTTGCCAAATTCTATATATTTTCTTCATCTGAAACTGTTCTGACAAATACCTATAATTTCAATTCAGTGTATTTCTCCAGACGACCTATACTTTCTTAGCTGATGATGTGCTAGAATGTCAAATTCTGAGCAAAGAAAAGGATAATTTTGGGCTAGAGACAGACTTGAACTTGAATGATGTATTTTAGGGATAATTTCTCAAACCTTCCGAATGATGCTTTCTCAACCTTTTGAGAAGCATGAAATAGGGATAATAATTACTTGACAGTATTTTTGAGAGGATTGAATGAGGAACCACATAGTCTGCAACATGGTATAAGCCAAATAAATTTTTGCTTTCTTTTTTTCTCCTTAAATTTGCTAGTAAACATCTCATAGGAATAATTAAAGCTTTTTTATTTCATCCTAATTGTTTTTCTTATTCAGTCAACTCTCACCATTTGGAGTATGTTGGATACCCCATTGAACCAGAGTAGAGATGCCTCTTTCACTAACTAGACCTGTAAACAACTGTAGATACTTTTTACTTTGCAATTGAATATGCTCATTTGGGAAATAAGCGTATTGAACCTAATGATTCCTAGTATCCTTTATTGTTCCAAAATGAATGATTTTCTTATAAAATGTGATAAAAATTAATAGCATATTAAGCATCACAAAATCAATGAGTAGGAAAGGCAAATATTCATAATAATGGAAAATAACTTACACAGTCTAAAACAGAAGGACACGTGGAAGTAACTCAGTGTCTGGGCAATGGACCAACACATAATAAAATCAAACAGAAATAGGTTATTTCAAAGATATCACTCAATGTGGGATTCTACTTACCTGATTTTAATATTATAAATAGAATTCTTAATCTAATAATAAAATAGGGTTATGATTGCTAGATCAAATGCAAGATGTCTAGTTAAACTTTAAGTTTAAATAAACATTTTTAAAATTTTTGTATGTCCCATGCACTATTTAGAACAGATTTATACTAAAATTCAGATTTATTTGGACATCTGTGTTCTTTTTTTCTAAATATAGCAACACTAATAGAGTTTACCAAATTAATGGTCAATATTTAACATTACATTAAAGGTTTATTTAACCAACATTATTTAAGAAACATGAACTCTGGTGCAGGTAATTAATTAATCATTCATTAGTTCATTATGTCAGAGGTGTGTCAGAACTTATGTCCTGGCTAGATACTGGGTGGTCAGTCTTTGACATGTGCAAGGGTATATTCTCATGAACTCCATAGAGATACATGCTGTAGACAGAAATACCAAATATAAAAAATGATTTTTAGTCGATCTGGATGAGTCTCTAGCTACTGCTTACTAAGAGACTAGTGATAAGTCAACCTTCATTGATAAGATAAAAAAAAGTATGATTGCCTAATTTTCTCCAATGCCTTTTAGAATTTTTAAGACAACATAAAACATCAAACATACTTACCTAAACATTATCATGATATCTTGCAACTCTGGGAATTTTAGAAATAGGTCCACGTAGTAATTGTGAAAATGCCTAAAGGCACTGTCCCAGTCTGTTCCCACTGTGTTCTCATCCAGCCGGAGTCCAGGACATTTACTTGTCTCATGACCTTTATTGTTGACCACAGCTATTTCCTGATCGTTCCTTACCAATTACAAAGATTCAGTGCATTGTACAAACAAATAACAAACAACAACAAAACCTGCCTGTCACTGCAGCACTTTGTTTTATATATCTATGGAGTAGCAACTCCTTACTATGAGCTGTGGCTATGGAAAAGGGTTCATGACCCCTTTGACAGACGTAATCACTTCTTAATTGGAATGTATTCTGGAAAAGGAGTTAAACTCCCTTGCGTAGTATCATGACATTTCTTGTGAAACACTTACCTCTCACTATTCCTCTCTCCCATAATACCCTTCCCACTCCCACCCCTAAAAAAAGGTAATTCAAGGTATGTAATAATTTTATGTCTCAGAATCAATGCATTACAATGCCACAAACTTAATATATACCTATCATCAAACATTTTCCAATAGATTAAAAATGTTATCTATGGCCCAGCCAGTGTGGCTCAGTGGTTGAGTGTCGACCCATGCGCCAAGAGGTCACGGGTTCAATTCCCGGTCAGGGCACATGCCCAGGTTGTGGGCCATATCCCCAGTAGGGGTCATGCAGGAGGCGGCCAATCAATGTTCTTACTCATTGATGTTTCTATCTCTCTCTCTCTCACCCCTTCCTCTCTCTCTAAAATCAATAAAGAAAAAAATTAAGAAATAAATGTTACCTATGTTACTGACCTGGACTAGTTCCATTAAATAAATAATTAATGCTATTAATTTATATTAAAGAATATACCTCAAATTAAAACAACTTGAATATATATGATTATGTGCTTCAAAGAAAAGGCTATTGTTTCATCAAATTTCAAAACAATTCAAAAGCTATGGTAATAGCCCGGCCCATATGGCTCAGTGGTTGTGCATCAACCTATGCACCAAGAGGTCATTGGTTCAATTCCTGGTCAGGGCACATGCCTGGGTTGTGGGTCCGATCCCCAGTGGGGGCATACAGGAGGCAGCCAGTTGATGTTCTCTCTCATCAATGTTTCTCTCTCTCTCTCCCTCTCTCTTCCTTTCTCTCTAAAATTCAATAAAGAAAAAAAAAAAAGACTTTCTTAAAGAAAAAAACCATAGCAATAAGTAATAATCAAATTTATGTTTTTTCTGCTTATGCACTAACTGAGGTGGTGTGATAAAAATGAAATCAGCTTGGAAGGAAAAGATAAAGCCTCTGACTCTAATTACTATGAGATATTTAAAGATGTTTTAACTTTCTTGGCTTCAGTTTTTCATCTATTATATGGAAAGTAAGACCTGTAAAGAAGACAGAGGAACAGCTGACTGTATGTTATTAAGATTTTTTACATCTAAGCCTAAAGTCCATGTGTTACATTCAATATTAGAGGTCCAGATTCATAAAAACTTTCCTCTTGGGAATGTGTGTGAGTGTGTGTGTTCAGTTTGTCTCCAAAACAATTAGAATACAATTCAAATGAATCCATTAAATATCTATTGACGGTTAAAAGTGTGTATAGTATTAGTCTAAGTATAGTATACTTTGCTCATTATTTATTTTTAATGGTTTATTGATTTTTTTACAGAGAGGAGTGGGGAGAGAGAGAAAGAAACATTGACAAGAGAGAGAAGCATCAACATCAATCCACTGCCTCCTGCATGCCCTCCTCCGGGGACTGTGCCCACAACCCAGGCATGTGCCTTGACTGTGAGTCGAACCAGTGACCTCTTGGTGCATAGGTAGATGCTCAACTGAGCCGCAACAGCTGGACAACTTTACTCATTATTGAGAGAATATAAAATATACCCAAATTTTTATTCAGGTGTCTAGAAGTCAACCCTCCCCCCCAAAATGTTCTATTATGATTAAAAAGGTAGAGCCATAAAAATAATCCACCAAAAAATATTTTAATGGCAGAAGCACGATGTCTAGATAGACTCCTTCAAGAGGAGTCCAAAAATTGTCATGGCTTCTACCCATCCATGAAAAAAACACAAATAGCTTTGAGACCTTGCCACATTATTAACCTTATCAGTTCTGCAAGATGCTACTCTTGGAATGACATTTATATGAATTGTGATTTGTAAAAAAAATCCTTGCTTTTAAAGCAATTAAAACACTGGAGATGGTGAGGCATTTAACACTTGTGATTGTGGAATAAGCTGATATAGCAGATTGTTTTTCTGAATCTTGTGAGTATATGTGGTCTCATTTTTTTTATTCTTCCTTGCATCATTTCTTC
This sequence comes from Molossus molossus, assembly GCF_014108415.1. Classification (NCBI taxonomy): domain Eukaryota; kingdom Metazoa; phylum Chordata; class Mammalia; order Chiroptera; family Molossidae; genus Molossus; species Molossus molossus. Next base: position 42,991,582 of record NW_023425344.1, read on the forward strand.
ACCTTAATTGTCTTTGGCCCCTTTCCCTTGTTTCTGGAACCTTCTGATCCTCATGTCAATCAGTTATTCATTTCACACATTTTTATTTCTTTGGCTCCCAATTCTTGCCTGAGCTCCTTCTGTTAACCACCTGCTGTCCTAGAATAAATACTGCTTATTGTCTTTACCTGCTGTAGGTCCCAAGTACTTTAATATTTCACACTTGTTCTCCCTCCCAAGTACCTTTACTCAACATCCCAAAAGATCAATCATTTCTAATATAGGTAATAAATGTGTCAACACTCTTTTTAAAGTGTTACATTTTCATTGCACTCACTGTGGTTAGGAGGAATTCCTCAATATCCGGCACTGCAACTGCCTGTTTCAAAAGCCTCCGCCACTCGGTCCACATATCCGCGGCAACAGAGATAATTGCTGTGCGGATGCTGATCTCGTCCTTGGAGCTGTTCGCACGTCAAGAGCGAGGCCACGTTCTCCTCATTAGTGCTGCGAGCGGCTGTCCACACATTGCAATTCCAAAGGCTGTAGGAAGATCTTTCTGCTTCTCCACCCATCTTTTCCCGTGCCTGTAATTCCTTTAATTATGAGAAAGTGTTTTCTACAAGAAAAATAAATAAGTAACCGATATGAGATCATTACCTAAGGAAAGAATGAAAACCTTGAGAGGAACTAGAACACCCAAGGATACTCAGCAACATGAACCTGAAGAACAGGAGAGAGAAAATTGGATGTTTCTTTTCGTCAAAAGGGAGTCTTCACTGGAAAGGGGAAATTGAGAGCACAGAGACAAAAGACATGCTCTTCCATTTTTATGTTTTGCTTCTGCATGCTTCAGCTTGCTGTATGTCTCCACGGCTGAAAAGCACTCCGTAAACACACTTTAAATAAAATATCAAAGCCATCGGGGACCCCGTGCCCGCTTTTTTGATAAAATGTAGATGTTTGACTATAATACTTGAAAACGTCTTTCACCAGAAATGACCTACATCACTTTCTAGTTTCCTTCTAATGACTAGAATGTAGGGGCTACTCCAGGCAATTAACACAGGCATTTATAAGAGATAACTAAATTGCATGACGTTAAATGTCCTCAAATTGAAAGAATTTATCAAATTCCATATCAAATTTACCATTGCATAGAACTTTTATTTAGCATGAATATGTATCACATAATCAGATTTCACAAAAATATATTTAACAATAAAAATAATTTAATTTCTTATAAGAAAATGAATATAAATATGTATTTTAGGCGCAAATTTACCCAATATCAGTAACTGAAATTACTAAACATTACTTGATAAAAATAAACATTCAGAATTGTATCAACAGCATTTCTTGTAATGATATATATCTTTCAATAAAGAAAGAGGCAAAATGATGTCAGTGGAAATTGATGAATCATAAAAGTAGATGAAGTGGTTGGAATGATATTGGATGACTTTGAACACCACAGTCTAGGGCAGTGACATACTCTGCTAAATGGACAACAGAATGAATAGTAAATGTCACATGAGAGTTGAGGTAAATTTGGAAGGCATTTTATTTGAAAACAAAAAGAAATATTTCACCAAGGTAGGTAATATAAAATTTTAATTATGAACAAATTTTGATACTAGACACATAGCCAAATTCTTTACAGGATTCTAGAGCCTGAACTTGAGCTGCACTTGGAAGTAACAGGAATAGTAATCCTGGGGTATTTTATCTGAGATTTCATTGCCCCCTCCCCCAAAACGTATATTGTATATCTATGATTTATACATCTGACAATATTGGTGACTGGTTACATATCACAGTGGTTATCTCAACTACTAAATGTGCAAATCCATTTTAGACATTCTCATTTTTTTTTTTTTAATTTTTTTTTTATTATTCAGATAGAGTGGGAGGGAGAGAGAGGAAGAGAGAGAAACATCGATGTGAAAGGGACACATCGAGTGGCCACCACCCACACAACCCAACCAGGGCCGGGGACAAACTGCAGCCAAGGTACATGCCCTTAGCGGGAACCGAACCCCGGTCTCTGTGGACCGCAGGCTGACGCTCTAACCGCTGAGCCAAACTGGCCAGGGCCATTTTAGACATTCTCTAAGGCAATGTTGTGCTTTGTGATTTACCACGATAAAGCAGAAATACTATGTACCTTTGAACTATTAAAAATAACCTTGCATATGTTAAATTAAGCCTTAAGTCAGTTAGGTTTTAATCAAGCCTTCTTGATTTATGTGTTGTATTAATCTAGTTCAATTCAAATAATCTTTTATTGAGAGCAGAATCGATGCAGATACTGTGTAAGGCAGAGTGTTCTAGCATTTAGTGTGAAGTACAGAGGGTAAGAGAATTGCAGATGCTGAACATAAAAACTAAATAAAACTCAGTTTAAAAGCTTCTACTCAGTCATGTGTGTTTTCACTGCCCCTTGAAGTCTTCCTGTACCCCTGCCCACGCCTTTATGATTAGCCCTTGGTAATAAGTCCTTCTTGAATTATCCTAAATTGTCATCTCCTTCTCTTTGTGACCCTGAGTCATCTAACTCCCCAAACAGAAACTTGTTTAGAGGGTTGTCCCCTAGTCCCTTATAAACTCTCCATTTCAGCACCATAATACCAAGCCAAGAAAAGGTTTCTATAAGTTAGAAAACCCCAAATCCAATCAGAAAAGCTTCTTGGTCTACAGAAGGAAAATATAGCTCATATTCAGGAATAAAATGGTAATATAACAATAAATTACCCAAATAAATGTATTTCAAAATAATATTTCCACATAAATTTACAGCAGCTTATATTTCTTTAATAAACTGTAAGTACTTGTTAGTTTGGAAATTATTTTATTTAAAGGGAATAAAATGAATTGTATAAGCCCAGGTGTCTAAGATAGAAGAGTGGGAACTGATGAAAATTTGCTAATCTGTCTTTATTTTAATTAAACTGAAAACATATATATGTATCATTCTTAAACTTTAGTAGTAAATTTTTGGTGGGCCTTCTTTGATGCTAATTTTCACTGTAGCAAAAACAACAAAAAATTTTCTTTTTTGTTGTTTTCAACAACAAAAAGATATGAAGATATCTTTAATTGTTAAAATATGTCTCCAAAACAGCCAAAGTCACTGAGCTTAAATAAATATTTTACAAATAGTATAATTAAGAATGACTAAGAAAATTTAGCTATATAATGTTAGAACTTTGACAAGAACTCTAGTTTTTTTTTTTTAGTTCTTTACTATAGCATGCAATTCCTCTGATGATGGTACATTTCTTAATTGCCTGTAGAATTTAAGATATTTACATTTAAGAAGAGAAAGACTTACCGTGTTTTTCTTTGCAACGAGTTTTTTTGTGTGTGTTCTATTCTAATAAGAAACATTAAGAGGCTAGTGGGACACTGGCTATTGTTAAATATATATTCTAATAAACTTATTTAGTTGGCTTTTAGTTGGACTATTACTAGAAATATGTGTATGAACATTGCTATCTTTACAAATACTTTTGATAATTTTTACAAATATATCTTTAGTTTACTGAACTACTTTCGTTTAAAAGAAAAGACAGTTGTACATATTTTTCCTTCCTACTTTTTGCTGGAGAACCTATTAAACTTGCCATCTGACACACTTGTCTTATTATCTTGATCTTGCTTTTCAATATGGTGTCCCACTCTACCCCCAAAAAAGTCCTAAAAATTTACTTTGACATATAATTTTTACTTCTCCATATTTATGCATCCTTTTTTCTGTGTTGGAAATATATTTTCCCAACATTTATTTTAAAAAATAATTTTTCTTCATTGATTTTAGAGAGGGAGAGAGAGACAGAAACATCAATGAAAGAGAACATTGATTGGCCGCCTCCTGCATGCCCCCCACTGGGGATCAGGCCCAAAACCTGGACACGTGTCCCCACCAGGAACCCAACCAGTGATCTTTTGGTGCATGGGTCAACACTCAACCACTGAGCCACACCAGCCAGGCCCCAACATTTTTTATGATCAAAATAAAATTTTTCTTCAAGCTCAATTCAGATACCACTTCCACTAAGTTTACTTTCTCATCCACCTCAGTCAAGAGCAATTTCTCCCTCTTATCTGTTCTTATAGTTTGTCTATTGTAATATTTGTTTGCACCAATCTTTTATTTCTTTGTATCTGACCTAATCTTCACAGTATCAAAAGTGTGTTGATCACAAAGATGAAATAAACTCTATGTGCTTAAATGTGGATGAGTGGAGTTAAAAATGATAACAAAGCCCTGGCTGGTGTGGCCAGTTGGTTGGGAGCCATTCTATGCACCCAAGGGTCGCTGGTTTAATTCCCAGTCAGGGCACATGCCTGGGTAGTGGGTTCAGTCCCCCTGTAGGGGATGTACAGGAGGCAGCCAATCAATGCTTCTCTCTCTCTCTTCCTCTTTCTTCCTCTCTCTCTAAAACTCAATTTAAAAATCTATAAAAAAATTATAACTTGGAAACAAAAAGTTATATAACCTTACTTTAGTATATAGAGAGAGACAGAAATCAATTTTTCAACCAGCAAAATATTTTTAAACTAAAAATTAAGAAGAGACCATTTTACATCATGGACCACTTGCAATTTCACATATTGCTCCTATAATAGCACATGGTAGTCACTCAAACTGTGCTGCTGAATTTAATGTATGGACAGACTTATTGTTTACAAAGCGATTTATTGAAAAAGGACTACTGAAACAAAGAATAAAATGTAATGACTCAATATTCCTATTGAAGAATTTAATTGCTATATTTTTCCAACAATAAGAACCCATTTTCATCTGTGCCCAAAATGATTGGGAGATTCTAACATGTATATTTCCTCATTTGCTCTGCCACGATCTATTTAATCATTATTTCTTTTCACTGGAATAGAATGTTTTTAGGATATTTATCAAAAATACCATACCAACACATTCATTATACTTGGCAAAACGTAAAAGACAAGTCACTTATAAGCATAGGTTTTTCCAAACATCACTATGAACCAGAATAATATTGTGCGGGCTGTACAGATTGTATTTAAGGTCTATTTTCAACACTCAACGTGTGTATCTGGATCACTGCACCCAATATTGCATCACAATATTGAGCAAAATGAGTAACTATACTCCAGATATATCCTACTGACATTTTCTATAATGCAAAAAGGGTGACATCTGCTTCCCTTCTTATTCACTTCCATAAGAACATCCCACTTATACATTTTTTTATAAACCACCCATACATATTCTAAAATAAGATATATCCTTCAGATGTAAACTCAAGTGTTCACAGAATGAAAGATATGCTTCCACACCTGTATTTTTTTTGGCAGGAAGATGCTTCATTTTGATAGGAAAGAAAAACAGCGTGGGAGCCAGAAACAGTCATGTTATGGGCTTTGGCAGTTTTTTTCTACGCCACCGTATTTTTATTTTTAATCTCTAGGGATAATTCACAGAGAAAGAGTCTACTAATGTGTTGCTGAAATATGTATTATATTGACAGCCAAAATGAAAACTCACTCAAGTTTTCTTAAATGTTTAAAAAGTGATATTTAAACACATCACTTCAAGATGTTTTGGCATGTTAAACTGTGCAGGAGGAAACATATATAACAAATTTATATTGAAATGTTTTTCACATGGTCTTCAGGTATAATCAGTACCAGATCTCAAATATATAATTCTTAACGATTACTGATATATGTGGAAAAGGTTTAATTTAAAGGGGGAAAAAGGATAATTGTATGTACTTGAAGAGGTTTCAAACTCTTGTTTGTGTTTATGTATCTCTTCTGTTAATATTTGTGCTATAGAACACTAATGTAAAGGAAAGGGGTTTAAAAACCTATTACCCCTACTTTCCTCTTTGTCTCTCTTCTTCCTTCTCTTCTTCTCCATTATTTGTTTCAAGTTATTGAACACTTTCTATGTACCAGACCCATACACAGTGCAGAAGTTTTAAGACAAAATAAAATTTGTGATTAAGTGTAGGAAAGTGATACATTAAGGTAGGGTTTTAAAGGGTGTGCTCACTTTAAAGTGATTGTATCCATCCAGTTAAACAGATTCGCACCTACCTGCCAGGCCACTGGAGTCTCACATTGAATAGCATTCCAGGTTCTTCAATGTCATGCCTTTCCTTCTCTAAGAATAGATGGATTTGGTGATAATTTCACAGTTTTTTTCTCACAGAATGTTTACTTTTACTTTCTGTCTTTTTTATATCACGTAGGATTTATGCACTGGAGTTCTTTTTTTAATCACTTAATGTAGAACATGTCAGTGTAAAGCACACTTTTTTGTCAAGATTTTGAGAACAGCTACCTCCATCACTAACTTATCCAGCAATTTTAGCAGTCTGAGGATCAGCAGGAACCGAGAACATACAAGGTGTTGGAACCTTTTAGGAATACCATTTCTGAGCTGGATGCATACTTGTCTACAATTAGTTGCCTGTGCTTCCTTTCTTTCTTTAGATCATCCCTCCCGGTACTCACCATACCTGGCACTCTTCATGTATGTGGTTTGAGCTGTTGCATTGTTGATGGAAAAAACATTGATAACAATGATTCCAAGGGGAAGAAAGTTTTATTTTTTATTATTATTTTAAAAAATATATATATATATATATTTTTTTATCCTCACCCGAGGACATTTTTCCATTTTTTTGTTCAGGTAGAGTGGGAGGGAGAGAGAGGAACAGAGAGAGAGAGAGAAAAACATCGATGTGAAAGGAACACATCGAGTGGCTGCCACCCACACAACCAACCAGGGCCAGGGCAAACTGCAACGGAGGTACATGCCCTTAGTGGGAACCAAACCCGGGTCTCTCAGGACCGCAGGCCGACGCTCTAACCGCTGAGCCAAACTGGCCAGGGCTAAAAATAATTTTTAATTGATTTTATAAAGAGAAGAAGAAAGGGAGAGGGAGAAAGAGATAGAATCATCAATGAGAGAGAACATTGATTGGCCACCTCCTTCATGGCCCCCACTGAGGAACTGGCCCACAACCTGGGCATGCGCCCTGACCAGATATCGATCCAGTGACCTCTTGATGCCTGGGGCAACACTCAACCAGTGAGCCACACCAGCCAGGTGGGGGAAGAAAGTTTTAAAAGAGTTGAGGTTTGGATGAGATTTGTAAGAGATGAGATTCAATACATAACCTCCCTCTTAAGTTCTGAACCAAGACGACAAATGTGTCAATTGAAAAAGGAAGAGGTGTCAGCTTCATTCCTGACCGCGCTGCTGTAGGCCATTCTGCGGTCAGAGCTCCGTGGCTGGTCCACAGGCCTAGAACTTGACCAGCTCATCGGAGGAAATGTTGTCTCTTCAGGGTCCACATATGTACCGTGTTACCGACTCACATTGATTCAGGATAAGTGGGAGAGGACATAGAGATTTCTTTCAGAAAATGCTGAATTTTCTCCATCTACTTGAGATATATGAACCAATGGCTGGCATTTATGAATGAATTAACTCACTCCATCTCAAATCGGAGCCCTGAAGCCTTAGTTTGGCTTCAGTCTTCAGTTTATTATCACAGAAGACCTGGGGGTCATGATTACTAAAGAGGTAACCAAAATATTAAAAATGTATTAGAGTAGATAGTAATATAAATGCCATGGTATATTTATTATATAAGAGGAAGAGAGGGAGCAGGTTTTTTTGCCAGCAAGCAGACCTTATTTTTTGACTCACCCCATTGTAGCAACTGGAATACTGTGAATAAATATTAAGGACAACAAAGAGAGTTTTCTTATTATATTTTATAACTGGTGAGGATAGGTTGTTAATTAGCCCACTTGCAAGCTAGTATTTCTCACCTCAAGCTTAGGACTCTGTTTGATAAAGTTGATCACTGTTAACCCTGTGCTCTTACAGGGAAAGGGGGAGAATCAGGTGCTGAACTGTTTTATTATTTCCATTATAATGTAGGTGCAAAACAGCTTTAAGAGGAGAACCGTGAGCTATAGCAGCACGTATTACTGATTAAAATAGAAATCTCTTATATCATAGTGACTGACTAAAACCCAAACAAATGTAGGTGTCTGAGAACCACAGAATTCCCAAACTATAGAGCTCTAGAAACTAATACTTTTGATTTTTAAAAGATAACATAATATTTTTTGAGTGATTAGGAACTAGCAGAAGAACCATGAGTCTGGTGTAAGTGAACACTACATTGTTAATTTTTACTAATAAAATATTGATTGTAAAATAAGGACCACCCTTGTAAAAGCATATATAATGAACTCTGCTTATATGTCAAAGTTAACCATTTCAGCACATATTCAATTATATACATAGAGGATTCTTGCGTTTTGTTTTGTTTTGTTTTCTGAAGTTTTTATTAAAACTCTAGTAAACTTCAGGAAGAAGAAATATATCAAGGTAGGCAAATCTGACTATTCAGGGTTCCTTATCTGTTATGGACAGAATTTTATCTCCCCCAACTCAAATTTACATGTTGAAGTTCTAATCCCCCTTACCTAAGAATGTGACTGTATTTAAAGATAGGTCAAGAGCCCTGGCCAGTTCGGCTCAGCAGTTGTAGCGTCGGCCTGCAGACTAGAGAGTCCTGAGTTCGGTTCCTGCTAGGGACACATACCTAAAAAAATTAAAAATAAAAAAAGTAAAGATAGGTCAAGAGGTAATGAAGTAAAAATGAGACCCTCAGGGTGTACTCTACTCCAACAGACTGGTTTTCTGATAAGAAGAGGAGATTAGGACATAAAAAGAGAAAAGACCATTTAAGGACACTAGCGAAGGTAGCCTTTGCAAACCAAGGAGAGAGGCGGCAGAAGAAAACTGGACCTGCTGACTCCGTTGGATTTCTAGCTTCTGGAGCTGTGAAGCAATATCTTTCTGTGGTTTTAGCCACCCAATATGGGGTTTTGTTACGGCAGCTCTAGCAAACTAATACGCTGTCCTTCACTCACTAGGGCCTGCAAGTGTTTGGATCTGCCAGAAAAGCAGGCGCCAGACTGTAGAGAGCTTGGTTTCAAGGGTTACCAGACTCTTCGAGGTTATTCATAAGCAAATGGAAATCAAATATGATATAAGGAAAGCTTTCTAAATTACAAATTTAAATGGTTTATGTTTAATTTTTTGTTTAAAAATTATAATCTATAAATTTAAAGTACCTCACTTTTTTAAAGCAAAATAAGCCAGTCAGAGAAAAACAAATATCAAATGATCTCATTTATTTGTGGAATATAATGAACAAAATAAGCTGATGAGACATAGAAGTAGAGTTCAGACTGATAGACCATAGAGGAGGTGTTGGGAGGAGAGTGAAGAGATAAACCAAAGATCTTATATGCATGTCTCTGTAACCAGTGGACACAGGCAACAATGCTGGGGGGCGGGGATCAAGAGGAGGGTGTCAATGGGGGGGGGGGAAAGAAGCATCTGTAACAAAAATAAATTAATTTAAGTAAATAAATAAATAAAGTACCTCACTAATTTTAGTACTTGACTATGATATCAATAAACCAATTTTAAAGATATTTCTGAAAATTCAATTCTCTCTTAAAAACTAGTATTCATCTTTATTAAGGAATATTTTAATTAGAAAATAGAATAATCAAAAAGCTTAACTTATGAACTGGCATTTGGAATTACTCCATGATGCAAGCATTACCCTATCTTCTCTTTAGCTCTGTTTTAATATATGCATCTGTTTTAATATTGTAGCATGGTATTCACATCAACTTTAATATGTTTTTATTACAGTTTTTATATGTCATGTTTTCCCATGTTTAATACTTTATTTAACTTTTTCTTACAATATTCAAATTTTCTTAACACAAACTTAACACTGTAGCATCAGGCAGAACACAGTAACTTCAAATCTCCTCCTTATTCATTTCAAGATTGACTATAGCACATTGTCCATTATAGCCCAACCTGTTATCATGAAGTCTTAGAACTGCATCAAAGTCATACTTATTAAATATACCTAAACTGTGAAATGTTATATAAATAGACATAAATGGGAATTATATATACACACACTCCTATAATATTTTAAATAAAATAGAAATAAAAACTCACTATTTTTTTGGATGATATAGAATATCTGAAAGAATAAAAAATTAAATCTAGGTCCCACCATAAAGACAATATTATATTGGAATTATTTCTTTCTGGCCAAAATGGTTTGATATGATCATGCTGCATTGACAAGTTTATATCTTGTTTTCTTTCATCAGTTTTTTCTCTGTGATTTTTGTTTTGTTTTGTTTTTTTAATATATTGTATTTGAGCTAAGTCTCAATAGGTATGTTCGAGTAAGTTAGGGTTATGACAAAAACACAGTTCAGGATGTTGGAGGAGGTAATCAAAAAAGCTACACACTATTTATAAACACATTTATTGATATTCAAGAAACTCTTCAGCCATAAAAATTAGTTAAGCAATTAAGTTAATTTGGTAATTAAACAACTATGTTAGTTCCCAAAGAGGAGAAAGAAGGGGAAGAGTGCATGGCACATACTTCCTATAGGGACCGACTGGGTCAATATCCTCTTCTCTCTTGGAGAGCTGTTCCATCTCGGCTGAGGCTAATGACCTCTGTTCGCTGATGCCCTCAGCCTGATCTGCCCAAAGAGTTGCTTATTCCCTGCTCTCTGCACTCCAGTCTGTGAAAATTCTCAACGTATTCTGAGAAGATACAAAGACAATATTCAATGCTATAGAGGACTTTTTATGCTAGTTATGGCCTTGAGTGTTATAAGCACACCTTACATTTTAGTTGTTCATTCTCTCCCTAGAGAGAGGAGAGAGAGAGAGAGAGAGAGAGGGGAGAGTGCTATATGTATACATGCAGATGTTTAAATTTGTACACACATCTGTCACATTTGTCAAGGAAAACAGAAATCACTTTAGACATTTAACAAAAGGGTATTTAATACAGGGAATTTGTTCAGAGAACCATTGGCAACACTAGAAGGGTGAAGAACACTGAGAATCACTGTTGGCTTTCATGGAATCAGGAAGCACTAGACTCTAGGTAGGAAGATATATATAAAAGCAGCCCTCAGTTGCATGAGCCCCAATGCAGAGACATAAGATCACAACTGTAAACTGCTGGGAACCCCACATCTGAGTTCTTCTCTTGATTATCTGACATTATTCTAGAAGCATAATACTTCTACTTCTTTTCTGCCTTCCAAATCTCACCATAGTGTCTCTCGATAGTATAGCCAAAATCAAAATTCTGCTGACAAGTGAGTTTGGAAAAGTAGGTGCCAGGATTCTAGAAGAGCTTAAAAAAACTAGGGATGATGTGGAGAAGATATGATCTCTGTCATATTTGAGAAATTATATGATTTATTAATCCAATTGTCTATACTGGAATGATTTTCCATTAACCATTACTTCCGAAGTAGGATAATTTGAGGTCCTTGCATTTTTCTTTAAATGTGCTGAGGAAGCCCTGGCCAGTTTGGCTCAGCGGTTAGAGCGTCAGCCTGTGGTCCAGAGAGACCCGGGTTCGGTTCCCGCTAAGGGCATGTACCTCGGTTGCAGTTTGTCCCCGGCCCTGGTTGGTCGTGCAGGTGGCAGCCACTCGATGTGTCCCTTCACGTCGATGTTTCTCTCTCTCTCTCTCTTCCTTCCTCTCTCTCCCTCCCACTCTATCTGTACAAAAAAATGGAAAAATATCCTCGGGTGAGGATAAAAATAAATAAATAAATAAATAAATAAATAAATAAATAAATAAATAAATAAATGTGCTGAGGAGGAATTTACTTCAGTATTTATATGGATTAATATATCTCTTAATTATACTTCCGGTAAATCCAGAAGGAAACGCCAAGGGAAGCTGTTAAAGATGTGACTTCCTTGTTCATTGAAGAATATAGGTATTAGTATCAGACAGATTCTCAAGTTTATTAGTGAACAAAGTCAGCTATAAGAGTTATTTTTAAAGAATTGGAACATATAGAAAACATAAGTGACTTTTATTTTAATCTATTCCAATCAGTGATATAATTAGTTTAACAGTAGCTTTGATTTTGATAAGTATTTGGTGGTTATTTGTATTTTTTAGAGCTGCTATAGAATTTAGAATTTTTTGGAACATGAGCGTTTACCTGTATTATTTAAAAGGGAACTTTAGAAACGAATTTCCAGGATTTCCATCTTCATTTTGACACGTTTTATGTACATTTCAAAGATATTGTGGACTGAGACGAAATTATGCTAAGTGAAATAAGTCATAGAAAGACAAATGCCGTATGATTTCACTTGTATGTGAAATCCAAACAACAAAGTAAATAAAACAGAAACAAATCTATAGAGACAGAGAACATTTTGATGGTTCTCAGAGGGATGAGGTTGTGAGGAGAGGTGAAAGAAAGGGAAAGGAAGGGATTATCAAGATGCACAAATTGCCAGTTATAAAGACAGTCACAGGATGTAAAGCACAGCACAGAGAGTACCAGCAATAGTATCGTAATGACTATGCATGGGTGTCAGATGGGTACTAGATTTATCAAGGTGATCACTTAAGTTATATAAATTTCTGACCACTATGCTGTACATCTGACACTAGTATGTTGCATATCATGTGTAATTGAAAAAAAATTTTAAATATTCTAAAAATGAGTGCTATGTAACCCAATATTTTAAAAAAATAATACAGATATCTGCAATAAAACCATATTTTAAATAATAAAAAACTGATCGCGTGAACTGACTTTTATGAATATGGCAAAAGGGATATTATATACTTACTATGAAAAATGGGAAACCATGAAATTAATGACGATTCTAAAACCACATAGCTCCTCAAATTTATTTTACAAAATCTATCATTAATATGTTCCAACCTAGAAAATAAAGATGGTGATTAAAACAGTTAAATTTATACTTCTCATATCTCAAGATATCTTAATCTTTCCCTACAGTGGATATGTATTTTAGGATCTTAATTCAAATATCGAGGTCTGAATGAAAAAAGAATCTCTAAAATGAGATTTCTTGCTCTGACTATAAAAAACTACTAAAAGGAAAACATGTTGAGCTCCTCATGTATTTGTTCTTTTTTAAAAATTAAAATATTTGCTAATTGTTATTTGTTCAACTCTAATGTATACACCAGGACATTAAATATAAGAGGACGCTGCCCAGAGATGGAATCCTAATTGTTCTCCATAACCTTATCAAGTAGAAACCACAAGGAGGAGTCAGTTAAAAATTAAATAGTGTTTTGTCTTAAATTTTCACAGACTTGAATTTATATTAGCAGCACACTATTCTTTTTGGGGGGAGGAGGCAGGAAATGTTTGATTTCTCAGATCCCTCCCCCAAAACCCTCTAGTCAAATAATAATAATAATAATAATAATAATAATAATAAGTGTCTCTTTTTTATAAAGCCATCTTTGGAAGGAATATAGAGAGCAGGGACCAAATTAGACCCACTTTTGTTCTAAGGCAGAGGCCTGTATCTGCCACTAAGCTATGAAGTGGAAGGTAAAGCATAGTTCAAGGTCAGGTCTGAGTCATGTGCTGTGCTCCGTAACAGAGTGCAGGACATCCCACATGAACTGTCAGCAGGCTGGATGACTCCCAAAAGGCAAAGAGGATTCTATACCAGAAGTGGTGTTGTGCACACTAATAAAACAGATGTCTGCTGTACAGACATTTAGCAAGTAATTATAAAGGGAATGCATGCTATTAAATTGAGTTTAAGGGTTTATTTCCAAAAGAATTTAACTTAAGGCTTGTCAAAATCTTTCTGATAATAGAACAACCAGAGATTTGCCAGATAAAGGGAAGAAAAGAGAGATGTGAGTAGGTCAAAAGAGATATTTTAGATTGAATAAATAACAAATGAAAGGAATAAATGTGTAATATTGTGGAACATTTAGGAAACTAGTGGAAGTTCAGAATGGTAACAGTCTAGGGAACGAGGGGGGAGACTGGTCAATGGAATGGAGAGCAGAAGTACAGAGAAGAAAGAAAAGAGGAACCAGAATGTAGAATTTTAAACTTAATCTTCAAAACAGTGGGGGACCACTTAAAGAGGGGATTAACATGATCTGATCCATCTTTAAAAACCATAGTTTTGCTGTTATGTGTAAATAGAACGGGTGAAGCAAATCTTGTGGAACAGGTATGGTTTGGCTGGCTGACACAGTATTTTAGACAATGGCTAATGGTGAGTTGGGGTAGGGTGATAAAGGAAGACAGAGAAAAACGAGCAAGTTTAAGAAGTATTTCATGGGCAGAAATAATAACACATGGGGAGAACAATATTTATTGAAGTACTGCAATATTGCTGGTTTTGGTGATACAATAGTGAATAAAACAAATAAACATCCCTGTTATCATAAATTATGTATTCTGATGGAAAGAGAATTCTAATTAATCAAACTACTAGTTCTTGGATTCAACCTAACATTAATTGAGAATTTATATTGCAAGAAAAAGGCCCAATCTAAATCTGTCACAGTCTTGATTGATTA